>NC_046319.1:30346486-30946486 GCF_009819535.1 Lacerta agilis
TCCAATAAATGTAGCAAAATCACACCACCCTTAAAATTAAAGAAAGGAGGGGAAAATAACACACAACTGCACTTTAACCTAAGGAATGTACACATACTTGTAAAGGTACAGTTTCATTTATTCTACACACCTGATAGCTATTTTAGCTACAGACACCATCATCATCATCATCATTATTAGCTCAAATCTGCAACTAAGACAGGGCACTGTTTAAAACTCCCTGAATGGTTTGTTTCAAACACAGCTAAATTTACTTTACTGTGGGTTTCAAATTGTGAGGACTGTAGATCAGTTTTTTCCCATCTCTCCCTCCCAACCCCCAAGTTTTGATTAAGGCGACAGAGAGAGAAAGCTCCAGAGAGGCAACTCTGTTAAGGGGCAAACTGAAACACGTGTCTCACTAAGCCAATACAGGAAAAGGAGCACATCAACCCTTAGTTCCTAATAACAGTGCTGCTGACGTGTATCTGGAAGCAAAACATTCCTACCTAGACAAGTGTTGCCTCGCAGCCGCAGATGTACAAGGGTTAACTATGTCTCATTATTGGTGGAAAGAAAAAACACTCTGCACATGCTCGGGGGCACCCTATACCTTATCAGTATTTCACAAATTTCCATACAGTACAATGGCCCCGGAATTAAAAGGAGATCAGGTTCTGGGGGGAGGGATTTGAAAATCAAGACCCAAATTAAGCTCTACATTTCACCAAGGGAACCTGAAACAGAACTTTTTTTAAGGCATCCTGGGTTTCACAAGGGATCCTTCTGACACAGCCATGTTTTTGGCACCAAGACCTCAGAATGGCGTTTTAACTCCTATGGTCTAACTAAAAGGGTTATGCCTAATCCCAATTTGTAAAACACAAAATACACTCTATCCACCCTGGACAAGAGATCACTGGCCCATGTGTTATTTTTTAAAAAAACAAATACCCTACCTCGGATTGTGGTCACATGACCAAAAGATTGTCCTGGTGGCTATTCTAGAGGTGCTTTAAAACAGTTCAGTCCTGGCTGGTCACAAACTCCCAAGGGTTGGCTCAATTTACTTTGTCAAGTGAGGCAGAAAATCCCAACGAAAGCCACTCACACAGCAGAAAAATAAAAAAGACAGTTTACTGCTCTTTAATGGCACTTGAAATATATCACCTGCTTCACTCTTTCCCTTTCCCTTTCCCTTTCCCTTTCTCTCTCATGGCAGGGCTGAACCTCTAACCTCTTCAGGTCTTTAAGTAGATTCCTCATAAGTAGACAATACCAGGTTATATTCTTCTTTGTATTTATTTATGTTTTTATTTAAAAGCCAGCATTATTCCACTCTCTCACTGTTGGGTTCATTCTGGAAAATACGATGGAAAGTACACTTCCCTCTGGTAACATTCACTGTTGGAGAGGACCTCCATGCCTCCTCTATTACCAAGGGCCATAGAAAACATGATAAATTAAGGCATCTATGCATTCCAAAACTAGGTGAGACCCAATCCACAACCAAGTACCCCAAACCATTTGGCTACCATAACAGTTAGAAGCATATTTCAATATGTAAGATACCAATCTCGTATCTTCCCCAGTATAGGGAGACAGATGTGTATTTGGTGCATCTTTTTTTCTTGCAATTACTGTATATTAATACAATCCGTAACTTTAATGTGTATATGGCTCCAAACTTGTACCTATGTAAAGAGCCTCAAAACTGATGAATACATTAACTCCCTGGTAAACTGGTTCCAGAACGTGCATATCTTTGGACTGGGGAATGCCTCTAGCCCTGGAATAAGCAATATATGACCAGGGGATTTTGGACTCCAGGGAAGCAATTCTTGTATGCCCATTAGTCAAGATGTCCCTCCTAGCTTCCACACCTCAAGCTCACACTACAAAAGCTGCTATCAGATCCCCTTTCCCCATAAGCCCTCACTAAAGCTTGTCAGGGAGCCCTCAAAAGAAGCTGGGACTCAGAGAAATTTCCCCAAAGGCTCTGGGGGCACAGCAACAAGAAAAGAAAGTAGCTTCCTTGGTACATATTGTGAATTGGGAAGAGCAGAAATCAGTAGTGAATAGTTTGAGAGAGGCAAGTCAGGCAGATTGTGCCTGAGGAGCATAGATGGGAGTTGTTTTGCTGGATGGCTGCCCTCTTTCTCAGAGGCCAGGGGTGGTTATAGGTCATCAGTCCAGCTTCCATGCAGAAGACAGCAAACAAAGTAGACACAAACTTGTTTTGAAAAGCCAAGTTGCTCCCGGGTAACACCCCACGGACCGACAACATTTGGTCCACTCTTCCTGTTCTGAGAGAGAGAAAACATACAGCCAACTTTCCAATAATTCCCAGAGAAATGCTTATAAGGCTGTCTGATAGGAGCATTATCAGGAGAAAAGCTAACCTGTTAAGCCTCACCAGCCAATGCATTTCATACAGGCTTGATTCTACAGCCACCATTTATGGACTTGCCACACTTCCTCTCGCAATAAACACAAATCAATTAAAAAGATATCCCAATCTGGCAGATTTTAGGGTGTGTGTATGCACACATGCACAAACACACGCACAAATGAGCAACACATACAGGGTATGATGCCAGCCTTCTATTCAACCCTCATCAGCCGACAGTGTGATGGTTCTGGGAAATGTCCAAACAGGGTGCCATAGTGATGGTTTTCTCCTCTTGTTCAACCTCATAATCTGGTATTCAGAAGTTTTCTGTGTCTGCAGATGAAGGGTTCAGTGTGCTGTCATAGTAGCCATGGACAGAACCTTCCCTCTCCAGATTTATCTTTTTTCTTTTTAAAACTGTCCATGCAAGTGATCATCATATAGTCAAGAAACACCTAAGCCAGAGATGGGGAACTTGTGGTCCTTCTGATTGGGCTACAACTTCTATCATCCCAAGCCAACCAATAATCAGGGTTGACAGCAGTTTAGTCTGGAGAGCCACAATTCATCCATTGTGTGAAACTGTGCTTCTTCCCTCTGTCAGTTCTGAACCCACTAGCTAACAATTTTGGTGGGTTGTCCTAAAGTTGTAGCAACAAGAAAGGAGTATTTTTTCCTCTTGCCACAGTATTCACATTTGATGTCAGAAACCACTGTCATAGTCCCCTTGCTATGGGATGGGGAGCCTGTGGCCCTCTAGATGTTTTTGGATTATAACTCACATCAGCTCCAGTCAGCATAGCCAATGGTCAGGGATGATGTAGTTGAGCAACATCCAGAGAACAAATGTTCACCAACCCTGCCCCACACATCTCTCCCAGAGCAGCCCTCTCTAAAGGACACATCATCAGCTAACTCGTATAAATGAGATGCAATATTGACTGGATGGTTCTTCTTCCCAAGCAAGGAGCAAACTACAGGACTAGGAGACAGCAATTTGCAAGCTGCCATATATTGAGTCAGACCTAGCTGAGTATTGTCTACATTACCTGGGAGCATACAGTCTTTCTCTAGCATAGGGTCTTCAGACAGAGAGCTTTCCCATTCCTTTCTGGAGATGCCAATGACCAGGTCATCAAAACAATGAGCTACAACCCCACCCGAAATATCAGAAGCCAGCCCAGTATGAGCACAGGAAACTGTTGATTTAGCTCAGTATTGTCTACACTGATCAGCAGCAGCTTGCCAACATCTCAGGCATTGTAAAGATCACAGCCAGTTTCACATTAGCCATTAGGTGGCATCAAAACACACATCCACACATAACCTTCCCTCTCCACCTCCTCATAGGCCACTGCATCGTTGAATCATTGGCTCTGTTTCCAAAGCTCAGAGGGCAGTGTGGGTTGCTGTGTACAGTACCTAAAAGGACCATCTGTGCATGAAAGTGAGGCATTAGCAGGCTTTGGGGGAACTACCCAAAATGTTAAGAAAAAATAACAGCTCAATGAAGACTGAGCATGCTCAGTGACCGCAGAATGCATATTGATGGTTGCGGGATGGGAGCAAAAAACTGGGTGGAAGGGAGAATGGAGTATTCTGGAGGGGTATGACTGGATATGTGAATGGAAGTACCCATACTACTCCCCACCCACACCCACCCGTAAGTTCTAAGAACACGTAAAAACAAATCTCAAGGTCAGCTGGAACACAAGAAAAGAACAAAGGTGAAATATTTGTTGGAGGGCAAAACAAACAAACAAACAAACAAACAAAAAACCCACAAATGGATAGGAGTTTTTGCATCCTTTCTAATGTTTTGCTGAAGAGCGGTATACTGTACAAATATTTTAAATAAAATGAATGCAACAGAAACATGTTGTGCAAATTGAGCAAACTGTTATTTTATCTGGTGCCTATACATTCCATGTATAGCAGCACTTTTATTTGGAGAGTCACACCAATTATGGGAGGCGGGTCCTCTTATGAATCAGTAACTGATTAAAGAACATGAAGAATAAAGGAGGAAGAAATGGAGAGTACTCACAATGGAGGATTGAAGAAGAAGGGGTCCCCAAGGATCATTATTAGAACCTGTGCTTTTTAGCTTACTTATAAATGACCAGTGCATTGGCCAAGTTTGCTGGCAATATCAAATTGCCAAGGTGGAAAAACAAAAAACAAAAAGGGCTGCGAAGAGCTCTCCAAGTTAGTTGAATGGGCATAAAAAATGGCAATAGCGATTCAATATGCAAAAGTGTGAAGGGATGTATACTGAGGTAAAAAAAAACAACACTTAATTTCATTTATATGCTAGTGTGGTCTGAACTAGAAGTGACTGATCAGGAATGAGAACTTGGGGTTGTGGTGAATAGCTGGGTGAAAATGACGGCCCAGTGTGTGGTGAATTCCATGTTATGGATCATTAGGACAGGGAGGGAGGGAGGGATATGAGGATGATATAATGTCACTGGGCACATCTATGATGCAACTAGTATATTCAGCTCTGATTGCCACACCTAAAAAAAAAGTGACCTTTGCAGAGTTGGAAATGTTCAGAAAAGAGAAACCAAAATTATCATGGGGTAAGAACAACTCCTCTATGAAGAAAACATCTGGAACTTTTTAGTCTAGAAAAAAGGTAGCAGAAGTCATGACAGAGGCATATAAAAATAGACATGTGAAGAAGTCTGGACAGGGAGAAGTCTTCCTCCAACACTCATAATATTGAGACCTGGGACTACCCAATCAAGCTGAATATTGGGCGGTTCGGGACTGATGGAAGAAAGCACTTTGTCATACTGTACTGTACATAGTTAAACTACAGAATTCTCTACTACAAGATGTAGTGATGAACTTGGATACAGTCATACCCCGGGTTGCGGGCGTTCAAGTTAAGAACGCCCGCAACCCGGAAGCGTTTCCAGAGCGTGCGCGACCCCCGGTTGCGCAGAACACTTCTGCGCACTTCTCACATGCGCAGAAGCGCTCAAATCGTGCTACATCCGGGTTTTCGGGGTGGGTTGGGGCATTCGTGTTAAGCACGCCCGTGTTACGTAGCGCGATCTGGAATGGATCGCGTGCGTAAAACGGGGTACCACTGTACTTTAAAAGGAGCTTGGATAAATTCATGGAAAACAAGGCCATTGATGGCTACTGGACATCGTGGTTTGTTTACCCATTACAGTGGTACCTCGGGTTACATACGCTTCAGGTTACATACTCCCCTAACCCAGAAATAACACTTCAGGTTAAGAACTTTGCTTCAGGATAAGAACAGAAATCGTGCTCTGGCGACACAGCAACAGCGGGAGGTCCCATTGGCTAAAGTGGTGCTTCAGGTTAAGAACAGTTTCAGGTTAAGAACAGACCTCTGAAACGAATTAAGTACTTAACCAGAGGTACCATTGTATTGGAAGCAGTATGCCTTGGAATGCCAGTTCCTGGGGGTCACAAGTGGGCTCTTGTGCTCATGTCTTGCTTGTGGGCTTCCTGCAGGTATCTGACTGATCCTGGCCACTGCAAGACGAGGATGCTGAACTGCACAGGCCTTTGTCCTGATCCAGCAGGGCTCCTCTCATGTTCTTGTTCTTAATTCATATTGTGACACCACTGCAGCCGAATTTGCAGCAGATGTTTCAATATAGCCGTGACCAACAATCTCTCTCGACTCCAATGATTTCAGCAGTGGGGTAACTCTAGATAATATAAACGAAACTGGAAACAGCACTTTGGGAATAAAATCTCCAGCACTGCAACCAGTGTTGGTGTAAGCATGGGTCCAAGAGTTATGAAACTCCTTAGATATTCTCCAAGAGCCTCTCAAGTTGGAATGACCATGCCGACAGATGTTTTAGTTTTTCGGAGCCATATGGAGGCTGGGGGAGGGGGAGGGGAGAGAGATCTACAAAGCTATTCCTCAAATGGAGAAGATGAATAACAATAAGAAAAGTATCAAAATATGAAGAACATATGAAGAATGGAGAGCAAAAGTATATTCAAATATTGGTTGGAATTCTGTTTTATCCATCATGCCAGCATTGACCCTAGGAGATAATGTCCCCTGCCTGGAGTGGTGGGCAGTGTTCGAAACTCCCATTGTTCTAAGCGCATTTTGCGAAAGGGAATTTCATTTGCACAAGCATGTTCTGGTCGCAGTACTGCGCCTAAGATTTCAGATCAAAACTGCAGAGTGGAAGGAAAGGAGGACCTTTTTCTGCCTCCCCACTACCAGCTACTCTCTGAAGACCGGATAAGAGACCCTCTTAAGAATATTATGGGGGTGGGCAGGAGAAGGACTAGACCATGTGAAAAATGAACATAGTATTTTAGCTGCAGTTCACTTAGCTTTGTATTCTTGTTATTAAAAAAAGTGTGCCTAGACATTTTGTTGTTGCTCCCATAGCCTAAGTTTAAGGTGCCATTTAGCTCCTAGCTTTCATATCTCAGTTTCTAACACTGGGGGTGGGAGAGAATGTACTAAATGAATGAAGGGAGGCTTAGTTATCTACCCAAGCTGCTGCTGCTTTTTTTTTAACCGAGTCAGGTCACCAGCCTACCTAGTCCAGCGCCCTTCACTAAGGTTGGCTATGACTCTGTAGAGTCTCAGGCAGAGTTCTTTACTAGCCTTCCCGGAACCCATGCTCCCTTCTTGGGCATATGCCGACAATAATTTATTCATTTCGTTTTATTTCCAAAGATTTATTACCCTGCCTTTCCTCCCGAATGGATTCCAGGGCAGCTAACAAATTTGTATTTATAACAATACAAATTAAAATGAGAACAAAACAATACAATGTGAACGAAACACTTAAAATACCATTAATAACATGCAAACATAGCAGGATAAAAGATTGCCGGTTTTTTATATTAAAAAGTTATCCAGTTAAAAGGAGATATGGTTTATTGGTTTTTGAGAATATTTGTAGCAATGCAAATAACAAGCATGAACTTTTTTTAACTCTTTTTTTTTTTACTCTTCATACCATTAAGAAGATCAGCCAATATGTCATAGAAGCCAAGATTTAAAAGGAGTAAAGAAAAATAAATAAATAAAAGGAGAATGGGTCGAAAAAGCAAGGGAAAGGAGAGGATAGACTCTAGCAGAGCCCATATGGTGGACAGATAATGCCAACGGTTCTAGATAGCAGTTCCAGATCTCAGAGTGGTATGTGTGCTGATGTGTGCGTATCATTATGCTGAAATTAAAGAAAGATCCCTGGACGAACAAGCAAATGGAGGAGCCATTCTATCTATCCAGTGCTGCAAGATCAGTCACTTGGCCACCAACAAAGCATGCAGGGTCCAGCTCCAGTGCACTAATTCCAGGGCACTCGGGGCTTAATTAAGATCTTTTGAGGCCCTGGGCCGTGAAAATATTATGATGTACCCCATATGTAATTCAAAATAAAACTAAACCATATCTACCTACCTATCTAAACTTACACACATGCTGAAATATGCATGCATGTACATCATGTGCACATGACCAGATCTGATTTTCTTGTGTTATTTAGATCTACATTAGTAGGATGCAGCCCCCTGGTATAGGTGTGGCTAAGCAATAAAAAAAAAGAACAGAAAAAAGTGAGGACGAGCGTGTAGTGGAGTGTAACAAAGTCTGGTTTTTCCCATGATGACTGCTTTGATGCTTTGGGAGAGAGAGAGAGAGAGAGAGAGAGAGAGAGAGAGAGAGAGAGGGAGGGAGTCAAATTCTTTCAAAAAATCTCTCTCTCTCTCCCTCGTTTTTATTTTTGGTACCTCCATTTTGCTGGTGTCCTAAGCATGTGCTTAGTCTGCTTATTGGGTGATCCAGCACTGAAGGCAATGGAAGACAATGCAGTTTAGCACTGGCACCTGAAAAGGTTAGCGCAAACGTTTCTAGGACCAGGCTAATATGGGTAAGGAAGGACTTTGTCCAAAAAAAGGGGCCACTATGCAGCAAGACCAGACAAAATGATTCAGTGCTGTGAAAATGAGATATTTTTTTAAGGTGACAGAAAGAAAAGACCTTCATGTTCCTGAGACTCTGGGAAGATGCTGCCAGTCAGAGGAAGCAGTATCAGGCCATATAGAGACAGTCTGCCCTGGTATAAGGCAGCTTCCTATGTTCCCTATGAGGAAGTGCTTAGTTCCACTGCTTGCTCTCAACTCTTCAGCCATTGTTAAGGGACTGGGAGCATTTCATCTGTACCAATCCCAAATTTGTTTTCCTGCGCTAGGTTTGGACAGGAAAGGTTCAAGAAACCACAGCAATCTTTAAAATGTAAAAGATTAGCATTTTTCTTCTCTTTTACATACAAGTGCTTCAATTCATGTACCCATCAGTGGGTTCTGGAAGCCGCATAGACAACAGACGGGAAGCCGCGTGTAGCATAAATAAGCGTAAATGGGCAAAGAGGCTAATCACAGAGCTCCTTGACCTCCCCGCTTTCCTTTTTAACTCATGCGTGCCATTCTCCTTAGCAAGGCAGCAAACAAAACGGTATTTCAAGGGACGAATTTAGAATGCAGCAGACTTCAGAAGCCAAGTCCTCCAGTCGTCAAAAGTAGCAAACAGCGTCAAACGGGAGGATAAAACTTCTCATGTTCAACATTTATGCAAACAACTATTGGGCAGAACACACACAGAGTTTCAGCAGCAAAATGCTGTCAAGGCAATGATCCACGCACCTTACAAATGCACTAACTTTACTGTAGTGCAAGAGACGGCTTGCAAATTCCGCAAACCAACCCACACTGAGAAGTGACAGCAAAACAAATAAGAGAAATAGTAGTAGAAATTTATCTACTGTACTAGGTAAATCCACCTAGGACTGTCTTTGTAAAGAGGAAACAAGAGTTTACTTGCTCAAGTAACACACACTTACGCAGTGAGAAGAGGGGAATTAACAAACATTCCAGCTTTTTGCAGCAATCCTAAACAAACTTACTAGAGAGTCAGCACCACTAAACATGCTATAAAAGTGACTTGAGGTGTGCAGTGAAATGGGTTGACAAAATGCAGACTAAGAAATTGCCCAGCACTCAAAAACAACAAATCTCCAAGGGTATAAAACACCTCCACATGTTACACAACAAACATTACTTGCACCCTTTCCACCAATGTTACATGGCAACTGCTTCTCAGTGCACACATTAGCCTTCCTTATGGAACTCCCTTCCAAGTGATGTACAACTGGCTCCAATTGTGATGTCAGAAAAATAAAAGGCTTTGAAGACCCACCTATTCCAGTTGGCTTTTAATTAACAGGATTTTATTACTTGTCCCTGTAACAAGTTCGTGAATATTCTCTTCTGCATCTTTCCCATGTGTGGCCACTCCTTCCAAGAGCTCAGCCAATCACCTGTCAGTTAATGACATGGATAGGCACACACTCACACACCCTGAAATCATCACGGCTACAGTTGTCAAAGGAGCTGAAAGATGTGAAGCACAATTTCATCAAATGCTGTACATTCAGACCCAAAGACTTTTTCTCTTCTCCCACACCAACTTGCTCAACTTCAACCCATCAAGTCTGCAAAATGAAACAGGGGCAGGGAAGTATTTTATATGCCCTAGTTAGTAATAAAGAGATGGCATTTGTGGAGTTGTAAGCCTTGGTTAGAAACTTCTAGGAAAAGTTCTCCGCATACAGCAAGACACAAAAAGCCTGCTTTGCCTCCTTTTGCATTTACAATGGGTCTTGTTGAAAGGACCTAAGTTTCAGTGCTGCTGAGCCATCTGAGAATGGAAAATGTGGTCGGTGTCTTGTTCTCTGCATTGTGATAGTTGCAATTAGCAGCTCACTGGGGTAAATAGCAGGGGTCCCCAGGGAAGGAGGCGAGAGCCAGCAGCTCCTCCCACATCCCAGCTGTACCAATACATTTTCCCCCTTGACTGGAAAGAATGTCCTGGCACTTAGGAGCAGGAAAGGTAGCCACAATAATCTCTATAAAGAATGAAGAAGATCCCTTTCCAGTGGGCCTTCGGTTTGGGACATGCATCCTAAAGCTGCTCTGAAAGTAAATTAATGAATAGGTCGGTAAATCCCAAACAGAGGGCTGTGTGAGACCAGAACCCTAAAAGCATCCACTGGCAGCAGAGGCTGCCACCATGTCTCTGTGTGAGTAGCAGACTCGGCCTGCAGTGGAGGGAGGGAGGCAAGACTACTGTGCCTTTCCATTGAGAGGAACTAACAAGTCCATCCCATATTTCAGAGATAGGCAGCCACCTGCTCCATCACTGGATAAGTCACACTTTGGGGCTTTGCCTCCTTCCATTCAGCAGAAATGCCCTGATCAGGGACTCGTGCAGAGATACAGCAAAGTGGCTTCCACTATGGGCATGTAATTCCACCTCATAGTCTAAAGATAAATGTAGGTAGTTGCCTTGTGTCTAGTCAGACCCATAGTGCATCTAGCTCTCCAGAATTTCAGATGGTGGTCCCTTTTCCAGTCCCTCTTGGAGATGCCAAGGTTTGGACCTGTGATCTTTTGCATGCAAAGAAAGCTTTTACCACTGAGCACTGTGTCCTTTCATAAAACCTTCTGGGTGTAAAAAGGTTACGCCTAAGAATTTTAGCTCAGGCAAAAAGGGTGCTTCAGAGCCAAGTTACACATTACATGGTGATCTGGGATTGGCTCTCTCAACAGGTATGTGTGCACTTTAATGAGAATTCAAAACCGGAGGCACAAAGAGAGGGGTGTTTAACATTTTTCCTCCCTCAACACATCATTTTCATGATCTGAAACTCTCCCCCCCCCCCCGCCCCAAACCATTTTCAGTCCCAACAAAGAATACTGAAGCCTTTTTTTTGTATCCTACGTGTATAACAGCACCACAGGGGAGAACTTCAGTCAGGAAAATGGTATTGGGGAGAAGGTTAAACACACACCCAGACACACCAGTTCCGCTTCACCAATTAAATTCAGATTCCCTGTGGATACACAAAAAGTAAAAACAATATCAGGGGAACCCAATCACAGATCTCCAGCCTAACGTACAGTTTGTCCTTCATAGTTCCACTTCCAAGGTATAGGCTCTGTGTGCCATTGCAGATGGAGCCAAATCTGCACCACTCATGCTGGTATCAGCAGACCTCAGGGAACTCCAAGTTTTGCAAAAGTATAAATAATCTTTTTCAGCAGTGGGGGCAAGAATCCTGAGAGGTGTGTGGAGTAACTTTCAGTCATTTTCCGTTTTGCTTTTGGTTGTAAAAAGTAAGTTGTAAAATTAGTTGGTTTTACTTTAGGGTCAAAAGTTCACAGGAAGGCTATTCAGGAGAGTCAAAAGTATAGGGGATGTTTTGAGCAGGGGATGTCAAAAGTTCAGCCTAGGAACCTGGAAATTAAGAAGAAACACAAACTTAACCAGGAGTCTACCCACTTTCTTACTGGTTAAAGGGTTGCAAAGCTACCTTACACCAAGTCAGACTACTGGTCCATCTAACTCAGGATTGTCTACAATAACTGGCAACAACTCTCCAAAATTTCAGACAGGGGCGACTTCCAGCCCCAACTGGAGATGCTGGGGACTAAATTGGAACATTCCACATACAAAGTTGATGCTCCACCACTGAGCTGCATCCTTCCTCAAACTGCACAGAAGCCAAGTTGGAAAAAAGCAATTAGTTGCAAGATTTGAAGTGGAAAATGTTGTAGAAACAGAAATTTTAAGAAGCAAAAAGCTGCTAGAGAGAAAAAGGGCAGAAATGCTTTAAGAAAGCTAGAAGACTGAAAAGTGTTAGGAAGCAAAAGTAGATTATATAAATACGGTATGTCAATTAATAACGACTTAAGTATGAAAACGTATATATAGATGATTTGAAATTTTTGAAATAATATGTGGAAGAAGGAAAAATACATAAGGAATGTTAAAACCTGCACAAAAGAAAGAACTGTTATAATGAAGACAAAAGAAGGTAGTGTGGAAGTAAACTTTTGTGAGCAAGGGACTAATGTAAATTTAATTGTAAATAACTGTATATGGAAGAATAGTATATATATGGTGAAAAATTAATAGAGATCATATAAAAAAGTGTTAGGATGCATGGATGAACACTGCAGCAGAAAGTGGCATGGAACACAGAAGTTGAACTGAGGATTACAAAGATATTATTACAGACTTGGTTAGGCAAACAGTCTAGCATAGGTATAGCTGGATGTGTTTGAGTAGGTAGTTACCCATAATAACAAATACAAATTTTTGAAAAACGTAACTGTAAAATTAGCTTTTTTCTAAATATAACTTTCACAAAAGCAGTTAAACTTATTGCCTTACTGAATTCTTATTAAAACGTACAGTTTATTGGGGGGGGGGGTGGCCTGAAGCCTTGTTATTCACCTCACACTTAGATGCCATACCACTCTACCCAGTATAAGGATTAGGTTGGGCTACTTAAAAGGTTGAGGTGCTGGTTAGCAGAGCTAGCCAGAGAAAATGAAATAGATAACCACTTGGTGGAAATTGTGCAGTTAACAAAAGGAGGAGTTGATTTGGCAGGTTTGGTTACCTCCCGTGCCCCCATGGTGTAGACTACAGCCCGGTGCCATCACGGGGGGGAAACCTCAACAACCCAATAAGGACTGCCTAATGCTTTGCTGTTAGAGGGTGAACAGAAAACTGGGTGAGATAATAAAATGAAATAATTTGGAGGAGGGCATATCATTTGAAGAGGAAATCTCCAGATTGCAACATTTTGTTGTAGGTCCTACATGTCCTGTCACACATCTGGAGCGGGAAGAGGAAAATCACCCATTAACAAATGAGGGCAGTCAGGGGCCATTGTATGATTTGCCATTATAATATTGCAACAAATAAAAAAAAACCATCATCAATAAAACTCAATGAAGATAAAGGCCATTAAGTGAGTGTAGGCCTGGAAGAAGTGCACAGAAAAATTGCCAAGATCTGCTTGTGTGGAATTTATGAAATGAAACCTGTATGGGGAAAAGGTTTAAGCCAGAACTGGAAAAGAAATCTAGACAGCTGTTTTAGTCATCACGGTCAAGGAGTTTGGAAATAAGAAGGGGGGAACCAAGGGAGACGGGAATTGTGGGATTTGTAATTGGAGTGAGAACAAGATTCGTGGAAGCAGTGCTTTTTAAAGAAATATTGCAACATGCTCACATTATAGAGTTAGAGGAGAGGTTGTTGAGGTGTGGGCTGGTAATTATGAGAGGTTAAAATAAGACTTGCTTTCAATTAATGGAGCAACCAGTTAAGCAGTGGATGAAGACAAATGAAATACTTGTGAAGACAGATGTCACTGCTACCATTCTGAAAACTACTCAATCCTCTCTGGGGTTTAACTTGGGGATGGGGGCATGGTTCCGAAGCTTGAAGTAGGCCAGCTGTGGACAACACTGTCTGAGCCTTAGTGATGTTGCCAATAAAACTGCTTCATTCTCTTAATCATCAGAGCAACTGAACCCTGGAACCTTCTGGCCTGATCCTTGCTGCGCCAACCAGATAATGGCTAGAAGATGTGCTGCAACTTGTCAGTCCAGACAGGCTAGCTGGATCAGGGGAGTCAATAGGACCCCTAGTGGCTTAAAGAACTGCTGCCTTTTGCTTAGGTCCCTCAAGAAAAGACACTCCACAGACTCCTGAAGACTCACCAGAAAGGAGGGGAAATTTCTGTACAAAGGCAACTAGGAGAAAAAGGAGAAAAGTTTCAGGCTAGCCTTCTCTCAAATATGTAGTATCTATATATTGAGGGGGGTGGGTTGGCAGAGGGATATTCAAGCATGAAAGCTTCCACCTCCAGTGTCAAATGGTGCATTCCAGGATGAGCACTGCTGCATGATCTGCCCCTTTCCTATACAGTAGCAGGCTGCAGTCAGCTATGCAGAAGATAGAAAGCTTGCATTGGTCCTGCTCCTGCCTCAGTCAGATGTGGGGACCGGCAAAGACCAGCGTGTGCTAAAAACCTCCCAACCCCCTGCACATCTGGGCCATACAGTCTTAACACCGAGACAGCATTCCCCATTCTGGAAAAATTCTTGCCATCTGGACATGCCCCGGGTTATTCAGACTTAGGGGACATCTGAAGAAACGCGATTGGTAGCCGCCCCGGAACTGGCTATGTGGAGAAGACCAAGCTGTGCTGGCACACTTCCCCCAAGCCAGCTGGCACCAGAGGGAGGCTGCATTCTGGCTTCCCCAAGCCTGAAGCTCAGTGAGAGACACATGCCAGCTGTGTTTGCAAACAAGCCAAGTTTAATGAGGCTCCAACAAGAGCATTCAAATGTGTACTACAAAAATTTCCATGTTTTCCTGCTTTTCCTAGCCAGAAATTCAGAGGAAGGCAGGAACGCTTCCTGACACATTTTTAATATATACATTTTGTTTTGTTTTGTTTTAAGGCTGCACATAGTAGGAGAATGATACTTGTGTCTGTGTACAGGAAACTCAACCACTTTCGCGTAATTGCAGGAGAGTCGCTGAGTTTACATGATCAGTAGCCAAGTGGTAGCTACTTTTTTTAAAAAGCCGACTGGATCAGACCAAAGCATTTCATCTAGCCCACCATTCACTTACCAAAAGCAGCCAACACGATACCTTTGGGAAGTTCACCACCAAAGCATGAAGTCAACACCCTTCTGACATTCAGAGGTTTGCTGCCTTTGTGAACATGGAAGTCTGTGTCAATCTTTTTATTATATTCATTATCCTGCTCCTCAGTCAAAATCAACAACACTCAGATTCCGGATTAAGGGAAGTAATAGTACTACTCTATTCTGCCTTGGTCAGACCCCACCTGGAGTACTGTGCCCAGTTCTGACCACAGTTTAACAAGGACACTGACAAGCTAGAGAAAGTGCAGAGGAGGTGCATCACCAAGGTGATAAAGGATCTGGAAACCAAGCCCTATGAGGAATGACTGAGGAAGCTGGGTATGTACAGCTTGGAGGAGACTGAGAGGTGACAGGATAGTCATCTTCAAATATTTAAAGGGCTGTCACATAGGAAATGGAGCAAGCTTGAAAGAGCAATGGATATACGAACTAAGTGAATACGCAGAGCATGCCAGTATGACATCCAAAAGAAGAAACCAACAGTTGACAATATTAAAGATAAGAGAGTGTGGGAAATTGGGTGAAGGATCGAATGTATATGCAGCTAAATAAGATGTATAAAGAACTATCATGAAACACTGGGTGGGAAGTCAAATAAATTTATTGTATATAAAGAAGAGGTGACTGTAAAACTGGAAAAAAAAACCCTCAAAAAATAAAAAGGAAATAGAGCAAGGTTGTTTTCTGCTGCTCCAGAGGGCAGGATCCAAACCAATGGATTCAAATTACAAGAAAGAATATTCTGACTAAACATTAGGAAGAACATTCTGGTGGCAAAAGCTGTTCAAAAGTGGAATGGACTACCACTGAAGGGGGCAAACTCTCCTTCATTTGAGGTTTTAAAAACAGGGGGGTTCTTTAGCTGTGGTTCCTGCATTGCAGGGGTTGGACTAGATGACCCTTGGTGGACCTTCCAACTCTACAGTTCTATGATTCTATGACCCAAAGTGGCTTTCAGTTAAAATCCATCACTATGATTCTATGACCCAAAGTGGCTTTCAGTTAAAATCCATCACAAGTTCAGAATAAAGCAGGTGCAAGGTCAGAAAGGACCCAAGGCAATGTGCTATCCAGCATGGCTTGGGTCTCCACCCGCCCAGTGGATTTACTGTCAGTGTAGTAGGTGGCTGCAAGTCATCCACCATTTTGACATTTCCACAATGCCCCAATGTAGCATCATTATGGGGAATGGTGAAAGCTACAAAATATTGACTTCCTAACTTCCAGCAATTGCCACTTAGTTATTTCAGGCCAAATGTCCTAGGTCAACAGGCTGGCACAATTCAAGATATAACTCTAGAGTGCTAGGCCCTTAGCAGATATCCAAGGATGTCATAAGTTGATACTAGGGGGTTGGACTAGATGACCCTTTCAGTCCCTTCCAACTCTACAATTCTGTGATTCTAATATGACATTGACTTACATCCTAGAATAAAGATACAGCTGCCAAGCATACAGAAGCGGATGTTCAGCATCTCTCTGGTACTTGCCGACTCCGGAAAACTTCTTGGGCACTTAGCGACAAAGATGCACGAATGCCCTTGATACACACATACAGAAAGAGAGAGAGAGAGAGCGCACCGGTTTTTCAGGAGTCCATTAGGCGACGGAACTTCTGTCCTCTCAATAATGGAGGGGAAACAAAATAATCAGAACGTATCTCGTTTTCAGATCGACTGAGAGCGCCAAGACCAAAGTGCTTAATCATCAAGCATAACGGCACTGTTCCTGGAATTCCGTTAACTCTCTAGTATTGAATCCCATTATTTCTCTTCAGCTATTCATCAGGAGATTTTAAACTAGAGAAAGGTCTTGGCCTAGCAAGCTCTCAGTGCAGATCAAAAACAAACAAACATCTTCTGAAGGCCCACACCACTGGTCTGGTTTGAACATGTGTTTTAATGGTCTAACCCCATCCTGGGACCTTGGGGTAAAGGACAGGTAACAACAATATGTGGGGAGAGTTTTATCCCGTGTTGCCCTTTTACACATTATTTCAACGTGTGTTGGGGGGGCGGAGATCATCTGAACTTTCCCCCAGTATTTGCTTAATGTAAGGCAGGATTCTCCTCAAACTTTGGGATAGTGTTACTAGGTTACTAAGCTGTAAAATTTAATGCACTCTGTAAACATCACTGTAAAAGAGGGAAATGATTGCATTGCTGCAAAAGAGAGGATTCTTTTAAAAAAAAGAAGAAAAGAGCAAAAACCTTAGCCAGGTTAAGGGGGAGGGACTTGATTCTGTCAAATAAAACAGCACTCTCTCCCAGCCAAAGAAAAATAAAGCAGAACCAGCAGGTCATTACAGCTACAGCTGTATAAACTAAGGCTGCAATCCACCGGGAACTTCATCCTGAGAGTCGCGCAGGAACACAGATCTGCTTCAGTGCGCCTTGCGCAAGGCAAGATCCCAGTGGCACAGGACAAACAAAGGAAGTATTGCTCCGCACAATGCATAACCAACTTCTGGGATTCAGGAACAAAAGGTGCAGTGGTGACCACTGACTTTAGGTAGCTCTAAACTGAATAGAAATGCCATAGATGCTAGGCCTATCGATGGCAGCGTGTGGAACCAGACTGGGAAGACTCTGGGTTCAACTCCGCTCTCGGGTTGCAATCCTAGCCCTACATAACTGGGAGTAAGTCCAACTGAATACAACAGGACTTACTTCTGAGTAGGCATGGTTAGGACTGCACTCAGCCAGGAAGCTCACTGGCTGACAATTTCTGTGCCTGACCTACCCCATAGGTTGCTGTGATGAACAAAAAAAGGGGGAGGTGGGCAGTAGATTACATACAGCCCACCCCCAATCTCATCAGAGGAAGGGCAAAATAAGCATGCAGTTAAGTATAGGCACAGGAAACGGCTTCGTACCAAGTCAATACATTGGTCTATCTAGCTCAAAGTGTTAGAAACTCAGATGTATAAGCTAGGCTCCAAATGGCTCCTTAAACCAAAGTTACAGTCGCCAAAACAGAATGTCTAGTTGCTAGCTAGCTCAGAACACTGCTAGCTCAGTAATGTCTGCACTGATTGGCAGCAGATCCCCAGGGTTCCAGACAGGAGTCTCTCCTAGCCCTACCTGGAGATGCTAGGCGATCAACCTGAAACTTTCTGTACACAAAGCAGATGCTTTATCACTGAGCCAAAGGCACTTCCCTCTGAACAAAACATTCAAAAGCTGTTTGTAGTGGCCTCCCTACTTTCTGATTGCCGGATGCTGCTAAATTGCACCACTTAATATATTTATAGGCCTCTATATAGACCAACAGCTGTATTAACATTATGTATGTGCTGTAGCAAGACAACTGTCACTCTTTTAATCTGCACATACATGAACCTTTAAAATTTCACATATCTGTGCACATATATTCCACACTGAAAACACACCCTGGTGATCAGGCAACAAGGCATTTTACAATTAACCAACAAAATAATCTTTTAGTTATAATCAAATCTACCATGCAGCAGTTTAGAAGCACCAACCGCCTCCACACTGGTGATTTCCACAATGAGCTCAGCTGCTGCTAGAAACAGACAACCTGTAAAGTTCTCAACAACAGAAGAGGACCTCATGAAATGCTCAGGGACCCCAGTTGTGACCTCATCACGTCCAGTTCATTGATGTGCTAATGTGCTCCATCCTCAAGCTGAGAAACCAGAGAGGCAGAAATTTACAAGCCGCCACCCTTCCCCAGTGGGTGGGAAAATAGGTGTGGATAGAAGAAGCAAAAGAAATCTGATCTGGAATTGAGGGAACACTATCTTCTTCCTATCATTTAATAAATAAAAAAGGCTAAAAGCCTGTCCCAGTCTGCCACTCTGGGAGGTGGGGGAAAGCACCGCGCACACATTTTGCTAAGCCAAAGGTTTGTTATAGACAACAAAATGCAAGTCAGCATCAAACAGGGCATATAAAACTAGTGACATACAGCAATGGCAACAACAGCAAATGCAAAGAAATTACATTGTTACTGAATGTGAAATATAACAAACTTAGATTTGATTGTCTGTCTGAACTACTGCTCAAAAACTGCATTATAGTCAGTAATCAGAACTACCTGAAATATTTTGTCTCCCTTTGCGAACCTGCCCTGGTCCTCGGATAAGAACCTTTCTCTTGGTGCCACAATTGAAGCTGATGCAAGAGAGAGCCTTTTCTGTGGCTGCTCCAATATACTGTGGAATTCACTCCCAGGAGAGGTCAGATTGGCTCCCTCTTTGTTATCCTTCTGCCAACAGGCTAAGATCTTCCTGTTCAAAGAGGGCTTTGAAAACTAAGGAGCAGATGATGCTGATAGCTGGGCTGCTGTTCAGGGGGAAACTGTGTCTTAATTACTGGTTCTAAACATGTTGTTTTCATGTATTTTAATTATTTTTTTAACTAGTTTATTTTCATTACTTTGCATTTTATAATGTTTTTAAATGTTGGAAACTACCATGAATCCCAACTTGAAGAAAAGGTAGAAATAAAAACATTAAGTAAATAAATAAATCTTAAACCGCAATTTGGGCATTGGCCATGGTGCAGTCATGATCAGATGACAAAACATACACGGGCTTCCTGCCTCCACACACAACCCCTGTACCTTGGTTTACCATGGCTTCCCTTTACCTCACAAACCTAGAAACTATGGTTAATAGCTTACAAACAAGCCAGAATATGAAGCCACATATAAGTCATTAACTATAAATTCCTGGTCCAGGCGCACCTTCCTGGCTCAATTCCATATTCATATACAGAGAGAGGAGCGAAGGGGTTACATGACGCTGGTGTATATTACAGCTTGAGAAGAGGTTAGAAAGTCCAAATGAAGTCACTATTTGATCTCACAAGAAAGGTGGTCAATGAGTAAACTCTGCCTACCCTTTCATAATAAGGGGGGGGGATTTCCTATAAGGGGACTTTTTCAACCCCTTTTTAATTATCGAGAGTATGAAATAGGGGGCAGTAGTTTTCCTGGACTAAGTAGCACAAAGAACAAGTATACACAAATAACTTGTATATGTAAATGAACGATCTAAAGCAACGAAGTTGCCTTCCAACTATCTTTTGCATGGATACAATTACAAGCTTAGATGAGAGGGAGACAAAGTAGCTAGTAAAAGGAGGGGGTAGTTTTGGAGACAAAGTAGCTAGTAAAAGGAGAGGGGTGGTTTTGGAAAAACTGGAGATTTTGATAATACAGTGGTGCGCTTTTGTCAATAAGTAATTAACTATCACACATGTGCCTTCCTTGGCTGAGTGTGCCCAGGACACACAATACAAGCATTACACAATTTTATAACAGTAACCTGGAAGAAGTGCAGAGGAAGCGATTGCATTTGAGCTAAACAATGAATTCTCCCTTCCTGATCCCCTATTTAAGCTATGAATGTGCAGCAAATGAACAACATAAATATGTATGGCCATGTGGACTAGTAAAACTTCCTATGGGCTAATCACTTTTATGAACTTAATTGCTTGGGTGCTACCTCCAGCATAACCTCTACGTACCACAATCACATATTAACATTATGGATCATAAGGCTAAGAGTTTTACAGCAAAACCTGAAAAACTAGATCTGTTGTATGGGCCCCATTTCGGAACATAACCAATTTAAGATGGAGAGAGATGTCAAAGTTTCCAACAGAGGTCTAGCCCTGAATGAAAGAGAGTCACAAGGAGCTCAAAAGGGTTAGGCTAAAATGGCTGCAAACTTCATGCCAGGGCAAAGCAACTGATTTCAACACATATTTTAACGTTCTTGCTCTATAATGAATTTCTAAGGGATTCCACTGAAATAGATGGTATATCCTATTCTTTGGGAGCTATTGCCTTCGTTCCTGCACAGCTCCCAAGCTGCAGGGTCTTCTAAACTTCCGCATCCCTGAGGAAGTCATTAGTTATATTATATCAGCTGCAAATGCAACATTATCAGCCCAAATAAATACCAGTATTGATCTGAAGCCATGCAAGACGCTTAACAGCCTCAAATAGAAATATGGAAAGCTAACTCAAATACTACGCATTATAAACTCAACTCTGTCAGACAAGAACCTGCAAATGAGACAGATAGTGTCAGAAATTCAGATATATATGACTTTTATTCAAGTTTCTTGATCTTCCAGTACCAAAGTGTTGGCTTGAAATCCTCATGATGCGGTGGGGGAAGTATGGGCATGTGCCCTTCTCCACATAAGGATCATGAAACATGAGCGCACAGGGGGCCTTAACCATTCATGCCAAAGTCATGGAATTGAGCATCTCCTCTTTTGGGGGGTGGGTATGAGCCCCTGTGGCCCAACACATGGAGCCACTTGTATAACGTGTCACCACTTTCATCACATATTATCTTGTTGCCTCTGGGGTAGATTTATATTTCAGTATCCTGCTTTATCACAAACTTGATTCTTCAAATCAGCTTACAAGCCACAAAAATGTAGAGTAATAGATATCAACCACAAGACATACACCAGTGATGAGAGGACTGGAAACGAAAAACGAAAACATAGCCGCAAATGAAACAGATCAACACAGTGTCTAATACTCTAACTGTGTAAGCAAATAGAATTCAAATGCCTTGGCAAATAAAATTGGATTGACCAAGAGCCTAACAATGGTTGTAGCTGGTGAAATGTTACCTATAGAGGGCACTTGAAAGGCAGAGCACCATCATGGACAAGGTCTGTTACAAAGGAAGATAGGGAACTGCCTTATAACAAGACTGTCATTCTAGCCCAGTACTGTCCACTCTGACTGGCAGCAGCTCTCTAGGGTTTCTAGAAGGGGTTTTTCCAATCACTTGCTATCTGAACCTTACAAATGGTGATGCAGAGATTGAACCTTAGACCTTCAGTGTGCAAAACAGATGAGCCACATCTGAGCTATAGAACTTTCCCCCTTCTCTGGGCACTCTCTTCTAACCTCAGGAGGAGGAGGAGCTCAGAGAAGGGCTTCCCAAATGATCCCTAAGAACAGGCAGGTTCATTCTGTGTGAAGTAGCCAAAATCAAGTGCTACCTTTGTTTAGAGAGAAGATTTTGTTTCTGTGCACTGTTTTTCTATTTCAGATACTTTGCTGCTGATTTTCTCCTCCCTTATTTTTAATGCTGTTTTAATGGATTTTGTTTAAATGCATTTTTTTCTATTTATAGAAATCTCTGCCATTATTGCGGAGCAACTGATATTATTACAAGAGTGGGGAGTTGTAGTGTGTGTGTGTGTGTGTGTGTGTGTGTCACAAACACATTCATTTAGTTATCTTTATTTTAAAAGAAACTCAAAAAGCTCATGGAACTGCCAACAAAAAACATAAGACGCAGATAGCATCTTTGCAGGGAACATTGTCTACCATTCAAAATCTAGCAGTAAGGGAAAAACACTTCTGAGTTTCAGTATCCTGCAAAGACTTGCAGTCTTAAAATTGCCACTAATTAAGACACACAACTTGTCAACCCATTTTCCAATCCATGTGCAAGAAGTTAAGACTGTACCTGGGTTTGAGAGTTGCCGTTTCTTTTATGTAGAGCTTGCTCTAACCAGACATAACACATGCATAGGCAAGTGAGGCAGAGTGCTAAAACATTTATGTGTTCTTTTCCTTAATGTGTACAAAGTATTCCTGCAGCAGCTGGTGCACCTCTGCTTGCATCTCCAGAAGGCAAGATGCTTCCCAGCACTATGAACCCAACCATCACCTAATCAAGGGTGAGTGAGCCAGCAGCTACATGCCTCCCGTCATGAACAAGGACTACTTTACAGCTCCCGAAAGAAACTGCCTATTGTCAAACACATTTACAAAACGGAGAGGGGCATGTTGGAATAAACAGACACATGGGCACAGCATACATACAGAGAGAGTGGGGGGCAGATTCTGTAGGTGGAGGGGAGGAATACTTCCAGGCTTTACACAGCATATTCACTTCTAAAACTTCTATTTGGCACCTCCTTTTACAAATACAGGCGCTGTGGTCTAAACCACAGAGCCTAGAGCTTGCCGATCAGAAGGTTGGCGGTTCGAATCCCTGCAGCGGGGTGAGCTCCCGTTTCTCAGTCCCAGCTCCTGCCAACCTAGCAGTTCGAAAACACGTCAAAGTGCAAGTAGATAAATAGGTACCGCTCCAGCGGGAAGGTAAATGGCGCTTCCGTGCACTACTCTGGTTCGCCAGAAGCGGCTTAGTCATGCTGGCCACATGACCCGGAAGCTGTACACTGGCTCCCTCGGCCAATAAAGTGAGGTGAGCGCTGCAACCCGAGTCGTCCTTGACTGGAACAAACAGTCAGGGGTCCCTTTACCTTTACCTTACCCTGAAATGAAAATCCTTTTGACGGATTTTCAAGCTTATTCTTTTAGCACCACCCCCTGGTGGTGGCTTGTTCCAACTAACCTTAGTGAAGATTAACCACCATTTAGGGTTTGGATGCCACACTAAACTGTTGTTAAACAAAAACAGAAACTTCTAATCTTCTCACAGCTGAAAATCTTTTTCATGAAGTACTGCGAACCAATTCCTATCAGTGAATATGCTCTTCCTTCTTGGAAGGCCTGCTGAAATAAAAATGCATTCCATGTGCACCATAAAGTAGAGATTGTTGGCGCTGGTCTGCAGGTGTCTCTGCACTAAAGGCTCTACTTTAAACAGTCGCAGTGACCCTCCAGCGCATGCAGTACCACACAGATAACCCAAGTGTTCAGGCAGGGATATAAGAAATAATGCAATGTCCTGGTCAATAAGTTGTTTAAGGCATTGTATATAGGTGAAACTAGAAAAATTAGAATATTGTGGAAAAATCCATTTATGTAAGCAATTGTTTTCATTAGCTACTGGAGTTTAATATATGAGATAGACTTATGACATGCAAAGCGAGATATGTCAAACCTTTGTTTGATATAATTGTGATGATTATGGCATACAGCTGATGAAAACCCCAAACTTGAAATTGTTAATTTGGGGTTCTCATCAGCTGTACGCCATAATCATCACAATTATAACAAATAAAGGCTTGACATATCTCGCTTTGCATGTCATGAGTCTATCTCATATATTAGTTTCACCTTTTAAGTTGAATAACTGAAAGAAATGAACCTTTCCATGATATTCTAATTTTTCGAGTTTCTCCTGTACTTACTAACCACAAAACCTTAAACCTGCCTAAGTTGCATCTCAGCAGACAATGCAGTTCCCTCAGCATCAGCCACAAGCCATATACTTCTGGAACATGTATAAGGGCAGGCCTATATAGAGTGCACTGCAATAATTCCGACCCGAGGCTAACAATGTATGGACCAGCATAGCCAAGCTATCCCTATGCAAGAACAGCTGTAGCTGACATACCAGCAGAAACATGTAGAAACCCACCAAGGCCACTGTTCTTTCTGAGAGAGCACAACCAACTCCAGAGCAAGTAACTGATCTATATCCTCAACCACTCTTCCATAGGACATCCAGAATTCAGTTTACTAGCCCTCAGCCAGCAAATCACTGTGCCCTGACATTGTTACACACAAGGCACTAGAGTGCAGTCCAGAAATTCTGCACTCAAATGATTCAGGACTGCTGGTGGCAATGGTAAGACTATGGAGCCATGTCAACATTTGCAAGTCAATTGTCTCCCCTTCTGAGAGGAAAGTAGGAAGCTACCTCATACCAGGTCAGACCATTGGTCCACCTAGCTCAACACTGACAGCAGCTCTCCAGGATTTCAGGATCTCCAGGATCTCCACCTGCAGATGCTGGGGATTGAGCTTCAGACCTTCTCAAATGCTCTACCACTAAGCTACAACCCTTCCCAGGTATTCTGGGTTGCAATAGATTCAAAAGGGCTGATATCTGAAGTACAATAAGTCCCAAGGGTCCTCATGTTCAAGTTCTCACAAGCACAAGTTTGCTGACAACCTCTCCACAACTTCTGTGAATCTTATTTTAAATTCCTAGATGGCAGCCCCAAGGTTTCCAGGCTCCTGGAAACTAAATGCCCAGCATTCTTTTCCATTCTTTTCTCAAGGCCTGACCACCTATTCCCAACAACGCCTTCCTTCAGAAATAATTGCACTCACTTGAGTGGCTCAAAACACTCTGGATCTATCCCCAGCGTTTTGAACACTTAAAATAATTTCACTGAATTAACGCAGAATTGTGGGAAGGGAGTGAGGAGGTGAGGGAGTTTCACAGGCAAACTGTCTAGAAGTTTTATTGCTTATATAAAAAAGATAAAACAACACTAAGGGTTTTTCCCCCTTTAATAATCTAATATAATTACTGTCAGAATTGCAACTGGAAAAGCAAAGTTGCTTTTTTATTTTAATTTTATTAAGAAGAAGTGAACAAAGACTACCCAAGGCACCACAATAAAATTACATTAACTGTAAAATTACATTATTAATTCTTTAATCTCACTTGAGGCCTCAAGCTGTTGCTATGTCCAATTACCCAGCTAACCACCTGTCAGAATTGTAAAGCTAGTTTAACATTACCTCCAGGACAGTTGTGTGCCCTGTGTTCGGTCAGGTCTGCCAGCGAATCGAAGTCCTGCTGACAGTTATCGCAGGTGTAAATTGACTCGTCCTCCATGTCTTCATCTTCCTCATTTCTCTCTTCCTGGCTTGTAATGCTGTTCCTCTCTTCCAAGGCCCGGCTGTCCCTCGTATCATTCTCCAGTTCCCCTCCAAGACCTCCTGCCAGCAAGAACAGAAGCTGCGGTAAGATGGAATTGCATGGAAGTTTCAAAAAACGGAACAACTCGATTATGTTAGCAAGTCGTATAAAGGCACTTTCATTACGATCCTTCTCACACTTTCAGTTTATTGAAAATACATTAATTACATCATCACCATCATCATTATTACCACTACTACTGCTACTACTCACCCCTTCACCCTTAGGTCCCATGGTGGGTTGCAATATTACCGGTAAAACACAATGTTAAAAAAAAGTAGTAGTTTAGAACAGTTTACAATAAAGAAAAATAAGGTGGGTCCTAAAAATATGCACCTCAAGTGTCAAAAGCCAGGGCAAAGAGGTGCATCTTCAGCATTCACTGGGAGCTGTACAGTGAATGTGCTAAATATACCTCTGTGGGAGGGAGTTCCACAATGTGGGAGCTGCCACAGGGAATGCCGTCTCCCAGGCCACCCCACTTCAAGCCTATGAGGGTGGAGGAACTACGAAGAGGGCCCCCTCTGCCAATCTCAACACCTGAGACGGTCTATAGCGGGGGTGGACTACATTGATGGGGTGTGTGTGTACCTCTTTAGTAGCTATTTATATTCCTTCCTCGCTTTTGTTCTAATAGAACACGTGCTTTACTTTTCCAAGCACAATGCTGTACGTTTCCGAGCACAATTCAAAGTGTTGGTGCTGACCTTTAAAGCCCTAAATGGCCTCGGTCCAGTATACCTGAAGGAGCGTCTCCACCCCCATCATTCAGCCCGGACACTGAGATCCAGTGCTGAGGGCCTTCTGTCCATTCCCAAAACTACAGGGAACCAGGCAGAGGGCCTTCTCAGTAGTGGCACCTGCCCTGTGGAACGCCCTCCCACCAGATGTCAAAGAGAAAAACAACTACCAGACTTTTAGAAGACATTTGAAGGCAGCCCTGTTTAGGGGGTTTTTTAATGTTTAATAAGATTGTTGCATTTTAATGTTCTGTTGGAAGCCGCCCAGAGTGGCTGGGGAAACCCAGCCAGATGGGCATGGTATAAATTTTGTATTATTATTATTATTATTATTATTATTATTATTATTATTATTATTATTATTATTATTATGTTTACTTCCTTATTTCATCCCTTAACAGAAAATAATGCTGATTGTCAGTAATATTATTTCAACCATTATTATTTCTACAATACATTGAACATTGACGAGGTTTAATTATTGCCTACTAATAAGGCTAACATGCCATTTTTCAACTCCATAATTCCCCTTCATCAGCCAGAAAATAATGACCACTCAAATACTAAACAGTAAAATGAAGAGAGAAATCAAAGTATATTCGAAGGCACTTTTCTGAAACAGCCAAAGCTACCTTACTAAACAGGACAAAGAAAAGCCACACTGCTGAATACCTGCAGGCTGATTAAGATGAAAAGGAGAAATGTCCACCTAAAAGCTCTCCCCATGGTGCTGCAGCCTTATGGCGCAGCTGTGAATCTGAAATCTCCATCACTATCGCTAAAACCCTGTCTGTAGGAACATAGAAAGCTCCATTAAACTGAATTAGACCACTGGTCCATTGAGCTCAGCACTGCCTATACCAGGGGTAGGCAACCTAAGGCCCGTGGGCCGGATGCGGGCCAATTGCCTTCTCAATCCGGCCCGTGAGTGGTCTGGGAATCAGCATGTTTTTACATGAGTAGAATGTGTCCTTTTATTTCAAATGCATCTCTGGGTTATTTGTGGGGCCTGCCTGGTGTTTTTACATGAGTAGAGTGTGTGCTTTTATTTAAAATGCATCTCTGGGATATTTGTGGGGCATAGGAATTCGTTCTTCATATATATATATATATATATATATATATATATATATATATATATATATATATATATATATATATATATATATATATATATAGTCCGGCCCACCACATGGTCTAAGTGACGGTGGACTGGCCCACGGCTGAAAAAGGTTGCTGACCCCTGGCCTATACTGACTGGTAGCAGCTCTCCAGGTTTTAAGGTAAGGGTCCTTTCCCAGCCCTACCTGGTGATGCCAAGGATTGAATCTGCTGGGATCTTCTGCATGCAAATTGGTTGTTCCACCATTGAGCTATGGTCCTTCCCCAAACCAAATGGATTGTCCATTTGGTTCCTCCATGCAGAAGAACCAAATGGATAATCCAATCAACTGCAGAAAGGCAGTGCCGGAGTACAGCCATCTATCCATACAGCTAGAAGCATCAATCTGTAAATTCAACCTAGCTTCTGTATAGCCCAGCTTTTAAACCAGGAACAGGTAGCCTTGGGTAAAATTTCATGTTGCACTTGGCCTAACTCATGTGGGCAGCACAGGCAGAGGAAAAACGGGAGTGGCAGAAACAGTAAGAAAAGGGGTAGCCCCATTTACCCACCCCACAATTCTGGCCCCAGACCTGTCTACCACGAGTAACATGAGAATTGCCTGCTGGATCAGGCCAATTGCATATCTAGTCCAGCATCCTGTTTTCAAAATGGCCAACCAGATGCCTGTGGGAAACCAGTGAGCAGGACCTGAGCCAAGAGCCCTCCCTTTGTTTCCATCAACTAGTATTTGGAAGTATTGCTGCCTCCCAACTGTAGAGGCAGAGCATAGTCATAATGGCTGGTGACCATTGATAGTGCTCTCCTCCATGAATTTGTCTAATTCTCTTTTAAAGTCATCCAGGTTGGTGGCAACAAAACATGCAAGATCTTATTTGATTGGTATCTCACCCCCGGTTTTTAGAAAACATTGATGACTTCAAAACAAGGATGTTCAACAGTCAAACTGCTTAACCTTAAAAAAAAAAATCTGCAGGTCGGGAAGGCTTCGAAAAGCAGTAGAGGACCTGGGAGCAACAAAAGCCTTTCACCCTAATAATGCCATTATTCTCACCGGGCATTTGGAAGACAGCTTGGAAGAATTATTTGTTTCCAGATCAAGTGCCCCCAAATGCCTCAAAAGCCTAGAAGCTGGATGTTCACGTGCACGTAGCAGACCCCACAAAACAAATCCTCAGCTCTCTAAAGTAGGGGTAGGCAACCTAAGGCCCATGGGCCAGATCCGGCCCAACCGCCTTCTCAATCCGGCCTGTGGATAGTTCGGGAATCAGCGTGTTTTTACTTGAGCAGAATGTGTCCTTTTATTTAAAATACATCTCTGGGTTATTTGTGGGGCCTGCCTGGTGTTTTTACATGAGTAGAATGTGTGCTTTTATTTTTATTACACGTTTTATTACAACATGTACTGTACCTAGCCACATGTTGCTGTGGCTCATTTGGTACTGGAAGCAGGGCCGTCTTAGAGGGATCGGCCGCTGTGGTGCAGTGATCCCTCGGCGCCCCCTGCCTGCTGCCTCACCGCCCGCCTCCCTCCCGCGCTGGCCGCCCCTCGGGAGGGGGGGGGGCGAGCAGGGGATGAGGGGCGTGGCGTTGGAGTGGGCGCGCGCGGGCGGGCTGGAAGCTGGGGCTCCGGGAGGCGAGGGCAGCCGGCTTGCAGCCCGCCCGAGTGCCCGCCCGCCCTCCCGTGGGGGTGGGGGCGGGTTGGGGAGGGGGAGCCCGGTATGCCGGCGGGCTCACGGTGCCACCCCTGGGGGGGCATGGCACCCTGGTGCGCCACGCCACCAGCCCCTATGGATGAGACGGCCCTGACTGGAAGGAGACCCCATTTTCGCCTGCCTCCCCACAGCTTCTCCTGTTGAACTCCCGCCTGCCTCCTCTCCGTCTTTCCCCCCCTTTTTCGCCTGCCTCCCCACAGCTTCTCCCATTGAACTTCCGCCTGCCTCCTTTCCCAACAGAGATGCTCCTTCCCCACCTTCCCCTCCAACGCCCCCCCTCAGACTATCCCTCTCCCAATCCCCACTTTCTTCCTCCCTCAGAAACTGTTATCTCCACCCCCCGCGCACACATGGGTGGTGGCAGAATCCTCTCTGCAAGAATGGACATCCCGGTAAAATGCTGGCTCCCCCCGCCCCGCACACGACCTCGCTTTCACCTGCCTCCCCACAGCTTCTCCCATTGAATTCCTGCCTGCCTCCTCTCCCAGCGGAGAGGCTCCATGGTCTTCCTCCCTCATAAACGGCTCTTCCATCCAAACGGCTGGCTCCGCCCGCCCCCCCACGCACACAACCAATTAAATTACATGAGTAATTTTACAGAGAGGAGGCAGGCGGGAGTTCAACATGAGAAGCTGTGGGGAGGCTGGCTGCTTTTGCATCCAGTTGATGGTGCTGTTTTTCCCCAAAATCAAGTTTTTATCTGTCACAGGTGTGACATTTATCTAATATTTTTACATAAAGACACTCCTGGATTAGAACACAACATTGTGTCAAAATTTCAAAGCAATTGGTCAAGGACTTTCTGAGATTTGAGGTATTGAACAAACGAACATTTACATCTTTATTTATATAGACGCATCTCTGGATTATTTGTGGGGCATAGGAATTCGTTCATTCCCCCCCCCCCCAAAAAAATATAATCCAGCCCACCACATGGTCTGAGGGATGGTGGACCAGCCCACAGCTGAAAATGGTTGCTGACCCCTGCTCTAGAAAGTCAACATGGGAAACCCTTAAACTGGTGCTAATGTTCAAGAGAATTATTTCCAATTAGGATTTTAGCACATTGCTTGCCATTTGTATAATCCCTTTAAGAAAACAACTCATGGATCAATGGTTCCCATCTCTGAGGCTGGAAAGACAATTAACATTGACCAACACTGATAAACTGGAACTCGGCCAAGAAATACAATTTATTTCACAAACACAACTGCTAACCCAGTGTTGCAGCTATTGGTGGGGTTCCTTTTAACTCAAGCCACTGAAAACCAAAATTTCACAAATTCACCGCACTGGGCAAGTTAGCATCAATCTACTAATAGGGGACAAAAAAAACCACTGTATAGTTTTCTAGGGAGTAATCACAGTGGGTGACACCCTTTGGATAGAAATGGAAATATTAAAAATCAATGCATCAGCTTTCAGCGTATCATAAGATCTCTCAATGTTTAAATCAACACCACATTTTTAGATTCAGCAGTTGTTACACTATACCAGCACATTAGCCACAGAAACCTTCCATTAAAATATCTAGCTGTTGAGCTTTGTGCCGGTCACAGGATTGGGAAAGAAATTCCATTTTTCAAGTAACCACCTACATCTGAACTCGTGTTGATTCAAGCAAAGTGCCATTTTCACAGTCCTATGCTTGTTTTTTACAATCTCCTTTTTCACTTCTGTAAAAAAAAAATATGACAGTAGTGGAAGAAAGCAAGCCATAGACCTAGACGGCTCTGTAGTACTATTTGCATTATAATAACAAGAATAAGCCGCAGTTAAGTCCACATTTTCCTCCAAGACTGCATTCCAATTATCACTTTCCATTTTGTCATATTTACTGGGTCCACCTTTTGAGCATCCTCGCATTCCAAATGCAAATCACGAACATTAATGCCAATTCAATCTCTTTAAAACCTGCGTGTCCTGTAGAGCTGATAGTTAATAAATCAGGATGCCAACTCGCTGGTTTTATAAGGCTGAAACCTATAAAAAGAGTCCAAGTATATAAATTTAATTTAAAGAACTGCCATCCAAATCTGCCCCAGCCACTAATGGAAAACGTACGAGCAGCCGAATGTTGCTGAAGACCTGGAAAAAAAGTTGGGGTGAAAATTCAACCAAGGGACCTATTTTTGTTATTCATTTCTAAAGCACTCAGAGTATTTTGCAATTCGTATTTAAGCACCCCTCTGAGATAGCTCGTTGATATTTTTTCATTTTAAAGTTAGGCTGTGAGCCTGCTCAGAATCGCCCACAACCACCACAGGGGGACCACTAGAAATGCTTGTGTGGTGGCAGACGCTCCAAACGGGGACTGTGAGATGTCAAAGACCCCTTCCCAATAGGCCTGGAGATCAAAAAGGTGTTAACAGGAAGACTTTTAACACAGTCAGGGCAGAGTCAGGCAACTGGTTTAGACTTAGTGCCAGGCTACCTAAAAGAGGCATTCCTCTCATCAATAGAAGTATAGCATCTAGATCAAGGGAAGTAATACCTAGTACCACTGTATTCCGCTCTGGTCAGACCTCACCTGGAATACTGTGTCCAGTTCTGGGCACCACAGTTCAAGAAGGATACTGACAAGCTGGAACCTGTCCAGAGGAGGCCAACCAAAATGGTCAAAGGCCTGGAAACGATGCCTTATGAGGAACGGCTTAGGGAGCTGGCTTAGGGAGCTAGGCTTCTCTTAGCCTAGAGAAGAGAAGGTTAAGGGGTGATATGATAGCCATGTTCAAATATATAAAAGGGTGTCATATAGAGGAGGGAGAAAGGTTGTTTTCTGCTGCTCCAGAGAAGCGGACACGGAGCAATGGATTCAAACTACAAGAAAGAAGATTCCACCTAAACATTAGGAAGAACTTCCTGACAGTAAGAGCTGTTCAACAGTGGAATTTGCTGCCAAGGAGTGTGGTGGAGTCTCCTTCTTTGGAGGTCTTTAAGCGGAGGCTTGACAGCCATCTGCCAGGAATGCTTTGATGGTGTTTCCTGCTTGGCAGGGGGTTGGACTGGATGGCCCTTGTGGTCTCTTCCAGCTCTATGATTCTATGATTCCCTCTGAACTAGGGGTGGCAATCATGGTGATATCAAGACACTGGAAGGCTACAATTCCCATCATCCCTGGCCACTGGCTCATTGACTGAGGCTGATGGGAGTTGTAGACCACAACATCTGAAGGGCCCCCACATTGGCCTCCCACTGCTTTATAAAAACCAGTCTGTCTACTGTGATTAGGAAGAAATGCCCCTTTTGTACATCCTGCCACCAGCAAAAGTACAGTTCATGTGTGTAAGGAAAAAGGCCTTCTTAGCAGTGGCACCCAGAATATGTAGCTCCCTTCCCCAGGAAATGTAACATGCCCCCTATTTTTTAATGTTTGTCCATTCTCTGAAGATTTCTTTTGATTTTGGCAGGCCTTTGGTTTACATTATCAATTATTCTTTTGGTTTCACTGTGTATAGAAATTATGGCCTTTTTATTTTTCTGTTGCTTTTCTCTTTTTTAAAAGTAATTATATTTGTTTAAAATTATGATATTATATTGGGATGTGTATCTGAAGAAGTGTGCATGCGCACAAAAGCTCATACCAACAACAATCTTAGTTGGTTTCTAAGGTGCTACTGGAAGGATTTTTATTTTATTTTATTTTACTACAGCAGACCAACACGGCTACCTACCTATTTCTGCTTTTATTTTGTTATGTTACCTGCCTTGAGCGTTTGTATCTTCTGCTTATACATTAGATTTACATGGCTGTCCATCAGTAAAGATTCCCTTAATAGCTTACAAATGAGACAATATTAAATTTATGTTGGACAATCACTAAAAACAATAACAAACAACAGTCAAAATAAAACTCTGCTCTTTCCTTATAACAGAGACTACTGTACATAGCCAATTTACCATGTGGATTAAATCATATTAAGTCACAAGGGCCAAGTTTATTTTAAAATGGACTTTTAAAAACTGAGTGAATAAAAAGACTGCAGACACTGGGAAGGCTATTCCATAACTGGGGTGCCACCACCAAAAGTGTCTCCTCTCTGGTGGCCACTTACAATAGAACCTGTAAGTGGAGTGAGGTATGATCGATTAAAATTAATGAACATAAGTTGGCTACATCCATTACTTTAACTGGGACGACTTTTGAGTATCCCTAATGTTGGATATAAACCTGTTAGGAACATATGAAGCTGCCTTATACTAAATCAGACCAATGTCCTTTACCTTAGTAAAGTTTACACTGACTGGCAGCAGGTCTCCGGGATTCCAGGTGGGTCTCTCCCAGCCCTAACCTAGAGATGCAATTGGGGATTGAACTCAGGACCTTCTTAATGAAAGGAGGATGTTCTGCCACTGGGCTATGGCCTTTCCCCCAAATTACTAAAATAGAGCCCAGCATAAACCATATATCCATATATCCAATTCATCATGCCACCTCTGCAGTCCAATCTGCACCAGGGACATCTCTCTCACAAATGGGATGTGCATGCAGCGTTCCCATGCAGGAATTATACCCATCTTGTACAAAATGGCTCTTCAGACTTCTATGCATAAAATCCTTCTTTCCCCACTCTCTCTCTCAATAAAGGGAGGGGGGAAGGAACACAACTGTAATACGCAAACATGAAAAAAAAATTATTTGGTCCAGCACGTAGTTAATGGTGTTGGCTTCCTAAGACTTACAACTTAATAAAATTGATCTCACTGCAGCACTGTAATGAAGAACAGTAGGATATGGCTACCCTTGAACCACGGAAAATTGTATATTGTTACCTCCTCCTGACCTCCTAGCGCTGCGACCATTCTAACTTCTCCAAGCTGTCATTTGTCCGATTTTGACGGCAGATGGAAGAGGAGAGCAAACACAGCGGAGGAAAGAAGGGCAGGGGTGAACAAGCCTTTATCCGCTAGGTCTGCTTGGCAATATTAACACAAGCCAATGGCACAGGGAGCACCCAGTAGTGCTATACATGTGGCATATACATATCAGTGGAGGATGGAAAATACAAACACGATTACTATGCAGAACCCTTTTAGGTGGCCTTCTGCTATAGCTGAACATGCAGGGAAATGGTCGTATGGCAAACAAATCAGACCACAGGCCATAGCTCAGTGGTAGAGAAACTACCTTGCACGCAGAAAGTTCCAGGTTCAATCCCCAACAGCATCTCCAGGTAGGGGTGGAAATATCTCCTGCCTTAAACCCTGGAGAGTCATTGCCAGCCTGTGTAGGCAATACACGTTGACCGGCAGAAACTCTACAGCGTTTCAGACATGGGTCATTCCCAGCCCCACCTGGAGATGCTGTGGAACCTGGGACTGGGTGGCTTCAATTTTCACCATGTGAGAGGAGGAAGACACAAAACTCTTCCTCGCCTTTCCAGTCTTGCAATCAAGCTATGGTCCTGTATGCTAGTAGCAAATTCAATTCTCTGAGCACTGATCCTTACATAACTATAACAGCCCAAGAGTACCCTGGACATGATTCAGTTGGTTACAGCGTGGTGCTGATAACACCAAGGTTGCAGGTACAATCCCCATGTGGGACAGCTGCATATTCCTGAATTGCTGGGGGTTGGACTACGTGGGTCCCTTCCAACTCTACAATTCTATTATTCTACCTGGAAGGTAGCTCCTCGGGCTAAAAACCTAGTGTCCAATTTTGGAAAAGGATATTTGAAGAATTAAGCCACGTTGCAAGATAAGATGTACACTGTGACACTTTTTCAGGAAGAACAAGCAAATCTCCATGACAAGTAACTAATAGCCTTCCTTTTCATAGCAGCACATCAGCTTATAGTGCCAAATTGGAAAAGTCTGGAACATTTACATATTGCTGTGTAGCAACAAAAAAATATGGACAACAGCACTGGCCAAAAAACTGACCAATTAAGTAAGAGCTCCAGCAGGCAGATGTACTTTAGATTATTTTCTTGAAATATTTTATAGAATTTTCTATTACGAGTTCTGGTGTTTGGCATCTTCCGGAATCACAACTTCAGGTTCTGTTCCATCGGGGGGGGGGGGGGTTGGAATGTTCAGTTGATTTTGTAACTAATATGAAAATCAATAAAACATATTAAAACAAAAATGAAAATGTCCCCAGAACAGCCCAATGAGGATTAAGCATGCTGAAGCGGCCAAGGCACACTGTCTGGCTGTGGGAAGCGGGGCAGGGGCAGAAAAGTGAGCAGGGAAAGCCGATTCCCCTCACAGGGAGTCGCCGTTGTGGGCAGATCATGAGCCCAACCTGTGCACGCAGGGCTTTGGTAGCTGCGTGTCGCAGGGAGTTCCTGGCCGCGTCTTTTTATATCGGCCAGTCCAATCGACTGAAGGGGGCGTGGCTTAGCCCATTTAAACAAGCCGTGGCCAGGCTCACACCCTCTTTTACCTCACCCCCACATGTGCAGTTCTCCCACCCTCCCTCCCTAAGGTTAGGTCCTTATCCTTTGACCTTGCTGTGGACTTCGGTTGGTCGCCTTGGTTGTCCAGGGGGCCTGCTAGGATTTTTTTCCATTTGGCAAATGGGCACCAGCCACTTGGCTTTTCACCTACCTTGTAGCAAATCGTCACAACTTTGTAAGGTTTGGCGGTTAGGCATTGGAGTATTTGGTTGGAGGTGAGGGGAGGTGGCGGCCATCACCTACCCCTCCTATTTCAAGGGTATTCCGTTAAAGGAATCTGGGGGGGGCATGTCCTCTGTCCAAAGCCCAGGCAGGGGCCAGGGCCGTAGCACGACCCCTATCGGTGACCCTGGGGGAATTCCTAGTTGATGTGCATCAACACGGCTCCCCCTATAGGTGGTTAACCCTTACTAGACTCCCGACAGGCAGGCAGGAGTCAGATATAGTCATTGGTTCCAATGCCTAAGCCAATACCACTCACATTCTGTAATCAATAAAGTTGTGGCCTTTTTCAGCCCGTTAACCTAAATTCTGGTGTCAAGTGTCTTTATTCTACAATGGGGGAGGGTTCAGGACCTTGCCACGCAATCGAATCTCCTGGAAAGGGGCAAGGTTGACTGGCAGGAACTCTGAGCAGCAGATCTCCACGTCACGTGATTTTGTTGCTGGCCCCACTTGTACTACTTAGTTAACAAGTAAGTAGAATCCGTCATTGAATGCTGCTAATTTTTTTCACGCTGATCAAACTGCGTGTCATTTCATTTTCCATTATAGCCAGAATCTCCTACAGGAGTGCTCATATTAAGTTTATTTATTTTCATCACCAGAAACATGTCATCTTTAATCAGCTTTTCTTTCCCCTACTCCTATTGCTTAAGAATTGGGAAGTAGTTTTTCTTTGTGCCTTTACTGCACCTTTTTTTTTAGATTCTTTATTAAAAACTTAAAATCATACAGACATGCATAACATGCCAAGCACATTCCTCAATGACTCCTAAACCAACTTTTTCATTAGCTTTTAACATTTTCTTACGGTCATTTTCCACAGAAAGGCAAATGCACACAAAAGGAGCCCGCTTGCAATTACTCTTCGTGCTCTCCCTAAACACTTATGCTACTAAAGTGTGAAATGTCTTCTAAACACAAAGACAGATCTCCGGGAAGTAATTACAAAAAATGCATTCAGGGGCAATAATTCTATATTAACTGTCAGTAGTATACATCTTCTGAAAAGGCACTTGTTACAAAAGAATTATGTGTGGCAGAGGAAGGCACCAAAGGCAACAGAAAATTGCAAGGATGCATTAAACCTTAGACTCCAGTTCCCTCATCAAGGGTCAATTTATGCTTAAATCATTACCTTGCCATCAAACCTGAATCTGCCTAAAAGTCATTTAAGAGATGTTAATGTGCAAACTCGGTGAACTTGCATGGAGTAGACCAATTTCTCTTAAAAAACGGAAAAAAACAAACACCTTCCACAAGTAGTTTATTAAATTCTGTATCTTTGCTGGTTTCAGTTACTGTTGGCTTCCAAAAATTTGGATCCTGTGGTTAAATGACCTAAAGTTATCATTCAGGGCAAGGGGAGTTCATGCTGTGATTGGGCAATGGGCATGCTACGTGACACGCACAACTTTGAAAAAAATTGACTCTACATCAGACATGGGGAACCTGTGGCCCTCCAGATGTTGTCAATCTCCAGTCCCAGCCAACATGGTTAATAGTCAAGGGAGATGTGAGATGTAGTCCAACAACATCTGGAGGGCACCAGCTTGGCTACTCCCACCCCAAAACTCAAAGTCCAAAAATGGGCATAGACAGTTTTATTGTCCCTCTTCATCATCTAGCCTAGGTATGGGGAGCTTTTGGCCCTCCGGATGTTACTGAAATACAACTCCCATCATTCCTGACCATCGCTCATTTTTACTGGGGCTGATGGGAGTTTAAGCAACTTCTGGAGGGCCAAGGGTTCTACACACATCTAGCCCTCCTCTGCTGAAAGGGGGTGGGTTGGAGTTCATATTTGTGGTGCTCAGTTCTGCTCAGGGGCCTGGCACAGGAGGTGGTTGGTGCCGCAATTTCTCCTTCTGCTGTTGCTTCATTTAACCCAACATTTATACTCATGTCACTCTGCTTGGGAGCTTAGGTTTGTGGTAAGAACGAAAACAAGAGGAACTACACCAGAATGATCCTTGGATGAATTAAGTGACAACTGTTTGATCCTGGCTCGTTTTATCTAAATGCTTTTAAAACAAATCACAGCTCCATGCATCCATAAACCATTCCAAACTATGGTTTGCTGTAAAATGAAAGCAGAAATTTCCCCCTCTTACATATGATAGAGGGGAGTAGGGAAAGACAGCACACAAATCTGAAGCCTGCCATGGCAATCATTCTGGCCAGACGTGGGAAGCAGTGGGCACTCCAAATGTTAATGGACTCCAACTCCAATCAGCCCCAAACAGCATGTCCAGTAGTCATGGATGGGGCTGCCAAGCTTTTCAGTATGTGGCCTTGAAGGCGAAGCTTTGGCTATGGCTCAAATTATGCTTTAAACCAGTCGGCATGGCCACCTTGATACTGAGGGATGATTTCCAATCATCGTGGGAAAGGGAGATCATAAATGAAGTACAGGCCTGTGGATTGTCACATCTTTACCTGGAGTCTATGACATATAGTCAAGCCACAACTGTGATCTCCCAGAGATTGAGTGATATTGCTAGACAAGAGGACATAGCCCTTGTGAAACCAGAGGTGTTCCTGGGGGAGCAGATCTATCAGGTTACACCAGCACCTTATCTTGCGGAAATCCACTATGTGGAATACCGTAGACTCCTCACAGCGGCTAGCTAGATTAAATGTCCTCGAATCTGCGGTATTGTGGGGAAGGTATAGGGGAGTCCCATACGCCCACAGAACTTGTCATTGTGCCCTGGGAGAGGTAGAATCCACTGAACATATTCTCCTGAGCTGCCTTTTCTATACAGATTTCAGGAAAAATCTTATAGCCCCACTTTTAACTCAACTTAGCTCTCTATCCAGAGAAAGACAGGTTTTATATTTGTTGAATAATGTTACAGGGAAAACAGCTTCCTTGGTGGCCAAATTTCTTTTTCTAGCTCTTAAGCGTTGTTAAGTCTAAAATTGATTGCATTGACATGGGTTTATCTGTATAGCTTCGTGTTAGCGTTGGCTATGTTTTATTCTAAAGTTCCTCTAGATGTTTTAGATGTTTTAATTTTGTATGGATAAATGTATTTTTTCTGACTGACAGTCGAATAAAGAATGATGATGATGGTAGTCATGGATGGCGTGTGTTGGAGTTCAGCATCTACAGGGCCACAAGTTCCCTGAGGATTAGATGATTGTTTGAACTGAGCTGGAGTACTATGTCCAAGAGTCACAAGCTTTTCTTTAATGGTAATGGAATGGAGAGAGGCTAAACACCAAAAAGGGAAGCAGCTTAAGTAATTAAATAAAGTCTCGCCAGAATTTTCATTAGTAACATTTTTATTTGCCTGGGTGCTCCCTGCTTCTCATATTTCTTCCAAGGATCCTTAATTGGGCTCTAGTATCTGATGGAAAGTTCCTCGAGTTCTCTCATCCTCAAAGGGCACCCAGGAAAGGTGGGGGACCAGGACTGCTCATAATACCATTTTCCAGACAGAGCTAATAATGACTGTCTCCCACTAATGAAAAGGGGGGGGGGGAGTTGCTGCTGTAATTAAGCTCGAGAAGAGTTCAATTGGTGGGGGAAGAGAATTAAATTTATTTACATGCTGTTCTGCTGCTGATGAAGCACTAGCTATTTGGGAGGCCTCCTAATTAACCCTAATTTAGTTCCTGTACACGCTTTTTGTATTCTCATTCCCCACATACTTACAGTAAGGTAAACGGATATAATAATAATAATAGATAAGCCATTTTTAAAATAAAAAGTGGGCTTCTTTGCAAGGGACTTTTAAGGCCCAGAGTTAGGCCTTAAATTGTTAAATTTGCATTCTAGCATTTTTTCAATGCTGACAATTAAGAAAAACCACACTTGAGAGTTTGATTCACCGCAGAAGCACAATATATAGCAATGCCTTGGGAGAGAGGAGATTACACACAGAAAATTCTTTTCTTTAACCTTCTTGCAGACATTTTCCTGCCAATGTTCTCCCTCCCCCCCCCCCACACACACACATACTTTTTTTTTCCAGGGACGTAATGCCAGGAACAACTGCTTCCCTATGGACCATATCTTCAGAGAACTGCACTAGGAGGGCAGCGGAGACCAAGAGATCCCATGTCGAACACAACAAGGCTAATTCAAGTGGGGGGGGGAGGAACACTACATTTCTTACATCTCACAATGTTCTGCTGTTTTGTCCCTCTGTAACCTTGGTCTGTTAGGCAGGAATTATCACACTGAAAGTTACACTGCTTTTCCTTCTGCGTCTTAAGGAGGGAGAAATTTTCTCCAACATTTGGTCTTATTATTTTTTAAAAAAACTATTTTTTATTAAAAGCAGTTCTCAGTGGATCACAGGTTGGGGATTATTATTATTATTATTATTATTATTATTATTATTATTATTAAACTAGAATGTAACTGTTCTAAAGCAGTCTTCACCAACCAAGTGCCCTCCAGCAGATGTTTTGGACCACAACTACCATCAGCCTACTGTGGTGTTCATCAACCTTGGGTCCCCGGATGTTGCTGGACTACAACTCCCGTCATCCTTGATGACCATCTAAGGTGGCTGGGGATGATGGGAGATGTAGTCCAACAACATCTGGGGACAGGACTCAAGGTTGAAGAACACTGAGCTGGAGGCTCTAAGGTGACTCTAAAGAGATTCTTCTTCCCAAGGCACTGTGCCAGCTGTTGATAGGCAGATTCAGTGTTTGAAATTCACCAGGGGGCAGGCGTGTTTTGCACTTGGCTATCAGTCACGCAAGTAAAGATGCCCAGGCACCAGGATGGCGCCTGATGTCTCCACCATCTGCAGGTGCATGCCTGGGAATCCTTGGATCTTGGCTGTTTTCACATACTAGCAACACATCTCGTAGAATTGTATCCATGATATTTTATCTGTACAATCAGAATGTATTTCAGGAACCAAGAAGTTGTATTGAAAAATATGACTTTTGAGTTGTCTGGCCCAAAAATAGCAACTAAGCATTCCATTTTGGCGACTGCAACACTGGTTTAAGAGCTTAGCTTATATAGCTGAGTTTCTAATACTGGGCAGATTCCATTCATCCACAAAAAGAGCGTTCATCCTAGGCAACATCTCATTTATATATTTTTTCTCTCATTTCTACAAGAGCTGATACTTTTATTAAGTGTTGGGAAAACTGCTTCCCTTCGCCATCACTCATTTATCATGACAATTCCCTAAAATGCTTCTCTTTCCTCAGACTCCTGAACATCAGATGTCATAGCTTCCACCTCACTCATCTTTGGACAAGAAGCACAATTTGTGGGGCCCTGCACAACATCCCCAGCTCCAACGGTTCTTCTCTTTTATGAACATAACTCTCTATGAAAGCAGCTGTCCAAAGGGGTTGGATTTGGGGACATTTCCACCACATGTGGAGATATGTGCCTGTAGAAGTACAACCTCTCCAGCATTTTGGTAAGGTTCCTCGATGTATTAACACCAATTTCCTTTATGTCAGATGCCATTGATAGATACAGTAAGTTTCAAAGTGAATTCCCTTCTTTTGTCTGAGATGGATTTAAAGGGAGGTTTGGACCACATTGTAGTCCATTGGGTAGAGTTTATTTCATAACCTATGTCAAGTCGTTTGAAAACCAAGGTACCACTGTATCATATTTTCTATATGGTACCCTACATGACTCACTCATTTAATGACATCCTAAAAGGGGGCCCCATCCCAAAAACCTGGACTTCCTCCAAAATAGTCTCTATCCCAAAACCATTCAAAGATAGCCTCAAAGTAGAATCATATTGCCCAATCTCACTGATAAATCAGGACTATAAAATATTCACATAAATCCTGACAAACCGCCTAAAAGTCTTCCTACACAAACTAATAGCCCCAGACCAAGCTGGCATCATCTCTGGTTGCAACATAATGGATTTCATCAAGAAGTTACTGAATCTGATCAATCATAGCAAAATAACTAAAAATCCACTGACAATTATGCCTCTAGATATATTCAAAGTATTTGATTGCTTAGAGTGGAAATACCTCCTGGCAGTATTAACTAGCATGAATTTCGGTCCCTCCGTACTACAAACCCTCAGACAAATTTACTCCCAAGCCTCAGCTAAATGCAGAATCAACAATTTGGATTTCAAAGAGGCATGAAACAAGGGTGCCTGCTGTCTCCCTTTCATCCAGGCCCTGGAACCCTTAGCAAATCAACTTTGGGCAGCCCTAATACCAAAGGTGTGGAATTAAAAGGCAAAACATATAAACTAGGACTCTTTGCGGATGACCTGATGATCATGGCACCAGACCCCATTAAAACAGCAACCACTCTGACTGAAGAACTCAAGGTGGCAGGCCTTGAGGTGAACTTTGCTAAATCTGAAGCAATGTGCTTCAACACTCCCTCTCATATCCAAAAAGAATTCACCAACATCACAAAGATAATGCTATGCCATACCAAATTTAGATACATAGGGGTACAAATAACCAGAAACCTTAACAAATTATACCTCCCAAAATCACAAGCCTCTCTGCCAACAAATCAACAAAGACCTGAGAAGATGGAATAAATCTAGCTTTACTGTCTCAGATAAAATAGCCATGATCAAAATGATCGTTCTCCCAAAAATAACCTACTTATTCCAAACCCTTCCAATCTGGATTCTGCCAATCCAACTCCATAAATGGCAGGAAAAAAATTACAGTCATTCGTTTTCTCATACAAAAAGTCAAGAATGAGCCCCAAATATTTGCACCTACCCCACTCAGAAGGGGGTTGGGGAATTCCCAAGCTGAGAAAACTCCCCTCAACACTGAATAGATTCACACTATGCATGCCTGGAAACAAAAAGTAGGTATGTTGTCACCAATCTCATACCCACTAATACCCTTGGCTCATCACCTGTTATTCCATCATGCAGCTCAAACTTTTCACATAGAAACATGGCAAACCAAAGGTCTATACCAGGCATAGGCAACCTTCGGCTCTCCAGATGTTTCGGACTACAATTCCCATCATCCCTGACCACTGGTCCTGTTAGCTAGGGATCATGGGAGTTGTAGGCCAAAACATCTGGAGAGCCGAAGGTTGCCTATGCCTGGTCTATACCATTTAGCAGACTTTTACATAAACAACAACTCTTATCAACACAGAAAATACAGGATAAATTAGGGGACATTCAAGTACCATAGCTAACACACCATCAACTACATGCTTTCCTAAATAATCCAACAGTAAAAGGAGCAGCCACTAGGCCCTTGACCACCTTTGAAAGCCTTCTTTTATTGGCAGATGGACATGGTAGGGGGGTGGCATCCACAATATACAAAATACAGCTCTTCTTGATACTTTTTAAAAAATCCTTGTGTTTGTTCTTTCCTTGTCCTTTAACAACCAAATTACATTAGCGAGGCATAAGTATCAATAAACTGAAGGCTCTCACCCTCATCAGTCATAAATTGCTGGCAATACTTAAGCAAATGAAGGCAACAATTCATTTTAAGAGCACATCGTTCAGTAACATTCAGATTTAATGCCACTCATTGACTCAGTGTTTTGTTGCATTGCTGATGCATCTTATTTCTGAAAGAACTGCACTTAAAAACCAGAGATTTATGCAGACCTTCCCCTACCCACAAGTTCTAATTCCATCACAACAGACATATCACCAAAACAAAGGGATTTCCCTCCCCCTCCAAAAACTTCGCTTTTATTTGGCTCATGTGCCCTTGGAGGCATCTTAGGAAATATCAGCTTTTAATTAACATTTTTGAACTTTAGTCCAGTACACATCCCTTTTAATCCCAAGCAGAGGAATTTTCTAGTTCAATTCTGTCCCATAATGGTAAGACTCACCAAGGTTAACAATTTGGACTAAGGGCCCAAAGACAGCTAGATTTTATTTTTTTATAATAATAAAAACTGACGGGTGATTAGTTTGTTGAAAAATTAAGTCTTTTTATCATGTATCGGAATAATAAAATATAGGCTAATGTAAAACCGTATGAAATTTATAATAATACCTCCAAATGTAAAAACGATGGTTATAATACAATATTGTCAGATGGCATGCATTTTCACTGTTTCATAAGGCTAAAAACCTTTACCAGTTTTGCCACCACATTAATCAACTAAAGCTTTGGTTCTTTAATTGGTGGAGGACAATTTTAAATCAGTAAACTACTTATGTTCAATTCCTAAGGGCATTTTGATTTTGGCATTTAACCATATTGGAACAGGAAATGTTGACTTTCCTTCTACCAAACATCGAACATTGTCCTGCTATCCCTGCCCCCACTCTCTTAAGGAGATTGTGACATGCAAATTTGTTTAAGCTTGATTGACTAATATGTTTGAATGAAGGCAAAAGATCAATCAACTAGGAAAACCTCACAATATCATTAGGGCTGACAACTAACAATTCCTTCTATTACCAGCCGTTCAAGTGTGGCTGAATGCCATTGCTCATGTAAACATGGTAACCTGCATGCATTAGGCTCAAGGAAACCTGAGATTTTTTGAAAATACAATAGAAAATTAAGAGGGGGGCAGGGAGGCACAGGGGGGACCCAGAAGACCTCAGTGAGTATGGCCCCAAAATGATGATTAAGGGTGAAAAAGAAAACTAGATGGAATGGCATGAAGCACCCTGAGAACGTGCATAGCTGGCTTGCTGGCTCGCTGGAACAGTGAACAGGAGCACTCTACACTGCAAAAATTTTGTTGCTGGTCCCACTTGTTAATATAGTTTATTAATCTGTGAATGCAGAATACAAAACTGTGCGTGCTGAGCTTGGTTTTCTTTTACAAACTTTGGGGATTATTATTTTTTGTTTGTTTAAAAAAAACCTCTTTTCATAGGTTTCCCTAACATTACTTTTGACTAAATTATCTACTACATCTTAATCTCATTTCCCCCTATTTTTAAATCTCACCAAATGACTTTTGCAGTAACCATTGCAGAAAGCTAGCAGTAGCTAAGGCTAAGTTGGACATTTAATACAAATAGTTTTAGTGATCAAAAAGACTCACTCTGACATGACATGCATGTTTGAGATTCACCAGTCTACTCCAATGCTGAAATCTACAGGTTCTATATGCTCTTCAGGGATCACAAATTCACTTTACTTACTTAAAACTTTTCTATGCCATAAAGACCGCTTACCATTTCTGAAGAGAAAAATTCTGTCGAAACGCCCAGACTATAGAACTCCCCAACTGGCATCCTGGAGGGATCGCCCACATGATGGTTGATTAACAATTGGGCTGGATGATTCAGGAAATATGCCCAGTGCCTATGCCAAAGTCTACTGACAGCTGTAATAATAAAGTTGTGGCCATTTCGATCCCAAGTCATCGTCATGCTGTTGTTATTGCTTCCTACGCCCCTGCCCTGGCAACCTCAGGCTCACCGCACCTGGGCCCACAACAGAAATTTCTGTGGGTAATTTACAATATGTAAATGTAAATATGTTGCATGTAAATCAACAAAAGTCTGTCTAGAAAACTACACTATGGCCTGGTTCAGATGTAATGGGCAACCATGGTTTCCCACAACATCAACAAGCATGAATGAACTTTGACCTTGCATACTTCCACCTCTCTTCTCTTCCTTCTCTTTCACATATGCAAGGAGATAGGAAGAAAAATTTAAAACTAGTATTAAAACTGATGCTGGTTTGTTCCTATTGACTAGAGTTGCATTGTCCATAGCCATGTTGGCTGGAGCTGATGGGAGTTTTGAGCCGAACAACATCTGGAGGGCACCAGGATGTCCACTGCTGGTATAGACAGACTGGCAGCTGCTTTGCAAGTACCCAGAGATACCAGGGGTTCAACCTGGGGTCTTCTGCATGAACAACATGTGCCCTATGTCTGAGCTACATCCCTTTCCCGAATCTGGTTCTTATTGACCGCTGAAAGACACTGCATTACTTGGGTGCACAGGGTCGGTGGGCAGCTCCCTGTATTTAACCATCAAGAGATGCTTCACTCAGACACCCTGCCAGTTTAAAGATATTTTCTGAAGCTCTGTTTTCAAGTGTTTTGTTGCTGGTTTCTGCCTGGTCATGCTGGAAAATGACCTCAGCAATGGGAGATTATCCCAGTCCATTCAATTTTACTACCAGGAATGATTTCCTAATACTCAGCCGAAGGTTTCTTGTGCTTCAAGTTCATCCCGTTATTACTAGTTATGCTCCCTCGGGCCTTCCTAGAACAACAGATCTAATTTGTATCCAAAAAAAACACCTACGGTTTTCATCTGAACTCATCCCTTTTCTTGGCCACTGTATGGGGGGGTGGGGGAAGAAAAAAAAACAATAAAGAAGGAACCAAAACTTGCAGAAAACCAGCTGCTGTCAGGAAAAGGGAACAGAGAAAGGGAGATGATGAGCCTTCCTCCTGTTACGCTCGCAAGTTTTGGCAACAACCAATCTCAATGGGAGAAGCCATTCTGCAAGGAGAAGTGGGATGCAGGTTCTTTGAATGCAACCAGAATTAAAGAGGAAAATTTGTAGGACAAGACTCCCAAGATTTGGAAAGGCCTCTCACTTCCGAAAGAACTGGAAGAACAAGGATGGAATCATCAGTATTTATTTGTTTGTTTGTTTGTTTGTTTGTTTGTTTGTTTAGAACCATGTGCACCCTGATCTTCAGTCAAAAAGCCCCCCAGGGTGGCTTACATGCAGTCCATTAAAACAAGACAGTCACCAACAATGACATCAATCCAGGAAAGACTATTGCTTGAATTACAACTACTTCAGCAGAATGTTATAGAAAAGTTTACCCAGATTGGAGCTACTTTGAAAAACTGTTCTATATATCCACTTGATAGAAAGGATGGAAAGAATGCTGATCCAGTGGAACTTCTTGAAGAGGAATATGCACAAGCTGGTAAACAAGAAAGGCTTCCCTGGCGTGAGAGGCGGGAAGCCCTCAGTGTGGACAGTACAATGAACTCCTGGGGTGGCAGCCCAGAGGTTCCAGAACAACAACCATGGAAATTGCAGCTGAGAGTGGAGGAAAGATACTTTGTGATAAACTTATTGCTACTACCTATCAAGAAGATTGCTACATTCTGGAGAAGAGGAAGCTACATCTGAAGGAAAGAACAGAAGGAAATAATAGAAGAAGGAGAACCTGGACTGGTGGAATGTTGGGGGGAGACTGTTGGGGGATGGGGAAGGTAAAGGGAAGGGTGATGATGGACAGGAGAGGGGTGGGGTAAAGTATGAATTTCTAGGGAATGAAAGGCTGACCACGGCACTCCGACACCAGAGGGAAAACGGACTATGAGAATGGAAGAAATATTTAGGTACTGGTTAAAATGTGTTGTTTTATATATATTTGAAATTGGAATCAGAGGAAATATAGGCCACAGCATAACAAAGTTAAGTGAAGAGAGGATAAAAGAAGTAGAGATGTGTAATTTGAAGTTTTATTTGATAAAAACAAGATTTAAGATTTTAGATAGGTTGATAAGAATAAGATTTAAGGTTTAAGATATATTGATTATAATTGTAAGATTAAGATTTGATGTAAGAAAGTAGATTTTACAATGTTACAAAGTTACTAAAGAAGATTAGAAATGAACGCAAAAGAGAGGATGTGAGGAAGTCCTAAGCCTAGGATTCTAAAGAAAATAAGGAGGAGGAATTAATTGTTTTGTTTGTGTGTAGTTTGTGTAGTGTTTGTATTTTGTGTATTTTTATTTTGAAAATCCAATAAATTCTTATTTTAAAAAAAAACAAGACAGTCACTGCCCGCAGGCTTACAATCTGAAAAGAAACACGACGCACAAGGGGAAATGGAAAGGGAGGGAAGAGGAAAAATCAAACTCAGGCATCAGTTTTTAAGCAGTTGTTCATATGAATGACCAGCTGGCACCATTCAGGGATAGGAGGTGCCTGATGGAGCTGGTCTTTTGGCAAAGCTGATGGAATGAGCCTTGTGCTTCCTGTCTTCCCATATTAGAGCAGTGTTTCTTCTTCCTTTCGACTTTCCATATCAACTTGCTTGCCGAAGAAAAGAAATGGGCAAGTGGTCTTTCAGAGGAGCTGACTGTGACCAGTCTACTCGTAAAAAGAGGTCAAACTATTTGAGTACTGGAGCACACAGAGGGAATGTACCATATAGCACATAAACATAGGCTCTGGACATGTAGCAAATCTAGCCTCAAATGGTCAGTAGGAGTTTGGTCCTTACCAGCTTTGTCATGCTCCTTGCTAGAAGAGCCTTAACCAGAAAAAAAGACCCGGCACTCCTTGAAGGGAATCCTATATCCTGGACATAAAGAGGGCTTCCTGTCTGGACTTTCCTAAACAGGGAAGTCTTCCTGCTTTTCATCATCACCCTCAGCTCCATCTTCTGACTTGTTCCCTAGCTGCCACTCCTGCTTTTCCCTCTGCTCCAACATCCAGCATGTCTTTTGTTCTGGTTTCTGCTGTTTATCTGCTCTGATGCCTAGTTGGTTAATCAGCCCTGATTTCTGGCCTGCAAAGTCACTTAAATAACACAGATGGAGTCCAGAGAGAAGTTCTGATAACTGAACAAAAACAGTATAATCTGAGGAGAAAGGAATAGGCATGCTTTTGTCTTTCTTAGGTCAGGCCTTGTATGCAACAGGAAGTCAACCAACCAAACATATAGCCAATCAGAGCATGTGCCACCTCAGCAAAGATCATGCCCCTCTTGGATGGTTGCAAAGCAGCACCTCCAGCAGTCCATGTGCTTGGCTAGCTGACCTTAGCATTAACAGAATTGACCCTTAAATTGCACACAGAATGATCTCTGCTGCTGCAATTCCAACAGTTCCTTGACCTCAGCTACCCGACTCGGGTGGAACAGAGGTCTAATGCTCGCCCTCGAGGCAGCTCACATTTTTATGCTAAATGAATGAATCCTTGGTGTCTACAGGCAAATAGCAGGCCTCTGAACTACTGGCATCTTTGTCCAACTCTCTTGGCATTGTTCCTCCTGTTGCAGAAAATTGCCCAGCGGTTGATTCTCCCAGCAAAGGTCCATTTCCTCTTTCTAATCCAGGCCACAAATGCACTACTGCATCAACAGAACATGCCAGATGACTGTTCAAGGAAAAGTTTTGCTCCCTCAGCAAGCTGTGAACACCTCTAGAACCACACCACAAGGGACATTAAGAATCGATTTATGGGACGTCTGTTTCCATGACAGATGGGAGCGTACTGAAGAACCTCGGCACAGCTGTGGGGTCTGAAAGAGCCACTTCAGAAAGAATTAAATTTTTCATAGTCCTCCATGTCCTTAAGGTGATGCAGCCACAGGATGTCAGTCTCTAACAGAACACGGAACCCAGGGGATCTTCTGTCACTCCAGCTAACAGCTTAGTTGTTCAAAAGAAAAACATTCCATTTTCTGCTGGGCTTGTCCACATATGAACTAAAATTCAGTCACAGGAAGTAATCTTATCTTACAGGCAAAAAAGGCAAGCTCTCTCTCTCTCACTCTCATGAAGCATGTGATGAAAGCAGGGCTTAAATATGTCTTTTAGCATCAAGATTTGCTTCCCCCCACCCCCAAAAAGTAAATAACTAAATGGATACCTCTTGCAATATTATTTCACAATTGGCCTTGCTCCCTAAAATATAATTCTGGAATGTCAAACTTAGAAGGCAAAAGCAAAGGAAAACTTTAATACAGTCACTGCATTAAAAAGGCAAAACGCAAAAACTATTTTCCCCTTGCACCTACCAAAAAAGAGAGATGGGTTGATTGAATTTATATCCCACTTTTTTCTCCAAGGACCTCATAGCTTGCCTCTAAACCATTTTGGTTGTCTAGAGCAATGTTCTTCAACCATGAGTCGGTCCCCAGAAGTGGTTGGACTACAATTACCATAATCTCATCATCATCCCAACAGGCTGTGTGGAGTAATATGAGACCTTTTTGTACCAAATATTAACCTAATTAGTTCCATCCAAAAATATGTCATGTTTGTTCTGCACTTGTGTAGAAATGATCTCCTAGTGTTGTTGTAATATTTTCCACAAGTGCTAAAAATGTTTTCGTTAGCATATTTGTTTGGCAATGTTGTTGACTGATAATATTATAATGTCTTTTTAAAGTCTGGTGGTCTTTTCTTATTATTGTTTTATACTATATTGTATTGACCTCCTAGAGGGGTTTTTATATATATATAAATTAAGTGGTCTATGAATCTTATTAAATAAGCTAAGACTCTCAGAAACTTCAGAACGGACATTTCCCATCCTCCCCACCTACATCCTCTTCCCAATCCCACCTTTTCTCCCACTGAACATCTACCAGCCTGACAAAAGAATTCTGCTCGTTACTTTGTGATATTTCAGTTGAGCCTAATACGAGAGAGTCATCTGAGAGCACATGATACCAGAATCACATCAAAGCTAAGCTCGTGTGGGTTAATGTCCTGCCAGGAGTCTGCCTGGGAACATCCCATCTATACTGCCTTGCATTCCATGACTGAAGAAAGTTGGAATATCAACACAATATTATGATGCTACTGATCAATGTTGCATTGATCAGCAGCCCACTATGGTTAGCCACCCAACTCAAGCATCTCAGACACTCAACTGAGAATTATGAGCTCTGGGCAAGGACCTGTAACAACTGCCAGTATATTCCTAGGTAAAAAGAAGTATTCATCAGACCCACTTTCAAGTCCACAGCACTGAAATATCTCTCAATATGCAGGTGCCCAGGTTACAGGGTGGATTTAATATCATGAAATGCACCTGGGCTTCTTGGCAGAAAATCAACACAAATTTCACTTGAGGTCTTGTACAGATATTTGGAAAATCCGAGATCCATTCAGACAGCTAATATCCTCCTACATGACATCCAACCCTAAACACTCTTTAAGAGGGAGCAGCCATAAATAAGAACTTTATTTGTTACAATTGGTGCTTGCTGGCATGGAAATCAGCTTGATCTGCAAAACTACTGCAAGCCTCCAGAGCTACTTTTAATACACCAGGTTGAAGTCCCCATCTTAGAGTCCATTCTTTATATCTTGTGGAAAGTATAAACTAACAGCTTAAGAGCTTGTTTTTACTCTAGCTGAAACAGTATGCTTGGAAATAGTAGCAAGTTCTGAAGAAGCTAGCTGGGCTTCCATTTTTCCCATACAAAGTCCAACCTATCCCACATTGCATGGTGTGTCATTCTTAGAATCTCCGTTGTCTCTAACTTCCCACAGCATCTGTAGCATGTTCCACATTTGAGAGAAAAACAGCTTGCACACATAGAGCATCAGATACATCAAAGTGTGGAATCTCTACACTGCTGCAATTCAGTTACTATCAGAATGGGTTGTTAACCCCGACCTCTCTCACCAACAAAGGAGCACAAGCGAACAACAGAGAACCTGCACAAAGCACTGACACCAAACCATACATATATTAAGTAAAATAGAAACATTGTCACCCCACCCCACCCCACCCATCTCCCCATCCCGCCCACCTCTTTCCCCCCTTTCTTCCTAATGTCTCAACAAACGAAACTGATTTGTAAAAATGTTACATGAGAAAAAATACGAGAGACACATTGCACACACCTTTGTAAATCAAGAAAATCTTCAATAAAAAATACTTTAAAAAATGGGTTTTCAGGTTTTGTTTTTCAAAAAGCTATGATTAAACTTTTATTTAACCACAGATGCACATTTTCTCTATTCGTGGTTTGCAGGTCGCACTAAACCAGGGGTCAGCAAACTTTTCCAGCAGGGGGCCGGTCGACTACCCCTCAGACATTGTGGGGGGTCGGACTATATGTTGCCATGATTATGACCCACATTTTTGGCAAAAACCCTTATTGGGACCAACCCCAACGTTGCCCAAATGTGATTTTTTTTGGGGGGGGGGTTCCCTCATACACCCACGCTGCTTCCTTTGCCTTTTACGCGTTGCCTTTTATTATTTCTCTCGTAAGGTGGAGTGGGGGGGGGCTGGGGTAAGCGCGTCATTCCTGTCAGCCCTAGAGAGCGTGTGCGCATGCGTGAGTGAAGGGAAAAGCCACTGGCCACGCTAAGTCAGGCCGGTGCCGCTCAAGCAAATACGTTATTTTCCCTGCATGAGGGAAGACGAGGCGGCGGCGGCTATTTACCTTTCCATGGCTTGCACTGTGTGGCTAATGAGCAGCCTCCCCAGCAGAGCGCAGAACTGCTTCAGAGTTCAGCCACCCAGGCACTCTCCACTGGGGAGCACCGCCGCCACAGACACCGGTGGGCGTCGCTCCCGAGGCGCCTCCGAGCCCCTGCCGCCACAACTGCACTTCCTGAGGTCAGTCGCCGGCAGCTCCTTGTTGCAAACCCAAACTGTGGCTCCTTTTCCCTCTTCCCCACCCCCCACCCTGGAAGAAAAGATTGCTGCGTGCTCGCGACGGATAGAGAAGGGGCTTGTCTTGAGCAGCTGCCCAACTCACTTTTGACCCCCAAGGCTGGCTGAGTCGCAAAAAACATTGCACACTGTGCCAGCTGCCTGGATTCACGGACCATCCATGGGCCAGATCTAGAAAGCAATTGGGCATGATCTGGCTCTTGGGCCTTAGTTTGCCAACCCATGTGCTAAACCATGGTTTAGCTAAACATGGTCAAGCAGAAAAGAGCCACTACAAAGGTTGGGCTTGTATGCTTCCCACACCTACACAGCTGGAATAATGCCTTCTGCTGTGTTAACTTTCAACTTCCCTGTTTGTCTCACCACAATGTCACAAAATCTTGCCCCCTTCTCACAGTAGCTCCTTCCTGCATCTTGCTACACCAAGCGTCCCCAACCTAGTGTTCAGCAAATGTTCAACTACAACTTCCATAATCCCTAATCAATGGTCACGCCGACCAGGACTTATGGGGATGTGGTGAGCACACAAGGTTGAGGAAGGCTGCACTAAATAATAATTAAGTATGACATGCTAATGCAACCATTTTGTAATACAGCAGTATTAAAGTTGATTGAACAATTTGTCCATTCTCCCAGTATAAATGTGGTTGCAACTTTGACAGAGGGATGCTGCAGCTGGATCCTGCGTGTTTTATGACCAAGAGATTGACCTTCCCAGGGTCGTCTTAAGCTTATCTGGCACTGTGGTGCATGGATCCCTCCGGCGCCCCCCATCCCCAACCCCATGTTTCCCTCCGGGACAGAGGCTCTGGGTGCGGCGCAGCGCAGCATGGCTGAGGGTGACGAGGGGGGCGCTGCCGGCAGGGCTGGAGGGCAGCTCCTCCAGCAGGGAGGAGTCTCCAGGCGTGGCGCGGCATGGCGGAGGCCGACGAGGGCGGCGAGCTGATGCTGGGAGGTGCCGCGTCCACCCTCCGCCTCTTCCCTGGCGCCCTCCATAACTTGGCACCGTGGTGCCCTGCACCACTAGCCTCTATGGCTAAGACGCCCCTGGACCTTACTACACTGGAAGGATGGAATGGCTCCCCCAATTGTTAATCAGCCAGAGAACTTTTTTTCCTTTGCAGCGTATGAAAGGGGAGATGCCATAATCACGAAAGGGCTACCTTTGTTTGGTAGCGTAAAGAGACTACATACTCTGATACCTGGGGTTCCTGCATAGAACTGTTTGCATGATCTGTACACAGTGTGGGCTCTCAGGGGCATATCCCCTCCCTCCACTTTCCTTTCTGGCCCCTTCTCTCCCCACCCCCTCATCTTTATTTGCTTATTTATTTTTGGCTTTGATTTTCTTAATGGCATTATGAATTGACATGCTTTGCCCCAGTGTTTGCCATTTTCTTTACTGTTCGTGTTTGCTCTTTGCAATTTTATGGAGATTTTTTTTAATGTAATAAACTATGCATAAATTTGTTGTTGTTGCTTAAATAGTGTATTCCAAACTTTAAAAACTCTTTGGCTAAGACCCCCAGAAGATGCAATCACAAAGGCTGCTTGAAGGATACAAGTGTCTAATACTGGCTTCAATGATCACCTGCATTTTATAACAGGGAAGAAAAACTGTCGCCTGCTGAATATGAAAGTGTCATATTTTGTGGATTTGTTAACAAGGCAATTAAGGAAATGGGAATTAAATAACAATTAGTGATGTGCAAAATGAAGATGAAAAAACGAGGATTTTTTAAAAATGTTTTTTAAAAAAATAAATAAATACAGAAGTGCTATTTCTCAGTCAGGTTCCAATGCCTTAACAAACAAAAAGGGAAATCGTGCCATGTAAATCACAGTGAAATGAATATTCCTTTGCTGCAGCCAACAGAGAGATATACAAGGTGGGAAGAAGAGCAGAAAACATAAACTAACCACGGTTTGATGTTCTGTAGTTGGTCTTTGAAAATGAAAGCTGCTAATTTTACCTTTAAAAAAAAGAGCACAGGCAATTAAAAAGTTGCCTGGTGTTTAACACTAACAAGTGCTGGCAAAACACCAAATGACATTTTTGAGTAACAGCCAGGACGCATCACATGATCCACAGAAGTTGAGGAAGAAAAAGATGCAAATAAAAGTGATATAATCCTGACTTGTTAATAAACCATATTTTCAGCTAATGACAGTTGACCACACCTGCTTCACCTTTGTGTCAAAAATAGGCTTGCTCCAACATCATGCCTGTAATTAAAACAGTGTATATACTTTTGCTATGGCCGTAGAATACTTTGTGATGTGGTCATGATTTTTTCTTACATGACTTTAGGGATGGATGCTTATTAGCTATAACTGCAATTATCCCATCTTATCCTCACAAAAACCCCACGGGAGATAATTCAGACTAAGCGTAATGGGCTTGCCCAAGTCTACCCACCAAAATTCATGTCTGTCTGAGCCCATGCCTTCCCAGTCGAAAACTTTCCTCACTAACTATACTAACTTTATAAACACACGCACAGGTCAAAACAATTTGCCCTTGCCCAGCAGTGAAATCCAACAAGAGAAATACCGTATGTGGCTGTAACTAGCAATCTCAGCTGTATTGAGTTGCATGAAGCAATTAAACTATACCTCGTGGGCAGGATTTTCTGTTCCTCTTGATTAAAAGACCGGCTCACTGACAAAAGCAGTGTTTGAACTCAGGTAAACCACCTTACAGGCTGGACCACAGCAGGAAGGCGGCAGATTACTTGGGCATATGGAATCAACGGCAGCAAGGTGGTGGCTTGTTTACACGACCAGTTATCCAGAAACAGAAAGCCACATTCGTTTCTTTCAGCCTCAGATTTGTTTACACAGCCAAATGGAGCCCCTGAGCAAGCAGAGGCACCCACATATCCCCACTTCCTTCAGATTTTAGGTGATGGTCAATTTCATTTCTATAGGCATGCAACTAAGGGAAACCACTCACCTATGTGCATGCTGGGTGTGTGTGTGGGAAAACATGGGTCCTGCTTGGAGACTGAGAAATCATTTTCAGAAGAACATACTGAAAGAAAGACAGTTCCTTATTGTGAAGTAGCACAGTGGACGCTTGGGTTGCTACAGAGCAAGGATGGAGACACTTGCAGCACTCCAGGTGTCTTTGGGCTGCAATTCCCATCAGCCCTGACCATTGGCCGTCCTGGAAAGGGCTAATGGGGCCTGGAATACAACAACATCTGGAGGGTCTCAAGTTCCCCACCCCTGCTGAAGTGGAAGGAAGATGTGGAAACAGCACAGCTGAAAGTGGTAGGCCCAGTGTAAGGAGGTAAAATGTTGTAGATGCTGACTCCCAGAGAAGAAGATGCAGAATAGTCTGGTATGGTCTGAAGGCAAATGAAGCCACAGCCTTGTTGAAGCTAAGCAGGTTGGGGTCTGCCCCGCGCCTAGATGGGTGGTGTCTTGAGTAATGTCTGTTTTTATACTGCAGTCATACCTCAAGTTACGCCCGCTGCGGGTTGCGTTCGTAACAGGATACGAAAGCGCCAAACCCGGAAGTACTAGAACGGGTTACTTCCGGGTTCGGAGATTCGCGCATGTGCAGAAGCAGAGCTTCAGGTTGTGCGCTGTTCATGTTGCAAACAGGGCTCCGGAACAGATCCCGTTCGCAACATGAGGTACCACTGTATGCCTTTTTTGTTGTAAGTCGCTTAGAGAACAACAACAACAACAACTGGGTCCCATAACAGAAAAAGGTGGGATATAAATTTGGGGGGGGAGATAAAATAAACACAGGAGGCCAGAATTGTGATGTCCTGGTGGTCCTGAAGCCCAAAGAAAGTTGTGGTCACTGGCTATCCATTGAAACTGCACCAAAAATGATTGTTTATTTACTTTTGGCATTTATATACCACTTAATCATTAGCATTCCTAAGCAGAAATGCATACATAAAAACAAACTGTTTATCAGCATGCATAACCATTTTCCATACAAACAGGTACATCAAAATTACAAAACACATATAAATGTTCCAGCTATAATAATGCTTTGGTCCAGCAGAAAATCACCTTTTTAGTAGTAGTAGTAGTAGTAGTAGTAGTATTGCAAAAAAAAGGTTACAAAAAAGGATAAGGCGAAAGACCTTGCCACTTTTTCCCTTTTCCCCAACAATATAATAGTGTGTGTTAACATGACGCCTACTCCATAGTGGGGAAGGAGGCGCAAACAACAACAACAACAACAACCTCTACATTTATGGCTTTGAGTCTGTGATATCATTCTTATGAATATGAACAAGAAAGGCACTCAAATGTTCATCAATATTAAAAGACTAAATAACTGTTTTGAACCTTTTCTCCCTCACCCCACTCTCCAACAGCTGCCTACGAAGGCTAATGAGAAACTCCCCAGCAAGCTGTATATATCTTTAAACTTCCCGTAAGTCTTTAAAAATGCCTTAAATTCTCTATATATTTAGTAAGACTTCTTTGCTTCTTTAACATGTCCCTTGTTGCTCCTCAAGATAATGCACCCGTGATATATTACAACAACCATGCAGCAGTGCAATGCAATAAGCTGGCCAGACAACTATTAAATCTTAGGGGGGGGGGACTTTTAAAAACCTATTTTTCTTTCTTTTTTTACAAACTCTGACCAGCAAATGCTTCCCTGGCCATCATCTTTTCAGGAGTCTCCCCTGACACCTCCTTCCTTAGCCTACCCCTTTGTTGGCGACTCGCATCAAATGTGCACGCAAGCAGTACATTGTACAATTGTTGTGTTGTGAAAAGAGTAGGTGAACTCAAGCTCTATCGCACACCCACTCTGGGAAAACAACCTCCTGCCCGGGTAAGATGTTGGTGTATTTAAACAATAAAATGTTCCTGAACCACTATTTAATAGAAAGCCAGATCTCTTAAGTCGCAGCAAGCACAAAGAGAATACCATTCTGTCCATTAAAACTAAAAACCACAATGTGGTTATTAGAAAAACAACAACACACACACATTCATAAGCCATGCAAACCCTGAGGTCCTCATTAAGAGCCAGGCCATGGGTCCATCTAGCTCATTATTGTTTCAAACAAAGAGTCAGAAATCAGTAATCAAATTGCCAAAGTTCAGATGGAAAACAAGGTTAAGAGAAAGCCCTGCTGGATCAAGCCAAACCCCCATCTAGTGCAGCATTCTGGTCTCACAGTAGCCAAGCAGATCCCCATGGCAAACTTGCAAGGAGGACTGCAGTGGAATAGTGCTCCTCCCACTTGCAATTATTAAGAGGCATACTGCCTCCAACAATGGAGGTAGAACATCACCATCAAGGCTAGTAGCCACTGATGGCTTTATCTCCCATGGATCTCCCCTGTTCACTTTCAAAGCCATCCAAGTTGGTGGCCATTACTACATCTTCAACCATACAGTTAACTTTCTTAAACCTCCACTCACAGCAAGCTATCTGAGGCTGCCTCGCTGGTCCTGCTGAGACCGTAAACTCCAGAAGGCCACATTTTATAAGCTCTGCATGTGAACTGAAAGACCACCATGGCTGCATTGCACTGCATAGTGCTGGAAAGAACAGGCTCCAAGGAAACATTTGGAAAACATTGGCACAAGGCATTTACTCAGTAGAGGTTACATTCCTAACACTGGGGACTGCACAAATACACTGTCATCATACAAGTACCCCATAGAAGCAGAGCCACAGCAAACTCGGGGGTGCATTGCAATGCCAGGGTTTCCCCATGTTAAAGAGGGTATCCGAGTCAATCTCATACCAATTCAGATTTCCATGGATTGCAACCAAAACTGCTGCTGCTTCCAAATTGGATGCTTTCTGTATGCATCTGTTACAGATGCCAGTGCAATAAAACGGCACCACCACAACACAGGGAAGGCCTACAGCTCAGCAGTGGGGCACAAGCTTTGTATGAGAGAAGCCCCACTAGAGATCTAGAATCTCAACAAATCTCAGGTAGCAGAGCCAGGAGACTATGAAGGTTGATCTGGAGAGAATCGGCCCCCAGAATTTTTAACACCTAGCAAGATGTATCAGAGGTCTGATTCAGCATAAAGCTGTTTCAACAATGTGTGTAGGATCTTGTGATCTGTAGCTATTTGGGGAATCTTCACTTGAAATCCCCACCCTGTTAAGCCTTCCCATGATTGGCCTGGTATTCACAAGTCTTGCATTGTCCCTAAATGTTGTCTCGGGAAACCCAGCCAGATGGGCGGAGTATACCGGTAAATAATAAATTGCTGTTGTTGTTGTTGTTGTTGTTGTTGTTGTTGTTGTTGTTGTTGTCGTCTCACCACCACTCCTTTTCCTAAATTACTGAAAGTTTTCCGGTTTGTTCACTGCCATCCACAGATGAAGCACCAACCAATTTCTAGAGGAGCCAGCATCTCCTGGTTGCTAGCATTTTTAAAAAGAAATCAGAGGGGCTGGACCTTGATCAGATCCAGAAAAGCACTTCTTCATATGCCTTGTGCAGCATTGGACTTAGGGCTTAGGATGCAGAACCGAGGGGGTCCAAAATTGAGAAGATCTATTTGGGGGAGCCAAACTTTGGCCTCGTTCAGGGCGCCATATTACCAAAAATGATCTTAGTCCGCCTCTACTCTGCATTAGGTTTACTGGATTTATGTATCGCTTCTCACAACAAGAAGTCCCAAAGCGATGTACGAAATGAGTAAAATGCAATAATAAAACATATTAAAACATCCAATCATTGTAGCTGCCCAAATGCCCAGGGAAACAACAACAACTTTGCCTAGGGGCAAAACAATGACTAAGTTGGCACTAGGCGGGCCTCCCTGGGGAGAGCATTCCATAGACAGGAAGCTTCGAGATAAATAGCAACGCATACTCACCACCTCTATACAGCTTAGACATAGCTAATTATGTTAAGTGATCCTGAGTATGCAATCCTGTCTGTAAATTTAGAACATGTTGCTTGATGTTCACAATTCTATTTTCTTTTTAAGTCAACTGAGCAAGACTCGGGTCAACTCAACCCTAGGCTAGGCAAGACATCTGTGCACCCATTCCCTACATTTCTCAAGCATGGCTGTGTCATGATCTTGGTATTTGGCTCTTTTTACAATTCCCTCTCCTCCACTGCAATGACTGGACAATGCATGGGAATATCTCTTTTGTACTGCAAGTTGCACTGAAACATTTTTGTAGTAGGCATCTAACAAATGAAATTATTAAAATAGTAATAATAAAAGTTTGCTAATTGATCGTTGGTTAAACAAAATGTTAAGTATTCAACTAGATTTTACTCTTTGTAGACCCACTGAAATTAGCACGACTAAATTAGGTCCATCCCAATGGGTCTTCTCTGAGTAAAACCTAGCTGAATACCACCGTGAGCCTATAATTCCAGCTGAAATACAGTCGTACCTTGGATCTCAAACGCCTTGGCTCTCAAACAAATCAAAACCCAGAAGTGAATGTTCCAGTTTTCGAACGCTTTTTGTAAGCTGAACGTCCGATGGGGCTTCCACAGCTTCTGATTGGCTGAAGGAGCTTCCTATAGCCAATCAGAAGCCGCGCTTTGGTTTCCAAACGTTTTGGAAGTCAAACTGACTTCCAGAACGGATTCTGTTCAACTTCCAAGGTACGACTGTAGATGGAAATGTACAGTAAGAAATAGCCAAGAGTAAAAAGTGATAATATAAGTGGTACACACACCCCTGACACAGCTGACTCCCCACTGCTGGACCCCTGCATTTACATAAAAGAAAAACACTATCTTCTCCCTCCAATTAGTAATTTTAACAGCATCATAAACTGGAAATAACAGTGCTTTTTTCAGTTCTGGCACCTCTTAGATGGCCGTCATTGCCATTATAAGAGAACTAGGTAGGCGCTCATGGTGAGTTCCAGCACCTCTTTTTCTAGAAAAATAGCACTGGAAAATGATGTTTGCAGTCCTGAACATGCTTACATGAAAGTTATACAATCGAAATCTATGAGAGATATTCCAGAAGAAAATACGTTTAGCAAGGAAGTGTTAACATAAAATCTAATTTATTGCTCTTTCAGCAATCTAACATGCACGGCAAACCTCTACCCTACCCCACCAAAAACTTGCCCCTTCTGTGCCACTCCCAATCTATTATTCTGGATGCTGTCACTGGGTTATAATGAGACACACACACACAAAATGATATGGACACCCCTTAATTTTTTTTAATAAGATTTGAGTGACAGAATTGTACTTTTTTAAAAAAAGTCAAGCACAGTCATCTTATTCGGTTGTACTGTGCAGCACATAAAAAGAAAAGAAAAAGATTACATGAAGCTTCTGAGTGGAATAAGATGGAAAAGCTATACAAGAGTAGAGGTGAATGTGGAGAAACCATTAAAAAGCCATAATATATAGTGGAGTAATACTGTGGAGTTGCTTTCCATTGCGTGGGGTGTCTCCAAAGCTATATTCAGTAACCGAAACCAGCCCCATGGTCCCAGTGTGCAAGACTTTCATTATGTTCCTTTATGATCTTCCTGTTTGCATTAGCACCAGCAAAGTGATGTAGAACTTCAATAACGGGGGAATAAACATGCCTCACTTTTCATTTTTGTGCCCCGGCCCAAATCAACAACATCTCTCCGCACCCTCTGCTCTCTCTCTCTCTCCCCTGCCATTGCCTCTGCCACTTCAAAAAAAAAGGAAGAAAGAAAGAAAGAAGAAAAAGTCCATGAAACCAAATCATTTTGCCAGATGTTTTAAATTAACAGGATCTCCCTTTCACTCCCTTTCTCTGTTTGCACATCAGAAAGAATAAAGACTGAACTGCACACACGTTCAAAGACTCGGTTGCATCGCTCCTTGAGTGCAGGGAGCTGGGCACTATGCTGTCCTCCTGCGCAGACACAGACAAACTGGTATTGAGGTGACACCAATAATTGCCACAGAACTATGGGGACTCTGCAGTTCTGCAGCCACAGACAAAACTAACATTACAGATTTTTATTTTTATATTGCAGTCCTTAAACCTCTGCAACGTAAGCTTGGAAATGCAGGAGAAATGCCAAGCATAACCACAGAAGCCAGGGTGGGTGAATTGCAGGGGCCAGGGGCTTGGTTTCTGCAGCCTGCACAGCACTTCGCCAATCACTGCCATGAATTGTGTAGCTGATGCAGGTCACAGAACGCAAGAGCAGCCTTGCTGGATCAGACAAAAGATCCCTCGAGTCCAGTATCCTGCTTTCCTCAGTGGCCAATCAGATGCTTCCAAGAAGCGGATAAACAGGGCATGAAGGCAGATTGCCCACCCCTACCCCCAAGAAACCAACAATCAGAGATAGTCTGCTCCTAAACCTGCAAGTTCCATAAAGCCACCCTTACTTATCAAGTTTTATAAAGAACTTACAAAATGAATAGACAACGACAACAACAACAACAACAACAACAACAACAACAACGATAAGGACATAAGAAGAGGCTGCTGGATCAGGCCAATGGCCCATCTAATCCAGCATCCTGTTCTCACAGCAGCCAACCAGGTGCCTGTGGAACACCAGCAAGCAGAATTTGAGCACAAGAGTCCTCTTCCTCCCTGTGGTTTCCAGAAACTGGTATCCCGAAGCATTACTGCCTCCAGCTGTGGAGGCAGAGCATAGCCAACATGGTTCGTGGCCACTGATAGCCTTCCCTTCCATGAATTTGTCTATTCCTCTTTTAAAGCCACCCAAGTTGGCAGCCATCACTGCCTCCTGTGTGAGTGACTTCCATAGTTTAACTATGTGCTCCAGGAAGAACTTCCTTTCATCTGTCCTGAACAAAGAGGGCAAACAAATGAGGGTGAACCTTCTCCTCACATTCACCAGTTCTTCTGCATCACATCTCCTTCACATGCCACACTGGGTGACGCAGTAAGTTCTCAGCCTCATGGGTGAACCCCAGGCCACAACATCACCCTGCACTGTTGGCCCCAGTTTCCAGCGGCCTGTTACTCTGGTGATAAGAGAAGAAGTCATGCTACAACAGTTCCCACACAAAGAAAGAAATCTAAGGAAAGAGCACGGGCAACTCTATTGCTCTCTTGGGATAACTCAGTTGGTAGAGCATGGGTTTGAGCCCCACTTTGAGCAAAAGATTCCTGCATTGCAGGGGGTTGGACTAGATGATTCTTGTGGTCCCTTATGATTCTATTATTCTAAAATTAGCCACATCCACACCATACATTTGAAGTACATGGACTCGCCCAAAGAATCCTAGGAGCTGCAGTCTACACCCCCCCCCTCCAACAGAGCTACAATTCCCAGCACCCTTAGCAAACTACATTTCCCAATATTCTTTAAATTATGTGTTAAATGTGCTATAAATGTATGGCGTGGAAGTGAACAGAGTGGGCATTACATTTGGTACATCTTACAGTGCATGTTTCTCTCCTCAGAACCAAGTCCCGGTGAGCTCAATGGAACTTACTCCCAAATTAGGTGTGCATGGGATTGCCACCTTGATCCGAAAAGAAAAGAAAAAAGCACAGATTTCAATAATGTTCCCCAAAACCCAATTTGGAGTCTTCTGAATTGGGGCAAGGGGTTTCCCATAGCCTGCCATTGGTTTGCCTGTCGCTCAATATAATTCAAGGTAGCTGGAGAATCTGGTCTTCTGCTGCTTGAGATTAAGATCCACTAAGAGACCCAGAAGTTTTTTTTTAAATTTTGTTTGTTAATGCACTGTTAGCTCCAGGCACAAAGGCACCTTCTGTCTCACAGCCAGCAGTTGGTTTTCAGAGCAGAAATACTTGCCATCAAAAGAACGGTAAAAAAAAAAAAAGTTGTTCAAACACAGCCATACCGGGTGCAGTGAAGTTGTGGCCCAGGAAAATATATGCTGCAGCATATGCTTTGCATAAACTGAAAAATAAGATCCTTAGAAGAGAATATGTACATAGGAAAATATTTTCTAGCAAACCAAAACTAATCTGTGCTCTTCGCCATGACAATTCTAGAAAAGAAAAGAAAAACCACAAAGTAGGCACTCATTTGCATTCTTTCTTTCTGGAACCACCCAAGGTTTTTTTTTTTTTGGTTTTTTTAATCGCACTGATTCATGGCAAGTGCTCCTTTCAGAAAAAGAGAAAGAACCGCTTTGCATGCTGGCAGGCAAACCTATCAACACAAATAAAAAGGGGCTCACTGGGTTGCACCTTAAAGGGGCAACCATATTCTGGGTTACAAGTCGTGCAAGGATACTAAACAAGAATGTAAAGATGAAAGGGACTTTAAAAGAATGACTCCCTGGGAGGGCTTGCCCTCAAAGGTGACATATGAGAGGTAGCTTGGAGTGCTGGTTTAATACAGTAGCTAAGAAACAGGGCTGTGAACCAGGAAGTCTCCAATTCGAATCTTGCCCCACAGGCAAGTTACTCTCTTTCAGCCACAGTCCCCCACTCCCAGTATGGGGAATAATATCAAATTACCTTGCAGGGTGCTGTGCATCAGATTCCAGGTGAAATGCTTCAAACACTTGAAAGCACTGTGCAAATTTTATTAATAAATAAGTAAATATTGTGGATGAGACCTGAGTCTTCATATTGCCTGAGCAAATCTCCCTAGGAAGCCCCTAAAACTCTCCAGAGGATGTTCTCCAGCAACTGATATTCAGAGGCATAACTACCCCTGAACATGGAGGTTCAATATATCCCCCATCATGGCCAATGGCCACTTTATCCATTTCATTTTAATACCCTTCCTCCGAAAACCACCCAGAGCAGAAAACAAAAAAGGTGCTAACAATTAAAATATAAAATACAATGAATTAAAATACTGAAAACATTTTCAAACAGTTCGCAATATCCTCACAGCTAATATATTTCAAGGTTTCCTTTAATCCTGTATATACAGGAATGTTTTTAGGTTCCTCCTAAGTGTTAATAAGGATGGAGGTGGCCGTTTCCACTGCCTCCATTGCCACTTCTTGGTGCCATGTACAGCAGGAGCAGCTAACATGAGAGATATTTTAGACCACAACTCCCATCAGCCCCAGACAGCATGGCAAATGGCCAGGGATTATGGGAGCTGTAGTCATAAGAACATAATAAGAGCCCAATGTCCCCTCTAGTCCAGTATCCTGTTCTCACAGTGGCCACCCAGATGTCTGTGAGAAGCCTGTAAAGTCAAGTGCACTCTTCCTTCCTGTAGGGCAGGCATGTCCAACAGGTAGATCATGATCTACCGGTAGATCACTGGACGTCTGTGGTAGATCACCGGTAGATCAGTGGCTCCCCCCAAAGAAGCAAAAATTTGGCTCCCCTAAAAAAAACCTCAACGTCTTTGCCATGCACCCCTAAAATGACCTGAACCACCAAAACAGGGCTTTCGTTCCTAAAAAAAGCTCAATGTTGCTTTCCTGCTCCCTAAAGAAGCTCTAAAAAACAGGGCTTTCCTTCCTAAAAAAAAAGCTCAACAACTTTGACCTGAACCCCCCAAAAGAGGGTAGATCACTGCCAATTTTTAACTCTGTGAGTAGATCGCAGTCTCTTGGAAGTTGGCCACCCCTGCTGTAGGGTATCCAGAAAAAGGAATCCAGTGGAGGCAAAACATGGCCTCATCCTTCATGAATTTCTTCCATTCCTCTTTTAAAGTCATCCAAGTTGGTGGCCATCCCTGTCTCAGTTCCACAGTTAAACTATGCACTGCGTAAAGAAGTATCTTTTTTTAATCTATCTCAAATCTTCCAACATTCACTTTCACCGGATGTCCGCAAGTTCTAGTGTTATTTGCAAAAGGGAGAAAATATTTTATCCACCCACTTTCTCCATGCCATGCATAATTTTATAGACTTCTGTCATGTTCCTTACTTGCTTTTTCTGTATACGTAGTTAAAGAGTAACAAAAACTGCAACCTTTCCTTGTAACGGAAGTCACTCCACAAAATTGCCCAACAACATCTGCAAGGCAACCATGTTACCTATTCCTGATCTACAGCCATTCTGAGGTTGTGTTTTTTGTTTTTTTGTTTTTTTTAAAAGATAGCAAGTTTGGGTTCCACCGTACATTCATATTCACCTTCCCTGTACCCGCAGAAAGATTTAATTACAGTTAGAGCCAAACCATTTCCCCCAAAAGAACCCTGTTACGTTACATTATTTACTGAAGGAGTCCTGGACCTTGCCAGCACACAGAACCTCGAATGTCGTTACACTTTATCTTCATTTCAAAGCCTTTGCACATCATCAGAAAAGCGAGGCCTGGCCCTTTACCAATGAACCAATCATCAATTCATCAACAGCGACACATTCTGCCGCTTTGCAATTTCTCCCAAAAAACAGAAAGCACACAAACGTTACATCGCTGAGATTGAAAGGGAGGGGGAGAGAAATCCCATCAAAGGTCACTTTTTTATAATTATATTGGAATGAAGGTCCAACAGTGGCCATGGCAGGAGACTTCAAAGCAGCCATACCTGAGAAAGTCATAACCCGATTCAATGTGCCCACCAGAAGGAAGAATGGCTCCTGGGAGGATAAGAGTATATTAGTCTTTGTATGTAATGGGTTTTATTGGACATATGGAACCAATCTAAGAAGCTGAGTTGCAACGGATAGGTTTGGGAGTAAAGGCAGGAATGCAACACACACAAAAAGCAGTTTCCTGTACGAAACAACCACCACCTTTACCTGATTGGGTCACAGACGAGTCCCAGTTCAAAGTGAAATCCGATGACTCGCCTTCTTCAACTGAGAAGAGAGAAGAAGAAAAGTAAATTAAGTTTCAGGGGGCAGGAAAAAAAGAGAAATGGACCTAACACATTATTCAACAGCTGACCTGTTGAGTGGCCAACATGGCGCCCTCTCAATGTGGTGGGACTCCAACTCCCATGGGCTCCTGCATGGCCAATGGTCAGGGGTGTTCAACAACACTGAGATGGAAAGAAGTTGGGGGAAGCCTGTTCTATGGCAAAGTTATTGCAATATCTGGAGGGCACCACATTGGATACCCTTGCCTTACACCACAGGAAACCCAGAGGGGTAAATTGAGAATTTCTGCAGTTACATTTGGCAATGTGCTCACATGGAAACAAAAAAGATGCCTGACCGGCGACCCACCCAAGTCATTATTAAAACCTGCCTACAGTGCTTTCAAGTATGCAAGCTATGCAGTGTTTTTTTCTGGGGGGACACAGAGGTACGCATACCCCTAAACATTTTGTGAATCTAAGTTTGGCCTCATTGAGGGGCAGTATTTCAAAATGAGAGTACCCCTAAACATTTTTTTAGGAGAAAAGAAAAAGCACTGAAGCTACGGTACTTTAGAATTATTCATCCTCACAACTACCCTGCAAGATGGGCCACCCACACTCTCAGTTCACTCAGAGAGAACTGAGGATACATGAAGCAGGGATCAGATCCCTGATCCATATCAATATTTCAGCCCAGTGGGCCCAGCAAGTCTTTGGGTGTATTGTGCAAATGTTCAACCCTTACTGCTTTGTGTTTTAATAGTGTAAGAATTGAGGGGAAGGGGAACCTTTTTAGCTGCATTGCGCAAAATTTTGGAGCTGACCTGCATTAAACATACTTTGCACATTTTCTTCCAATCAGGATAGCCACAGCTTAGAGGCTGAGGATATGCTTTGCATGCTGAAAGTCCCAGGTTCAGTCCTTCTCGTCCTCAGGCGGAGGTGGGGAAAACCCCTGTCTGAAACTGTCCAGGGCTACTGCCAGTCAGCAGGGACAAAAGCTTAGATGGACTAATGATCTGACTACACAAGGCAGCTTTCTGTGTCCCCATCAAATAATAAATCTGCATCTCAAATGAACTGGTATCTCTTCAGCAAAGCCAGAGCAACCAGTAGCCAAAATGCCAGTTTGACTGCTTTAGTTTAGTGCAGGGGTCAGCAACCTTCGGCTCTCCAGATGTTTTGGACTACAATTCCCATCATCCCTGACCACTGGTCCTGTTAGCTAGGGTTCATGGGAGTTGTAGGCCAAAACATCTGGAGAGCCGAAGGTTGCCTATGCCTGGTTTAGTGGAAGCTTAACTAAATTCAAATACAAAGTCCAATCTGTTTGCAAAGGAAATATACAGACAAGCTATTGGATCACAAGACACTCTGGCTCTTAACTGAACCTCAAATTGTGATTCTACCATATGGGCCATGGCAACACTTTTAAATATATTCACACACACAGTTTCAACTGTGTATAATAGACATGTTATATATCAGACCTTAAAGCGGTTATGGCCTTTAGATTAATTTTGTTTTATTTCCTAGAAGCCTATTGCCCCACTTTCCCCCATGGGCCCAAAACAACCTTGTTGCTAGCCTACCAAATTGATGCAGAGGGGGTTAAAAAGAAATTGGAACAAAAGTAACAGACTTTTTAATATGAATGATAAATGTCCAATGTACTCTAATCAATACTCAACTACTGCAATTTATGGACTTTTGATGGAAGAGTATTTTTATGGCAGAACTACCAAACAATTTCACCTCTTTAATGAAACCAATATTTAGCCTCTTACGTTGGGGATCCTGCTGTATAGTAACAAAACTGTATTGGGAAGGCGCATGCCTGACTAACTGCTGCTCAGAACCATGATGAACAAAAAACAATGGGGGAAATGTTATTCTGGTTCATAAGTTTCTGTACTTTCTGTATTCCAAAGGTATCCCCCAAGTATGTAGAAGTTGCTGCCTTATTTTGGGTGGCCCCATTTCACTCCCAAAATAATAGGTACTCAACCACCACAGTTCACTATTAGAGGGAATGGTATTTAAGTGCTAACAGTAAACACAGCTAACCATGCATGATAATTTGCAGAACTTCACATCAGCAGCATGACTTTGGACAGACACCTCAACTGCTATAGTCGTTGAGCAGTGGGTCATTCAGCTTTAATACTGCAAGAAAGTCACAGTGGTTCAGAAGCACCTCCAAAGCAAAGTTAAACACTTTTCAACAGACTGCCATGACATTGGTGTGCTTGGCTTTCCTCCTGAGCATATATGTGAAAGAGCTTTCTTTCACAATCCTAACACAGAAAATAACCCAGTGTGCGAGAAAGGCAGAAAACAACTTTACTATCATAGTTCTAAACAACTCCAATTAATGTTCTTTTTGAGCAGACTATCTGTCTGAAACTAAAGGCCAATTTAGGTTCCTGGAGTGGTACAGGAACCATTTCCCCCATGGCTGATCTCATATACCGGTACTCTGGTTAACATTTGTAGGATGGAATCGCAGGTAGGTTAAGAAACTAATTGTTTGCTTCCAGTGGCAACATCGTTGGACTCTGGGGTTAGGGACAACACTGGTGAGATTGCTTCTCTATGCTGATCTCCCGGTCTATCCTACAAACATTACTGGAGTCATGTGGGAAGCAGCCATGGGGACTCAGATCTTCTGCTGCTCAGAAAATGTAAAAAATCAGACATTAATCTTCAGCTACTAGCAAGTCATCCAAATGGGGAAATTATGATTTCGACACACATATAAAGTCAGGTCACACACACAGGGAAAGAGAGAGAGAGACTCTGATGTATTTTGTTCTCTTTTCCATTTACTTTTCGCCTTTGGAAGAAAGCAATAATATTTTGCCCTTCTCACTAACACCATACATTTTAAACATTATGATAACACATTAAACAGTTATGGCTTCCCCCAAAGAATTCTGGGAGCTGAAGTTTGTTAAGAATACAGAGAACTGTTATGAGACCCCTGCTCACCTCACAAGGCCACAATTCCCAGAATTCCCTAGGAAGAGGTTTTGATTGTTTAATCACTCTGGGAATTGTTGGTCTGGAAGGGGAATAAGTGTCTCCTAACAACTCTCTACACCCTTAACAAACTACCGTTCTGAAACTTCTTTTGGGAAATACATGACCATTTAAAGTGAAAGTGTAGTTTTTTAAATGTGTGGTGTGACTATGGCCTAAGAGACATTGCTGAACACATCTGAAGTGTTTTCCCCATATTGGTGTCCAAATTGGTACCCTCAACAATACAGTAACTGATGGGAGCCAACTAGGAGGTGTGGGTGAAGTCACGGCTCACATGACTTAACTTAACACAGGCACTGGCTGTGGATAAAGAAATGTGACTGATACCTGAAAGGTAAAAGAGAAAAGTAAGGGTTTGGGGTTTACTTTAGAAAATAAAATAAAAAATGTAGCAACGACTGTTCTTTCCTTGGCACTATTCGGGCACAGATGAGGCCTAACAGGCATACTAAGAGACAAAAAAATTGCAGGCCAAGAATGTTACCTGCAACAACTCAAGTTATTCATGTGCTTAGCTACTTGCAGCATGAAACATCCATGAACAAAAACAAGCACGGGACACTTGGGCACACACAAACATGGTGGACGCTCTGCTCACAGCACAGTAATGGACACAGGCATTTATTGAAGGAAAAAGAGACCATGGAACCGATTAAAAGGCACAGAACTGAGTTGCTAGGTGTGCCCCTTTAGGTCATCTTCAGATCTCCACAGGCTTTCTGAGGCCAGGCGGGTAGCTACAGAGGAATGGAGCCTACTCTGTGGTAGACCCAAAACACTGTGCAAGTCCACCATCTCTGATACTTTCTACATGACCAGCAAAGTCTATCCTCTCCAGCTTTTAAAGGTATTTAAAATGCTTTCAAATTAATGTTAGCCAATGTGTTTATTGGCTTGTTCAGTTTTTATTCTTGCACATTTCACTTTTATTTTCAGCTGTTTGTGTTTTGCTGATAGTTGCAAGTCACAGGAAAATAGGGAACTGCCTAGTTATGAAAGTCTGTTGCATCTAGCTTTGGACTGTCAACATTGACCAGCAGTGACTCTCTGTGGTGTCAGGAGGTCATCCTCAGCCCTTCCTGGAGATGCCAAGGACTGAACCTGGGACCTTCTGCACACAAAGCATGTGCTCTACCACTGATCTCTCGCAGGCATTTACATCAACAGGGAGAGCATAATTAACAGCAGCTTCTGCTGTCCTTCTATGGCAGTGAGGGTCTTCTACACAACTGATAAAATAAAAGGGCTTTTTAGATCCAGAAATCTCAGCCAGATGGTCAGTTTGGAAGGCATAGCCGGTGTTGAGATTTGTCCAACTATCCCTTGCTGTTCCAGGATCACCCAAGCATGACTGCCTCACTCTAGCTTTTCAGCTAAATGGGAGCCATATTAAAGCCCTTCCCCGTCAGGACCGAAACATCTGCTTTTAGGAAAAAGTCTTTCCTTTCAAAGGGACAACAACCACTCACCACTCCAGCCTCCAAAAAGGCTTCTGACCCATTTGAAAAATTCCTTCCATTCACAACCAACACAGGTAAAAAACTTGTCCACACCACCTTGCTCAACACCACTTCCCCAGAGCTGTTGACAGATTGCCAAACTAGGTCGGGTTCTTTCATGAGGAGAGAGAATCCCAGGAATGTCTCTGCTCAGAGTCTTATATGCTACACTAGACACCTCATGAAACTCCCATGTGCAGAAATGCATCACAAGATTTGCTGCCACTGTCACCACATATTACCTAGTTTACACTACTATTTTACATGTGTGGCTGTGTTAACTTTACTAGTAATCAGAGCCCTTGGGCTATATGGGCACAAAATTTCAGCTTTCTGCTTTTTGTAGAAGACCCTTAATTTGGATACCATCTATGGATAGAGATCTATATTGAACATATTGTCTTCCATAGGTTATGAATGGATGGATCTCTCAATTTCTGCTCCTCATTTTTCCAACCTCTAATTTCAGTTCGCTCCATTTCCACACACTTCCAGTCATTTTGTGTTAAAAATTCCACATGAAAAACTCACACATTTTTCATGCACATTTCTCCTAGTATATGTATTCTTTCTGCATGATTTTGCCTAGTGCATACACTCTTGAGTATCCTTGCATATTATTTCAACTAATGTACATGTTTGGGGCATTAGGATTCTGAATCTGGTTGGAGAACTAAAACATAAAATCTGCAAAGGTGCAAATTTCAAAGTGTCCCACTTTACACATTGGTTCAGAAAGTGTGAATTTTATAGGTCTGCATTAAAACGTGAAACAAACAAAATATTCCCACCCCTCTCAATCCTTACCATAGATTCAATTATTGGTCAAGCACTGTGTTTAAAGAAGCCTTGCACTTAAGCAGAAGAAGAATTTGCATGCAAGCAAACACATGGAATTCCATGCAGCCATGTGGCTAAGCTGGCAGAGGAGAAGGACGAATGACCCAATCCTTCCTCTGTGCACAGCAAAGAAACAAGAGGGAGAACCCCCCCCCTCTACCCCAGCATAGAAATCCAGCAGGCTGCTGCAAGACAAAGAGAGCTCTCCAACCTTCCTCTGCTAACCCCCAAGAGGCTAGTAAACATTTTTGAAGAATAGTAGCTTTGCTCACTTATTGACAAGGGTGGCTTAAGAATATGTTGAATACAACTAAAGGAATACCCACCAACACTTCCCCAGTGCTGGCACACAGATTGCAGAACTACCGTACTTTAGGTAGACCTGGATAACTATGTTACTTTAAGATGAACATACCTGAAGTCACCCAGGTGACAGCTTATAACCAACTCTGCAAAAACATACATGAGGAATTATCCATCAGTTACTTCTGACATCTTACAAAGACATTTCTTTTTGCCTCCCTGACTATTGTTACAGAATTCATATTTTGAATGAGTTTTGCTTCTTTCTTTAAATAAAACTCTTTTACTGGTTTTTATATTACAGTATATCCTTACGTTGTTTTTATGATGCAATGTTTCTATGTTCTGTGCTCTATTCAGTGATTTAGAAATGCTTTTAAATAAACAACATTAAATGAATGAATGAATATAGCCAACCAACACCCTGACATATAAAATGCATGAAGTTGCCTTATACTGAGTCTGACTGGCAGCATTTCTCCAGAGTCTCAAGAAACGTTCTTTTCCCCATCATCTGCTACCTGATTTCTACCATGCATTGAACGTATCACCTTCTGCATCAAAAGCACGTGCTCTTCCACTGAGCTATTGCTCTCCCCTAGGGCTGAGCAGAGAACCTCTGCCAGTTCAGTCCACCCCATATACCAATGCAGTCTCAGGACTCCTTATGAGCCGAAGTGGGAGGGGGAAGCAGGCCAGTATATAGCTAACAGCCTGACATAAATGCTGCAGCATCTGCAAGCAAAGACAATACATCACTTGATTTAAGGATGCTTTCAGGTTCAAGAATCTCCGGTCAGTAAGCTCTCCTTCGAAGCTCAACTTCTATTTAGCTTTTGGAGGAGAGCTGAAGAACAGGCTATCGGGCATTTTTCTAAACCTCATTGCAAGACGCAGTGTGAGCCATGGCCCTCTGCCAGTTTTTCCCTGCCACTCCTTAATGGGACCATTATGCATCACCCCTTTCATGGCTGAGCAAACCCATAAAAAAGACAGGGGGGAGCATTTTACACAGCTTATTTAGCTAGTTCACAGCCTAAACTCACACAGGTTCTCCAGCAAAGTCGTAATGGGGATGGGCAGATGCTTGAATTTGGTGAATGCTTTGTTCTGTTGGCAAGGGACGTGGGTGGCGCTGTGGTCTAAACCACTGAGCCTAGGGCTTGCCGATCAGAAGGTTGGCGGTTTGAATTCCCACGACAGGTTGAGCTCCCGTTGTTCAGTCCCAACTCCTGCCCACCTAGCAGTTCAAAAGCACGTCAAGTGCAAGTAGATAAATAGGTACTGCTCCGGCGGGAAGGTAAATGGCACTTCTTCTCTAAAAATGGCAAAGGTGCCCACCTGAGGTGCGCCAGAACTGAGTTCTGGTGAGTTCAGGCTGAAGAAAAACCCTAGTCAAGGAGGTCCCACCCTTGAGAGAATCAGGCCTTGCTTTTCAGAGGCCCTGACCCACTGACAGTCATGTTAGGGGTGGCCTTGGCCTGTCAATGCCTAGGGTTGGCGCCATGTCATCTGGTTTGGTGTTGCAGTGCCTCTTTGGCTGATATTGCTAGTCCATTTCGGCCTAGGAGTGATCGGGCTCTGGACCAGGATGGACCGTGTCCAGCTTTGCTTGCGTTGGAGGTGCTGAATCAGCAGGACTGCCACTTTCAAAAAGCCCCTTCAATTTGCTGGAGGAAACAGCTGTCTGGAAAACGCCTGGTGAAAAAGCTAGTCAGGGGGGAAAAAGGTCTCCCCCCTTTTCCTGTGCTATTTACTTATGGATTAATAGTTGGGTAACAGAAAAGAAAATCTTTACCATCCAGATATTAGCAGTAAAGTACGAGGTGTATGTATGCATGGTTTTCTTTTTCTTTAAAAAAAAAAAAGGCTGAGGTGTGGAAATCTGGGTGAAGGTTGATTTATAATTCCTGGAATGATTTAATGGGGCTTTACCGTTGAACAAAATTGTAACACTTTATATCATTATATTTTTAATAAGAGGCAAACAGAATGGAATTGGAAGTTTGGCATGGGCTGAAGTTGTTTGTTTTCTCCCCCACCCCTCATAAGCAAGTTTAGCGAAAGTTTATCTGTGGGAGTAATTCATTAATAAACTGGGAAAGCAAAGTCTGGTGGCTCACACCAGTTTTGCCCTTCAATAATAAGAATGCTAGAATGTGCACAATATTTGTATTGCTACTGGGGCATATTTTGGACTGGATTGTGTCCAGTGGCTTGTGGCTTCCTAGCAGACATCACCAGTGTACAGGGTTTGTTTATATTATTAATTATCGTTACAGTGCTTTCTGTGTTCTCAGCCTTGTAAAAACTTGTGTTAAGTTGTGGGTGACCAAGACCACCCATTGAGATTTATGGCTTGGGCTCTCCCACATCAAAACCAAACCCTCTCCCCTTCTCCACTGTACCATGTTGTTCCTTAAAGGCCCTTTCATAAAAGCCTAGGAAGTTCCTTCAGATTGTTGTGGGAGAGCAAGAAGACTATATTGTGAAGCTGGCATAAAACCAGCAGCTTAAGCGTACAGATGAAGTGTGCTTGTTTTGTTTAACAGTTGGGTGAGGGGGTAGGCCTGGAGAACTTGTGTCCCTCTAGGTGTTGTCAGATTCCTGTCAGTCTCAGCATGGGCAGTGGTCAAGGGTGCAGTGGTGGAGCTTCATGCTCCGGCACCGGGGGGCAGAGAGCAGGCGGGGCTGGCGCGCATCCTGGTGGCATGGCACCCAGCGCAGATAGGGGGCAGCTGCGATGGCACCCCACCGGGATTGCGCTGCCGGGGTGCTGCGCTCCCCCTGCACTCCTCTTCCTCTGCCAGTGCAAGGGTGATAGGAGATGTAGTCTAGCAGTGGTTGGGAGGCCCTGAGTTTTCTATCCCCAATCTAGAGAACTATTCTCCCTGATAGGCTACACTTCTAAATATAGTTTTTCTTTTCAAATTTGAGGGATTGGTTCAAAAATGTATCACAATCCCTGTTTGCATGGTACACTCCAGGAGGGACTTCACCTCGTGAGCTGGGAATGTTTGGCTTGGCTCTTACTTACATATCAGATTCATTTTTATGAAGAAAAATGTATGGAAACTGTGGCATGGGCCAAAGTTTCTTGTTTGTCGCTCCTAGCAGGCCAGAGTAAAATGGGAGTGAGTCAGCAATGTGAGCTACTATGGTCTCATTTGTGGTCAGGCATAAATTACGATATGAGCTTCAGCCCTTTGTCAATTCAGACACACACCAAACCATAGTTACATTTTCTTAAAGCATGGTTTGGCATAATGTCTGAATTTGAGTCAAAATCGCAGTGGTTCTGATTCCTTCCCTTCTATGTCTGGAAAGCAGGAAAGAGACAGATTTCTGTGGAATACTAATGCCCTGGAGGATTTAATAGCCCATAATTTGATCTTCTCGGCATAAACATGCTAGTGCTATTTTTGTTTGTTTGTTTGCTGTTATCATAGCTGTTGTTTCTTCCTCAGATTTCTTTCTTTCTACCCCCTCCCTCTCCATTTAGTCTAAATTAACTGGAAGGACGAGTCCTATCATTGGACAATGTGAGGGGGGTGCCTTAGGCAGCAGATTCTGAGGGGTTTGGAGCAGGCAGGTGTGTGCGTGGGTGCTTCCTAAGCTAGTTGGCTCAAGTATGTTGGAAGATCCTTCCCATTCCCTGTATTGTAGTAACATTCAGTGGCAGTGTGGTTTTCTGAACATGTGTTGGCATGGGGAGGCATCACCTTGTCCTTCTAACCAGGCAGCCAAATGCCCTGGACCACCCATGCTAACTGTGTGTGTGTGTGTGTGTGTGTGTGTGTGTGTGTGTTTCAACCCTGCCTCCTTGACCCCTGCCTCCTTGACCAGGCTTCAGCTGCCTGGATTTCATATCCTCTTCCTCCTCCCTTCAGAAAGCTGGTTTCTGTCAACAGAACAAGGTAAAGGTAAAGGTAAAGGTACACCTGGCTGTTAGGTCCAGTCATGGAGAACTCTGGGGTTGCGGTGCTCATCTTGCTCTATAGGCCAAGGGAGCCGGTGTTTGTCTGCAGACAGCTTCCGGGTCATGTGGCCAGCATGACTAAGCCACTTCTGGCGAACCAAAGCAGTGCACGGAAACGCCATTTACCTTCCCGCCGGAGCGGTCCCTATTTATCTACTTGCACTTTGTCGTGCTTTCGAACTGCTAGGTGGGCAGGAGCTGCGACCGAACAACGGGAGCTCACCCCGTCGCAGGGATTCGAACCGCTGACCTTCTGATCGGCAAGCCCTAGACTCTGTGGTCTAACCTACAGCGCCTTTATTATCTCTTCAGGTCCTATGTATTGCAATCCTACGCATGTCTACTCTGAAGTAAGCCCTGCATAGTTCAATGGGACTTACTCCCACATAGGTACGTGCAGGACTGAAGCCTATCAAATAACAAAATCAACTTATACTTTAGTACAGGCTTTTAAAGAAAGAGCGGGGGGGGGATAGAATGGGAGTCTGCATTGCTTGTGCATGTGCCAATATACACTTAAGCAATAAAAATTTAAAACGCAAAACTTAACTACATTAAAGGAAAGCCAGCCACAGTGTGGGATGGGGGGGCCGGGGTGGGGGGAACAGGATAGGGGAAGCGTAAGTAAAGTGGCACCTGGAATGCAGCCTAATCCAGAATAGCCTCAGTGGAGGTCTGCAGGGCTGCTCTGAGGCGAGTCATTTGGGAAATGCGGTTGTAACATGGGAGAGCTCCTCAACATCACTCCCACATCTTGAAATGGCACACAGGAACAATAAAAACACAGAGAGGATTCTGTACAATATGGGTAGTGTGGAGCTGTTCCAAGAACCTTTGACATTTGGAAACAAAGTAAATTTTGTCTCCATGTTAAGTTTTCCATTTTACCTTTCCTCCCAGGAACTCAAGGTGGCTATCCGTGTTCCATTTTATCCTCACAAACACCCTGTGAGGTAGGTTAGAGAAGCTCCGTGACACGTTCAAGTGAATTGGGTAGGGGGAGAGTTTTCCTGTTATTTGAGAAGACAGCCTAAACCCCTGATCCAGAGCCCCATTCTGTACCCCAATGTTACCTACCATTCAATTCACCTCTTACTTCCATTCAGAAGCGGCTGAATGAGTTAGGGCGGAGCCACTAGGCTAGCTTTCTGGGAGGTGGGCCATTGTTGCTTACCAGACAGGCGAGGGGTGAGGTGGCAGGGAGGTCAGTGCAAACGCAACAGCAGGAGTGTTGGAGTGGCTCTACCAATGTGGGTGCACCACAGCTGACCTCCCCACCACCTTTCCCCTCCCTCCCAATAAGCAACAGTGTCCATGCCCCAAAAAACCTAATGTACCAGCTCCACCACACTCAGCATGCTGCTGCTGCTGCTGCTTCCATTTATTTCAGCACTGCGATGTAAGAAGGCATAGATTTTGGTTCCACCCTGCTCTGTCACATGCAGCGCTGCTTCCATTCTACTGCAGTTCAGCTTTAGACAAAAGCTACCGGTACATTGTTTGTCTCACTGTCTGCAATGGTGAAATTTTACACAATTATTTTGCAACAGCCAGTAAATCCTCCTTCATTCAGCCTTTCCATCCACTATTAGTTTAATTCAAGCTGGATCAGAGTATTCATTTGAACTGGGTCAGAGTAAACTGAATGACAAAAGTGCTGGGGGTTGGACTACATGACCCTTGGGTTCCCTCCAACTCTACAGTTCTATTATTCTATGAATACCAGCAAATAACGATTGCATCGGGGGACTAATTTCTGTACCAAACAAGGGGGAAATCAGCCATTTCTGTTCCTGTTGTCACTGGAATCCTCAACATCCTTACTTTGACATAGAAAATGACAAACACACACACAGAGCTGTCCCCTTCACATCAAGCAGGCCCAGAAGTGGCCTGATCTGCCCCTCTCCAAACATTTTCTTTCCTGCTCCACCAATTTTTATGGCAGTGGCAAAAGAGGGGGGGGGGATAAAGTAAACGCAACACTGGGACAAGGGGAACCCAGCACATTGATGGGGACAGAAATTGCCCTCTCCTTTGCCATCAGATGGATCAGAAGCTCAGAAGAGGCATTAACACCCCACCCACCTAGTCCTCAGCTGTGTGAGAAAGCTGTGTGGCTCTGTGTCTTTGTGTGTGAGTGAAGCTGGAGTGCTGTTACCTTCTGCTGTCATGTGGCCCTCAGAGAACTGGCCAAGGGTGAATGAAGCTTTTGGGTCAACAACAACAAAAGTTAGCTGCTCCTGGTGCAGGGGAAAGACCTTGGAGGCATGGGAGCACCACATGCTGTGTTAGAAACTCAGATCTATAAGCTATGCGCCAAATAGCCCCTTAAACCTAGGTTGCATTTGCCTAGATGCCTCCCCACCCCAAGCATAGTACAGTGGTACCTCTGGTTGCAAACGGGATTCGTTCCGGAGCCCCATCCGCAACAAGAGCAGAATGCTACATGCGATTTGGCGCATGGGCGCATGTGCAAAGCGTGATTCATCGCGCCTGCGCATGCGCAAAGCACAATTTGGCACTTCTGCACATGCACGAACCATCGAACCCGGAAGTAACCCGTTCCGGTACTTCCGTGTTCAGTGCATTCGTATCCCGTGACAAACGCAACCCGCAGCTATCGTAACTAGAGGTATGACTGTATGAACAGTCCCACTAGATCATATAAAAAACCACCATGTGCAAGCACAGTCTTGTATATACCTATATACATCCCATAAAATATCACTGAGGAGGTCACTCAAAATTCCAGAAAGTTTGCTTTATTGCTTTTTGGGGAAATGACATTTGCTTTTTCATTAACATTATAAATTAAAATGAAAAAGAAATGAAGTGTTTAGGATTGTGAGATATATTACAACATGTGTATTTCTACAACAAGTTTATAAGGCAGGGAGGGGAAAATGAGACCCTACATAAAGTGGAAACTAAATTCTTTTTTTATGACTCCTTAACAACATGTGCCTCGTGCTAACTTTACCATAAATAGATTTCAATAACTTGTTATACATTCAAGTTTGTTTTAAATAGGGATAATTTCATTCCAGAAACTGGCATGCATGCAAAAACCTGGCAGGAGGTGGTGAGGTTTGAGATCCATTTTTACAGCCCGTTTTTGTTTTTTGTTTTAATAAATAATAAAAAAGTCACAATAGACTTCTAACCCTGGCAATGAAATTAAAAAAACAAAACAAAACGAAAGTGCCCAAAATGTTTTATAATTCAAAATGGATTTCCCCAGTGTAGCAGTCATAATATTTTTACAGTTAAAAGATCCACTGCCTTAATAAAGTGTGATTTGTGTATTTAGAAAAATTCATTAGAGCAGACATTACTGAATTTATTTTATTTATTTATTTTGCAGTCTAATTTGGGTACACTACTTCAAAAGAACGCTTAGAGCTTCCCAGCTCCTTAGTCACACACTAATAACATCTAATAATTAATAAAGACATGTAAATTCTTAACTCCCAGAACTGTTTCAAACTTACTATCTTTACGCTTCATGTCGTGTCTCAGCTACTGATATCTGCATTACTTTGTTTTGCAAAACGCTGAAGGGACACATCCTTATGGGGGGGGTGTTTTTTTTTTGCCTTACTGGTGAATATTCAGACCATTATTAGTAGTAGCATTAAAGCCTTTTGCAATTAACCAAAGCACAACTAAATCACGGCCCCTTTGCAAAACAGCATTGCCCACCCTCATACCTCCAAGCTCAGAGGGCTACCAAAATAGGGGGAAAAGCTTTCCTTATAAATCACACACAAGTGCCTATGTGCATTCCTAATTTTGTGTACTTGTACTATACAAAATGCAGAGTTAAAACCATACCTATCTGGTGCTATGGCGTACATAATCTGGTAGAGAAAAGGTTTCTCAGAGATGAGTGTAATTAATGTCCCTATTAGATTATTTTCAGAAAAGAGGAACAGACACACAAATGACAGATGCACCCTATTCTACATCAGATCTAGGTCTATTTCTTTAACTGCATCCCTATGTAAAATTATCCCAATTAAGTAGAAAACTAGCACCGCAAGGATGGGTTAGAATATTTGTTCCTCATTTGCTAGTTTTCCTCATGACGGGTGAGCTTTGCTACGATTTCACTACTTGGTTTGAGAATAGCCTCTTCCGCTGTCTGAAATCATATGGTCCATTCTAACAGCTCAATCTGCTGTATAAAGAATCCGATACGACTCTGGTAAACGAGGCCCAAGCAAGAGTCTCATAGAGAAATCTTGCACAAAGCTGTAGCCATGCACACACCCACACACCCACACACCCACACACCCACACACATATACCTGGGAACTATTGTATTGATGGACATTATACTAGTACTCTTCGTAATTTGAGTTAGTTTGCATTGCAATTTAGAGGGATTGGAAAATCTCAAGGGACTGAAGAAAATGTTACAATTAATGAAAAACCAGAAAGGATTGCTGCTATCAGTGATTAATCAGAGTCCTTTTATTATTCATAGCGCACAGCACAATTTAAAAAAATCTATTTTTCTATATGCCTAAATGAATATTTCGTTTAAATTGGTCTCAGAGAATTTATAGCAAAGCCTCCTGCACTCTATATTTTCTTAAACCTTGGAGTCCAATTTGAGTAAGATGTCAGATTATTTCTAACACTATGGCAGGAGCTTTTCCTACATATATATATATATATATATGTAGGAAACTTTTTTTTAAAAGCATGTATCAGTCTGGAAAAAGCTAACATATAAGAATTTAAAAACAAGGGAAATACAGAGCATCCATACTAGACTATTTAAAAAATATAAGAAAATCTTGCTGTGGGGGGTGACAGAAAACACTGGACTAATTCAGATGCAACGGGAAACCATGTTTTAGCACTACAACATAGTGACTACATGAACAAGCTCGAGCTCCTGCACTTCCTTGCCGGGTGAATTTGAAGCCTTTGCTTCCAATTCTAAACAAACCACAGTTCCAAGACATTCCGACACAAGAAATATAGTTTGCTTAAACCAGGATCAAACCAAGGATTCAGATTCCGACTTCATCTGAAACCATAATTTAAGGCAACCACAGCTCTCAAAGCTTAGATGTCCAAAGGAATTATGAGGTGGATAAGGTTAAAGGATACAATATTGCTGTGTTTGTTTTTTAAATAACCATTTCAATTTTTAAAACCTCAGACTGCATCTTGTGGCAGTCAGTTCCACAAGCCTGGTGCTAAGAAGCAGAGGAGAATAGCTGTTGTCTCTTCATCAAAGCTTGGAGCAGGGAAATACCACCACCAGAGGCAAGCATTAGGAGAAAGGGTTCCCTATTCCTCCCCACACACTATATAATGTGTTCTGAGATAAAGGAAAGCCCCTCAGTTCTACTCAATGTGTAGAACAAGCCAGATCTGCCTTTGTTAGAGGGGATGGGTCACACTAGTTTCCACCTTTGGCTTATTTTAGAAGAATAATTGAGGGGTTGGATTTCCTAGGCCAGGGATGAGAGCCTGCATGGCCATTGACCAAGAATGGTGGAATATCTGGAGTCCAGCAACATTTGAAGGGCCATAGGTTTCCCTGTCTTATTCTAGGCCTTTCCCCCTTTCCTTCAACCCTTATGTGCTCTAGCAGCAGGAAAGGGAGGGGAGCACACCGAGATTTAATGCGCAGCACAAAACAGGAACACAAGCACTGTCAAAAAATCCAAATGACGTTTCACATACATCTTATTTAATACCTTCAGTTTGAAAGACTGGCAAATTAACTCAGTAGAGAAGCCAACCTCTCTTATCCATCTTCATTAAGTATGACTAGAAAATAATAAGAGACAGGAGTAAATCACCCCCCACTGTTATGGGCAAGGTTAAATTAATTTCACATAATTCTTTTTCCTTTATTACAACAGACTTATCCAGGAGTGTTGTACAGGTAGGAAGATGCAGTACCCACATTTCCAGTGTTCTTACATAAAGATGACAAGGCAAGCCAGGTGAGAAGAATATAATACTTTTAATTTAAAAACAATAAAATGTTGCTCTCAGCTGTCACCAGAGATACCACTGAGCGTCCTTCAAATTCTGGGAGTCTGTAGGGCAAGATCCAAAGAGTCACTGGGAACTTTCCACTTGGGCTCTGTGGCTTCAACCTTCCCCTTTTCCTAAGCTTCTTCAACCTAGGGTCCCCAGACGCAGGTGGACTACAACACCCATCATCCTTGGCCCCTGGGCTAAACTGGCTGTGGATGATGGGACTTGTAGTCCACCCACATCTGGGAAAGCGAGGTTAAAGAACACTGATCTAAAGGACCCCTATGAGCAACATTTAAAGCAGCATGAAGAGCTGAAGACAAAATGGATATGCCCAAAAGTGTTAAAGTACATGCATCTCAAAACCAGTTGCTGGGAATCACAGGTGGAGAGTGTTGCTGATGTGTTCAGATCCTGTTTTCATGATTCCCACAGGCATCCGGTTGGCCACTGTGAGAACAGGATGCTGGTCTAGATGGGCCTTTGACAAGCAGAGCTATTCTTATGTCATCCTCTGCCATCACTATCCTGACTGCACCCTATGCTTATGTGGAGGTCAGAGCACCTTTTTTGTGTTCTCTAAATATGGGACTATCCTATGGGAAGCTAACTCGGCCATAATTTTTTTTCTACCTTCCTACCACCAGGTGAAGACAGTTCTGTTCCAGGGGGTTAGTTGTGGATTTTTTTTTTATTAGCCTCAACACTTCTAAGCAGGCTGGCAATAAAAACTTATCTGCCACCCTTATCTACTTTTGTTGTTTTCAATTGCTTTCATAGAATTGTAGAGTTGGAAGGAACCCCAAGGGTCATCTATGCCAGCCCTCTCCAATGCAGGATTTTAAATTGTTCAAATGCTGAAGGATGTCTTATTTTGTAATAATAATATTATATTTGCTCTTTAAATGCTCTTTAAATTTAAATGTTGTTTTCCTCCTTGAGTTGCACTCTGTTAAGTGGAAAGGTGGAGCATGGATTAGTCTAATAAATAAATTAACAGAACCATCGTAAAGAGAAACTGAGGCCAAGAGAGAATGTGTCTTAAACTACTCCTTAAACTAGGAGTGGGGATTCAATCACCAAACACATCATCCAGATTCAAGCTCAATTTGCTGTTTATACTTCATCTCACTACAAAATGTATGTATTTCTTAAAAGTGGGGGGGGGGTCATTACAAATCATCAGCACATATTTTTTTTAAAGGAGTAAGTAATCATTAATGAAGAATGTTGGTCTGTGAGCCTGAAATTACTGAAATGAATTCAAATCACCGCTATTGGCATATTCTCCAGATAATTCAAATTCAATTAAACTGACTGCTTGCTTTTGGTCGTAGCTCCTAGGTTTACAAAAATCACTTGCGCGTAATTTTCACGAGGCAAGCTACATTTTAATGTGGACTGGATCCCGTTTCCTTGGCTGGGAATCTCAAACAAAAAACGAGTGTTGCCATGGCACACAGGATGTCATTCAGGATGCAGGCTGTTTCCTTTGGCTTTTCACGTCTGCCATTATATTTTGGGAAAGGGTAGTGGAGAGAGGCACAACCTGATGAGACACAACTCACATGGTGCAATGTTACTGAGTTTGTGGCTGCCCAGACTCTGAAACCTGAACTGTAGATGGGTTATGGAAGGGTACCAATATCTGCCCTTTGCTAAAGAAGAGGATGGAAACTCCACCTCTTTTTTGGTGCATTAAACAACCAAGCGGCAAAGATTTTTAATGAGATGCCCGCATTCCCTTCTGGACAACCTTCTGACAAACGTAATTTTTGCATTTGTACAGGTGGCTAGTTCCTACGTACACTCAGCACATCCTTCCTTCTATCTTCCCTTCAGACAAGCATAAGACATTATCAGGTACACATTCCAACCTGGCAAAACCACTTAAAGAAAATGAAAAGCAGGGCCAAGAAGTGGGAGTGGCATCCTGGGGAGAGGGTGTGTGGCCAGGGAGAGTGCTGAGGACCAGACAAGAGAGGCTGGGCGGGGGGCTGCATTCATCCCCTAGGCCCAATGCTCTCCAGCCTAGTACATTCTGTTGGGTTCACCACGGAGTAGAATCCATGACTGTAGGCGTATACAAAGCAGAAAAGAGGGGGGAAGAAGGATGTCAAGAGGCTTCTTTCTCAGACTGCAATTTGGGAAACAACTTAAAACAGGACTAATAAGTTAGCACATGCTCAGTGGCACTTTCTTTTTTCTTGCAGCAACCAACTCTCCCATCAGTTTCACAAATAGCATTAGAAATCCCCAAACTTCAAAAGCAGTGAAGCTTTTGAGGCATGGAAAAACATGGGAACTACCACTGACAAATGTACACCAGCAGTAGGAACGGCCACTCCAAGGGACTATTTGAGCCCACCAAGCCCTCCCATCCCGCCTGTGCACAGTGTTGATGGGGGGCACTTTGTGGGCTATGGCTTTGCCTGCCCAGTTCGATTTCCAACCATGTGGGCAAAAATGGGTCAACTTGATGGCATTTGATGGCCCCGCTTACATGTCAAACCTGGTTCATGGGGCCAGTTCCAGCCTGCCAGCCAGACCCAGTTCCCAACCCCTGATATATATATATAAAAGCTCAGCTGAGAATGTAGATGTAGGTGAAGAGTTTTCTTGATTGCAGCCAGACAGTCAGCGCAAGTGACTCGTGCAGTCCCTGGTGTTATAGGAATTCCACACAACTGTGCCAAAGCAGACAACCCCTAATTCCACTCACCTTTTCCTTCTTGGCTACATTTTCCAAATTCAGTGTGAATGCTCACAGGCAGTATTTGGATAGAAGCCCCAAAGGCTGACGTTGCAGAGCACTAGGATTGGGTCCTATACTACACAGTTACAATTCCTACTCAAGGAAATGACTTTTACAGCAGAAAGTGTGCTGGCCCCTTAACAAGACAATGCATTTAAAAGGGGGAAGGGCCTTTGATAAAGCATCTGCTCCATTTCCTGACTGACATCCTGTATGCTTCCATGGACATTTTCCTCTTGCGCCGGACGGTGCTGTAGCTTAAAACAATAGTAGCCAGCTAAGCCGTCCTGACTGCACTGGTTAGTTAACAAAAATGCACAAAAATGATCGGTTTCCGCTTGGGTTATGACTCCGGAAAGAGTGCCCTAAAATGGCATTGACTGCCAGCAAGTTCTCAGGCTCAATGTAGGATACTGGATCTAGTCTGCAGAGCCAACTGTGCCAACTTGGTCCTCTGCAGTCCAAAACATCAGGAGGCCACAAGCTTGGCAAACAAAAATGTAAGGCAAGGGATGAGGAAGCTGTGGTCCTCTAGATGCTGCAGAAGTACAATGGTCATCCTTGGCCATTGGCCAGGCTGGCTAGGGCAGATGGAAGTTTAGAGTCAAACAACTTCTGGAGGGTCACCATTTCCCTACCCTTGCTTGGGGATGGGGGGGGCTGTGCCCCTCGTGGTGTTGTTGGCTTACAACTCCCATCAGCCCCTGCCAGCCAGCATGGCCAATGGTCAAGGATGATGGGATTTGTAGTCCAACAACACTTGGAGCGCCACAGGTTCCCCATCCCTGCTTTGAGTCTTCGATGCCACTTCTTCCTTAACTATCTTAAGAAAGGTCTCTCACATCATACAGAAAGATTATAATTTCTCCTACAAGGAACAGAGCCTTTTTTGGTTTGGCCCCCCAAGATTTTGAAACAACTTACTGGAGATCCATTACTGCTATTTTCCTGTTGATCTCCTGTAATGAGTTTACAGTTAATTTGCCTTTAGCAGGCAAATCAACTCATTCACTCTGTGTGTGCGCACAAAAAAACTGCTGTTAGTAATTATTTTAATTGTTCTTCACTTTCAACACTGAGCTGGTGCCTTTGCTTTGTCATTTTGTCCACCAGCTCAAACAGCAGGAGAGGCAGTGGGCAGAAAGCAACTAAGTTTTACTCTAAGCAGACCCACTGAAAATAATGAACATGACTAAATTAGGTCCATTACTTTTAACAGGACCACACCAGAGCAAAACTTGGCTAAATACCACCCCATAGTTTTAAAAAATATATTTAACCATTAAAATTTAACGGGGTCAAGAAAAATGACTACAATCCATACACATTACAGACCATAACATCATAGTGTTTTCACATTCCCATTCTAGGAGTGTTTGCTATATAAATTTAATAATGTTCTCCTTTCCTCTTTACTGTGGTCTTTCTTATATGGAAAAAAGCTTATTCTGATAACATAAAGGGTTGGGGCCACACAAGATGACATGGAGGAAATCTGGGGAACAGGCAGTGCTTTTCTTCTGGGGGAACGCAGGGGTACCCCTAAACATTTTGTAAATCTTTGTACTTTTGTCCATTTACTGTATTTATTTTTCCTGATCTGAACTATAAAATGGTAATTTTCTTGAGTCAAAATGAGAGTACTCCTAAACATTTTGGGGGAGGGGGAGCACTGGAAACAGCACAGGGTAGAAGAGAGCTAGAGGCACACTGGTGTCATAAATAGTCCACAGAAGGAAGTTTACATGCTATTTTTCATATATGTGCTGGAGTCCATTTTGAAGGAGGGCTTTAAATCATACATGGCCATCCACAAGGCTGTAAGGCTTTGATAGCATGACTTAAGAGGCTCACATCCCTTATTGCTTGAAAACTCACTTATCCTTGACTTTCTCCTGTTTGTCTTGGTAGAATTTTGCTTGAATAACCCATTTGTTGGGCTAACATAATATTGTCCTTGGCTTGCTGAAAAGTATCTTGATAGATATGCATTTCCTGGTTCACTTTCTTCTTTGAAGACTCGCACTTACTCCCAACTCGCAGTCCCACCAGAAAGAGAGTGGGGGGGGGAGCCTGCTCTGCTCCAGTCAAAACCAATGTTGGTTAGAACTTTGGAGGGAAATGATTCCTTATACCCTATCCAAACATAAAATTCTACCTAAAATATATAAAGGCAGAGTAGGAAACTGCCCCAAAAGCAAGATACACAGAAAGCTTCGCTCTCATTACAGGCATACATGGAATTTAGAGAGGATGGAGAGTCTTGGCTAGCCTGATACGAAAGAACTCATCTTGCAGGTAATTGAGAAGGGCAGGAGAAGAGGCAAAGCAGCTAGAAAAGGGAATCCTCATCTTCTTCCTTCATACCATAACAGATGCAGAGGTGGACTTAAGGCAGTGCAACTGGTTCTGAGTCTAGGTGGGGCTGCAGGGCACAACTATGATGTAGTGAATTGAGCAGAACAGAAGCAGAGGGGCAGGGAGATGCTGAATTTTGGCCTTGCACAGGGCACTGCTGAAATTTGAAAAACCAAAGTCCGCCCCTGACATTGATGGGGTGGGACATTGACAGACCAAGTTACTCAGTGCTCCATCGGATACAACTCTAAGTGAGTTCGAATCCAACAAGAGCTGAAGGACCATAGGTTGTGTCTCACAACCTTGAATGCAGCGGCTAATGGAGGGCAGAAAAATAGCATTCACAAATGGAAACACCCTAGAACCATAGAATTGTAGAGTTGGAAGGGACCACTGCAATACAGGAATCTCAACTAAAGCATCCATGGCATATGGCCATCCAACCTCTGCTTAAAAACCTCCAATGAAGGAGAGTCCACAACTTCCAGGGAAACAGTTCTATGGTCAAACAGCTCTTACTGTCAGAAAGCTCTTCCTGATGTTTAGTTGGAATGTCCTTTCTTGTAACTTGAAGCCATTGGTTCAAGTCCTACCCTCCTCTCACTTTCTTCTTTTCCAGGCTAAACATACCCAGCTCCTTTATCCGTTCCTCAATAAGGCTTGGTTTCCAGAACCTTGATCATCTGGGTTTCCTCCTCTGCAGCATCCTTCTTAAATTGTAGCGCCCAGAACTGGACACAGTATTCCAGATGTGGTATTACTTATGAGTATTAAAGTGATGCACTAATGCCAGTAAAACACATTACAACAGCACCCTTGAATTGACCACTTAATTCTTGATCCTCAAAAGATGAACTTATCCTATAGGAAATATTGACACCATCACAGAAATATGCCTCTTCCTTCACAGACAATGGAACAGGATGCAAGGCCACCAGCAAAATCTCTTGCTGAGATCTAGCTACGTCATGAACAGAACCCTCTGAAGAGTTTGTGTCCGTGGGGAAATCCCATAAATAGATACAGAACAAGCCCTTAATACTACTTGCTACAAACACAGAAAACAATGCAATATTATTAGCAACGGTTGAGGTTCTGTGTTGTTTTTTATTATTCTTATTTACTTTTTGGAGCAAACTGAATACCACAAGCAAATAAGCTTACACTCAAGTTTAAATACAGCATGGAGCAAATAAATGAATACTTTAGGTTGCTTGAACTCACTTAACAGTGGTTTGAAAAATAATAAAATGTTGAGAACTTGTTTATGTAGATTCAAGCCAGGGCTATACAGAAAGGACAGCTTATGACAGTAGGATCCGATACAAGTCTACAGGATGGACTTGCTGGCCTGAGATTTTGGTGATCCACAGCACACACATCTGACAGTGGCAGGAAGGGAAACTGCAGCCAATCAGCCCAAACTCAGGTGACCTGGGGAGCCAATAGGGGCTCTGTGGGCTGTATATTAGCTCTCCCTCTCCAAGGCTTGGTTCTCCAGTCTGAGCAATTTGTTGATGAGAGAAGGCGCTAAACAGATTTTACCTCACCTAAAGTTTTATCTATTAGCCTTTCCATGAACCATAAATTCAACCAGCAAGTTGATTCTCTCCATGGGTCACCACTGTCCACAAGCCAGACTCTGCCCCAGCTCACACATAAAGGTAAAGGTGAAGGACCCCTAGATGGTTAAATCCAGTTAAAGGTGACTATGGGGTACAGCACTCATCTCACTTCAGGCCGAGGGAGCCGGTGTTTCTCCACAGACAACTTTCCAGGTCATGTGGCCAGCATGACTAAACCACTTCTGGCGCAATGGAACACCGTGACGGAAGCCAGAGTGCACGGGAAAACTTCCCACGGTATTGGTACCTATTTATCTATTTGCACTGGCGTGCTTTAGAACTGCTAGGTTGGCCGAAGTTGGAACAGAGCAACGGGAGGGCACCTTGTCATGCAGATTTGAATTAAGCTCACACATAACACTAAGCCCAACCATGGCTAAGTGTGAATGAACAAGCATGAGGGTACTTTGCAGCTTCTTCACTTCTCCAGGAGCTAAGCCAAACAAACCATGAATGGTAACGCCAAGAACAAACCTTGACTACCTTGACTCGCAGTTGTTGGGAGCAAGAGAAGTCATAAGTCTGGGTTCACAAGTAATGCTAAGCCAAACCATAGCTGAACTCCAGCAGCGGGACCCAGGAAGAAGCAAAGCAGCCACGATTTTCACTTGAAGCACTTGAATTCGTGCTCTGTTGTGCTTAGCATGACAGGCAAACTGGGCAAGTACTCCACCCCTACACACACAAAAAGTATGTATCCAGTTTTTGCTTTAAAGTGTTTTCTTTTTTAAGAAATAAGCAAATAAAAATGTGTAAACCTATGTGAGACGGAAAGCAATATTACTCCTGCCATTGTATGAACCGTCAAACATCCCTTTCCTGGTTTGTGGCTCCATTTGCTTCACCTCTCTCAGCCACACACACACACACACACACACACACACACACAGAGCAGGTTTAGCACATCTCCAGCAAAGCAGGATCCCAACAAAGCAGCCCCCTTGCAGCCTGCCAAATTTGCACAATACAGTATATTCTAGCTGCAGATTGTAGGATTGTTTTTCCTCCTGAGTTGCAGAACTGTTGCTTGAGCACAAAATTCCAAACCCCCTGATTAAAAGGACAGGAGGGGGAAAGGGGGAGATTTGGGGCAGGGGGTGGGGGTGGAAAGAGAGGGTGAGGGGAAAATCAATCGAGCAAACTCTCCCTCCTGTCAGGAGAAAAAGCTTTCTCGAAAACTGGAGGAGCCAATCACAAAGATAGGCAGGGGGGCAAACTACATGTCAGCTGGGGCGCAAAATATAACCGAGGGAGGGAATAAAAGGAGAGCAGGGCTCGGCTGGACTAATCCTCCGGCTCAGGATTAAGGGAGCCCAGTGGTCAGCGACAAGTTGGCTGCCACAGAAATGTTGCAGGCAACACCCTGAAGAACAAAGGCAGAACAAAGTCAGCGGGTCCCACAGCATGATTTTCCGTCTCTTCCCTGCTGGGCATGGAACACAGATGCTCCAGAGCACCAAAGCTCTCTTTGGGGACGGAGAGAGAAAGAGAATCAGGTGCCTTGGGAGGAGGGGAGGGAGTGAGGAGGGGGGGAGGAGACCTTTGGCTGGAGACCAGTAGTCTTCGCTAACCCACTGAGAATATACTTTCCAGCAGGCAGCAGAAATGGGGGGGGGGATATAAATTCACCAGGGACAAATAAATACGATGCTGTGCAAGGGGGTAAGAAAAGCCAGAGGTCCATGAGGGATGACAGGAGCATGTGCAGATTGCCAGCTGCTGCAGAGACCAGCCTCAGCGCCATCCCACTGCTTGCAGCTGAAGGAAAGCCCTGCTGGGACAGACCAAAAGGTCCATCTCAGCCCAACATCCCACTTTGTGCCTTGAGCAACTGGATGCCTCTGGGGAAAGACCACAAGCAGGATTAAAAAGCACAATCCTCCTTGCCTGCTGTTGCTCCCCAGCAACCGGCATTCAGTGGCACAACTGCCTCTGAACATGGAGGTTCTCAAGTCATTAGCTATATCAGGAGGGGGCAAAAAAAAATGAAATAGTGATGGAAAGTAACTTGAGAAATAATGTGGTATGTTAAAAATCAGGGGCATTGGAAGCTGCCTTATTGTGGGTCAGAAAATTGGTCCATCTACCTTTGTGCTGTCTACATCAGTAGTTCCCAGAACCTTTTCCCCAACAGACCACTTGGAAATTGCTGAGGGTCTTAGGCTTAAAGGTTTTTCCCCCTGCCTGTTGTAATGTACTATGCCAGATGCTGCATGCTTTTTAGTGGTGTTCTTACTGTTTCTTTCTTGTGTTGTATTTTGCTGTATCACAATGCAAATTCTATAGAATTCAAATTTTGGAGTTCTTCTCGCCATGGACCACCTGAATGAAGCTTGCAGGCCTCTGCTGGTCGGTCCATGGACTGTAGTTTAGTCTACACTAACTGGCAAAGGCTCTCCAGAGATTCAGGCATGGGACATTCCCATCCCTAACTGAATATGCCAATGGGGATTGAACCGGGGACCCTCTACATGCAAAGCAAGTGCCCTACCACTGAACTACAGCCCTTCCCTTGGGGGCAAAAAGCTAACTAAACTAGGGGACTCATAAGGGTCCTTTGCCCCAGGAGCCTTTTCCTCAATAGCAGGGATCATCCTTGGAATAGTTGAAATCCACAAGCCTGCTTGGGAAGGGAAGGGGAGCCTTTAGCTTTAGAGAAGCTTCCATAGCTTACTGGTAGAGTGAATGCTTTGCATTCAAAACGTACCCATTTCTAACCCTTGGAATCTCTAGTCCACAGTTTCTCCAGCTGTTTTTAGACTACAATTCCAATCATCCATGACCACTGGTCCTGCTAGCTCGGGATGATGGAAGATGTAGCCCAAAAACAGCTGGCACCCCTGCCAGGATAACACAGGAACCCACTGGTTCATCTAGTTCAGTATTATCTACACTGGCTGGCAGTGGCTCTCCAAGATTTCGGACTGGGTTCTCTCCCAGCTCTACCTGGAGATGCTGGGGATTGAACCGGTGGCCTTCTGCAGCAGGTGGCCCACCACTGTGCTAAAGCCCTTCTTCATAAATGGTGTTCCTGCACCATTCCACATGCAAGACCAAACAGGATTGGCACTTGAAACTTCAGCACTGGTAATGATAGAATGCATCAAAAGGGTGGCAGTTTCGCCCAGAGGTGGCAGAGAAGCTGTGTATTCTCACTGCCTCCTACACCAGAGAATTCCAAACCATGCTAACCATGGACACAGAGCCCAACTGCAGCTCACCACCCTGGGAATCCAAAGCCCAGGTCAGACAGGACCTGCCACTATGGAGGTATCCCATCCTCCTGGGTGGTGGGAGCCAGCTGAAGTGTCCTGTTCCCAGGCAACAATGTGGAATCAGCATAGGAATGTCACATAGTCACTTTTAATCTTCTCAATGTGGGGATAAAGAAAAAGAAGAAAAACCAAAAAGTTTAAAAAAAAAAAAACAACTCACAGTATTTGTTTAAATCCTCACTGATGCTGATGCTGTTGAGGAAGAGAAGTGTTTTCAAAAATCACGCCTTTTAAATACTTCCAAGCAGGAAGATGAGTGCTTGAGAGGTGATGAGTTTTAAAAAGCACCGTTTGTGCCACCTACAGAAAACCTCGCTCAGGTGTGTGTTTTGAAACAGCACGAGGGTGCTGGTTTCATGCTTCAAGCTTCCTAGGTATTGCATCTCCAGATGGTAGGGCAATAAAGAGAGAGAGAGAGAGAGAGAGAGAGAGAGAGAGAGAGAGAGAGAAGGAGAAAGTACGAAGTAGAAAAACAGGTCATAGAGTGGGTGGGAAGAGAAAAAAAGAAAATATGATCACTTTGATGGGGGCCTACAAAACAGAGGGTTTTGCTAGCTGCAGAGGCAACCAGCCGAGACAATTACTCCAGTAGCGGCCAGTAGACCATCTGCCCGATTCCCTGGGCTGCTGTTGTTGCCGGCTCAGCAGGGAACAAGCCCAGAGGAGACAGACCCTCACTGTTTGGAAAGAAGCCATCTGCCCCCATTCCTCAGGCTGTTTGTTATTGCAGGCATGGCAGGGGTAAATCCCTGGGAGACAGAGAGGTAAGGACTGGGCCAGGGAGTGGGGAGGAGAGGGAGAGGGAGAGAAGGAAAGGGCCACTATTTAAAGGGTACAATCTGTGCCCAGTGCACAAAAGTCAATGGCTGAAGGAGGGAAGGTTTAATAGACTTACTGGCCCAAACCCCATTTCAGCTTTTACTCCCTTCTGTTCTTCCAAAAAAAAATGGCTATGTTTTTGGGACTGCTTCATATCTAATCATATGTGAGCTGTGGTTTTTTTTGTTTCGTTTTCCCTATTGCAGTTCCTCCAAGGAGCTCAAGGGGGCATCCATCCCTCGTCACAACAACCCTGTGAGGTAGGTTAGACTGGTGGATAGTGACTGGTCCCAGGGTCAACACACACACACACACACACACACACACCAGTTGAATGGGGATTTGGACCCTGGCCTTCCAGTTCCTATTCCAGCACTCTAACCACACACTGCTTTGTATTAGAAGAAATAATTTCCAGAAGAGAGGGAGAGGGGAAGGATGAGAAGAGGAAATCCTGAAAAAATGGTTGGGAATCTAATCACTGTATTAATTTGGTTCTTTGTCTGAATATCTCAACATATGTATTGAATTCAGCACATGAATGAGATAAAGACAGACCTATGTAAGTTAGCACCAGGCCACATCTCTAAGAGAGCCCAAGTGGGTCTTGAACTGGAGACCTGGCAGGATTAAGGCAAAGATTCAGACTATGTCTCCAATAGCCTAGGATTAGCAGAAGGTAGATCAGGATCTACTCAGAAACAGGGGTTGCAACTCCCAACTCAGCCATGAAGCCTAGCCTACCTCACAGGGTTGCGGTAAGGATAAAATGGAGAGGAGCAGAAGCATGTATGCAACCTCAAGCTTCTTGGAGGGTCAAGCTTCTTGGCCAAGAAGGTTAAATATAGTGGGCATTGCTTGACCAAAAAAGCTTGGCACGTCAGATGAAGAGGCCTGGTGGGCCAAATATTGCCCATGGGTAGGGCTGGGTGATAACTGGTTTTCAATATCACGATATATCACCTGCTAAACATTGCTATATAAGGAAGGAACTACGCAGAGGCAAACAGGACAATGTCATGGCAACTGCTACTACTTAAGGGTCTAAAATGGAGCATCCAAATGAGACTTTTGGGTTTAGGCTTGGCTACCAAATGGTGGTATTCAGAACAATCCAAAGGACTGGTGATTAGTCATAGTGAATACAATCACCTGGGACTGCCAGACTGCCAGCAAACCTGCTAGGCGGCAGAAGTGGCAGCAGCATGGTGGGGGCAGTATCAACCACAGCGGGGAAGAGGGGCAGAAGCAGCGGCAGCCTGGCAACAGTGGCACAATAATCAGCAGCCTGCGAAGCCTCACTACAGCAGTGGGTGGCAGCGGCAGAAACGGTGGCAGTCTGCAAGGCCTTGTCGTCGTGGCGGCAGTAGTGCTAGCCTGCAAGGCCTCACTAAGGCATGCTGCCACAGCTGCTGCCACTGCTTCCCACTACAGCCAGGAGGACTTGTAGGCCACCACCACTTCTTGCCAACATGGCGAGGCCTCACAAGTCCCACTGCTTGTGTCGCCACAAGGCCTTGCAGGCTGCCACTACTATTGCCATCTCCTGTTGCCACTGCCGCTACTGCCGTCACCTCCTGTCACTGCTGTGAGGACTCACAGGCCACCATTGCTTCTGCTGCCACTTCTTGTCACTGATGCAAGGCCTCGCAGTCTGCTGTCACCACTCCTTGTCACTGCTGCAAGGCATCTCAGGCTGTTGCCGTTACTGCCACCACTTTTTGTTGCTGCCACAAGGCCTTGCAGGCTGCCACTGCTACTGCCGCCATCTCCCATTGCTACTGCGAGGCCTCGCAGCCCACTACCACTACCATCACTCTGTCGCTGCTGTCAGGCCTTGCAGGTCGTTGCCATTGCCGCCATGAGGCCTCACAGGCCACTGTTGCTACTGCTGCCACCTCTTATCACTGCTGTGAGTCCTCACAGGCCTCTGTATAGTTCCATCCTTATTTCAGACATTGTGATAGATTGCAATATTTAACTGGTGGTTAACGTGGTTAACACTGCAGTGTTTAGCTGGTGATATTGTGAGGTTTAGCTGCCGGTAACATTGCAGTGTTTAGCTGGTGAGTTATCACAATGTTTAACTGGTGTGTTATTGTGATGTGTAGCTGGTGAGCTATCACAATCTTGAAAAACAGGTATTGCTTAGCCCTTACACACATTGTGATTCGTGATATATTGCCAGCTCAAATATTTTGAAAGAATTATCACGATGCAAACTTCAAACCGGTTTTGGACGATATATCTATAAATTGCCCAGCCCTACCATGGGTCAGAGGTTCCCCACCCTGGTATAAGAGAAGGGGGTGTTTTTGTAGCCAATGTGGTGTCCTCTAAGATGTTGTTGGATTCCAACTCCCATCAACCCCAGCCAGCATAGCCAAAGGTCAGAGGTGATGACTGTTGGAGCCATGTTGATGGTCCCTTGAAGGCTTTTAGCTTTAAAATGATGCAACACAACCGCTATACACATCCTACTGATCAGTCCATCAATAAGGTGTGTCATTCAACAGCTCTGACAAAAAGGAGAGAAGAGGCACAGGAAGTTCAGCAAGGAGGCCTCTCAACAGTGATAGGTCAGAGGAAATCAGGTGTTCCTTCCTGACTCCGATAAACGCTTCCAGGATAGAGATTCTTGATTGACACTTCTTGCTGGCTACATACACTTCCTCTGTGGTGTATCCCGCAACACACCACACACACACACACACACACCCCTCTATGCCATTCTCCCTCTCCAATAACTTTACTGGAGTGCAAACAGGGCTGAAAACTTCAGGCATTACTTTCTCCCAAAAAACTCGGCTTAGTACCAGAACACTGCCTCTAAAAGGCAGAGAAAGAAGGGTGGGAAGAGACATCTTGAACAAAATGCAGCACAGTGGAGTCAATGTGCATTTTGAGATGATGGACTGGATGGGCCATTAACCTGATCCTGTATTTTACAGGCTTTGAGTAAGAGAGGAAAAAAGAGCAAACAGGAACACAAAGTAAACTGGAAAAGAAGCCAGTTACGGTAAGTTTAAATGCACAGTTGTTAACAGAAGCAAATGGGGGTGGGGGGACAGTGGAAAGCAACATATGTAAAGAAAAGGAATGTGTGTAACACTTTGAATCCAAATACCAAAATGCAAATCAGAAGTCTCCCCAGAGAGCTCTTTTCAGCGAGAGAATAATAACATAGTAATAATAAGCACTTATATATGCTTTACATTTTCAAAGCACGGCACAAACAGCTTCAAATGAGAAACATAAGGATACATAATGCTCAAACTAATTCATATACGAATTGCATTCTCTCTACAAAGTCAGTACAACAGCCTTCAAAATTAGTTTCCCCCACCTCACATATCAACACAAACGTAAGTGGGAAAATTAACACACACACACACACACACACACACATATAACATTTTGCCTTGAAGCCAACATGGTTCTAAAAGGTCCCTTTGAACATGAGCAATTCAAATACAGCTTCATGAGAAACTATTATTTTGTTCCTTAAAAAATTAAAATATGCAGATCTTAGCCCTCAAAATGTTAATATGTAGGCAGTTTTTTGAAGAAGAAGGAAAAACCCATTGGTGAATGCATGTTTTCTGTTTCTCTGGAAAGGAGCAGTTGCCCATTTGAATAGAAGCCCCTGAAAAAGCAGCTAATCAAATAAACATCCAAATAAGTAAATTAAGCAAATAAAAGCTGTTATGTGGGAAGAAAAATATACCACTTAATACAACAGTCTCGTGTTGCATAAAGCAAAAAGGGCGTCCAAATGCAGCGCAAACTTCAGAGTCCAATACACAAGACATAGTATCATTATTAGGCAGCTTTATCCTTCCTAAGTATGAGGGAGGTCACTTTAAGATCATAGAACAAAAGAAGCTGAAAGATCAGGCAAGTGTCACCTCAGGCAATGGGCAAGACCTGGGGCTAGCCAGCCAGCCCACCCACCCAACAGCCTGTGCTGCCTTGAGGGACGACTGCTTGCAATGCCTGCCAGCAGCCCAATCTTGGCCACTATGTTTTCCAACAACACTGCATATTTGTAGGAATGTACAGGGATGTGGGTGGCGCTGTGGGTTAAACCACAGAGCCTAGGGCTTGCTTGATCAGAAGGTCGGCGGTTAGAATCCCCGCGATGGGGTGAGCTCCCATTGCTCGGTCCCAGCTCCTACCCACCTAGCAGTTTCAAAAGCATGTCAAAGTGCAAGTAGATAAATAGGTACCAGCTCCAGCAGGGAAGGTAAATGGTGTTTCTGTGCGCAGCTCTGGTTCGCCAGAAGCGACTTAGTCATGCTGACCACATGACCCGGAAGCTGTACGCCAGCTCCCTCGGCCAGTAACACGAGATGAGCGCCGCAACCCCAGAGTCGGACACGACCTGGACCTAATGGTCAGGGGTCCCTTTACCTTAGATACCACATACAATGGAGCATGTGAATTGTGCCCACCACCCAGGTAGATGTCAAAACCAATAGCATTGCTACAGAAACAAACTACAGTATGTACAAGCCTGATAAGCAAAAACATATTGCAATGCTCATCCCCACCCTTAGCCTTACCCCACCCCGCACCCCAAATAAAACAAAAGCTAGGTTGTGCAACTGGAATTGGATGCAGGGCAATTGCAAATCGCCACATGGAGTCAATACTTAGTCAACAGAAGAATTTTTTTATTTTTTTAAACAGAACTTTTTTGTATTTGTCAATCAAAGTTATTGCTAATGTCACTTTGCATGCGATGAGACAGACAGGAAAATTGGTATCCATTAAAACCTCTTTGCTGCAGCACGAAGCAAGAACATCAAACCAGCTCACATGCAAAAAATAATAAAAATAATAAGGAGCTCACACAAGGCAGAAACTTTGGAAAGCCATGAACTTCAAATCATGGCTCTCCATTTCACTGGCATTTATTTCACTCGACATATTTCTACGCCACCTTCACACCAACACACTCTTGGTCACTCAAAACTAGTGGCTTAGGGGGATCATGGAAAAGACCAGGAGTGGAAATGAGGAAAATAAGCTAAGTCAGAGAGCATGGATGCTGCTGGAGGCAGTTCCGGAAGGGCAGATGGCGGCTGGTGGGGACCTTGCCATCTCACATACCCATCTGACAAAGTCGGGCAAAATGGTCAGAGAGGCATGACAGTTCTGGGAGGAGAACATTACCTCTCAGTGTCCATTCTTAAGTCAGTATCAAACCATTACTCAGAGTAGGGGTTAGGTGTGAATTCTAGGTAAGACCTCACTAAGGCTTACCGGTATGTTAAAACCAAAAGTTTGGTTAGCTGAAGTTAGGCTTAAGGAGGAGACATCTTCAGACATCTTCTAAAAACGCTGCTGTTTGACAGGCTTTCACTATAGGAATTATTCTGTTTAACCAACCGATATTTACTGATGTTTTATTGATGCTTCAATTTTGTTTTATGGAGATCTATAGAATACTGTACAGATAATGGTATTGTGTTTTTAGTAAATTATGAAACGCGTGGCTCATAAATATTTAAATTAAATAAATAAATAAATAAATAATTTTCAGCCATAATGTGATGCTAGAGCCCTGGGAGAGTCTAGCATTATCCCTGACCACTGGCCATAGTGGCTGGAGCTGATGGGAGCTGGAAACAAACAACAAATGTAACGAAGACTTCCCTATAGACAAAAAACAGTGGCTGCAAAGAGAAGGGGGGGGGGATGTCCTAAATGGGGAAGTGTGAGGAAGAATCCAAAGAGAAGGGGGACACCCCTGCACAAACGCCAATAGCTCCCCACTTTCTCAAGTCTCCATTGAGAACCATGGCTTATGATGATCTGCAACCCTTTTATGGAAAGAATATGTTAATATATTGAATATTCCCACAGGAACGACCAATTTTTCAGATTCACTCCATCCTCCCTTTCAAATGTTATTATTTGAAAACCCATAAACAGATAAATTTCATCCAGGGTGCTTGCAGAGAATTTTATTCTGTATTTTTCATCAAGACTTCTCTCCCGACTTTTTACTACGTGAAGAAATGTTCATAGTAGCCCCAGACTGAAGACACTATAGTCTTTCAAATGAAATTAGCCACAAATAAATCAAAGCAAGTTACATCTAAAGTATGTCACTGTAATTTGACTCCCGTATTTAACTATCGGCCTAATTTCCTCTAATGCACAGCCATCAGTCTATGAATTAAGACTTATAGCATGAAGATCACAGCAGGACTGTCATAATTTTGCTCGTAATTATCTCCAACATGATCCTAGCAGGCAAAATTACGCTCACGAAACTGAAGTACCACAAATTCACAATAGGCCACAACGTAAGCCTTCAACAAGAGCAGTAAACACACAAGGAAGACCGGGGGGGGGGGGGAGTGTGCTAGCTCCACTCCATCATGATAACTCCACCCCCACTGGCATTCCGGTCACCTTCCAACACAAAGAGGCTCCCCAAACATTTTAGAATTCCGGGTTCTAGAATACATGGATAACCTCAATGAGTATAAAGGACTTGAGGTCGTCCTCCACATGTCAGAATGCAACTGGAACAAGAAATGGGTAGTGCTGATTGAAGGTAGCTAAGTATGTTCATTATCATGTGAAAACAACTAGTCCAGTGTCATTCAATCTTACCTCTTACCGGTGAAAACCTTCTGGTCAAATCTTAATTGTTTGAGCTCAAATAATTTATTTTATTTTTTAGGATGGCAAAAAAAATTTTTTTAAACAAATCAATAAGATAAAATGTTGTGGAGATCAAAAATCTCATGCACCTCTGACATGACACAGTGGTTTACACAGCAGGAACATAAGAATTATTATTATTATAGTATTATTATTATATTATTAATGTTATTATTAATAGAATGAAAAATAACCCAACTGCTAGTCTTATTCTGCTTATTCTTCAAAGAGGGAAAGAAAGCATAAAATGCAGGAATGAAAGGAAAGGAAAATCTCAAAAGGTGCACATAAGACCACTTATTATCTCATGTGTTTCAATGTTACAAACCGTTTCCCTGAATCTGAGTCATTCTGAATTTTCTAACACCCCAACACATTAAAAGGCCTTCTGCAGCCCTTATAAGTCTCTTCCCTTTCATTCCTATTCTTGGACTCAGGTGAACATCACTATGGTGTATTGGAATCAAATGGTAATGGAAGTAATTCATCCATTATCCCCACACATCCTCAACCACACTAAATTAGGTAGGGGTGTGGATGCAACTAGCCTAAAAATTAGAAGCTCTCTTGGTAATCTGCCACATGCCTGTCTTACAAATCCTAAAATTAGTGTCAACTCTCCCTTAGGTGATCTAAGGCTTTTTGGTTGCAAGAAAGTAATTGACCAAGCAACTTGCTGCCCTGAACTGATTCTGACTAAGGAAAACAGTGAGAAGTGCTTAATAGGTATCACCATCACCAGTCTATTATATCCTGCCCCTTGTCATAAAGCCCAGGCTGTGTTACAGCACTGTAATTCAGGCAACACTTAATGAAAAACAGAAATGAAACAAAATAAAGACTTCATAAAAAAAACCCTACAGTTCAATTGTCCCTCCTACAGTTCCAGCCAGCGTCTCCAACAATACTCAGCACTCTGGGATCCTGATGGAAAAGGAATAGTTTTTAGCTGGTGCCAAAGATAGATAATGTCTCATGGGTAGTGGTTAGGGTGCTAGTAGCACAAGGCAATTTTATTTATTTGTAATATGTGTTACCTGCTTCTCCACTGTAAAATAATCCTGAAGCAGAGTACAATGCCAATTTAAACATAATATATTTCAGCCTGTCAAGCCAAGATATGCATGAGCCTTGTGTCCACCCATAAATCCCCTTCTTTCTTCCCTTTCCAACAACTGGTTAATTACTCTGGTAACCATAGTTTGTTGGTTCAGATGCAACACAAAACTATGATTAAACTCAGAAAGTCTTTGACAGAGGTACGAAAGAGAAGGGAGAACATAAGGGGCAGAGCAAGGAGGAGAGTACATAAGAAAAAGGTTTGTGTGTATCTTGACTCATGCTACCAAGATGAGACATCTGGGGCTGGGGCATTGTTTAGGAGGATTTGTTGGGTGTTGCCATTGCTGTTATTGATATTACTTTTTCATGTATCTATATTTTAGAGCTTGTTATGATTTATGTGGAAGTGGTTCGGTTTTTTGCATACTTTTGATGTGTTCTTATTTATTGTTTATGACTACTTTGTTACATTTCAGTTACAGGTAGGTAGCCGTGTTGGGTCTGCCATAGTCAAAACAAAATAAAAAATAAAAAAATCCTTCCAGTAGCACCTTGGAGACCAACAAAGTTTGTTCTTGGTATGAGCTTTCGTGTGCATGCACCACTTCTTCAGATACACTGAAACAGAAGTAGTTGTTACGTTTGTAATCATGTATATCTTTTCAAGTTGGTAAGCTGCCTTGAGCATGGTTTTAACTATGGAAAGGGTGCATACAAATAAAACGGTGATGATGATGCGCTGTGTCCAAAACAGGTCACAGTGTGCTTTGTCAAGGTATTAATGTAGCATTTCTGTATTTAAATGGAGCTGTTGGATTTATCAAATGATGTTGTGTAGGAGTAGCACATCCACCAGCTTTGGTGCTCATCTACCTCCTATACACAAAGTTTAAAAGACACAATCAAAATAGGTGCATGCCCTCTTCCCAGGCGATTCTTGACACCACTGGATGACGCATCCTATCGTAGCCCAAGAGGGTGAAAATTAGTTACGGTAAGTCCCCAACAACATCCTGCAGCCCTCCAATGCTAGTCACACACACACACACACCCTCTTTGCTTTCTCTAAGTTGCAGTTCTGCCTACTGTTCTATTCCGATAGCATTAGGCATTTTTTATTGTTTGTACAGCTCTTGAAAGCAACTGTAAAGCATTTGCTATTTCGCCTGTCACTAACGCCAACTGATCCCTTTGAAATGGAAAATCTAAGAGCAAGCGGGTTAGTCAATGCCTGCCTGCCGCAGAATCCAGCCAGCCCAACCACCATTCAGAAGCCTAGAGGCAGGTAATTCAGTTCAACATGAAACTGGCGAACAACAGTATGTTTATTTAATAGGATCAACAGAAGAGATAAACCTCACCAGCAGGGTGAGTAATGACAACATTTCAAAATAATTCATTCCCAGGTACCAAAAGGGCAAATTTCAATTACATATTTTTAAAGGGCTCTAAAAGTTGACTTAACACATCCAGGGGAGGGGAGGGGGAATACTTTATTATTTTAGATAGACAGACAGACAGATGGACAAAGGCGGATGATAAATTGGGGGCATTTTCGGAAGCCTCAATTGTTGTTCTACTCCTTGTTGCTTTTCATATGAACACCAAAATTGTGTTTCTATACAAATCATGACAAATAACAATGAGGAAACACCAGCCTCAGACTGATCACCCTTAGCAAAAAGGTGGGCTCCGTTTACAATGGCTCCCTATGCGATCCCACAACACAGCATCTAACCCAGGATACAATGGATGGAGTTTCTGCTTCTTCCATAGAACCAAAGTACTCTGTTGACCAAGCACATGAGATACAGGTTTCCATTCATGACAGGTTGTGGAGGCCCTCGGCGAGGTATCTTCTGGTAGGCTACCACAAAACCCCTGGATTTACCTGGCAGCATCAGTGAGCAACATACCGGTAATATAGTCTACATAATATCAACCTCCTGCTGCACAGCACCCTGTTAACAGTGGGAGGAAGTGAAAGGGACCTGTCCTCTTGTGTGCTGTAAACTGAGGGGTGGCCAATGTGGTTCCCTCTGGATGTTGCTGGACTACAACTCTCATAATCCCTGGCCACTGCCCATGCTGGCTTGGGCTGGCAGGTGCTGCAGTTCTGCAGCAGGAAGGCGCTACTTTGCTACCGCTGCTGTAAATCGCCACACACACTGATGGCACTATAATACAATAAATAAATAAATGTTTAAAAGGAACCAGGTAGGAAAGCTGGGAAAGATTTTTGCAGGAAGCCTTGGACCACTGCTATCAAATAACAGTAATACTGGGATAGACAATACCAACCATCTAGCTTTGTATGTTCAAGTTCAAGGACTGTTGTCTTAAGAGATCCTATATAAAAATGCCTTTGGAAAGATGGGCTCGACAGGGCTGATGCATGTCTGGGCTACATGCAATGCATACCTGCATCACATGGATAAAACTAAAAATGAATTACACACACTGACGGCAGAGTCTTGTAATTCCCTCCCTTATCCCCCATTCATTCCTGTTCTTCAAATGATTTAAGGGATGAGTCTTCTTTGAGTTTTGCAGAACAAAAGTTCCCTCCCATTCCTTATCTAGCTGGAAGCAGGCAAAATGGAAGTTCTGTTGTGCAGGTCACTGCCTTGTACAGTGGAAATAAATGTCTCTAGCCTACCTGTACTATCAGCTATTCTCACCAGCAAACATCCAAGGGGAAAGCTATGCAGTGCTATGGTGACTGCACAGCACTATGGTGGGTGTGCAGGAAGCTCACCCTCTTCCATCCTCAAAGGGATAAGAGCCCTTGGGGGCTAAAAGTCAGAAAAAGAACCAAGATTGCAGCCAATCGTTCAACACAGGATATCACTGAGCCAACTGCTTACACTGCTCAGATTCCCTTTCCTCAGCTGAAGCAGGAAATGCCAGAGGTGCCAGAGGTATGTATTCACCCCCTAAGAGGAATTATTTACAAAGCATTGTGCCAGTTCAAGCATGTATAAAGACATATCTCTGTGAAGCAGAAGGAAGTAGTACCTGCTTGTCAACAAAGAGTTCGGAAGAGCAATCTTTTACCTAGCTATTTTAAATCCATTAGGAAATCCATGCTTAGTAAGCATTATGATGCCTAGAGCATGATGGGTTGGACACAGATCTGGGAAGCAGGAATTTTAAGGTTCTTGTTCAGAAGAGCCCTTTCAAGGTGTCCGAAAATGCTGTTAACAAATTGTGTAGGAGAGAAGAGAGGGAAGTTCTGCCCACCCAGACTTAGGTACACGCAGTATAATATAGGAAAGGGGAGCTTGTAGCCTTCCAGGTGTTACTGGACTCCAAATCCCATCAGCCCCAGGCAGCATAGTCAGGAGTGATGGGAGGTGTGGTCCAACAACATATGGAAAGCTACAGTTTCCCTATCCCTGCTATAACGGCTGTTAAGGACTCCTATGCATGCAGATGGAGAAGTAGGAGCCCTCTACAGATGCTGTAGTAAAAGCACACAAGTCAGGAGACAAAGGTGACAACATCTACACACACCTTTATTCCCTATGTTTTAAAGCATGCTGAAGTGCCACGCACATTTTCAGCACCCATGTTTTGAATGCCTGTACGGTAAAGGGTACAGAAAGTTTAACCAAGCTGAGATTTATTTTCAAAGGTAATAAATAGTGCCACCAACCATTCTCTCTACAAACTTGAAATTATCTTCATTTTATAGACCAAGCTGGAGATGCCAATTAGATGTAACTGCTGCACCACTCACCGCCTAAAGAAAGAAGGAAAAGCTTCAAGCCCAATGTGCTTTGCTTGAGTTTTAGGCGCTTGCTTCATAAACAGGTTACGCTCTCACACTGCAGCAGTTGTGTGTTTCAGTGTTGCATAGAAGTCTGCAAGAATTGCTGCTGTAATCATTTTTAGCCTGCACTCCTAAGTTAATCATAAGGACATAAGATGAGCCCCACTGAATCAAAGGGTCCGTTTAATCCAGAATCCCCAGAGTGGCAAAGCAGATGTCTCTGGGAAGCCCACAACCAGGGTATGAAGAATCTCTCCTTGCTTTTGCTCCACAAAGTGAGACTTCAATATATACAGTGGAACCTCCAGTTGCGGACGGGATCTGTTCCGGAGCTCTGGTCGGATCCCGAGGTTTCCGCAACCGGAGGGACCGCTTCTGTGCATGTGCGCGCAGCGAAATCTAGAAAAATACTTCCAGGTTTGCCACAGGCATATGCCGAAGGAAACGTAACCGGAGGTGAACGCAAGCAGAGGTACCACTGTACAGCCTCTAAACCTGGATGTTCCATATAGCCATCGTGACAAGTTACCACTGAAAGACCTCTTCTGTCTATGCTAGTGCCCATTTCCACATTCATGTGGCAGCGAGTTCCATCATTATTATTATTCATTAATCTCATTATAAATTGCTTCCCATGAGGCAACCTGAAGTGTTTACAATACAGTGGTACCTTGGTTTACAAACTTAATCCGTTCTGGAAGTCCGTTCTTAAACCGAAACCGTTCTTAAACTGAGGCACGCTTTCCCTAATGAGGCCTCCCACCGCCAGCGCCCTTCCACCTTTCAGAATCCGTTCTTAGACCGAGGTAAAATTCGCAAACCAGGACACTACTTCCGGTTTTGCAGAGTTCCTAAACCGAATCATTCATAAACAGGACTGTTCTTAAACCGAGGTACCACTGTACAAGCTTCTTGTGAGTTGTGTGACAAAGCATTGCCTTGCATCCCCTGCCGCTCAATTTTATCGGATGACCCAAATTCTAGAAAGATGATATAGGAAAGAAACTTATCTCTATCCATTTTTCCCCACACCATGCAAAATAATGTAAACCTCTATTAAAACCACCCTTAGTCATTTTGCCCCCTAAACTAAAAAGTTGATCATTTTCCTTATTGGGAAGGTGCTCCAATAATTTATGATGCACAGATAACCCAAAAGCAAAGAACCATCTTGCAAGAGCTGCTTCAGCTGGCTGCATGGAAAGGATTCTTGTTCACTATAGAGCCAACCAGGCAAACGGGTCTTTGCAAACCTGTAGCCCAAGTGAAAACAATTCCATCCAGACTCTGTGTTCAACCTTCCTTGTGATGAACAGGGACACAACTGGGTAGATGGATGGGTAGAATATTTTTGTTGAGTTTTGCCTTTGTGTGCATTGGCAAGGATGGAAAAACAAACCATTTTCAAACATGTATGTATATTAACTCTAAGAATTAGTGCACAATTGAATGATGCAGTTTTCATTCGCCCAGGAGTTTTCATTTCACTTACAGGATATTAAACTTATATTCCATCCATCAAACGGGCAAGACCAAACCCTTCATTAGCCCAGTATCAACTGAGCTTGCGAACACGGTACATCCACAAAGCCTCCCTTTTTATACCCAATTGAGAAGATGGCTCGAACATCTGTTTTCACTTCAAGACATTAATTTTCAATTATTGAAGAGAAACAAAATAAATCCTGACAAATTACTGGTAACTGTGGAATCTTTTGTCTATTAGTTTAGAACAGTAATTTAGAAATCCCACAATTAACATTCCCAATGAGGGATTGTTCCGCTGGATACTTGTTATTTAAGGCAATTTGGTAATGAATGATGTTCTATCTGCTTCCCTGATTATATACAAATGTTTTAGAGGGGGGCAGGGGAGGGGTGATGAATCCACTGCATCTTTGCTAACCAGCCTCTCCCTTCCTTCTTTTTTGCCACCAAAAGAAGCAAGAAAGAAAATTAGGCACCTTGGGTTATATTTACCTTTTGGTTATTAATTCACACCAACTCCAAAAACTTGTCCTTTAATAACCACTCCTGCTTCTCCCCTCCACCCACACTATTTATCAATTTGGGTCCAACAGGAACCATCTGAGGTAAAATGACAATTAAAAGCATTTCATACACAAGTGAAGAATTTCAGCCAATAAGATAGTAAGTTATGCAAATGCTTCCCCCCCTCCCCGTTCTGGTGCTCCTCAGGGAAACTTCACTGGACTCTCTGGAAGGAAAATAAAAGACAATGGAAGCTACATATCCTTACCCAGCCTATGCACTTTCCATCACAATATGCTGGTTCAGACAACCGCTCCACATCTCCTGATGTCACATCCAAAACAGTGCCATACTGATTAGAAAATAATCGGTAATTTAATTTAACAGATGCCTGGGAGGTGGAGGGAAAAGAGTCCCACCATTTCATCTGAATTCACAACAAGGAGGAACCGAAATGTTTGAACGATCCGTACATGCTTTTTTATTTTTATTTTTCCAAGGAGGATCATGGAAGCCTCAGCGATGACTATACAATGCAAAAAATGTAATTTTCATATCATACTATTCCACTGCCTTCAAAAATCCCTGGCTATCAGCTGGGAAGGGAAGCAGATAGGGAACGGGGAGTGTTGGAAGAGGGGGGAGAGAATGAAGAAGGGAAAATTATATCTTTAAAACAAGTATGAAAGACATTGTTACTTCCACAGTCAACTCTGTAACTGAGCTCCGACATTGTATAATTGACTTTGCAAGCAGAACAACAGCAATATAACAAAGAAAATGTCAGTGTTTCTACAGCGCTAATCTATACCACTAGGAGGGCCCCCGCTGTCAGCCAGAGCTGACAATACAATAGCTTTCAAAGGGATATTACCATCACGCTTTCATTCTTGACATCAATCAAGACAAAAAGAAATCCTTTTCACAAGACATTAAAAATCAAACCTCTGTATGAGAAGATAGGTAAAACAACATTCCTTTAAAGGAGATCATTCATAGTAATCAACTAATTGGAGCCAAGCAATAGGATGAAGATTTTTTTTTTTATTTACTTTGCATATAATGAAGTAGCGAGCCTCCTAGGTAGCTTGGTTTGGTGGCAGGGGGGTGTGTGCATGTGTGCGTGCTTTTGTTTTTGACTGACACAAATGAGGTGGGTAAGTTACGAATCAGAAGTTTCTATCAGCATATTTTGCCAAGCAAAAGCAAAAAAGAAAAGAAAAAGGTGACAGCAATTCTCCAACTTCAAGCAAGATAACAAATATAAGCTTAATTAGTGCATCCTCTTTTTTTCAACTGCAAAACAATTTGATCACCGACTAACACATTTATCCAAAAAATATCATCACAACCTGACATCAATTTGCGGAGCTGTCAAAGTTACCCACCAATGTGCATGTCAGGTTTGAAATCAGGTTGCTTAACGCAGCGAGGTATGACCTCCCCAACCGTACACACAAACATTTTTGAAATTACATGTAACACTAAACAAAATGGACTCTCTAATTTATCTGTTCTATAATAACCTAAAATAATCTGGGATATAAATTTAGTAAAAAGCCATTGGGTAGTCAGATCAAAGTTCCTCTTCATAAAATTGGAAAAAACCCACAAATTTAGCAAATATGCTTTTCCTACGCAGAGTGCCTTTCACCTAAAAGAATCTGATACATTTTGAGATCACCATGCATCCTATGATAAGTACCCAGAATCAGTTTCAAATGATGTCAGTTATATCCTGTTCATTTAATAGGCAAATTGCTAATATCATACCTAACTTGTCACCTTTGCTTACCATGGATTCTTAAAAAAAAAAAAGCTGGCTACAATTAAAAGTGTGTGTGTGTGTGTGTGTGTGTGTGTGTCTCACAGTTTTGGATCTTCACCATATTGCAAATCTAAACTGATCTCTAAATTTGTGTGAACTTTTCACACGATAATTAGACAGGCTTTAGTCAAAGCTTGAAGTGAGATTACAAAACTATCCTTATACGCCCCTAAACAAAACTCGATTGAATGGAAATAACTCTATCAGCCAACCACAATGCTTGCTTGCATTATTTATACTATGAATGGATGGTTAACATAATCAACGTATTTAATTATATGGTTTAAACCCTTTATCAAGGAAATAGTTCTACCACTACCAGTCTAAATGAATGATACTGATACAGTAATTACTACATTTTTTTTAGTAGACTGAACATACGGGAAGAAAATGGGTTCCTATTCACGAATTTTTACTTAAAGCATAACACCCATTTGGCTGATTAAGTAATTCCACCCCATTTTTAAAAAAAACCTAGAGAGAATCCCATCAGCATCTTTAAAACTTGCTATTCACACAGATCCATGGCTTTTATTACCACACAATCTGCATTTCACCCACAGAATGTTGCGTCCTTTTTACCACAGATGTCATCATTTAATCCTTAAACTTTTGACATAGAAATGGGTTCACACAGTCTAAAGAAAAACTGCTAAAGGAGGTTGGGGTGGGTGGGTGGGTGGAGGGATTACAAAAAAGGGGAGCCCTAATATCCAACTCTGTCATCATGACAGTGATTATATGCTATGAAAAACTGACAGCCCCCCCCAAAAAATATTTCAACTAGGGAAACAAGCCTGTGTGCATTTATTTGAAGAGATCTCTGTAATTTAAACCTATTTTCTCCTGTCTTAGGTTGAAGGACCTGTGACCTTAGAACTATTTATTACCTCTGCATCTCAATTATTTCCATGGAAACATGGACTGTGGCAACCTATTAGATTGCTAGCTCCCAAGATCTTAAAATGCACTCGGTGGGTATTTTTTTTAACAGGGGAGGAAAAAGTTCTAGCTACTTGATTGTAACCTGAACGACAAGCCCTCAAAAAATAATCTATCCTTTATGTACAAAAATGTAAAGAAAGAAGAGGCTGTTGAATCAGTATTTCCACTATGAAGTCACGAATTATCCAGTCAACATTAGTCCATGTGTGGATCTCCGATTTGCCTTCTGACCATCCAACAACACTCAATGTTTTTAAAAGATGAGAATTCCAAGTTTTAAAACAGACAAAACCTGGACTTTCAATTACCATTTTGGATTGCAAAGACTGCCACTTGCTTCAGTTACAGGATAATTGTCCAAATTATGCACACTACAAGGATGAAAACAGACCAAAAGAATAGAGAACAGCTTGATGGAGGACACCTAACTAAATTTAAAAGGGGCTCATAAAACATGTTTAAAAACAAATATAAGAAGATAGCATGCATCTCTGCCACCCTGGAACGGCTTCCTGGGAAATGGGATTGCTTTGCTACAATCTCAGGATGTATTTCTGAACCCATCCTTCTAATGAAATACCCTCAACCTAGCAAGAGTCACAACCTCCCAAGCCTTGTACTTTCTCCCCCTCAAAGAAAAACTTTGGCTTTCAAATATTCCCCCTCCCAATCCACCTGACCTGTTGTAGTTCGCTCTCCCCCCCCCCATTCTCTCACTCCTTGAGGTTGTTATATTTCTTGTATCAATTACTACTGGGGCTTCTTTTGCAAGAGTTTGTCCTGGATTGCAGAGGTCCATAATACCATACTGTTAAGATGACATACAGCTGAGAGGTTAAAATATACTATCAATCTGTAAGAGACACCTTCAAACTTCTGTTTCATGTGAAGGTCTCGCTTTTATGATACCTTAAACACAGATTTTATAGCAAGAGTCCTCGGCCTGCTGGAAGAAATACAAGGAACATTTTCCCTGCCATAAATCCTTTAAAAAAATTAGGTATTTCTCCGCCACATTAAAACGGGCAGTGTCTACAATTAATAATCATTTAAATTTAGTATGAGATTTGTAGTCAGTTAGCTGGGAGTGGGGGAAGAAAATGCAAGAGACTGCCTTTCTTACTCAAGAATACCTCATTTTAAACAGAAAAAAATATTAGGATCAGGACTATCAGAAGTTGCTGGAAAGTTTTTATGAGGAGCCTTTCCTTCATTATCCCACCAGTTTTCAAATTATGTCAAAGGAACATGGTTTCAATGGTATCTTTCTATGCTGACAATATGTTCAAGAGGGCAAATGAGGGGAAAGCTCATAGACAAATGTATTTAATCTGGAAAGTGGGGTGAAAGCAAATGGACAATATATATTTTGATCTGGAAAATGATTTCTTGGATGGTGAAAGGGTATTTTAGGCAAAGTTTTTATATTATTATGGGTTCAATACAGTGTGCAAATGCTACGAATATAAAACAGGTTACTTAAAAAAAATACAATAAACTTTATTGCAAAAACCAGTTACAAATCCAGAGTAGAACATATATTTCTGAATTTTTAAAAATGCATTATGCATTTAAAAAAACCAAACACCTATACCCTTCCTTTTCATTTGAAAGAAAATGTCATTTGGCAGCTACCCATGCAATATCCATCATAAAATCTATGCAGGTTTACTCAGCAATGGAGTTTACACCCCAGTAAGTGTTTAGGATTTCAATCTAACCACTCACCAAATCATAAAGAAGGCAGTCCTATACATACAGGAATTAATATGTGTGCTTAGGATTTGAACCAAATGGTCCAACACACATTGCTTGGGATTAAGTCCCACTGAACCCAGTAGGGCTTACTTCTGAGGTATACATGAATATGATCACCCTGTAATATATGCATAGGTTTTAAGATTTCTCAGCCAACTGGTTTGCTGTGCCATTTCAAAAGTCTTCAAACAGTACATATCACTTAAAAATATTTACTGTTATTATTTATTAAATTTTACACTGCCCTTCATCTGAAAATCATGGGGAGGTACTTTGGAAGTACCAAGCCACAAGGTGCAAATATAAACAATCACTTGCCTCTCTAAATGGGCAGATATTCTCAGCAAACAGAGGCCATTAAATTTTCACAGTTTGGAATCCCGAGCGTAACTGGCACCTTGTTAGGCCATGCCAAATTTCCAATTTCATGCTTTTAGGCTGCACTCACAGAGCAGCTTTCTTGATGTAGAGTTGCAGTGTTAAAACTGAAACTGGGGAAGGTGAAGTGTGAAATATCTCAAGCAAGAGAAGCACCAACTACTCAGGCAAGCAAGCTGTTGTACCATGTTCTGTCTTCTAGATCAGCGCAATAATGATCACCATCCACCACCTGAAATGGTACCAATCAGCATAAGAATTTGCACAACTCTGTAAACCACATGGAGGCATCAGGTATGCACACTGTGTGCGTGCGTTCTGTTTGGCCACGCCTTTTGAGGTTCCCTCCATAATACCTATCACAAAACAACTATGATAATTTTAGTCATTCAGGGCTCTATTTCTCCTTGTGCCAAACCATTGGCTTGAAGCAAATGACTGAATGATTCACTGACTGATTTCACAGACAGACACTGTATCCTTGTGACAGCTTTTATTCCATTCATTTCTAATATCCCCCTGCCAGAAGTGGTTATAAATACGTCTACAATCAAGTTCCTTGCATCTTTTTTATTTGTGACGTACACTGCTTGATTGTGTTAAGCCTTCAGTCCTAAACACACTTACTAGGGAGTAAGCCCCAGTGAACACAGTGTAGGTAAGTCACCTACAAGCAAATATGCATTGGATTATAGTATACTGTAAGTAATGTGCCATGCTACAACCAAATATCCAATCCCTGTTCACAATACAGTATTCTTCCTCCCACCCCCACCCCCCAAACTCACTTCATACATTAAATTGGATCTGGACATCAAACACTCCTTACTTCCATAATAGCTACTATCCCTGTTAGATTATTTTCAAGATAACATCACACAGGCACAAAAAGGAGCAGTGTGCCACTATCACAAATTGTATATGCATACAACATGTCCCAATTTTACACATACACACACACAGAGAGAGAGAGAGAATCTGCTTTTCCTTATCCATCCACTTTTGTCACACAAACTGCAAAGGAGTCTGCTGCCTCTTTCCTCCAGCCCTCACTGTCTGCATTGAGCAATAAGAGCAGCAAGAAAGTCTAGCAGCCATTACAGAAATAGAGCCACAAATCCTTATACTCCTGAGCGTGAGGCGGGGGGGGGGGAATGGGAGGGGAGAAGCCGGGACACCTCTGCTAACGCATCAGCTAAGACTGATTGCTAAGGTTTGCACCCATTGCGAAGGGGGAAACAAAAACAGATCTTTTTTGTAAGGTGCTGTTCATTGTACCAAGTGGTCAAAGACAGGCAGACAGATAGACAAACAAACAGACACACACACACACACACTCCACTTCCACTCTGCCAAGGGCACACAAGTCTTTAAAATGGATGGTTGGAGGGGTTGGGGAGAGTGCAAGCACCTTCACACCACATGGAGGAAGTGGCTGAACTCCCTCACCCCACAAACACACATACAGAGCCAGATTGTGGGGGTACCCTTTCCCTCTCCCTCACAATCAAACCTCGTTTTGTCTAACCAACTGAAAAACCTTCATTAATACAAGTTTTAGAGCCATTCCTTCCGATTCTATACAGTACAAGGAAAAGGATGGAGGATAAGAAGGGGGGGAGGCATTATGGAAACCAAGACCAGAGGGGGATCAAATCACGTCCCTGTTACAAAACCCCATTAACCTGCCCATGGCAAGGAATAAAATCTTACGGTGGCGGCAACAAGAATGGAGAAAGAGCAGTTATTTACTCTCCTGCCCACATAAAAATCATTTCGGCATTAGCTGCCAACAGAATGTCACAAGACTGCCCTTGGGGGCAATGAACCAGGCCTGCTCTGCCTTGGTCTGTGGATTATTATAAGGCTGCTTTTGTTGAAAGAGGATGTGACTTTTGTTTGGTGGTGTTGAGGAGGGGGGCAGAATGGCTTGCAAATTCCACAGAAAAGAGGCAATTTAGAGGTGTGGGTTTTGGAAGGCGGACATGGGTTCAACTTTTCAAGATCAGCAAAAGCTACAGAACTGTGGGGAGCCAGTGTCTGAAACAGGCCATTGAGCATCATATGAAAAGCCCTGCTGGATCCAACCAAAGGCCTATCTAGCCCTGCTTCCTGTTCTCACCCTGGTCCACCAGAGGAGTGCTGGAGGCCCACAGGCTGGGCACAAGCATGGCAATCCACTTGTGACAATCAGCACGTGGTACTACCTCAGATATTGGAGGCAATATATGGCCATCATGACTAGTAGCCAAGGATAGCCTTGTTCTCCAGGAATTTGCCTGAATGCCTTTTAAAGCCATCCGAGTTGGTGACCATATATCATGAGGCAGCGAGTTCCACAGTTTAATTACGCACAGTGTATAGAAGTACTTCCTTTTGTCTGCCCTGATTCACCCACCATCCAGCTGCATTGGACACCTTCAGGTTTTAGAAGTGAGAGGGAGGAAAACCTCACTCTACCCCCTTTCTCCACACCACACATAATTTTACACACCTGGATCGTGACACCACCACCCCACATTCACCTAATTCCTTAACTAGAAAGCCTCAAATGTTGCAACCTTTCCTCACTGGGGAGTTCCTTTAGTCCCCTGATCATTCTGGTTGCCCTTTTCAAAACATTTGTTTTGAAAACCCCTGTCTGCCAAGGTGGAATAAAGGAGGGTTTCTTCTTAGGGAATACATGGGGCATGGTGGAGGAGAAGCTGAGCAGTTCAAAAAGAGCTAGGAGAATGGTAATCCATAGAACTATGTTGCCTTGGAATAATTTCACCAAAAGTCTCAGTGAGCTCCTGGCCTTCCAACTCCAGAGTAAACCTGTTTACAACTTGCAGGCTAAGGCTGTGTTATGGAAATATTTCCAGTCTCTGAAAACCGGCTCTCAAGTGAACAGTAAGTGAAACTGTTAACCTCAAAACTGTAATACTTACAGCTGGACAGTCATCTCCTGCTGACAGTCATCTGAAACTTGCTAAAACCTAAGTGGTCTGCATAGGGCTATACTCCTAAATACTTTGTGCTAGGAAGCTCGCTTACCTTTTTGAAAGACCAACCAAAACTTATTAAACTATTCACTGGTTTGAAGCTGCAGCACTAAGACCTACTCTGGTGGTACCCATGAAACCCTTTTCTGGATTAAGTGGCCCACTTACAGCTACAAACAACTTACTCTGGAGAAAGCCCAATGGGAACTCTGGAGTGAGGGCTTTGCGGATCCACATCTACAAGACAATTTACCACAAGCCAGGCCTGGTGTTCCTTTTCAAGCCTTGTGGAGGTCTACAGGACCTGAGCTGTCCACCCACCAGTGTCCTGAGTCTTGTCCCAAAGTGATGCGCTACCCAACCTGTAGATGCCTATATATAATATCATTGTGCACTGCCATACAAGGCAGTCCTAAACTAAAAGCATTAGGCAACTAATCTGGAATAAAAAATCTACAGCTTTCAGCCCAGTTTGTCAGGAGGTAAAAATTGCCCTACTGTGTCCAAACAAGTCTGAGTCATTCAACTGAATGAATGGTATCCATCTCCCTCACCCATACTGGTATTCCCTATCTCAAATTTTAGCATTGGTAAGCTCTTTAGGGTAGCGACCCTTTGCACAATATGAAACACATGGTGGTAAGCATCTTGCGGCCCACACAAATCTCCAGGAAGAGGTTTGCATGGAAAACCTACATAAATGCATCTGCTAATTGTAGAAGTAGCTCTTTTTAATAGCTTGTGACTTTCACTTGTGGTCTATCTGCTGATGGGACACACAGTAACTCTCAAGTGGAAGTTGCCTTATACAGGTACAGAATCAACCCACCTAGCCCAGAATTGCATCTACATGGACAGGCAGCAACTCTCCAGGATTTCAGGTGGCAAATCTTCCCTACCCTACTTGGAGGTGTGGGGCGGGGGGGGGGGGGGGGGGTTGAACCTGGGGCCTTCTACATGCAAGGCATTCGCTCCACTGCTGAACTAAAGCTACCAACTATTTTCAGAAAAAGAGAGGCATTCTCACTCCCCCTCACATTCCCCTCTCTTTTTGGGAGTTCTAAGAGCCACTCTCTTCTCTCTCTCCGCGCTAGAACTTGGAATTGCAACTCAGCACAGATCAAGGGAATCTCCCCCCTCCCCGTCCTTTTCCTTCGCTGGTCCTGCAGCCTTGAAACAAAAACTCTCAATGAGGCGACGATGGAGACAGCATGAGCCACCGCTCCACGGACTGAGCTTGGGGGGGAAAGGGCAGCGAGTATGGGGGGGGGGCCGCTGGAGCAGCGAGGAAGGCTTCGCAAAATCGCAATCCCCGCCAAGCCTGGCCCCAGCCCTGATTGGTCACGCGGCAGAGGCAGGCTGCCTGGCTGGCGCTCACACCGCTTCCCGGAGCCCGGCGAGAGACTCCAGCGCCAGGCAGGATCCGCTTCAGACAGAGGCAGATCTCTACACACCACAAACCCTAGCAGGATGCGTCCAGCCCAGGCGCTTACCTTTCACCGAGCGCGGCTTGGCTTGCTTCCTTCTGGACATTTCCAGTTCCGAGATTTTCTCCTCCTTTTTCTTCCTTCCTCCTCCTCTCCTTCTCGTCTTCCTTCCCCCCTCCCTCTTTTCCTTTCCCTCTCCTTCCACCCCCCTCCTCTTCCTCCTTCTCCCACTTGAAACTTTGCTAGCGGCTCCTGGAAGAGGCGAAGCGGCGGCGGTGGCGGCGGCAGCAGCGCCCGGATCGATTATTTGATTTCTCACTTCTTTGCCTGTTGCAATGCGGCAACTTCTGAGTCCTTCTTTTTTTCTCTTTTCTTTTCTTTTTAGAAACACCCACTTCGGGCACCCAAAGACCTCGACCTTTCCCGGGCCAAGACCTCTTTGCCCCCCCCCCAACCCGCTGCTTTCTCAAATGCAATTGAGTAAAATAAAAACGCGCACGCGACGTGGTTGCAAATCAATAAATACAATTTTAAAAACACTGATTTAAAACGTTTCGGGGGATTTCCCCCCCCCCGTTTTTTTCACCCCCTCTCTTTACTACTACTCCTCCTCTTCGCGTGTCCTCATTTAAAGTTTCTCCGGCTTCCCCACCACCGCCAACTCTCTTTTTCTTCAAGCGCCGTTCAGACTTTCTAAAGCGACGCAACCCATTTGCAAAACAAGCGCGATCTTGCGCTCGAGGAGGGCGGAAAAGGGGTCAGCGGCAACAACGAAATACGAGGTGGGGAGAAGGTGGCAGCTTTGGGTTTATTTAATTCTCTCTCTCACCCCCTTCCAGCAACCTGGTTGCATTTAAAAAAAAAAAAAACTCCCTGTATCTTCCTCCCCCTTGGGTCTAATGCACCCTCTCTCTCCCTCCTCCTCCTCCTTTTCTGGGCTGCTTCCCCCCTCCCTCTCCTTTTAATCCCCCCTGACCTCCTTCGCAATAAAAATGTTTTGCTCGCTTTCCCCGAAAGGGGGGCGGCCAACAATGCACAATATTTGGGGAAGGATGCTTTCTGTCAATTAAAAAAAATATCAAGGAGTGTGAGGTTGGATTCCTCTCCTCTCCCCCCCCCCCTTCCTCTTCCCTTCTCTCTCTCTTTTGTGGGGCTTTTTCACAAGCTCAGCGTGGCTCGGGAGCCGCGTCCTTCCCTGCGCCTGGCCGCCGGTTCCGGGCTGGTGTCCTCCTTCGCCGCCTCCGCCTCCACCACCACCACCTCCTCCTCCCGCACAAACGCACTTCTGAAAAACAAGGCAAATGTTTCTTGGCATGGATGCAGGGCTCGCTAGCTGCCTCCATGTGTTAATCGCGCCGAGGTGGTGGCCCTGATCCGCCTGCCTTCATCGCTGCTCCCGCCGCCGCCGTTGCTGCTGCCGCCCGCCGCCGCCGCCGCTTCCTTGGCTCTTAATTTTCTTGAGCGGCTCTCGCCAGCCTGCCTCTCTTTTCTTTGTCCTGGCTCTTTTCCTCCTCCTGATCTTGCTGCTGGGGCTGCAGTGCAGACACACATAATAAAGCCAGGCTTGGCTGGAAATGTAGCTGAGTCCCAGCAGGAGGATGTGAGGAGTGGAGTCCCGGCGGGGGAGCGCTCTGATCCCGTAGGGAGCCCCGCACAGCCTGCGCTGATCAGACGGAGAGAGAGCCAACAGCACCGAGCCATGGACAGCCCTGGAATACAGCTAGGGTCGCACGCAAAACACGGACCGGCGACGAGGGCGGAGGAAGGGGAGGAATCGAGCCAAGCGACGGATTGGAGTCGGCCAGCCGAAGCCGCCTCCTAGGCGAAGGAGAAGCGGGGGGAGGGAGACGGAGGAGGAGTGAGAGGCGGCGGCGAGGAGGCGCGCAAGCAGACGGACGCAGGGGTCGCCGGGGCTGCTGGCGCTTCCTCGCGGCCTCCCTCGCTTACACGCGCCTTGGCCGCCTCTGTAGCCGCAGCATCTGGGCTGCTGCATGGGGGATCTTTTCTTTACCCCCTCCAAAAAAAAAATCATTACAATTTTCTCTTCTTTTCCTCTTATTTCTGACCTACTTGATCACCCTCACATTAATTTCTTTCATTTCTCCATCGCAAGTCCTCGCCCCCTCTTCAACTTCCCATTTTGCTTAGATTTTAGACCCCCTTTGTACTCCGGATTATTATTATTGGATGGATTGAGTCTGCATGCACGGCCCTTTTTATTTTTCCGCCCGTTCTTTTCTCTAACCCAAACTTTCCGAGAGAGAGAGAGAGAGAGAAAATCTTAAGCGTTTTTTTGTTTATCGTTTGCTAATGTGAAGCTGAACTGAACCCCTCTGACATTGCTTTGGTTTGAAAGATCAGGCGACAGCAAGGTCATCATTTGCAATTCCAAGCCGACTCTGTGCAGGTTTACTCAGAAAGAAGGCGCGTTTGGGTTCAATGGAGCATGCACCTAAATGCGTAAGAGCGCAGCGCAGCCCGGACAGATTTACTCAAATGTAAGTCCAGCAAAATTCAGCGTGGGGTTTAATCGCAAATAAAGCTGCGGGTCGTATGCACACTTTTCCTGGGAGTGAGGCCCATTGGCTTACTTCTGAGCAAACGTACATAAGAAGCCAATATGTTTTACTAACTGTATGGTAAAATGGTGTGTTCTTACAGCTGTGCTACAGGAACGCCCAAGTGTTTTACTCAGAACTAGTAAGACTCATTGAGTTCCCACATGCGTGTACAGGATTGCAGCCTCAAAAGTATCAGGTAGGCATCTGATTGGCCGCTTTGGGGGCTGAGCTAAATAGGCCCTTAAGTATGGGGGTATGGAATTGCCTTTACTGAATCCAAGGAAAGGATGAGCTGGAATAAAGTGAGCATTGCTGAGGGATGGATATGGGGGGTGTGAACACTGCAGCATGAGAGTAGTTCAAGTGGGTGATCAGTGAAGACAAGGAGAACAGGATTCAATTCATTGTTCCCAGACTGGCAAAATAAATTTATTTTTTCACAGGATACGAAAGTTATTAAATTTGCTGCCACAGACTGGGATGGCGGCCAGTAATGTAGTCAGCTTTAAAAGGGGGTTAGACAGATTTGGGGAGAATATGCCTGTCACTGGTCTATTAATAATGACAATCCTTCTGAAAAGCTGTGTATAAATACTTTAAGTAAATGAGTTTATATGGAACTTCCATGTTAAAAAGCAGCATACCTCTGAACAACTGGTGGGAGCCACAGTGCAGGAAAGACTTGCTTATGGGCATCTAGGTCAGCCCCTGTGAGAAACAGAGTATTAGAAGAGAGCAACCTTTGGTCTGACCAAGTGGGGCTCTTATTGTTTTCCAAAACCAACAGCTGAGGCATGCTTCACTCTTAACCCATCGCCTCAAAAAAAAAAAAAAACACGAAAAAATCCCAGACTTTTAGGAAGTACACTATAGGATCACGTATTTTCAGAGAAGCGCATCCATGGTTCTGCATTCAGCCAACTGAGATGAGGTGAGCCACTCATACATATATGCCATGGGGTGCGTCTTCTGAGATCCAATCATACACACCCTCTACCCCACTAAGGAAACTGACCAGAATGTGGAGAGATCAGTGAATCTTGCAGAGATACAATGGACACCCCCTGACTTGTTCTTCTGCTTTAAAAGCAGCAGATTGTGCCACTTAGACCTAGCACAGTTTCAGATGTTAGCTAAAAAGGCTCCAGCATCCCTCACCTAGTCAGAAACCAAGCATCTTTATGGCTGCTATTCTGCCCAGACAACTTAGATTGAGATACCACTAACCTTTCAGCTCATTTAGAGTTGGTTATTGGGCCTCCTAAAGTTATGAGGTTCAATTGCCTAAAACCATGTGGGATGATAGCCCCCAAATAATTAAAACTCTCACAACACAGTGGTGAAGCAAAAAAACAGTGAATAGTCAAATGTGGTCCTCAGGTGGCGTGTTAAGGGTAGAACTATAGTTATAGTGTAATTAATTTCCAAGTCTGCCACACTATGCAACTGCCTCCAAAGACCCATTCAGGTCTGTGAGGGCAACATGGGGATCAAGCAGCATTAATAGCATATCATCCTCAAACAGGTTGAGTCTGTGTTTGACACTCCTGACATCCACTATCCCTTCCACAGTGCACTGAGATCAGACAATCTTAACTAAAACCTCTTATCATCAAAGCAAAGAGCAGAGGCAGTAGAGGGCACCCTTGTTTGATGCCTCTAGCAAGGCTGATGCCCAAGGAGTTGAAGCTGTTGCCTGAAATCATTGTTTGGAAAGTGTGGATACAATTGGTAGATCAAGTGCATAAACCTGTCCCCAGATGTAATTTGTACTGAACAATGTTTTCTGGTAAATCCCACTCCACTCAGTTCAAATGCCTTGAAGGCATCCCCTAACGATGACTTTTCCAAATCACAACTTCGCTACTGCTGGGAAAATACAGCCGGGTGGCAAATAACACTAGAGCTAAAGTGGGGCTTGGGCTTCTCAGCTTCAGGCTTCACTATGGTTGCTTCCAATTAAAACAATCTGCATTATTGAGGAGTCTGTGGACTTCCCATGGGTAGAGCTAGAACTGCCCCCCTCAGTGCCTTCACTACAGGCCTACATTTTCTGCACCCTACTTGGTCTGCTGTAACAAGCTCAGCAAACCTTTCTTGCAAATTACAATGTTGATGTAGCAGGGCTGAAAGCTAGCTCTGGGGATGTCCCCACTGACCCTGATCCTGGGTCACTGGGTTTTGGCATACTGATAAATACCTTCTATTTAAAGAATGGAAGGTTGGGAGCCTCTTTGGCATTTGTGATATTTGTGATCTGGGACCACCCCGTTCCCCAAAGGACTCTGCCTGAAGCTCTCCAAGGCGTTCGCTTCACTGGTTCCAGGTTTTCCAATCCGCTTATTTGCTTTTCAGCTTATCAATGAGGGAGAGGGGATTTGCCGTTTGGCAGATATTTATGAGTGCCTCTGCACTTACTTGAATAATGCTTAACGGCTGGACGGGTAGCTTCAGAGATTTATAAATTAATTGTAAATCTATGGGGGGACTCAAATGGTTTGCAGGTAGCTTGGGAAGAGAACCTCACTATTGTGATGTAGGACGTCAACCCACCCCCTAAAAGCATATCAGCTAGAATCCAGGAGGCCTCTTCTGTATCTCCTGCGGTGGAACTGTACCCCAGTGTGGCATTCTCCTCTATTGCTAGAGGGGGTTGTGATTGCAAGGGAACATTCCTGCACATGTGATGGAGTTTCCCATCATGCTGCTGTTTCGGGAGTGAATGTTTAGGAAATGGAGGCCATCACTGGTCAAAATTTAATCCCTGAACTGGGTCTTGCATGATTATCTTTAGACACTATCTGGCCCTGATACAAAGATTTGTTTTTTCTCCTTGCTGGTGGTACCATGGATTGAGGTCACTAGACATGGAAGTTGGGAGTCTGGCCTCTCTATAGCAGGCTGGCTGAAGAGTGTTTTGGATTTCTCACTGTCTGAGTGCCTCACACAATCGGCAGAGTTGCAAGGAATGAATACAACCTGGATTCCATTTTCAGCTTGGTTAATGCAACCATGGAACTTCATTCACGTTCGCTAACTCATACCTCTGCAATCATACAAACTTTTTTAGTGAATTGTTGCTGTATTCTGACTCTCTGTATACTGTTTTGTTTCTCATCTTGTGATTGTTTGCTTCTGTACCCTGCTTGTTGAAAACTTCATAAAAATATGGGGACTAGGGAGTAGAAACCAAACAAAGAACAATAGAAATTGATGCCAGAAAGACTGCACAGTCCCATTTCCCTAAGCATCCTATCAAAGTTCTAGAGGACAGAAAACTAGTTGCATATAACCCAAATTGCCATATTAATTTGACTCACACTGGTCTTACATTGGTCATGATTCTCCACAGGCATAGAGAGAGGTGCCACTCTACAGAAAGCCCTGCATTCTCTATACCGATAATTCAAATTGGAAAAATTTCCAAGCTAATTTCATAGCTGCTTTGATCTGAGTCTCCAAGCATTTTATAATTTTCTTAATTTGCAACCCTGCTAACAAAGGCCATTACCACTTCCTCCTCCTCCTTTTTTAACCTCCTGTCCAGGAAAAAAACAACCTTCCTATGGCTTCTAGTGCCAATGCTTTATGGTACAGTAAAAACGTAACATTCTTTTCCTGATCAATACATTCTGTCTTAAAAGACACTGAGAGGAAAATTCATTCCCTAGCTTGCTAGTTATTCTGGGCAACCTGAAACCATTAAACACACAAACATACCACAACAACCTGCGTCCCACAGAGATAAATTACATGATCTTGTGGTGGGAAACAAGAAAACAGGTAAATATTTCTTCGATCATTTGTAAAACAAGATTAGAAACACTGTTTTAGTGGACAATCCTATATCCACTTACTTGGGAATAAGCCACATTGAACTCAATGGGACTACTTTTTAGAATTCATTATTACCTTTATGCCCTGCCTTTTCTGCAAGGAGTTCCAGGTGGTGTACATGGTCCTCTCCCTGCCTCATTTTTATCTAACAACCCTGTGAGGTTAGTGAGGCTGAGAGAAGGTGACTGGCCCAAAGAAGTTTCATAACTGAGTGAGGATTGGACCAAGGTTCCTTCAGTTGTAGCCAAACATGCTGATCACTACACTGGCTCTATACGTCACATATTTTCTTTTTATTTGATGTATTAGTTACCTCTTACAAAATATATCTCAGTAACTTACATACTATACATCTGTATCTATATCACATCAGTATATGTACAGGATTGTGCTATTAGCAATCTGTTATACCTTAACGGACCCAAAATTCTTCTGAATATCTAAAAAAGTAAAGGTAAAGGACCCCTGACAGTTAAGTCCAGTCGCGAACGACTCTGGGGTTGCTGCACTCATCTCGCTATACAGGCCAAGAGAGCCGACGTTTTGTCCACAGACAGTTTTCCCGGGTCATGTGGCCAGCATGACTAAGCTGCTTCTGGCAAAACCAGAGCAGTGCACGGAAACGCCGTTTACCTTCCTGCCAGAAGGTATTTATCTACTTGCACTTTGATGTGCTTTCGAACTGCTAGGTTGGCAGGAACTGGGACCGAGCAATGGGAGCTCACCCCATTGCAGGGATTCGAGCCGCTGCCCTTCCAATCGGCAAGCCCTAGGCTCAGTGCTTAGACCACAGAGCCACCCACGTCCCTCTGAATATCTAGGATTCCCTTAATTATTATTTTTAATAGAATCAGAGCTTCATGGTTGTTTTTTAAAATAACAACAATCTTCATTTCCAAAGCATTTTCACAAGCACACCAACAAAAACATTCCAGTCTAATTACAAACTTTACTTCTTGATAAATATTTTTTATAAGCAATTGGGGAGTCCACAATCTCAGCCCAACGAAGGTCTCGGGAGATATAATACAGCCTGCTTCTTCTACGCAGAGATGTTCAGGAACATCCCTTCAGGCAATGCATCCCCCCCAACCCACATCTTTGCACCCCTCCTCCCTCAGCTTCACCCCTAATTATGGCTAGCAAGACATCCACACTGGCACTTTCATTTATCTTTGCTCAGCAGCAACTGGTGCCTGATAGAATTAGCAGGGGAGAAGGCAGGGAAGGCCAAAGTTGGTCAGTAGCAACACTAAAGACTGCAACCCTGGCTTTAAAGTTGTGATTTGAACTAACTACAGTTGGCAAAAATACTGATGTATGCCTAGTGCGCTGGATTATGGAGAAAGCTAGAGAGTTCCAGAAAAACATCTACTTCTGCTTCATTGACTATGCAAAAGCATTTGACTGTGTCAACCACAGCAAACTATGCAAGTTCTTAAAGAAATGGGGAGTGCCGGATCACCTCATTTGCCTCCTGAGAATCTCTATGTGGGACAAGAAGCTACAGTTAGACTGGATATGAAACAACTGATTGGTTCAAAATTGGGAAAGGAGTACGACAAGGCTGTATATTGTCTCCCTGCTTATTTAATTATATGCAGAATTCATCATGCGAAAGGCTGGACTGGATGAATCCCAAGCCGGAATTAAGACTGCCGGAAAAATATCAACAACCTCAGATATGCTGATGATACTACTTGATGGCAGAAAGTGAGGAAGAATTAAAGACCTTTTAATGAGGGTGAAAGAAGAGAGCGCAAAATATGGTCTGAGACTGCAACATCAAAAAACTAAGATCATGGCCACTGGTCCCATCACCTCCTGGCAAATAGAAGGGGAAGAAATGGAGGCAGTGAGAGATTTCACCTTTCTTGGGTTCATGATCACTGCAGATGGTGACAGCAGTCACGAAATTAGAAGACGCCTGCTTCTGGGAGAAAAGCAATGACAAACCTAGACAGCATCTTAAAAAGCAAGACATCACCTTGCCGACCAAGGTCCGTATAGTTAAAGCTATGGTTTTCCCAGTAGTAATGTACGGAAGTGAGAGCTGGACCATAAAGAAGGCTGATCGCCGAAGAATTGATGCTTTTGAATTATGGTGCTGGAGGAGACTCTTGAGAGTCCCATGGACTGCAAGAAGATCAAACCTATCCATTCTCAAAGAAATCAGCCTGAGTGCTCACTAGAAGGACAGATCCTGAAGTTGAGGCTCAGTACTTTGGCCACCTCATGAGAAGAGAAGACTCCCTAGAAAAGACCCTGATGTTGGGAAAGATGGAGGGCACAAGGAGAAGGGGACGACAGAGGATGAGATGGTTGGACAGTGTTCTCGAAGCTACTAACATGAGTTGGCCAAAACTGCGAGAGGCAGTGAAGGATAGGCGTGCCTGGCGTGCTCTGGTCCATGGGGTCACGAAGAGTCGGACACGACTGAACGACTGAACAACAACAACATGCCTAGTGCTTACCATGGTTAGCTTGGAAATGGTAGAAGAAAGGGAAAGAATGAGAGCTCATGCTTCCAGGACACTCCCAATCTCCTAGCCATGGCTACAGTATGTCTGCACCTGGGCCACACAGTTAAACATGCTTAAGTTCCTGAAAATAAATACAGCAGGGGTTGGAACTTGCAACAAAATGATATTACCTGCAGACCCTAAAGGAGTTCTCCCGTAGAGGTCTCCAGCCAGCTTGGAACAGGAGACTTGTAGTGCCTTTCGGGCTCTCGGAGAACATCAGTTTAATTCCTTATCCTTTTGAAATATTCACCTGCTGTGCTGTGTTGTGCTGAAGGGCACGGGATCAGGGGCGGCTGCCAGTCTTTTGCTTCATAGCTGAAGGCGGGAGCTTTTAACCCCACTTCGTGCATCCCTCCCAACACTGTTTGGAATCATGTAACACTGATCCTTTTTGTGTGTGTGTGTTGTATCCAACACCTGGGGAACCAAGGATGGGAAAGGCTGTGCCCTGAGCATGATTGCCTCTTTGTTTCTCCATGACTCCATCACACCTACGAACCTGTCGCACATACCCCCTATGTTTGCCATTAGAGGGAGATATGGTGGTTATTTGCTCCATCGTTTAAAACAGCCTTTTAAAATCATTGTATTGTTTACATACACACACAAAAGAGAGAGAGAGAGGTGACAAGCAATGACATAATTTTTTTAAAAAAAGTAGTGAGACCACACAGTGATGCTAAAAGACAATCAGCCAGAGAGAAAAGGCTATGCCCGTTTTCTGAGGTTAATGGTTAGACGTCTGTCTAATGATTCAGTTGTAGACCCAGAGCTTCGAGTTGTGGCCTTGCTGTAATATCTAAGGCAGTGTTTTTCAACCACTGTTCCGCGGCACACTAGTGTGCCGCGAGATGTTGCCTGGTGTGCCGTGGGAAAAATTGAAAATTACTTCATATATAGTCCAGTGGTGGCGAACCTATGGCAGCGTGCCAGATTTGGCACACAGAGCCCTCACTGCTGGCACGCGCACCATCGGCCCACCCGCGCCGCTGTTGCCGCTTTCTCCCCAGGCTTGCGTCCACTGCCGAAGCCCTGAACTTTTTTTTTTTTTTTTTTGCTAGTCGGCGGAGATTGTGTTCGGCGATTGATCTGCCCCTCAATCCGCCGCGTCAGCAGTCGTCTCCGACTGGGCACAACAGCGCTCGCTTTCTTCAACCCCCAGGGCCGGTGTGGGGCCCCCCGCGCGGGATGGAAGGCGAGGGCAGCCGGCTCCGGGCGGCATTCCCTTCTCCTGCCTTCTGCCCCCTTCCACTTCTGGCTGGGAGTCCGCTGAGGCGCCGCGACGGGCAAGGAAGCGGGGCTCGCCGGCTGGGTCGCCTCAAGCTAGCGCGGCTCCGGGAGAGGAGAGGCCCGTGAGCTGACAAAGAGCAGCCGTCCTCGCTCGCCCGCCCGCCCGCTTGGCCTCCCCTTAGTCCGGAGCCCCCTCGTGCTGCTCCCCTCTGGCCCGCCTGAGGGCAATTAATAATGGGGCGAGGACAATGCGTCAGGCGCTGCCGTCACACACCCAAGCGCCCCGGCTGAATGGGCGAGGCTGGCACAAAAGGCGCCGCCGCGGAGGGAGCCGTCGGCGGCGCGCTTCTCAAGGGCCCCGCCGGCCTCCCTCGCTCGGCCCCTGCGGCCCTCGCCTGCGAAGCGAGCCGCGCTTTGGTGTCTTTGTCGCCTTGGGAGCGGGGCGGCGGCGGCAGAGCAGGCCGCTTCCCTTTTAACTGGCCGGCGCCACGCAGCCCCGGCCAGGTTGGCCCAGGCGAGGCGGCGGGCGGAGGCTGCTTCCTTTCCAGGGTCCCCGCCGCCCGCTGCCACTCTCCGGGCAGCTTGCAAACTCCCCGCTCCAAATAAGAACAGTTCAGGGGCGTGAGGACAACATGTGGCACAAGTCTGTCTTTAAGCAGGTTATCCGTATAATATTGTTGTTATTAAAGGTGGGGCGGGAAATCGAGGCCTGGTTTTTAAGCCAGCTGGCCTGCATTCCCACGTAGTGTTCCTGTGCTTAGGGTGGATTAATTAATTAGTTAATTAATAATAGATGGGCGGCAGGCAGGGAAGGCTGGGCTGACCGCTGTCTCCAGCTTGCAGGACCCGGCAGGGCAACGGGATGGTCCAGCCCTGGGCAGCTCAGGGAGCAGTTTTCCTCCTTCATAGCAACTTCTTTACAGGCCAGGGGAAGTGTGATCTGCAGTGCTCCTCAAACCCACAGTTGCCTTTTGCAGACCCTCCAAGTGAAATATGATTGGGGGGGGGGGAGAAGGTCATCTCGCCTAGGGCGCAAAACACCCTAGCACCGGCCCTGCCCACTGCGCTGTGCGCGTGTCCCCCTGGTGCCCCGGCAGACGACGACGTCGGCGCTGCATGCCAACTCCAGCGAAGGTACCACCTGTCATCCACTTCTGTTCTCTCCCCCCCCCAAAAAAAGCTCAGCAGAATTGGGCGCCCACCCAAAAAGCAAAGCAACCCCTGTGCGACCCCCCCAAAAAAGCTCCAAAACCTTGGTCGGCAGCTCCCCAAAAAAAGCTCAACAAGCTTGGGCACCCCGTGATAAACAAGTGGGTCCTGGTCTACAGTTTGGGCACTCGGTCTCCAAAAGGTTCGCCACCACTGATATAGTCAATATAGGCACAGAGTTAAATTTTTTAACATTTTCTAATGGTGGTGTGCCTCGTGATTTTTTTCATGAACAAGTGTGCCTTTGCCCAAAAAAGGTTGAAAAACACTGATCTAAGGGTTAGGATCTCGTAGCACAGGAGCAGGTCCATGTACAAGTTTAATAAAAGGGTTTTGTTTTCAACCCGTTTTGTTGTCTCTCAGGCATCATATCTTCATTTATGAGAGTTTTAATAAAAAAAATAGTATCTTGGCAGAAAGTGGAGCAACAAAGATTAAGTGCTGTTGGAACTTTCACATCCCCTTGAAATGCTTGATTGCTTTCTTGCAGTGTTTTCATCATTTTTTTATTATTAATTTATGGACTACTCTTCAATTTAAATATCCTCAGGACGGCTTACACAGTAACAATGAAACAGGTATCATAACAAGAACAGCAGAGAGAAACTGGCAGCAATCTTTAAAAAAAGAAGAACAATTAAGAGCCTGTGAAATAAAATAGCTCTTCACCTGGTGAGTCTCTCTGGGGAAAGTGTGTCTATAAATCGGATTGTATCCTGTGGTTTGGGAAGGGGACTCAACTGTGAGGAAGCCTTGAAGTGGGTCTGCCCTAATAGCAGGAAGCAGCTGCCTCCATCACAGCCAGATAAAGTTCAATAGCAGTATTTATTTGTGAATAACAGGTCAACCATTCAGCGTAGCCACCAGGACTTGCGACATAGGTAAGACTGGGGGTGCATTCAGACAAGGGGATCAATACATTGGTTTTCCTGGTTATAATGATAGAGGTTCTGTGCCAAGTTCTAACTTTTCTTTTACACAGTGTTACCTGTTGGCCATACTGCGGGAGGCAGTGAAAGATAGGTGTGCCTGGCGTGCTCTGGTCCATGGGGTCACGAAGAGCTGGACACGACTGAACAACAACAACATGTTGCATTGTGGAACTGTGGCTTTTGGATCAACATACCGTGTTTTCCCGAAAATAAGACACTGTTATATTTATTTTTCCTCAAGAAGACACACTATGGCTTATTTTCAGGGGATGTCTTTTTTATCACTTCACTGAGGAGACTTTTACTTTCACTTTCTATCGGTATGTCTCCCACTATGCCTCAGTTTGCAGCACTCACAGAATAACCAGGACCTGACGGAGGTCTTCTTAACCACTTTGCGTAGGTACGCTGCATAGCCACGCCTATCCTGGGCCGTCTTAAGGGCACTGCCAGTGGGGCTGGAGCTGTTGCCGGGAGGCGCCCCATCCAGCCTCGCCTCTTCCTTGGCACCCTCCAGACCTGCGCCTATCACTATGGCTTATTTTCAGGGTATGGCTTATATTGCACAAATGCTTAGAAATCCTGCTTATTTTGGGTATGTTATTTTTCGGGGAAACACGGTACTGCCCTGTCATTCACACCAGTGGGTGTGGTTTGACACAACCGTGGACATCATCTGACATTGCCACCACTTTTGCACATGCACACTTCTGTTGCTTCATGATTCGCCCATGGAAATGGCAGGAAGAACTTTATCATCATTATCATTTTTTTTTATTTGTATGCCGCCTTTCCACAGTTAAAAACAATGCTCAAGGCGGCTTACAACATGACAAGATTTACATAATTACAAAAGTCATAAATAAATAAACCACATCAAAAAAAAAATACACAACGAAATGGGGAAATTCTTTTTCCACATTAATCAAATCTAAACTAAGAATACAGCATTAATATCACAGTTTAAAATGACATAGGTAAAAAATAACAGCATTTAAAAAAAACAAAACAAACTGAGCCCTTTCTGCCCAGCAGCAGCAGTGGCAGCAGTCCTTTACAGAGCCCATCAGGCCCCCCTAGGCCAGGTGTTGAGTGGCAGCACTAGGGCCCTCAGGCGCTGAGCAGGGGAGTCCTCCTGGGAGAATACCACCCCAAATTTGTCCCATAGTGTGATCGGTGAAAGTGGCAGGCACCAAACTCCCATGCCTTTCTGGGCTAACAGGGTGGCAAATTGATATTTTTTTTCCTGGAAGCAATTAACATGAAATGAGCACTAAACTTCCACTAGATTATGCTGGAATTTCAGAAGTGCCACTAAAATGTGGAACTTATCAGTCAAGGAAATATTGGAAAACTGAACATGTGCTGTCTGAACACAGCAAAAGATTCCTGCATTGCAGGGAGTTGGACTAGATGGCCTTCACAGTTCCTTCCAACTCTACAATTCTATGATAAAGGTTCCAGTAGTTCCCACTGAGCTATAGAGTGCATACCATCCAACTTTTTCAGATAAAAAACCGGGATGTGCATCTTCCAGGATGCGCTCTTGGGCAAGTCATGTGACCTGCACTGCGCTCTCGCCACCCAAAAAACATCCGATCGGTGCTTACCCTAATGTAGGTTGTAAGGCTGCCCCCCAGCAGGGGAAAGGCAATACAAGTGTGTGGGTGTTAGAGGGGGAAGAAATTTGGTTCAGTTGCCATTGAAAGGTAAACCTACCTCATTTCACTTTCTGAAGCAATACACAAACTGAACCACAGCCTTTCTCTGAATTTTTGCACTCCTCCAAATTTTGCAGTGCAATTCTTCAGCCAAGCAATGTGAGCAAGAATGCAAATGCTCAGCTAACATGTGCATAGAAATGCACAGCTCAGTTGGGGGGGGCGCCTGCAGAAATGCATTTGATTAGGGGGGATATAAATATTTGCAAAAATGTTTATATTAGTTAAAATGTGTGCTTTGGGACAAATTTGCACCAAAAATGCTAGTGAATTTTCAATTTTACTTTTTTTAAAAGTAAAGAAATAGCAAAGTGATGTGGAAATGTGGAGAACTGAACTTAAGACTGAGATAAATTAAAACAGATTCACACATCCCGTGTGTGTGTGTGTGTGTGGTGTGTGTTGGGAGGGAGGGAGTGCACATGTGTGTGCATGTACAAAACCAGGCATCAGAGGTGCTGCTTGGGTCCCTGCAGCTCATAGCAGAAGAGCCCAGATGGCCAACCTCAATTAATAGAGACTATTTTTAAAACATGATCAAGCCATTAATCAGCTAATTGTGCCAATTAATCACTTTACACATTCTGTCCTAAAGAGAGCGTGTTAACGGAGTGCATGGCTCCTAGTGAGAGATTCACTGTGACTGTAAGTGCCATGATTCTGCTTATCTGTACAAGAAAAGGGTTGAGGGGGTCAGCCAGTATGGAGACTTTACATTCTAGCTCAGCGTTGTGGAATATTGGCGTGAATTAGGTCAGCCATGATGCTGGCAAGTGTGGCCAATGACTGTTCTTTTGGAAACCACTACCAGCCTGAGTCAGCAATCAATTCTCCCAGACAGCCACTGTGAGAAACCAGCTAAGAGTGAAGGGGAACCCAGAGTGGTCACAAGGATATTCTGTATGCACAGGCACCATACAGAGGGATGCTTGAGCGAACTGGTTTTTGGAGATTCTTATATGAAAATTTAACGGGACGCAGGTGGCGCTGTGGGTTAAACCACAGAGCCTAGTGCTTGCTGATCAGAAGGTCGGCAGTTTGAACCCCCGCGACGGGGTGAGCTCCCGTTGCTTGGTCCCAGCTCCTGCCCACCTAGCAGTTTGAAAGCATGTCAAAGTGCAAGTAGATAAATTGGTACCGCTCCGGTGGGAAGGTAAACGGCGTTTCCATGTGCTGCTCTGGTTCGCCAGAAGCGGCTTTGTCATGCTGGCCACATGACCTGGAAGCTGTACGCCGGCTCCCTCAGCCAGTAATGCGAGATGAGTGCCGCAACCCCAGAGTCAGACACAACTGGACCTAATGGTCAGGGGTCCCTTTACTTTTACCTTTATATGAAAATTTACCTGACCCACACCTCTTGAACTAGAGCTAGCCAATGCAATGCCCTCCGGATGTTTAGGACTACAACTCCCGTCATTCCCAGCTGGCATGGTCAATGGTCAGGAATGATGAGATATGGTACCTGGAAGACATCAAGTTGGCTACTTCTACAGCAGTTGTCTGGAGGTTAAAGTAGGGCAAGCCTGATTCACTAGAGGTGTCAAGTCAGGAGCTTCCCAGGGCATTTCAAGGCTCCAAAGTAAGACCGGGTGATGTCACAGGTGGTGGACTGCAGTTGCTATGAGCATGTCAAATAAAAAATCTTAACACATGAGCAAATATGTCACTAATTGAAAATTAAGATAGATGCCTTAGCTAAAGGAGAGGGCATGGAGACTTCAGGTCAGCAGGGGTGGGGTCTGGCAACCCTATGATTTACACTATGAGGTCATTGAACCAGGGCTTGGGAAGCTGATGCTCTCCAGACGTTGCTGACACCAACTGCCTTCGTTCCTGAGTATTGTCCATTCTGGCTGGGGTTGATGGGCTTTGAGTCCCTTCATCTGGAGAGCTACAGGTTCCCTGCCTTATAGAATGAGTGTGATACAAATGTGCTTAATAGTAGCTCTTTGCCATGCTCTCCATTCCTCCATTGGATCCACTGACTCATTCACTTGGGTCATTAGGGGAAATTGCTTGATAGAGCATTAGGCAAAGTATATACTAAGATGTCTAATTTTCATGAGAGTTTAAAAAAAAATATTGCAGACTGTTGTGGAAATGTGATGAACTGAATGTAAGCTGGAAAGATGAGAAACTGAGAGACACCGAAATCAACAGATTTGCCTATCCCTAACCAGTGCACTACCACGAAAGCATTGACATCTGACACCATTGTTGCAACAGCAGTGTGTGCCTGTTGCAAGCAGATCTGAAGACATAAATAGTAGTGTGGAAAAACCGGAATGCCAGCTTAGGATCCACAATTAGGTGGATGATGAATAGTAAAGATGTTGCACTTGTCCAGTTTTAACACAATAATTTAAATATTGTGAATGACTGTATACTGAGTTGGAAGAACCAACACCTGGTCTTCTATGACCCAACACTTGCATGTTAAAGGATTAATTTCAGGGGTTTTGTGTTTTCATGTGTGCAAAGAATTAGGAACAATGCTCCCTAGCAGGTAACAAAACGCAGTCATTGGGTTGATAGGCAAATGTCATCACACCAAGAGCTGCAGAACAGCATTGCTCTTTAAGTACAGTAAATATCTCAAATGGGAAGTACATCAGAAAGCCCAGGCAAAAGACTCAACTGGATGCCCTCTTGGTCTCTGCAGCATCCACACTTAAAGCCTCTGGACACTTCGCATAAACAGATCATTAGCACCCTACATTTCAATCAAAACAGAGAAGTATGCAAGTAAGAAGCAAGCAAGTGGGATCTGGATGTATCACAAAACAAAAATGCCCTGAAGAGAATGCACAAATCCTTAAAAAAGTCATATAGGTACTGGTGTCTGGCTTTTTCCCCTGTTTGAACAAATTTTGGGGTGGGCATTGTAGGGAAGAAGAGACAAACTGCTTTCACAATTGACTCACCTTCCTTCTCCCTCTCCCCAAATGGCCAGGGCCAGCTGAAACCATTATGTTGCCTCAAGCAAAGGCCAAAATGGTACCCTCCACTCCACATACAGAAGCTGTCCATATACAGAATCAATGGGGTTTCACCATCAGTCAGGTTGGCTTCTGCGTGTGGCATTGGACTAGGGGAATCCGGCCACTTTTGTATATCTCTCTGTCCCATCCCCGTCCCCCCATCTCCACCACAATTTGCTTTTTTTTTTTTTTTTTAGAATTTATCCTAACATACAGTTTTATATGCAATTTTGTATAATATACACATTTTTATTTCCCCCTCGTATAATGCATTTTTGCACATTATGTTCACTGATGTACATTTTAAGGCACACATTCTCCCTCAACACAAACGTTTTTGCACATGTTGGAGATTTGCATTGCAAAATTCGGGAAAGTGCGGAATTTGAAAGGTGACTGTGTTTCGGTTCGCACATTGCTTTGGAAAGTGTGAATTAGGTAGGCTTGCCTTCAAATGCATATTGAAATGACTTTCTCCCCTACCCATGGGTGGTGGCGGAGGTGCCCCAGTCAGGAAAACATCTTGGGCTAGCGCTGAACAGGTACTTTGAAAAAATGCAACGTGTGGAGCAGCCTTTACCACCCTTCAGGGAGACAGACTTCGTTTAAGGAGAGTACACTGAGCTTTAGAGGGAAATGGGCCGGCAAACTAAGGCAGACACAAGGTAGCTGTGTGTGTGTGGTGATCATGCCTATGCCACCACCTGCTTCCCAACGGAGTGGGGAACGGGGAAACAGAAACATGAATCAAGTACTGTTCTGCAAAATTAACAGTTTCCACTCACACCTCTTTTCCATGTCTCCTTTCCCTATATAATTAAGCAATAAGACAAGTCATACTGCGAGCTGCCACCGATTAATATACCCCTCAGGTGCACAGCGAGGCACAAGGCAATTGTAAAACCGGTATTTTAGAAGCGGCTATTTTCTTCCTTTCCCTTTTCTTAATGTTAAGATATTTACAGTTACACACATGCTTTTCTAAACGGCAGTAAGTTTGGCAAACCTGTAGTTTGGAGTGGGTGGCGTCTGCGTGAGAACATTTGGTCTCTTATGTCCTTTGTCTCGCAGAAAAGCTCCACACACATTTAATGCAAGGTGGATATATTTGAACCCATTCAGAGGAATTAGTCTAAATGGCCTGCAGCCTTCATTTTAGAATAGGTTTTCTTAGAATAGGAGCTGAATAATATTTCCATGACGGCTGGCTAGTCCCAGAATCCCATAAGTGGACAGATGATGGAGGAGATCCATGATTGCATCTCTCTGCCCCTACTTTAAATTTTGTAAAAAGCAGTGGGTGCAAGTATTTATGGGAGAGGAGCCTGGACCAGAAGGGGAACCATGAGTAAAAAGCAGTGGAATGAGATTATGTTAAACTATTGTTACAGGTGTATACCAGCCAGTAATCACACAGTTCAAAGTTGGAGTTAACTCTTTATCAGCAAAACCACAGACTTGGCTGAGTGTCAGACCTAATGAGCTCATTCCTGGTAGTCTTACTCCATGAAAATCAGTTACCAAGACTGAAAATCCCCAGCTCTTCACAGCTAACTAAATCCCCTCCTCTCCAGGGCTTTCCCCAAGCAATCAGAGACTACACCTGTGTGCAGCCAACCTCTCATCAGCCCCTTTCATGCCTCTTCAGTGCTGGGTGACAAGGATGGAGGGGAGCTTCTTGCAGCAGGAACAGGAGACAACCGTGACTCTTCAGCAGCTTGAGTCATCTCTGCCTCTTGGCCCACTGGCGAAGGAAGAGGAGTGCGGGGGGAGTGCACCGCCCCCAGCAGCATGATCCCAGTGGTGTGCCATCATGGCTGCCCCCCACCTGCACTGGGTGCCACGCCCCCGCATGCAGTGTACCACACCCCCAGGACACGCACACACCCCTGCGGGCAGCGCACCACGTCTCGGGACGTGCATCAGCCCCGCCCCACCTGCTCTCCCCCCCCCGGTGCCAGAGCATGAAGCTCCATCACTGTCTTGGCCTTCTACTCTCCTGGTTCAGCTTCTGCCTCTGATTCTGCAACTGGAACTGTAGCTCTGTGAGAGGGTAAGCTACAAGCTCCAGGACTGGGGTGGAGGCTATATGCTTCAAATGTGCGTGTTGGTGTGGATGTGACCTATGTTCCTACAGTAAGAGGCACCATCTTTTTCTTTTTCTTTTTTTGCTGCCCAGGACATTCCTAACTGCCCTTCTCATCTTTATTTAGTTCTTAACATTTACATGCCGCTTGAAGAGGCACCATCTTGCCCTTCACCTCAGGCAGGTTTTCATGCTCTCTTTCTCTCCCACACACTTGCTTTTTACATAAAAAGACGAGAAATCCCAACACACATCTCCATTATCACATCTTATTTAGCCAAATTTCTGGTTTTTTGCTGGACAGAAGCTCTGAACCCTTCACTGCTGTATAGCAAAAAAGAACCAACAGGCGAAAGCAATCCCTATGGCATCATCTTCAAGCTGTTAGTTCCCCCGACTCCTGTGAAACTACTTCAGAGTAAGTCATTTGAATGTGGAAACTCACCTCTTTTCAGGGTCATCGTCTGACATCTCCAGTCAACTGGTGAAAGGAAGGCTTAGTGTAAAATCCAGACACATTGCTGTGCAATTTGTGAAAAAGTCCACACCATAAGTAGAGATGAGGGAATTTGTCAGTTTTGCGCTCTCTTCTTTCTTCTTTTCCCTAATCTTAAATCTGGTTCTCCATGTTTCACATCAGTTTGCGACTTATTTATTTTAAAGCTCTCGTGAAAATTCATTAGCAGATTTCTCCTAACATATACACAGTTTTGCAGGCACTGTTCGCTAATGCAATGGATTTCATATGGTTTTTTTCTACAACTATAATGCATTTCTAAAAAGTAAAGGTAAAGGACTCCTGGATGGTTAAGTCCAGTCAAAGGCAACTATGAGGCTGTGGCGCTCATCTCACTTTCAGGCCAAGGGAGCTGGTGTTTGTCCGCAGACAGCTTTCCGGGTCATGTGGGTAGCATGACTAAACTGCTTCTGGTGCAACAGAACAAAAGCCAGAGAGCATGGAAATGCCGTTTACCTTCCCGCTGCAGTGGTACCGATTTATCTACTTGCACTGGCATGCTTTCGAACTGCTAGGTTGACAGGAGCTGGGACAGAGCAATGGCAGCTCACTCTGTCACGGGGATTTGAACCGCTGACCTTCTGATTGGCAAGCCCAAGAGGCTCAGCGGTTTACCTAGTATATCTGTGTTTGTACATGTTACTTGGCTAGAGTACTGCATTGCAAATTTCAGAGAAGTGCGAATTTAGAGGAGGACTGTGTTTCGGTTCATATATTGTTTCGGGAAAACTAAAAGTTTTTTTAAAAAAGTTGTACCTCAGGTAAGTATTTGATAGCAGCTATAATTCACACACTAGGAATCATATGCACAGCAGCTGCCACCATGCAGATTTGCAGATAGCCTCCTCATCTGCTCTGGAGCCCTGTGTGTTAAGAAGCTCTGCTTGCTTCAAGACCTCCAGTCTGCTTTTCATCCCAGATAAGTGCTCCCATTAACTGCAATGCGTGAACAAGCGCTAGACCTGAAAAAGATACTAAAACTGTTCTTCTAAAAGAAGTAGCACAGTTTCTGCACAGAACCGTTTCTGTATTTCACACACACACACACACACACGGCATAAGAGGTTTTCCTCCGTTAGCTCTGGATGGAAAAATCTTTTGAGACCACAAAGTGGGCGGGAAGATGGCTTTCCGTGCCAACTGATTATCTTTGGAGTCTTTTCAAGGGTTTTTAAGGAAAACATGGTGAAATGTATTATTTATCTGAGTAACCTTTGCAAGTCTCAATCCAAATATGACCCATTGAGTTTTATCTGAAGGGGGAGAAGATGGTGCAAAAATGACAGGTGCTAGGTGCTGTGTGCTTGTGTGTGTGTGTGTGTGTGTGTGTGTGTACACAGGAGAGAGAGAATGGAATAGCTATTAACCATCCATGTATTTCTTATTACAAGTGTGGCACTCCAGACCAGCAGACCCAGCAAAGATCCAAGAGCTGCAGAGGGCAGGAGGCGTCTTACAGCATCAGGAGCCAAAGGGGAGAAGATCAAACAGCAGGAGCCTTTGCGAAGATGGAAGGCAACAGCAGGAATGGGAGAAATGCTGGAGGGGATAGAGAAGGCAGAACAGTCAGGGCATCCAGGGGGAACAGATAGGGGGCAAGAAGTCCAAAGCAGTGGGAGGGGAGATCAGAAGGAAAAAGGAGGCGGAGAAGAGATGGAGGACAGCAGGATAGGAGGTAGAAGTGCAGAGAAGCAGGGGGTAAGAGAAGGTCAAGGCAGAGCAACAGGAGAAGGAGGCAAAGAGGAGTGGGAAAGAGGTTAGGAATTGGAGGTGGGAGGGAGAGGCAGAGAGAATAAAACAGGAAAATGCAACCGAAACCAGCACAAAGAAGCAAAGGAGCTGCAGATGCTAAAAGCCTGAAGGAACAACAGTTGAGGAAGAGAAGCAAACTCAAGTCATCCTGGGGGCACCTTCTTGCTCCATGCTAACCAATTCTGCCTGGGGAGTCACGGGTCCAGAAGGGTTCTCTCTCTCCCCCCCCCCTCTTTTGCAGGTATATTCTATAATGTGACGGATTTATACTGGACCATCTATACATCAATCCACTTTACTAGTTGTTCCGCAGTGCTTCCCAAAGGTTATCATATTTTTGCTGTCTGGGGAGGCACTCTTTGTGCTATAGCATAAGAAAAGCAGGGGCAATCAGTGCATGTCCCATAGCTTCCTACTGAAATACTGTAGCTAAACAAAAAACAAAAAAACACACTTTTATGATAACAAATATTATTCCAAAACAATGTATACAGCATGCATGCATCAAAACAGTATAGCCATATACAGTGGTACCTCGGGTTACGTATCCGATCCGTTCCGGGGTGCTGTTCACACCCCGAAAAGTACGTAACCTGAGCGTCCATTTTGCACATGCGCAAAGCACGATGTTGCGCTTCTGTGCATGTGCAGACCGTGCGGACATGCGCAGAAGCGCCCGCGCGGCTAAATTAACTTCCGGGTTTGTGGGGTTCGTAACCCAAAAAAATGCAACCCGAAGCGGACGTAACCCGAGGTACCACTTATAGCAATGCATGATAACATCAAATCTCAAGTGCATGCAAAGAGAAGGATTTCTAAAAATCATTTTTATACCACACTAATGTTCTAGTTTATTTATTTGTTCTGCTTTGTTGCACTATAGCACAAGAGTGCTCCTCCAGAAAGATCTCTGGAAACTCAAAGAGCAGTATGAGTTGTTTGAAAGTCCTTTTGCAATCAGTTTTGCAATTCGCTGCTTTTTGAACCTCTGGTTTTTGGCAATATACAGAGTTGTGCAGCGCTGTTTGCAGAGCCCCGCAAACATCCCAACACTGTGCTTTAAAATTCCCAAAACCGAGGACGTCAACGTGCAGCATCACCTGGCATCACAATTACTTCAGGTGACTGACAGGTGGCCACTCACCTTGTCAAATTTGCCCTTCCAGGGGTGGGGAGATAAGGATTTGGCCTGCTGTCCATAAAAGTTTAGTCACCCCTGTGCTGCAGACAATATGGATCAATAGACTGACTCGGTGTAAGGCAGGTTTGTGTGCCTGCATACAATATGGATTTGGAGTAGGGCCTTACTCATGCCTTGTAAGTAAAGCTACACCTGTGAAAATCCTCTCTTCTGGAAAGCCAAGAAAGGCATAGGGACCCATATCCTCCTTTCCATCTGCTTACCCTCAGCAGCTGTTCAGAGACCCTTTATGCCCCCCTCCCTACAAGCCAGGAAAGGGATTTTGGCAGGTCCCTACAATGTCTGCTTTCTTGCTTTAAGACAATCATTAAAATTCCATTTGGAGAGGCCTGGATTGAATCTCTATTACCTCCACTCTTTTTAAAAATATTTGGTTTTAGAGGAAACTTTTTGCATGTAAGAACTCTGAACCACATGGAAAACATGAGAGGCAGACTCAGCAGAAGCCCTAAACCAGGGAGATAGATAATGTACTCCAGGAATGCAGGAGATCTACAGGAATCTGTGATCTACATTAGTTCCTTGCTTAAGGCCACCAAGCGAAGGAGCACAAGGCTAATCCTCTGTAGGCTGAGCGGCAGACAGCACCAGTCAAACAGAAAAACAACACATTGAACGGATTAAGGGGGGGGGGAAATCCACAACCCACAGACAAAAACCAGCATTACAATTTTTGAAAGAGGGTGGAGGAATATATGGCAAGCAAATAAAGAGCAAATAACTCCCATATTTGGTGAAACCAGCTCACACCGGGGGTGAGCACAAAAACCAGTGTATTATGTATATGTGTGTGGTGGATCACCACCACTGTAGCAATGAGGTCTAACGTGGGGGAAACTTCCTGTCCTTCTTGCATCGTGGCACAAAGGCAATTTTTTTTCAGGGGGTGCCAATGCAGCTCCTTGCCAAGGGGCCCTAAATATGCCTCTGCATGCACACATACCATTTGAACAGAGCCTTGTTTTCTAACAATCTCTCAGACAAGCAGAGCAGGCCCTTTGTTAGGCAGAGTGCTGCAGATGCCTCCGGCAGTAGGTAACTGGGGGGGAAGCAGAGTGCTTGCAAGTTGTTGGAGGGCATCAGAACATGAGGCCAGCCTGCTGGATCAGGGATGGTGCAGCCATTAGATGGGTTAAGGCAGCCACCTCAGTAGCGAAAGACCATGAGACGGAACCCCATGGGCACCTTACCTCTGCCAGTGGCAGAGAAGTGGCAACATAATCATGCAAAAACTTGCAGAAACATGAGATCTCGCTCGAAATCGGCACCAATGCTGGTGCCGCTTCTCCACCAGCAGTGTAGGTGGCGGAGTGGGTGGCACAGGAAGCAGCAGAACAGCACTCCTGTTTCACCTCAAGTGGCAAAACAGGCTGTACCGCCCCTGCAATGACCCATCTAGTCCAACATCCTGTTCTCACAGTGGCCATCCAGGTGTCCTAATGTTTGGTCTGCCCCTGACCCCCGCAGTCAAGAAAGGCACACGATCCCATAGTTAAAGTCCTTATTGACAAAGAAACACAGCAGCTCCCACGGTGCTCAGATACAGCACACACACACACCTTTGTATCTCTAGCCAGCTGTCCTCAGGGTCTGTGCCCTGTCTAGCAGCTGCAGCAATGGGACCATGCCCCTGTTGTAAGCCAAAAATGGCTTATCTGCTGGGTTTGGCCTATAAAAACCCAGAAGCTTGAGGAGTTAGGAGTCCAGTGTTTACTGCAAAGCAATAGGTTACAATCGAATTGTTCCGCAAACCTGCAACCATGCCCAGTGGTTCTGGCAGTGGTATTATAAAGTTTCAAACAAAGGATTTTCAATTTTCACCAATATGGTACATCATTACCGCATTTTATGTTTAATACACATGCACAATTAGCCATGGCAATTTATGTTGATTCAGGTTGATTCTCACCAGTTTCTGTTGACTAGCTTTGATTTCACCGTGTGCTGTTATTTGTGTTAGCATGCGTGTTGGGAACCTATGTTACAGATAGCCATAGCACCGTGTTGCAACTTATGTTTAGCTTTGAGCTGCCATCTTTGTGATTCACATATTAGCTGTATTCTGCCCCAATGGGGGCGGCAACTTGCAAAATAATCAGTTTCATAAAGCAACAGGTTACCATAACTTCCCTATTAGAAGTGCACTCAAGGATTTCCAGGGATACACATTATCACATTTATTGTGGCACTTTGGGCCACCCCCCCCCACCCGCTTATGTATCTTCATCTGACTGGTGCACACACACAGCCTGAGGCTTATCCTACACGGAAGTCATCTCTGTCGTTCTTCTTCAAGCTCCTTCTGATTCTACAAGACGGGGAGAAGATGGCGGAGAGCCTACTGGATCATTCCTTACCTTAACAGTCTCTTGCTCCCACCACATCCTGAGCACCTCCCTCCATCTCATACTGCCCTGCCCCTTCCTCCTATTGCTGCGTCCTGGCTCCTGCCTTGCAGGAGCACCAAACCTTATTAATTGTGAACCCTCTTTCCCTGCCCTCCCCCAAACTCTTCAGAGCCCTGCCAGTCCCTGAACACCTAACAAGAAGCCTGCAAGCTGGACATGAGCATGATGGGTGACCTTGGGCCAGTCACTGTCTGTCTCTCAACCTAACCTGCTTTGCAGGGTTGCTGTGAGCTTAAAATGGAAAAGGCGGCGGGGGGGGGGGTGGGGAAGAGAATCATTAATGTTATCTTGAGCTCCTTGGGAAAGATGGGATCACATGCAGTAATAAATAAATACAGCATGGCCTGCGTTCTAAACACATAGGTAGCAGCGTCATTCAAACACTGCTTGGCCCTGCAAATAACCACGCCCTGAGCGTGTGCCTTATAGATGACATTATTGCTCTTCCAACAGCACAAAAAAAAGTTGACGTGACTAAATGGATCAGAGGAGGCAGAACTATTGGTGCAATTATCATTAATAGCCTGTCTTCCGGTTCTTAGCAAGACTCTGGCGCTGCAGTGCTTTACCTGGGTCTCTTATAGATCCTTGAGCTGGGGGAAATCAATGGGACAGGGCTCTCTAATAACAGCAGGCTCTTCTTTTATTTACTTATTTATTGCCGCATGAGGAACCAGAGATACTCCACCCCCCCCCCCCGCAGTACCAAAACAAAGAGGCAGCTAGTTTAGTCTGCCTGTTTGATTTGCCAAGATGCAAATAAGGGCAGGTATGTGAGGAACCTTTGGCCCTCCAGATATTGCTAAACTACAGCTCCCACCAAGGATGCAATAATTCATCAGTCTGACTGAGAAACTTTTTATTGACAGTAGTCTGAGCTGTCCACCTGTGAATGAAATAATTAAAATAAGCCACCAGCCTCTTAAGGTGGTTCCTGGTTTCACCTAGCCTAAGAAAGGAGTGAGGAATGTCCTGTTTAGTAAATCAAAGAAGCCATGCCAGTTTATTTTGGCATCACTTTTCATTCTGGATAGTGCTGTATGGTCAACATCTAATGAAATGTAGCCTAGTGGCGACTAAAATAAAACAGTGGTCAGTCTCCCAAAATAGTCACTTCTTAGCCACGTTTTCTGCAATCTAATATGTGTATTTCCCCTTGCCAGATAAAAGCCCTCCAAAGCAAGTTTCCTTGGAGTTCTACCAAATTCTTCTAAGCACTGTCATTATGCTGAGAAAGAAAGAAAGATATGATATAGTTCAACTTTAATTTCACTTTAGGATGAAATCTAGGGCTCCTTGTAGCCTTACCTGCAACCTCATATTTCAAGACAATTTTGTTTTTTGTTTTGCCTGCCCCCAAACATCAAAACAAAACAGTTTGGAGGAAACGCAGGAACTTCTCTGTGTTTTGTCTTGTCTTCAGTTTGTCAAAAAAGAAGAATAAAAAGAGGTTCTCCGTGGCTTTCCTAAAGGTACAAATTCCTCAAGGGCATTGAAACTTCCGAGAGAAGCACTGTAGCTCGAAGATGTTACTTGACCTAGCATAGCACTCTGCCCACTGAGGCCGGTAGAAAGATTATGAAATTTAATTTGTCTGAGAGCAAGATACAAGAATAATTGGAGCCCAAGTGTCTGCGGAAGGCTGAGAACCAAGAAGAGGACGGAATGCCGCAACACTGAAGCTTTTCTAGGGCCACTCGGCTCCCTCTGCTATAATATTAAACACAAAAGCCAGTATTCCTCTTCAAGTTGCTATCTGGGGGCGCCTTGCAGAATTGGAGAGGCAACCTGTAAGGCTATATACATGAATTCTGCCTCCTTCGGCCTGTGTGTCTTTCATTTCTCCACCCTGGTTTGAGGGTATTGGTGCCAACGCAGAAACAGGAAAGGCCTTAAAAGAAAACCTGCGCCAGAGCTGAAGCAAACAGAAAACAGAAAACCCCAACAAGGCCCATAGCTAGAAATCTTGCGCAAACCAGCTTAATGGGACAGGGAATCATCATCAAGCAGCCAGCATGTTAAGTAACATAGGTTGTGTAAATACTATACCTTTAAAACAAATTCAAAGCATAGTCTTACCCCACAGAGAATCTGGGCACTGTAGTTTGTTAAGGGTTGCTGGGGACCTGTGACTCTAAGAGGGGTAAACTACAGCACCCAGAATTCCTTGAGGGATATAATATGCTCCATTCCACCACCACCACCCCCAAACAGTAGGTGGAGCCACAGCAAAGGAGAGGACAGAACAGAAGTAATTCAAAGGTCCGTATAGTTAAGCTATGGTTTTCCCAGTAGTAATGTACGGAAGTGAGAGCTGGACCATCAAGAAGGCTGATCGCCGAAGAATTGATGCTTTTGAATTATGGTGCTGGAGGAGACTCTTGAGAGTCCCATGGACTGCAAGGAAGATCAAACCTATCCATTCTCAAAGAAATCAGCCCTGAGTGCTCACTAGAAGGACAGATCCTGAAGTTGAGGCTCCAGTACTTTGGCCACCTCATGAGAAGAGAAGACTCCCTAGAAAAGATGGAGGGCACAAGGAGAAGGGGACGACAGAGGATGAGATGGTTGGACAGTGTTCTTGAAGCTACTAACATGAGTTTGGCCAAACTGTGAGAGGCAGTGAAGGATAGGCGTGCCTGGCGTGCTCTGGTCCATGGGGTCACGAAGAGTCGGACACGATTGAACGACTGAACAACAACAACAACAACAACAACCTCTGCTGAGTTTAAAAGGACAACACCAAGGAGGAAACAGACCACCAGGGCCACTTCCTGGTGCAAGAGTGCAGGAAGGTGGGGACTGGGCTGGCTGAGGACAGAATGATGTTGGCTGGGCACTACCCCATTTGCCCCAAATGGATCAGCCTCCACAGCCACACCAAAGACAGGGTAAAACCCATGTGTCCAAACTGAAAGCTGCCTGACAGGCCCCTCCTAGTATGGCCAGCCAGGAGGGCCAATACAGCTCATTTTACTAAAATAAAAATAAAATAAAAAATTGTGTACCTCTGCAAACTGGGTTGTTGTTGTTTTTTCAAGCTTGCTGATACCTCCCTCTTGTGCATAGATGGTATCATTTTGGCCACATTAAATATCCACATTTGGAGAATGATTTCTGTATTAGTATACTGAGGTTGTAATTATATTTGCCTTACCTGCTTCTTGTAATTAAGTGATTTCTTATTGTGACTCTTTAATTTGGGCAAGATTTAATTCTGCTGTATTCTGTTCTGAGATCAGTAATGATGAATGGAGGATTAGAAATAAACCAACACAGGGACAAAGCCATAAAGCTGGAGGGAGTCTTGTAAGCCATTTATCACCATCATCTGTTTGATTTCTTGCTCACCCTTTGCCATAATGTTTCAGGGCAGGTTACAACAATATAAAAACACAAGTTAAAATTCATTTTAAAATGTATAATCAAGAATTCTAGCAAAGGCACTCAGGAGGAGAAGGCCTGCCCACCTCTGCTCCTCTCTCCCAATTAACCTCTGTCTCAGGGCCCACCCTGTACCATCACCACGGAGCCACACCTAGGTCTCAGGTTTGGGCCCTGAAATCTCAGGATCTGGGATGCTCCTGAGTTGGCAACCCAAATTCCTAGTGGATCTGAGTCATGAGGGAAACCACTAATAATGACACCCTTGGATACCCCACCGATTGGGCATGGTTATAGGGCTCAGGCAGTCCCTGAGGCATGATGGGGCCAAGTGTTAGGCCAGCCCTGTCTAGAAGAGGTAAAACACAGGCTCCAAAAAGGAAACTATTATCTGGCTGGTTAAGCCAGGTGCTGCTATTGTAATTACTGTTTCCATACACCGTCTGCAGGAATAGTAAATTAAGCAAGAATTGCTCCCACAAGAATCCCAGAGGGAGCTGTAACATTCCAGGGCACATACACAGAACCTCCCAGGTGTGTTTTTTTAAAAAAAGAGGAGAGAGAGAGAGAGAGAGAGAGAGAGAGAAGGCAGACTTAATGAAAGGCAGCTACCCAGATGTAGCCGTTCCAACCTCAGGATGGCAAAGCTGTTAATGCAAAAATATATTAGGAACATGGCTTTCCTCTTTCTGGGAACGCCCAGCCTAGAGTGCTTGGAGAGTGCCTGGAACAATAGACAGCATTATCTCTGCCAACCAACATGGAGGCCAGAGCTTTTCCTTTTTTTTTAGGCTCAAGAATTCAATTTTGTTTGGATGATGGTGGTGGGTCTGGTTTGTTTCAGCATCGCAACAGTAAAGTGGGGAAAAAAGTAGGAGCTGGAACAGATTCGGCTCTCTGTGCCAAGGTGAAGTTTTGCTGAAGAGGCCGGCCGTCAGTCGCCTTGATTTTACAAATGGCGTGTGATAGGAAGCAGGCAAACTTTGAAGGTAGGTAGGGAGATATCAGAGGCAAGATATCAAGCCCGCCCCCCATTAACCATGAAGAGGGTTGTTTGTTGTGCTTGTTGACAGCTGGTGTAACACGCTGCGGCTAATGTTGTGTGAGCTGTAAGGCGGAAAATCCCTGCATTAAAATCTCACCACAGCCACAAACAAACCTGCTACTATGCCTCATCTGTTGTATCTGTGATACGAGGATAACTACATTCAACTGCCTTTGCATCTGTTGCAACAGATAGCAGAACATGAAATACCTTAAACAATCTTAAATTCTAAGGCAGCTTGAGATGACCTGCTTATTCAGCATTTATCCCAATTTGCCTTCCACAAATGTGACACAATGGTTGACTGTGTCTGGTCTTTGTTGAGCATTTGTGCGATTTGTTTAAGGGGCTGTTTTAGGCCAAGAAACACACATCCTATGTTCATCCTAGCTTGCTTGTGGGTGTCCACACCAGGGGCTGCCAGCCCAGTCTCAAAGGCCTTCATTTTGCCTCTTGGGCAGGTTGCCTCAGATCCTGAGCTTTCTTTAAAAAACAAATAAGTTTCTAGTCCTCATAAAAACAAGTTATGGTGCGAAATGCACAGGTACCTTCTAAGTGTGTTCTGTGAAATGAGAGCAAGTGTGGTGTGGCCACCTGGTATATTTCCCCAGTATAATACTGAGAATGCTACCTGTTGTTCTTAGATTCTCTCTCTTGCTCCCCCCCCCCCCGTGTGTGGTGTGTGTGTGTGTGTGTGTGTGTGTGTGAAAAATCAAAATTCACCAGCAGGACATAGCTGACTTCCCATTGTAAGCATAACATTGTTGGAGATGCATGTCTGATTTTGTGTCACTATGGCAGCCATTTTGGGCTATGCCACCATCTCCTCCATCAGCCATTTTGTGACTGGTGACCCCAGCACACTCATTTGAAATGTGCCCTCTGGTCCAAAAAGGTTGTCGACCTGTCAGTCAGTTTTCCTGTTAAACCATTTTTTCATTTCCACGCTTTTCAGTGCATTTCCCCATCACTTTCCAACTGGGAAAGGTTCTTAAAACAAAAACAAAAAGGTGGATTGTTACACTAGTCCAAATTCTGTTTTGAATGTGCGCTTGAATTCATCCTACAAAGTGCTTACAATCCGGAGGCATCCTTATTGCAATGACAACAAAACAAAAAGGCTGCAATCTATGCACACACACTGTGTGTGTCAGGGGCAAATTTATTTAAATCTAGTTTTCCTGGCCAAATGGTGCCTGAGAGCAGCTAGCACCATAAAATCTATTCATATCCAGTATACAATAATTTAAGTGTCAGTCATGACAATTACAATGTCTAAAAGTGAGCTATCTCCCTTCCAAAGGCCTGAATAAACAGAAATGTCTTCAAATTCTGCCTGAATATGGCCATCAAATGGGGTGGCCTGATCTTGTGGCAGTGGCCCAAAGGGGCCAAAATGTATGTGATAAATGTGACAATGTGAACCCCTATAAATTCTTGAATATGCTTCTAATAGAGAAGTTATGGTAACCTGTTGCTTTAAGAAACTGATGATTTGGACAGCAAATACTCAGTCACAAAGATGCAGTTCATAAGCTGAACATAAGTTGATACATGGTGAAAATGGCTACACGTAACACAGGTTTCCATATCTGCATACTAACGAAATGTAACAGATCTCTGAGAATCAAGGTTTAGTTAACAATGCTTATTGTGCATGCGTACTGTATTAAACTAGAATGAGGTAATGATTGTAGCATGTGTATTAACTAGAATGAGGTAATGATGAACCTGATTGGTTAAATTGAAATCCTTTGTTTGAAATGTTATAAATACCCGTGCCTGGACCTTGGGCGGGGTTACAGTTTTGAGAAAAGATTTGACTGTAACCCATTGCATTGCAATAAATAACAATGGACTCCTAGCTCCTCTTGTCTCTGAGTTTTCATTGGCGTAACTCAGAAGATAGGCCATTTCGGGCCTGCAACAATCTCCCCCAGAAGAGAGTTCCGTGGTGGAGACTCAGTGTTCCCTAGCTATAAATGGAACTTTGTGCTTAAAAGAGCCGTTTCAACTTTCTGTTTCATCCAGCATATGGCTTATGGAAGTTACTTGAACAGTGTACAGGTATTGCTTATGGGAATCAATGCTCAACCCCCATGTATGAATCAATGGAGGGGCACCCCTCAGCCGTCATTTTTTATCTGATTCACTGTATGCCACAATTTGGTACCTAGTTCTGTCGATTTACCTCAGGGTTTCAGAACCCCACCACCACCAAAGTAGATCCTGAAAACCTAGTGTATTTTATTTACCGGTATTTATTTATGATCTAGGTTTATATTTCAACCTTCAAATTTATTAATGGGGCCTACTCTTGATACAATCGCCCTACTTATATCTGCTGTGGGAGTTCTAAGCTAGGCAATGTGAAAGGAAAAGTCATTTGTACAGGAACAAGACTGGGCATGTGCTGCTGGTGAAGAGGTCAGGGACGGCTCTACCATTAGACAGAGTGAGATATCCACCTCAGAGCAAATAGCTCCTGGCTCCTAGCTGCTCTCTCTGCATCCCTTAGCTAATTCCCATTCACCTGAGCCAGTGCCCCGCTGGCAGCAATGGTTTCTTGTCACTGTTCTGAGGTGACTGAACATGTCGGGTCTAGTCATTTTCTCCTAGCATACCATAGTTTTTAAACATGTAAAGTGATGCCCATTGACACACACAAAAACCACATTAATTTTCTATTTGTCTTCCTAGGGTCCCAACTGGACGTGTGTGAGTGTCTTGAATCCTTGGCCTACCTGGCAGCAAGTTCAGTATGCCAAATCCAAAGTTAAATCCACACGAGCAAAGTCCAGAGGTCAGGAAACGGAGTTCAAAGTCAAACCCGAAGCACAGTCCGTAGAGGCCCAGGAGCATCCAAGTCAAGGTCCATCAACATGGGCAGTTGAGCAGCTACAGTACCTCAGCTCTGCTTCCTTTTGTAATTTGCATGCCGATCGCAGCATCTGGGCTTGATGAAGCATGTGACCCTCACCTGTCCTGAGCCTACCTCAGCTGAGGGATGACACATGGCCCTTGCCTGCCTCAGCCTCCCAGAGGACCCCTCTCACTGCTTCCTACACCTCAGAGCCTGCTGTGTTTGTGGGGACAAGGCCCCTCTGGCTCTGGTGATGGGTCCTGCTTCTCTGGTTCCTGTGCACTGACTTCCATCCCCTGATCATCCTCCATTGCACTGTGAGTACTTCTTTCCCCATCTTTGTCCCGGCTTCACCCCTCGCTGTGATTCTCTTCTTCCTCTCCGTCTTCCTTTCAGTTCATGAACAGTGCGCAGGGATGAGACATTGGCGACCTGACAGATCACTTGACTAAGATGTTGGCTGTCTGGTAGCAGCGGGGGGACATAATCTTGTCCTTTGCCTCAGTCAGCAACATGCCTTAGCCCGACCCTGTGAGAAAGCCACTTTTTTTGCATGTTAATTGAACAAATCCAACCAAAATAACTTTAGCATAGATTAGGGGGTTTCTAGGCCAGAAAGGCCCACCCCATCCCAAGTGTTTGTGGAGACCAGAAGCCAAAGGTTCATAACCAGGAAAGTGCAAACTTTCATTATACCTCCTCATTGATTGACACCATCCCTTGTCCTAAACGAGAAACTCTGAGGAAATCAGAGACGGCGGGGATCACTGCTAGGTTTTATCGCTATTATCTTCCATTATTTCCAGTTCCCCCCCTCCTCATTATTTTGCTCAGTAAGAAGCGTGCTTTGCTTTTCATTTTTTTTTAAGGGAGGGGAATAAAGACAGATTTAAATGAGTGCCTGGAAAACGTGGGTTACAGCGAAGCAATTCAAATAACAAGATTTTTTTTTAATTGCAGAAATAAAAGCTATTAATACCTCCTTTCTAATTAAATTCCTTCAGAAATAATACAGGGGTATTCTTGTCCTCCTGCTCGTTCTTCTCCCGTCATCTTTTGATTAACTCTCTTCATGCACAAGGAATTAAGGCATGACCTCTAACTTTGCAAAAGATGTGCTGTTTTAATATTAACATCGGCCAGCCCTCTCACTGTACTTGGAAGGGTGTTGGGAGGAGAAATCTAATTACACACAATGGGGGTATGATTCATACATTATGAGCTGCATTAGAATGATAGGCAGCGAAACATAACAACATAACACCTTGCCTATTGTCCTTTTTAGTGGATTACAGCACCCTTCCGACTCCATTACAAACCGTTCTCTCTCGAGCGGATACGTTGCACAGATCGCACAATATATATTAAAGCTGCCCGGAGATCCTTGGGGAAAGGCGCTCAATACTTTGGGGATCCCTTGTGCAGAAGCTTCAGGCCATCTAATTTAAACTTACTCTGAAACTATATTTCACCCTGAAGCTCCGTCTGAGGAGCCAGGCTGCAGGATTCCCCATGGTACGCGGGGGGATGCGGGGAGGCAAGGCGCACCGTGACATATTTTCTGATACTTTCCCTGTATTCAATCCTTCTGGAGGGGTGTGTGACAGACCAAATATTGCAATTTCCTCCAGTGTAATCCCAGTGCTCCTATTAGGAGAGAACATTATGCAGTTTGATGTATCTGGGGCATCAAAGGCCCTAGTACATGCGTGACTTTTTTCATTTGGAGGAGCAGACCCCCTTGTCCTGGACATATTCTCTTTTACCAAAATAACATAACTGAGCAGTCTTCAGCTGCCTGGAAAGGTAAATTTAGCTTTTACAGTGAACGCTTTTAGAAAAACAGAAGGGTCTTCTTTTAAAACAAAACAAAAAAAACACCACCACATACACCTGATACGTGGCCTTCTTCCTTTAGTTTAGATCTATACGACTTTTGTAGTTACGTATTAGGATTTCAGGAGAAGATTTTCACATATTAGTGTAGCAAACTATGATGCTGTTTAATTCAGCCAGTTTTCAGCATAATCTACCTCTAATTCAGGGTAGCCAGCATGGGGTCTTCTGGATGTTGTTGGATTTATGGTGCCACCAGCCTCAGCCAGCATGGCCAATGATCAGGGATGATGGGTAGTTGTTCCAACTTACTTAGCGTCCTGGGTCAATTATATGTGGACAGCATCCTCTCTACAATTCTATGATCCACTGCTGGTGGTCCATATTTTTTTTGGGGGGGGGCACACACCAGCCCAATACAGTCCTGTGCTTTTCTACCAGATTTATTGATGCAAATTATTATCTGATGCAATATTATTATTATTATTATTATCTGATGCAATATTTTTGCAAAAGGCAATTATGAGCTTTAGTGATTTCTTTTTCCACAATCAGTCTTTGGGGAGTAACAGCACCAGGCTTAGCAATGCTTCCCGAGGGGTGACATCATGTTTGGGTGCTGCTGTGGTGACTGCAAGCAACTGGGCAAAGTAAGAGCCAATGGAGAACTGCGTCTAGTCCTTGACATCTCACCAACTGCTTTGAAAGCCTGTTGAAAGCGCGATCTGCTCACATTTTAATATCCATCTTCAGCAGAGGCTTAACGTACCTTTAGTTCTATGCCCTCGTCCCATTGATGGGAGGTTTAAGGTCAATGCATGGATAAATCCTTTCTGGTTCAGATTCTTAATATGTGCAAGCCAGATCTTTGGCACGTCTGCTTGTCATAGGTTTAGAATGGAGAAATATCAAGGTCTCAGAAACTTCAACATCTTCTGCCCAGGTTTCATCAGCATTCCTTCAGGTGTTATTTCTTGGGTTTTGACATTTTCCTTTTAAGAGCTTCCAGTGTTTCTTTTTCTCAGTGTATGTAAATGCTATTGGAGCCTGAGTAAAGGAGGTTGGCTAGAAGTGGGTTTTTAGATTTGCTGTTCTGATTACTGTGAAAAGCATTATCACTTATCAATTTTATTTAAAGGGACGACTGATCAGAGTCTGAGAGCTGAGAAAATAATGTTAATTTTCTTTAATGGATGGTTGATGTCTTTTTTTACGAGAGCTTAATTCTTAGAAGATGCTTTCTAATACAGTGGTACCTCTGGTTATGAACTTAATTAGTTCCAGAGGTCCGTTCTTAACCTGAAACCGTTCTTAACCTGAGGTACCACTTTAGCTAATGGGGCCTGCCATGCTGCCGGCGCACGATTTCTGTTCTCATCCTGGGGCAAAGTTCTTAACCCGAGGTACTACTTCCGGGTTAGCGGAGTCAGTAACCCGAAGTGTTTGTAACCCAAGATGTTTGTAACCTGAGGTACCAATGTACAGGGATCTCTGGGGTATATTTGACATGGGGAAGCCTTCAGAGTTGGGGGGAGCTGGATACAGCATACTAAACTAAGTGGGGGGGGGGAGGAAGAAAACAAAAAAGAGAATTTGGAGAAGAGAAGGGTGTATACTAAAGGCTAGAAGCATCTCTCTGAGCTTCTGATGGATCTGCTGCCTGTTTTAAGTTGCCTAATGTTTGCATCCATTTATGTTCTACTTCTAAATTTGTAAATGAAGCAAATATTGCCAATCAAATGCACATCCAGAACAGTTACACAAAAACACAAGGGATGGTCACCCTAGCAAGTGAATAGCCAGTGCTATTTTTTTCTAGAAAAAGAGGTGCTGGAGCTCACTACTAACTTTTCCCTTGTTCTTAGAATGACCATGGCGCCCACCTGAGAGGTGCTGAAGCTGAGCCGATGTGAGCTCTGGCTGAAAAACCCCCAGAGTGAATAGAACTTCGTTTTACAAACTCCAAAAGCGAACCTTTTCAAGTATAAGGGTGAATCGCGTCTCTCCATTTTTAATTAAGGAAAAAAGCTGTACAGGTGACCCTTTGAAAGATAATAATCCACAAGGATCTTATTGACTGCATCTGGATGTCGCAATAAACTATGGCTTAGCAGTATGGGAATGAGTCTAACAGCCTTAGGTGACTTCTGTTTTTCAGTGTATCTGAAGAAGTGTGCATGCACACGAAAGCTCATACCAAGAACAAACTTAGTTGGTCTCTAAGGTGCTACTGGAAGGAATTTTTTTTATTTTTATTTTGTTTTGACTATGGCAGACCAACATGGCTACCTACCTGTAACAGAGCCTTAGGCTTGTGCTGCTCTTCTACTCTGACAGATCCATGAAGAGGTGTATGGAAGTGCTCCCTTTCCTTTTTTATTAAGTACAGTTTGTTGTTTTGCCTGCCTTAACTATGGTTAGCCTCCAGTCGTTTGACTTTACCCCTAATGGCGCACTCTTCCATTGTCTCTTGAGACAGACGGATGCCAACATGCTAACATCTGTATATGTCTTTATAGCTGCCAAGGATAACACTTCACGTGTCTGATGAACTGAGCCCTAGTCCATGAAAGACCATGTCTGTTGGTTTTTGATGTGCTGCAAGGCTCTTATTGCATTTAAATTTTAACTGTGTTGCATAACAGTTCTGTTTAATGAAATTGGTTGGTGTTTCCCCTTTCCCGTTTAAAGGGGGGAAAGGCAAGGAAGGACCACCCATAAGAAAAAAAGAAAATGTTTTTTAAAAAAAACACTAATAAAGAATTTTTTTAAAAAAATAATAATTTCAAGCAGAAAATATATAGGATTTCAATTTTAAAAGCTATTTTCTGCTTGAGGCTATTAAAATATTAATTATTCACTTGTGTGGTTTCAAACACTTTCTGTGGTGATTTTTTCCTTTTTTGAAACAAAAAAACCCCCCCAAAACTGTTGATTCAGAATGGGAACAGGAAATTAAGTTTTGGATGTTTCCTTCATAAAAATAGGACCATTTACTCAAGGTAACAGTCCACCTTCACCTCCAGAGCTTAAGGATATCTGATGGGATGAGTTCATTGGCCCTCTCAACTTGGCAATTGACTAGGCATAGATCTGTTTTCTTCCTGCTACATGTATAAATATACTATCATGGAAAGCTGATAAGAATCACCAGTCAGGAAGCCAAGTAAGAACTTGGTTGCCTCTCTTCAGAACAAAAAAGTGGCAGAAAAAGTCTGACACCACCCAGAGAAAACTAAGTCCAGTGCCACCTGGTGATTAAACACCATAATGATACTATTCATGCATGCATCTTATGAGGCTTAGTGAGCGGCACTCAACCCTGGCTTCAGGCAAAGTTTAGTCTTGGCCTCTTTCTTCCACCTCTCTCATCTTCTCCTGCTATCTCTTTCTAGAATGAGAAGATAAGGTAGGCCCACACAATTTAAGGAAATTGAATAAGGGTTGACCTTCTATTCCTAGGTCCTTTCATCTTTGACCCATTTATCAGTTGAAAAGTAGAAAATGGAATAAGCAACATATCTACAGGTGGGGGGATTGAGATTGTTAAGAATGCAGAGAAAGGAGGAAGACAATTTGAGGTAGACCTCTTGCCACTTGGGTGAACATAGGTTACTTCCTGTTCATATCTCACAGCCCATGGTTTCTTCCTTCATCTTGACCTTCTCTTTTCCCATCCTGTTAATGTCTCAGTTTCTTACACTATTGGGAGTGGATTGTGTGCGGATCACTGTAACTTCTGGACAGGTCAGCCATCTCAGCCTGAGCGCTAACTACATGGATACCACTAATAAGAAGAAACGAATGCATCAAACGCACAACTCTCTTTATCTTCTCCTACCCCTCTCCATGGCACTCGGCTTTCTTCTGCTCTTGTTGTTCCTGCCCTTTCTTTCTTTGTCCTCTGATTTTTCTTCCGCCCTTGTATAGATGGTTCTGTAACAAGGTAAGGATGGGAAGTTGACTTTTTCTAGGGCTTTGCCGACACTGCCTGAACAAAGTCAGTCTGTTGCTAGCAATTCAAAAGGGAAGAGAGAATGGCAGGCGTCAGATAAACAGGCACACGCATGCACACAGGGTACAAAACTGTTCCCATTCTTTTCCTGTCCCGGCTCTTAGGTCAGTTGAAGGCAAAGTGGAGAAATTATAAAGGGATGTACTTGTGGAATTTGAAAATGGCTATCTGAAAGGCAAATGTGAACCCTGAAGGTCCTATTGTGCAATAGAAAGCAATAGGCGCAGCACCGGCCCTACCATTTGGGAGCATGAAGCAGCTTCCTCAGCCAGCAGGTGTAGAGCAGAGCTGTGTGTACCAATGGTCCATGGCCAATATCACAAGGCTTTCAGGCAAGATACAACATGGCAAGACATTAAGACTAGACTCAGACATTAGAACCCAGAGTTGTTGTAGCTTTCAACAACTGGAAGGTTCCAAGGAGAGGCCTCATATACTCAGGCCTCCTAAACTACACGCTAACCACAGCTGTTGGCTGTGAAGGAGTACCTTGCTCACGACAATGATGGGATTGCTTACTCATGAATAGACTGACAGCTCTGGGTTCACGAATGCATACTGTGCCATCACTCTTTGGCTTGACCTAGAAGCTTTTGAGGCCAGTGCTCAGAAGGGCTGGGCATGGAGATGCTCCACCTCTTCCTGTGACAGTTCCAGGAATTCTTCATTGATAGCAACCTAGAAGGCCCCTCAAAGGGATCCTCAGGATTGGATCCAGGGTGCCCTTTGACCTGTGGCATATCTGGTTCATTCTGTGAGGACTCTTAAGTCTGGTACCAGGTCAGGGCTGGACACATGACATTTTAATATGAAACTAACTATAGTATACTTGCAACTTATGTGGTGTTTATGTTCTGGGGATGGCACACAAAGCCAAACTCACGTTTAGTGAAAACTGACCCCACATGAGCAATTTTACCTCCCAGAGCTTTTAAGCTCTCTGCCTTGCATACTGGGAGGCTCCCATGAGATCAGAGCCTGGTGAGCTAAGCAGAGAGCTTAAAAGCTCTTTGTGTGCTGGGAAAACCAAGCGCTTAATTTGTACAATTTCAACTGGCCAGTCACCAAGTGCATAAAGTTGAAATCGCAAAAGTTAAATGCACGTAAGTTGCACGTCAACATTAATTCACAATTCATTACACGACATGTGGCGTTAAACAGCCCTATCCTTTGAAGTTCAGATTTCGCAGTGCAGTTCTCGAATCAAAAGATGTTTAGGAATATGTGTGTATTGGAGGAAAATATGCACACAAATGCATATACTAGTGAAAATACCATGCAAAAGTGCATCATCTTAGCAGAAGTTGCTATCATAAATATGTGTGTATTAGGCAAAAAAAAATGTGTATGGAAATCCATATTAGGAGAAATGCACAGAATATACTGTTGAATTTTCATGATGATTTTTCCCCCCGTTAAAGCAAACTGATGTAGAAATGTGCCAAATTCTTCTTAAGACTGGAAAAATGAAATTGACAGATTTGAGTCCTTATTTCCGTAGCTTGTCATTCCACCAACTGACCTCCCCCAATGAGGGCAAAACAGCACTTGCAGAGTTTTCGAAATCTCTTTAGACAACCTCCTAGGAAGGTTAGTATTGCAGCATCAATCATAGACCTCTTCAAATTTCCAAACCATTTTTCTAATTATTTTGTTATCTCCCCCCTTTTCTTTTTGCTGTTTCTGAGTTAATCTGATTTCTCCCCTTTTTCCTCTATTATCAGAGCCACATTTCCCTTAATTAATTTTCTCTTTTCTTTTGTACCCCTACCTACATGGTATTAAATTTTATAGTGATTTACAAGAGATATAATTTCAAATTCTAATACAACAAATTTAATATTTACCCAAACAATGAAGATTTAATTGCCTTCAAAGCATGTCAGATATATTTATTCATCAGCAAATTAGAAATAAATTTCATATTAAAATACAGGGGCTTATAAGTAGATTTAAAAGCAGTATAAATATTAACAAATTGTTCCGGACATTAGAAATGAATAATAGTGTTTTTTATCTTAAAGTTCAATTGTTACTAAGTGCCACAAGCCTGGCCTAGGCCTTAAACTCAGAAGAGGAACCTGGGAAGACTAAGTCTCCACCTGCACTATACATTTAAAGAAATATTATACCTCCTTTGTGGGATCCTGGTAATTGCAGTTTATTAAGGGTGCTGAGAGTTGCTAGGAGAGCTACCGTTCTCGGAGTGGTTCAACTATCAATCCCTCATTGCAGGTAACTGGAAATTGCAGCTCTGTGAGGAGACTAGGGGTCTCCTAATAACTCAGCATCCCTAACGAAGTAGAGTTACCAGAATTCGGGGGGGGGGGGGATGACAGTTTAAAGTCATGTGATACTGCTTTAAAATGCATAGTGAAGATAGGGCTCAAGTCTGCCGTGCTACTGACTGGGGAAATGGACCAGGTTCCTGATACTAAACCTACGGCTGGTGATTGAGACTGTGCAGAACTGGAACCAGGACCATCACGAGCACCTTCCTCTGCAACCAAGGATCTGAGTCCCTCTTGCACTTCTACTCCTGTCCAAAAACATCAACACAATTGCACTGGAAGACTATTAGCTAGAGCCAAAAACCTTCAAAAGACAGAGCATTACCACCGTGGCCTAACACGGACAGCAATGGAGGCATTTAGGTTTGTTCAGGTTGGGGCAGGTGGCCAGGATTGATCCTGTGACTTTCTTTCTCAGTAATGGCAATGCATACACCAGCCCAGTTCAGATATAACAGTGAGTCACAGTTTCCCACAATGCAGACAATGCAGTGATCCTTAAGAGCATGTGCCCCCCCCCTTTTCATTATCTTTCGTGTGCCAGAGGAGATTGGAAGTTTCCAGGTTCTGTTTTAAACAAGGCACAGCTCCTTGTTACATCTCAGCTCAGGGAATTGTGATTTAGTTAAATTTAGCTCAAAGGTGGGGAATCTGTGGCCCTCCAGATGTTACTGGACTCCATGCCCTAGCCAAAATGGCTGAGGATTATGAGAGCTGTAATCCAAAAATACCTGAAGGACCACAGGTTTTCCAGCACTGGGCTTAAGCTCTAATTCTCCAGCTGTTGAAGAGCTACAACTCCTCCCATCATCCCTGACCTTTGACCATGCTCAAAGAGGCTGATGGGAATTGGAGTCGATCATATCTGGAGGGCACCATGTTGTCTAGCTTTGCTCTAGCTGGTGATAGCACATCAGGATCAAGCTCTGATTCCTGACCATGTTTGCATTCTGTTTTTTGTTTTTTTTTAAACTAACTTCTGAGTCACGGATGAGCAGGGATTTGAACTTAAGGGATCTCATTCCCACCCGTTCTCTCACAGGCATAGCAAACCCTAATGGCCTTTGATATTCCTTCCCCTCCTACAGTTCATCTGCCATATTTGTCAGCTATATTAATTATGCCAGTCTGGGAGCTTCCTAGCAAATGCTGCCACTTGGACACCAGTAGTTCAGTAATAATGATGACTGACAGCAACCAGTTTCACTTCACGCAGGCGGCCAAGTTCTCATAAGCTTCATTTGACAAGAAAGCTATTAAACAAATCAAAGACCTTTATAAAAAACAAAACAAAACCCATGTTCTAAACATCCGCCCACCACACATTTATTAAGAATTCACTGCCATGCCATCATTGGATACTCAGGTGAGAATTTAAGTGAACACCCTGAGAGCCTTGACAGTAATTCAGTATTAGTTAAGCATTATTTGACAGCTGTACAAAGCAAAACCATTATCTGTCATATATTCTGCCGGGACCTCCCTTGAAAAAAAAACCCCAAAAACACCCAACACCAGACTATTGTCATTCTAACCCACTGAACTGCATCCTAGCAGACGATCCAGGATGGGAGCTGCCAAGAAAACAATTGGTGTCAATTATTCTATTGTTCTTGCTTCAGAATTTAGGGTTTCAGGCTAATCGTGGGGGGCAGGGGAGAGAATTGCTTGTGTACATGTTTGTTTCCATTTGCCTCTTGTCTTGAATTGTCCACTCTCTCCTCCTCTCTTATCATGTACAGTATTTATATTTTCAGAACATAACTCAATCCAGAGCTAAAATACAATCATATACAAAGTTGACAGGTATTACTGGCTTTAGTCATACATTATCAGTGGTTTTGTTGTTGTCGTTGTTGTTTCTTCCAGATGGATGTTGTAGAGATAGGTGTATTACATGATCAAAGTCTTAGAACACTCCACTTACAACCCTAGATTCCAAATCCTTGCTTATGCTCCTTGAAACTTCCTCTTTCTTACTTTCTTACTTACCTATTTAATATTGCACCTTTTCATCAAATGAGCTCATGGACCCGTACACATTATGCCCCCTCCTCATTTTATCCTCACAACAAACCTGTTAGGCTAAGAGGCAGGTCATCCAGACAGCATCATGACTGAGTGGGGATTTGAACCACCATCTCCCCTAGGTCATAGTTCAACACTCTATCCATTAAACCACACTGGCTAACTGGTTGTTGCTTGACTTGCTGGCATACAAAATAGAGTTGTGCCAGTCCACAGAGAGTATCTGTATGTCTATTTCCTTTTAAGAATGCAATGATTGAGTGAGCTTTTTCGTTAAGTGTGATTTGCCACACTTTGGCACCATCTTGCTTTGTGACTAGGCTACCATGGGTGGAACAGTTACCTGTGTCACTCTAGAAAACAGTAAGGCTGGGAGTGGGCAGTGGTGGTTGGTGCCCTGTGTGTGCGCTTTCTAATATTGCCATTGAAATATGTGTAATGGACTTTCCCATCGCAGTGAAATTTGTGTACTAAAGTAAAACAACACACAGCAGCATCAAGAGATTCCTGCATTGTAGGGGGTTGGACTAGATGACCCTCATGGTTCCTTCCAACTCTACAATTCTATGATTCTATGTATGTAATAAATTTGTGGAATTCAGCTGCTCTCCACTCAACCCAAAGTTTCTTTACTTTGCGGTGCAGTTTTGGGCACTATACAGAAAGGAAATTTTAGAAATGGAAAAAAAAAATGCCTTTAATAAACCTTTCTCCAGCTTGCTTGCTCCTTTTTGTTTGCTTTTACACACAAACTCAGTGGAACAAGAAAATCAATTAGGCAAAATTAGCTTGCACAGCTAAGCCATAACCGTTTATTGAACGGTTATGCTCAGAGACCTGAGTTCAGGGGATGACCTTGAAATTCCCAGTCTGTTGGCTAGTGGAAAGCCAGATAATTTTGGAGTTTAATGTGTTTGATTTCCAGGAGGATTAAAACACAAAGTATTTTGAGATCATTTCCTAGGAGTGTATAACAGTACTGCATGAATGCAGTTCTTAAAGAGGCCGCAACGCCTTTGGACTAGTTAATACTAGGGATGGTAGGGGAATTCGGTTTGGTTTGGTTTGGTTTTTAACATGAACCTACCTAATTCACACTTCCTGAAACAATACACAAACCAAAAGCAAAGCTATCCTTCAAAATCAGCACTTCTCTGAATTTTGTAATGCAGCCCCCCCCATTTTAAAAATGCACAAAAGAAGCGTACATAAAAATAATTCATAACATAAACTATATTAATTAAAAGTCATTGCAAAAAATCATTTATAGGACACAAGTGAATGCAAAAATGTTGCATTTTAGGAGAACTTTGCACTAAATTGCTGACAAATTTTCAAAAGGACTTAAAAAAAAACCCAATTCATAAACTGCTGCAGAACTAAACTCAAGAGTGGAAAAATTATAAACTGATACAACAAAGTGTGTCATTGGACTCCGATCATTCCTCTCGCTTGTCTCAATGGAGGCTAGAGAGGGATATGTAGAAACTAGCTTACTGTACAAAAGTAAAATTTACAAGTGTTGTTTCACCCACTTTTTCTTCTGCCTCTACCCACCACTGGTATATGGCTTCTGGAAGGTTGCTCAAAAGGGAATGTGGCCCTCAGGCTAAAATGGTGCCTTCACCCCTGAGCTAGGCTCTGCTTGTATATTTATGAGTAAATAAAATACTGCAAAAGACCAGTATGTCTCCTATGAAGGAAGCCAAATCCTGCTAAGTGCTGGTTCTAGAATTTGCAGGAAAGTTGAAAGACAGTGCAGGTGGTGCTGTGGTCTAAACCACTGAGCCTAGGGCTTGCCGATTGGAAGGTTGGCGGTTTGAATCCCTGTGACGGGGTGAGCTCCCGTTGCTTGGTCCCAGCTCCTGCCAACCTAGCAGTTTGAAAGCACGTCAAAGTGCAAGTAGATAAATAGGTACCGCTCTGGTGGGAAGGTAAACGGCGTTTCCGTGCGCTGCTCTGGTTCGCCAGAAGCGGATTAGTCATGCTGGCCACATGACCCGGAAGCTGTACACCGGCTCCCTCAGCCAGTAAAGCGAGATGAGCACCGCAACCCCAGAGTTGTTCACGACTGGACCTAACAGTCAGGGATCCCTTTACCTTTAACAGTATATAACTATTATGTAACTGATTGTTTAATTATATTGCTTTCTTGCTTCTGATTAGGGACGAGAGAGAAATCTGGTTCTATCTGCATTTTAACGCAAACCTCCTTCATTTGTGCTTCCCAAAACTACATGTGAACTAAATCGCAACTTATCCTTCAAATAGCTGTATGTTCTGCAGCATCATTTACCATCCCTTTCTGCATTATGCTCAAAACCCATGCATGTGAGCTGTGTGTGGCATGAGGAAACTTGGACCACTGTCTTCAGAAAGGCCTGGCTATTTGTAAGAGTGGGGTCTGGACTGGTCCTCATTGAGTAGAGGTGCTGCATTGTCCATTGATGTGTTTTGTTGGGAGGAGACATGAGGCCATCCTGGATGGGGATATGCCCCTATTATTGTGAGCTCGTTGGCTCCCTCCCTCTGTAGGTGGCATGTGGATGTTGTCACCACACCACAACAGCCCCTGAAATTTGCAATATTGCTTCTCCCATCAATGATTACAAAAAATGCATATAGTAGGGGGTGGTATGCATAAAAACGATGGTATTATTGAAAGCAATGTGCAAAAAAAATGCATTAAAGGAGGGAAAATTGCTTGCAAAAATATGCACGTTAGTCAAAACTGCATTTAAAAACGTCTTTGTTAGGAGCAATAATGAATTTTCACAAGTTTATTTAAAAATAAAAAAAGAAAAGAAAATTGCTGCAAAATGTGGGTAACTAAATTTAAGACTGGAAAAATAATAAACTGAGAGAACTAAAATGGACATATCGTTCCATCCCTATTCTGACGGGAGTCAGATGTCCAGCAACATCTGGGGGCACCATCTGGGGGCACTCTCTCTGCTGGATAGGATTGGGCTGTTGCACTAGTATCATGGTGGCATAATTCTCTTACCCCCTGTAAGATTGCTCATCTGGTGGCAGCATTTTTGCCATCGTCCACCATTGGATTAAATTCACCCACAGCCATTCATCTCCCACCCCAAGTTATCGCTCCATGAAATAACATCCTCTCATCCTAGAAAGAAGATCTCTGGGAACCACAATTTCCTCCTTACCGCCATAGCTTAGTAATGTTTTCATGTGGCTCAATTTGCAGCTACAAATGGATGAGGAACTTACACTTGGGATGGGTATGAGTTTTTCTTGTACCGAGACACCGTAATCGCTTGCATCCCAGCGATGTCTAAGTGATGGCGTCTCCGCCAGGCAGATGCTTTGAAGCATAACCAAAGGTGATTCTAGTAAGATCTTAGCAGGCTTTGGTCTAGGAAAGAGAGGTTTCCAAGGGCAGCCTAAGAGGAGACAGAGTAAGTTATAATGAAGGAACTCCTGCTCTGGAGGGAAGGAGTATTCAGGGAGAAGTGATCCCCGCTGAATACAGAAGGAGTTTCAGACAGCTGTGAGTGCTGAAGGAGAGAAGTGATGGTCGTCTCTTCCATGACCACAGGGTCGTCTTGAAGGAAGATGTCGCTCATGGACAACCCGACTCTAAATGAGGCTCTCTCTGCAACAGCTGCAAGGTGCCCCCAAGGAAGGGTTCAACTTCTCAAAACTCAAAAAGTGATATTTTCCATTCCCCTTTTCTCACCCACTCCTGCTTGGATTTTCATTAAAAAGGAAAACAGACAGGAGACAGTTTCTTTTCTCCTTTTTATATATTTTCTCCAGCAGCACTTGCCTATCAGCAGCCCCACCCAGGGTTGGCAAATGCAACTGCGTTTGTGTCTTAACTATGGACTTATGATAACTTTTGGCTAGTGATATTCAGTCCGTTAACAAATCCAATGACCGTGATGCTGTCCTGTAGCCATTAAGAAATGTTTTCATAGGGAAGTCCTAACATTTAATTGTGTCAGCTTTTAAGAGAAACTCAAAATGCTCCTTAAAATAGTAATTTTTTAAAAATGGGTCTTCTATTTGCATTTACCGCATCACCTACAAGTTTCCACAGGAAGATAGGAATCTGACTTACACAGAGTCAGTCCATTGGTCCATCTAGTTCAATACTGTCCACACAAACTTCCACACAAACTGGTAGCATCTCTCCAGGATTATAGCCTGGGGCCTCTCCCAGTCCTAAATGAAGATGCTAAACAAGGACCATTGAGCTGTGGTCCATTCCCGCGGTGACATCACACTAAACCAGAGGAGGGGAGCCTGCGGCCCTCCAGATGTTGCTGGAGGACAGGTCCTACATGTAGGTTGTGTAGAAGGATCTGAAACCAGCCTCTCTTCCTGCATCTACATGAATTTCCTCAAAAGTTCATACAGTCCCTGTGTGTTTTCTTCGAGGTCACCAACCCCATATGCAAACTATAAACACTTAGGGAACATAAAATCAAGTGAATGTGTGTAGTAGAGGGCTTGCTGCTGTCACCCAGGGTCGGGTCACCCATGAAGTGGCCTGAGGCAGCCGCCTTGGGTGACAGAATCCCACGGGGTTGCCCCAGACGCCGCCAGAGAAGCAGTGGCAATTTCTGGTGAGATCTCGCAGGAGTTTTGCAAGATCTTTCCAGAACAGCTGCCACATGACTCTAGTAAGTGAGGGGCAGAGGCGGCACTTTCCTGTTTTGCCTCAGGCGGTGAAATGGGATGGACCAGCCCTGCTGCCAATCCTTCCCACCTTTACTCCGTGTGTTAATATTCATGTGAGCAGCATCCCCCATCAGGGCTAAGGACATCAATTACTTGTCTTAGAATAACCTCATTCAGCATGAGCGGTTTCCCAATATGGGCACATAGGGGTAAATCTCCTAAGAGGAAAAAGTCCTATTTTGCTACAGAAGGAGGCAAGTCTATGAAGGGAATAGCCAAAGAGTGGCTGGTTCCATCTGAACTGATGAAGATCCCTTGGTGTCTCATTCTTTGGAAGCATACAGCTGGAACAGCTGCTGATGGTGGCAGTTCTGGGATGGGGGGGTGTCAAATGGCAGTTGCAGGTGTTTGGTATGGTCAGCATGTTTGCTTGTTCTTTTGGTATTGCTCCTTTTAAATGTGGTTTTAAGGTGGTCCATTTATATCAGTAAGATTCATACAACTTGTTTGTGCAGTGATCATATCCATGCAGAACAACATCATCGTGAAATACAGAGGGTGTCTGATTCCAGTTGGCAGTTCCTGGGGTGTCCCTCACCACCACTTCACGCAAAGTTCCTAACAAACTACAGTAAGCTCGCAACTTATCCGGAGGTTATGTTTTGGGGATCACGCCTAAAGCCAAAATCATATATAGTCAAAATCCACTGAGTTCAATGGCAGATGGGATTGCCAAAGTCATTTTTCCTAGAACCTCATCGCCTTTCCACCCCCTTTAAGTTGTTGTTTTGCCAGGTGCATAAAGCTGACTGCACACAAGTTTAAATGAACACAAGTTGCAGCTTTATTATACTGTAAACCCTTTGTCTAAATTCTAGAATATTACACTTGCAATCTACCTGGGAGTAAATTTCATTGAACTCAATGTTTTCTTCTGAGTAAACATGTGTAGAGTATTATTACTGTCAATGTGCTGTTTTTCAAAATTTCAGGGTGGTACTCACAATGGATTTATTTCCTCCTAATGTCTAAATGGATTATTTATGAAATACCTTTTCGGATTGCATATCCGTACACAACAGAAGGGAGGGTGGAACCTGCTTTGTCCATTTTTATTCTATCTTCTATTTAAAAACAAAAAACCTCAATATATTGAAGAGATGTGTGCTTGTGTGTTTCAGGGTTAAATTTCGGAACAAATCTGCATCTGAATAGCCTATTTAATTCTCTCTTATGTCCTCATGATGCACACAGAGTCATCCCAAAGCATCCTCCTCCTTCATGTGAGGATTTGTGCAACATATCTAAGACCCTAGGGAAATAAAGCAGTAAGATCAGGGTGAATCTATGACAGGTTCCCAGGAGCAGATGCAATGCAAAACTGCTAAAAGGCTCTGCCTGAGGCTATCTGCAATGCACAACTCCTACAACATCTAAGCCCATTTGGCAGGAAGCAACTGGAAGCCCATAAACAAGTGAGAGTTTTAATTGACCACCATCTAAATGAAGTGAGCTTCTTAAAAAGGCATCTTGGCCATAGGAATGAAGAAAACTGTCTTAATACTGAGTCCTTAAGTAGGATGTGGACAAACTGGAATCTGCCCAGGGAAGAATGATGTCACAGATTGGCTGGACGCAGAGGAATGGTGGGAGGAACCAGCTGGGGAACCCTTAAGGGAAGAAGGCTCAGAGCCCAGGGACTGTGGGACGACAATAAGTGGTCAGAGGGAGAAGAGGGAAAAGATCCCGCCAGGTGTAAAAAAAATAAAATAAAATAAACAACTGACTTTTAGAAGACATCTGAAAGCAGCCCTGTGTAGGGAGGTTTTTAATGTTAGATGTTTTACTGTGCTTAATGTGTTTAATTTGTTGGAAGCCACTCAGAGTGGCTGAGGCAACCGAGTCAGATGAGAGGCATAGAAATAAATCATTATCATTATCATTGGAGGTGTTGGAAGCTGAAGAGGTAACAGGGTTTAGTGAGCAGGGAGAGTCTGTGGCAAAGAGAAGTCCAGCATCAGAAACAGACAGAAGTAGAAGACAGCTCAAGAGGCAGAGTTGGCTCAGGCTGGTGAAGAAGCCAGGTTTCTCCCCCAATTGTTGCAACAAGCTTCCCTTCCCTCTGGTCTCCCAGAACCAAAAGAGGTATTAAGAGGGAGGAGCAGAGACAGGTGTGTTGGTGTAGTTTGTTTTCTTGGGAAGCAGCCGGGGAGGAAATTTAGGCAGCTGTGGACCTTCAGCCTCCACAACTGCCTCATAGAGGCAAGACCAACCAAGAAGAGTTGCTGTGCTCATTAGGCCTGGCACTCCTGAGCCAGCCCTGTTTCTTCTAATAGAGAGTTAACTTCACTTACTCTGTGATTTATTGCTGGCTGGCTCCTTGACAGATGACAAATATGGTGAAGGGCTGGGAGACCAAGTCCTATGAAGAAAGGGTGAAAGAGTTGGGTATGTTTTGCATGGAGACGAGATATAGGAGAGGTGATGCTAGGCATATTCAAGTAACTGAAGGATGATGGAGGAAAATTGTTCCACAGGGTAGGGTCCCAACCAATGAATGAAAAAGACAAGCAATGAGATTGCCTCAGAAGGTGGTGGACACTCATTTGTTTGAGGTTCTTAAGTAGGTACCAGATTGCCACCTAGCAGGGATGCCTGTAGTGTCAGGGGTTGATCTAAATTACATTAACAGTAGCTTTTGACTGTCTGATTCTGAGTCAGCTCATGATCCATCTCACCAAGTATTGTCTGTAAGAAGCAGCAGTTCTGCAACATTTAGGTGAGGGATCTTTCAGAGTCCTACATGGAGACTGAACCTGAAACTTTTGCACAGAAAGCATGTGCTCTACCAGTTTATGGCCAGGATGAATGATGGTTATATAGAACCTCCAGCTTCAGAGGCAGCATGCCACGGTACCTGTTACCGAGGACCAGCAGACATTCGAACATAGCCATCTTCAAGTATCTGAAGGGCTGTCACATGGAAGATGGAGCATACTTGTTTTTTCCTGCTCCAGAGGGTAGAACCCAAACCAATGGATTCAAACTGCAAGAAAGGAGATTATGACTAAACATCAGGAAGAATGTTCTGATGGTAAAAGGCGTTTGGCAGTGGTATAGACTCCCTTGGAAGTTGGTGGACTCTCCTTCGTTGGAGATTTTAAAGCAAAGGTTGGATAGCCACCTGCTGAGATTTCTTCACGTGATTCCTGCATTGTATGGGGTTGGAAAGTACCTTGGGGTGGAGTGAAGGATCCTGGGCTAAACTGGCTCTTTGGTCAGGTTCCTGCCTTATATTCCCCAGGTAAAGGACAATACACAGATGAGGACACATTAATGGGAGAATCTCAAGTAAGCTGGCTTGGTGTAAGGTATAGCTCCCCACAATATTATTCTAGGCCCTAGAACAGGCTTCCTCAAACTCGGCCCTCCAGATGTTTTTGGCCTACAACTCCCATGATCTCTAGCTAGCAGGACCAGTGGTCAGGGATGATGGGAAGTGTAGTCTCAAAACATCTGGAGGGCCGAGTCAGAGGAAGCCTGCCCTAGAACAATGCGAGAGAGGAGAAATTTACAATCTAGGGCAAAGGAAGAGAAAGGCCTTTTACCTGATGATTCTCTTCTGGCCCATCAGCCAGTTTTTCCATAGACTCCTTTCATAGATAGTTGAAAATACTTATGACAACTGCTTAAGAGATTAGCGGAGACTCTATGTACTGTATAGTTCCACATGTTTATTTCTATTACTTTAGCTGGGTTTCTTTTTCATTTTGTATGGTTTTTTTAAAAAACGTTCTTGTGAAGCAGTGATACAGTGATACATATATATATTGTTTGTATTTTAAGACTCTTGCGAACCATCTCTCAAGAGCTTTCTGTTGAAAAGCAGTTTATAAATAGCATGGATAAAGGCAGAAAAAGCATAATTGGTCAGTTTAAGACACCTGGTTTTATATATAAATCCTGTATCTTTGTTGTTACAGATTACATATTATTTGTATGATGGTTGCTGGAACAGAAATGTCACCTTTTCCTCTCATGCCTACTAGAAAATTTTTTTTTATTTCTTCCAGTTAAAGGATGCCCCCTTCTGGAGAAAAGCAAGTGGCCCAGTAAGCTCAGAAACGCAAGAGGAAGAGAACATACCTTGTTTGTGATTAATCTTCAGGATGATTACTTTTATAAACTACAGCTCTTCTGTCAAACTAAGCTGGCAGTTTGACAAAGCTGTACTAGACACAATGGGAGCTGTAAAATACAAATGCCAGTGATTCTTTTAAACGGACATTTGCTGAGCTGTAAGTTCTGTTGGAAGGGAATTTCATGAGGGGAAGTGAGGGGGGACAGAGATCCTTCTATTGTTATATGCAAAATGTAATCTCAAGACCCTTAAGGGATTTGCCATGTATTAAAATGGAGGGGCAGTGTGGCACCCTCATTCTTAATCTTTTCTAGGCATCAGCAACAGTGATTGTGCTATTCGCCTCCATATGTATCACAAACCAGCAAGCCATATGTCACGCTGAATGCATGTGAACTGTGTGTGTACAACAGTAGCAACAATGCAGAACATTAGTGGTGGTAGCTCCCCTGCTCCCCATGGCAACAGATGCGTCTTTTGGGAAGCACTTCCTGCTTCACTTCCAGGTATGTGGCTACCATTGCAAGGGGACATGTGGCAGTCCTTTCAAGTGAGGAAGGGTATGTAGCCAAGAATCCAGTTTAAAAGCAGCCAGGTGACAACGTTAATGCCATGCCTGGTGTCCAACTATATGCACAGAGAGCTCAACAAGATCACTGTCTTCCCCAATAAGCCCGTTCTTCCAATACAGAAGGGAAATAAAAAGGATTCAGGACCAGGTATATGGATTTGAGGCAGTTGGCATCCCAGTCCATGAGATACTAGGTTTATACAGAGTTGGAAGAAGAGAACATCCAAAATAAATTAGTTTCTTCAGGCCAGGGGGAAGTAGTGTTGTTGTTTTTTTATCACTTGAACATCTGAGGATGTTCAATCAACCACATTAAGGAATCATGCAGATGCTTTGTGAGGCTTACTTAATGTGTTCCATATCTGTCTCAAGAACCTGTCCTTCAGGCATGAGTACAATCAAGCAAGACACAGCAGGAGGTGGTTACTCAGACCTCCCATTTTTATGCCATTTTATGCAGCATTAAAAACAACAAGAACTCTGGAGACACCACTACAAATCATCAAATGGTAATTTGAGCATCTAAGTATTAAGCCAAGATTTTACTCTACTCTACTACCCAAATTAATATGGCATCCTAAACTATGTGCAACATCCAGGGGTTATGTTCAGGTTGGAAAGTACTTTATACGACATTAAAACATGTATGAAATGCAGCGGGGCTGGGAATTAAGTATGAAACAGAGAAAAGTAATAAAGTGTTGACACTTGCAAGTGTCCTGCGAAAATTTACATTTTGAGTGGTAGTTACTACCAATAATAGTGCATCAGGAAATAAAACTTTAAAAAATAAGCAGCCCTCAATTTGTTGAGCAGAGGTTTGGAGCAGTTTTTGTAATTAATTATTTTATTATTCTCTTGTGTTTTTAAGCACTGAATGCATCCTTGAATACTGCAAAAGCAGCCGAAAAGTATTTGTTTTTAACAAACACTGCCTTAAAAAGAAAAAGAAAACACTGTTCAACTGTTATCAGTGGCCAAATATGTGATTTGTGGTTAAAGAAGGCAAAATAGCAAGTGGAATTAGAGCATATTATTTCCTGCAGTGCTTGAGAAAGCAGTAATGCATGCATATATATTATACTATAAAGTTGTGGCAGTGTTCAGTTTCGTGAGTGCATGGCTAAATGTCTGTGAGACAGTTATTCCATAGCCTTTCTGAATCTTACAATGCCACATCAGACACAGTGGGAACTAATTTATCTGGATCTCCTGGAAAAGCATAATGAGTGGCCCAAAGGCTAGCAAAGTATTCATAAAGAGTGTACAAGTCTGGCTAGGAGCTTACATATATAGAGGAACAAGTTTATCACCAGGCAAATTATCTAAGTGGAGCTTAAGTCACAGAGAAATCAAATGACAAACTGTGGAAATAAGTCATTTATTCTGGGGTGGTATTGGGTTTTTTAAAAATGTTAGTACTGGGAATCTACAATACTGATATTTCCACAAACATCTATTTTCACTCTGCCACTTAAGTAAAAAAAAAAAGAAAATACCCAGGAAAGTGTACAACAGAAAACAATACACATTTAAGCTTGTCTGGTGTACTATAACACACATTTGTCAGGTGCTGCTGTCTTGCAAGAGGGATGATGCAAGCAGGTATTGCCGTGTACTCCATTTAATCCAGGTGTCCCATCAAGCTAGGAACTTTGGCTTGGGTACCCAATGATGCTGTGCCTTAGCAACTGTGAAATGAAGAACAGTTAAGTGGTGCAACACTCTTAGCCTTTAATTTTTCTAGAAAACGTTCAACATTCAAAGTGGCCTTCCGCATGTGAGAATGGGAGAAAATAGCCTCTTGTCAGACTAAAATGCAAACAAAAAACAACCCAACCATTCCTTTACTTCAGAACTTATCAGTGCAAACTGGAAAACTGAAACCAGAATAGGGCAGCTGTCACTTTCTGTATGAACTTGTTTTTCCTACAAACCTCTCTTCCACTCTCCTGGAATCCTAAGGTTGATGAATATTCAATGTATTTTCTCATTTAAATCAGTGTGCTTCTCTCTTTATATCAGCTTGGACCCAGAGATGGAAAAACCAGGACAAATGAATGGTTATGGTTCAGTCACACTTGAGAACAGCCTGGATTGCAAAGGCTTGGGATCTCACAAAAGTTGCCAATGTGGACTTAAATCTGCACAATTTACTTCAAAAGTCATTTTGGGACACTTCACAGAATTTTGATTGGATCTCTTGGAAAATGAGGAAGCGTTGTGCTGGGAGGGGCAGATATGCTCCAAGAGCAGCAATTCCCCCGTTTGACCTTTTGAACTTTAACAGACACTGCCGTGATATTTCTTGGCAGTCATGAAGGCTGCAGGCATTGACTGCACACAGCCTTGGCGCACATCCACAGGACTGTACAGGTTGGTGTTCTCATACGCTACTTGATATGAAACATGAACTGCTGTTAGTGCAGTATAAAGAATATATGCATGCAAAGAGAACTGGCTCCTAGCTTAGCTCGTAAATGAAGCCTGCCTCAGTTGACAATTACTAAGAGTTCAGAGCTTTGCAAAGCTTTTGGACTCAGGAGAATATCTAGAGAAGCAAGAGCCACAACAAAACTGAATAATATTCATCAAGCCAGGGAAATGTATTTGAGGCTGTTTATTTTATTAATCTTAGACAAAAGTCATGAACCCTGAAAGACATGCCGAAGTGTGAGAAGGATTGCAAACTATTTGTTTAGCACCTTCTTCCCTCCACTGAGCTTCAGAATAAAATTTTCTTCCAGCTTCCAAGTAAGCACAGTTCTCTATCCTGTAAATGCAAGGATTTACAGCCCTAGCTCAAGATTCCAATCATTATGAATAAGTGGTCATGAATGGAAAAAGAGAGGTCTACTTTCTCAAGCACTACCTCTTCCCAGTCCCCGGACCATGCAATCATCATCCAAGGCCCTTCTTCATGTGCCCCTATCATGGGAGGTCCAGAGGGTGGCAATATGAGAATGGGCCATTTCAGTGGTGGCTGCCCAATTGTGGAATGCCATCCCCAAGCACCACTGTTACATATCTTAAGCGCCAGACAAAAATCTTTCGTCAGGCCTTTGGCTTTTAATTATCTATGGTCCTTTTATATGGATGGAATGCATTAATCTAGTTTGTCTTTTAAGATTGTTTTTTAATGCTAAGTTTTAATGCATGTTTGCACTTAACATGCTTAAAAGAACTGCAAGTGGTTTTTAGTTGTTTTGGCAAAAGAGTGATCAATAAATTTAATTAATACCACCACTTTGAAAGTAGTACAGAAGTTTGGCTTTAAGGTTTTAAATGCACACAAAAATAGTGGAATGCCCTCCTTAGTCCCCAACGTGGGCCTCTCCAGATATTGCTGGTCTCTGAACTCCCTTCAACCCCAATCAGTGGAAAGAGATTGTGGTAACTGTAGTCCAAAACATGTGGAAAGCACCAGAAGACTGTCCTAGAGCATCATGTTTACAGTTGCTGAATTTTGCACACTTAAAATTTTGCACGCATCTTCTGCAAAGAAGGTCGCCATTAACCCAGCCAGTCTCATCAACGTCTAGAAATGAGAAATTTGAAGTCTTACTAAAGTTGTTCCAAATCTATTGGGCAAGGAAGGGAAAGCTTTTTTGCTCAGATAAAGGGCAGAATTCTTTATCAGAATTGCCCTCTCAGTCCAAATATGACAGGTGGGTGTGGCTGCCTACCAGTAAACACCATTATGGTTTTCCCAGACATGCACTACTGTGTGAAGAGCAAGAAAAAAATTTTTCCCAGCACTTCATATAGCAGCATCAGGCACTTGGGAACCCCATGAGTTTCCTTCTCACCCTTCCATTGGGGAGGGGTAGGATGACAATGAAGCTTTCTTTCTGTCCTTCAGCTCTGACAAAGGAGGGAAAGCAATCTCCCCCCCCCCCCAAGCAGAAAGGAAAGCAACGTAACAAGCTATAACATGTGTATAACATTATGCATCTCGTATAATGGATGGAACACTTTTAATGACTTGTTCACACATAATGCCAAGTTTGACTTGTGATTCTAGCTCTTGGAAAGGAAGCGCCAAATGTGATTTGCCAGTTTTTATGCAACATCATAATACAGTTTGCTCCAAGCAGAAAATAGCAAATTGGATCAAAGAGCCAGGGTGGATGGAGAAAAGGGATGCTCAAGGATAAGGCTCCTTCCTGCAGTACCAAACGTGGGTCATCCAGGAGGTATTTGGACCCTTGGTGAAGTTCACCATGCTGCCCACTACTCCATACCCCATTTCATGAATTGGGGAAATGTTTATTGGAAGTGCAAAATGACCACCTTTCATTCCTGTGCATTCAGCACCAACCTTACCCAAGCTCTCACCTGGTGTTGGCAGCAAGCCCGGTCTGCCACTAAGCAGTGGCCGCTTTGCAGGCAGATGTGGAGATGGAGGTAGGTGGACTGGTCTTTTAACAGACTTTATCAGAAGTGGCGGAGGGTTGCCCTTTGGGCCAGCCAGCCCTGTTTGGAAAGAGGGAAGGAGAAAGTGAGGAATGGGGGGAAATGATCAACATTTCTTCATTAAATGGTCACTCAACCAATACCCTGGAAATGATGATTTAATTTCACTATGGTTGCTATCCTGCCTTTCCACAAATATGCACCCCATGCTGCTAACACATATCAATGATTAGTACCATATTTTTCGCTCCATAAGACACACTTTTTCCTCATAAAAAGGGGAAATATCTGTGCGTCTTATGGAGCGAATGGTGGACCCTGGAGCAAATCATGCTTCTTCTTTTTTTAACAAAGAGAAAAGGGGGTGTTGAAAGGACCCCGCTCAGCAGCTGATCAGCAAGAGATCGGGAGAGAGATAAGAGTCCCCGGCTCCCTTTCGGCCCTTCCCCTTTGTCCAGGCCTCCATTGTTGAATGTGCTGCAGAGGGAGGTTGTTTGTTTCCCCAGCGACATGTGACTGGCTGATTAGATTATCTGTCTGGAAACTGTAGAAACGGCTCCCTTTCCTTAAGAAGCTGCAGAAATGTGAGTTGAACCCCATAAAAACGGGGCTTTTCCTCTTTGCTTTTCCCCCTTTGCAAAAAAAGCTGCACAAATCTGAGCTGATCCTCAAAAAAAAAACCCAGGGCTTTTCCATTTGCAAAAAAGCTGCACAAATTTGAACTGATCCTCAAAAAAACTGGGCTTTTAGAGGAGGAAAACCAGAAAAATATTTTTTTTCTTGTTTCCTCCTCTAAAAACGAGGTGCGCCCTATGGTCCTGTGCGCCCTATGGAGCGAAAAAATATGGTAGGTAATAATAATACATCAATAAGTTGCACAAATAGCAGCTAAGAAGCAGGGTATGATAGAAACAGCAACTGAGTATAAAGCACCTACTATCACCTACCTGCAGAACATAATCAACTAAACAAGCAGTAGGCCTGTCTTAATAAATGTTTTCACTTATTGGTCAGCGGTCAGAAAAGGCACCAACTGAGGTTCTCTAGGAAAGAAGTTCCACAGTGTAGGTGCAACCACTGAAAAGGCCCTCTCTCCTGTGCCTGCCCAACTTGCCTCTGGTGCTTGCAGTTGCAGATAACAGCCTCTGCTGATTACCTGCAATATCTGGGCATGCTCATATTGAAGGAGGTAGCTTTTCATACAGTTATCTTCCAAAGGATTTCCCCCCCAAAGAAATTGATTCCAACAGTGATTTTACACTGCATATGTAACATGTGTATGTACAGTGCATATTTTGACATTTATGGTGGACCAATTAAGTTGCACTGTTAGTTACCCTGGGTTTCTCATCGTTAACCATCAACCACACCCACCCTTCTATTTCCACTTTCCTCTCCCTGCTTCATTGTAGATCTTTAATAACACATCAATACAGTTAACAGGGTTACCAACCTGGTGTGGGAAGAAGACCTGTCAACGGTCTTTCACCCAACAAAGCTGGCTTAGCTGAAGATACAGATGACTGGCCTAACACAGAATTCCGGCCAGGAGTTGGAAGAAGGGGTGGGGGTTTGCTTAGAGTCTGGGGGAGAGCACTAGTGCTTGGCCGGACACTTGCTGGATACACCGTGTCTTCAGCTGCAACAGCTAAAGCGTCTGTTTCTGCAACAAAGACTGGTTTAGGAGAACCAAGAGTTAGCAAGCAACACACAATGATTAGTGAACACCCGATTTATTAAAAGCAAAGACTGTAGTTTGCCTCCGATTTATGGGAATAACACTCTCTTTAATTACCTAGTTTTTTCCCTCAGGGAAATACCTCAAATCTTTTAAAGACGCCTCAAGTTAGATTTACAGACGTTGTAAGTTTTATTTATTTTAAGGATTGAGCTTCTGAACTCTTCAGTTTGCAGAACATAATAAAGGGGACCGGGGTCTGCCATTGTTTTCGCGAGTATTAAGATTTCACATTTTAATTTAATAACTTGTTATAAGTGTAATGTCTTTTTGCCACGTGAAATGTGATGGTTACCAGAGGGTGGCAACGAACAATGGAAGTGGACTGGGGCTCTTCCATGGAATACTTCTTGCCACCCCATAATGTGATCGCTGCTCCTTAAGCAGCTTAATTCCTGCCTTCCATCATTAAGAACTTAGCAAGCAAAAGTAAAACCCCTGCCACATGATAAAAACACGCAGTTCCCCCCACTAATGAATGAATGGGACTTTAAAAAACTGCCTTCTTGCATAGCAGTAAAAACATGCTTTGAAGGCCTAGCTGGGGAAAAAGGGTCACTGTGTAAAAAGAGCTGTGTGCATGCGTGTCATGTGATGTACATGTGAGAGTCTGGATTCATGTTAACCACCACACACCCAGGCAAGACCTACTGGAAATATTACCCACTAATACCACATTATAAAACTATGTCTAAGCCAAAAAAAAGGGCAAGGTAGTTTTAGGAAGTGTTCGCATTCCAGTAAGAAGTGAGATTTTATGGCTTGAGGATGGGGCAGGATTAACATTTACATTCCATATTTTGATTATATATATTTTTAATATCAGGTTTAACCAAGAGCCAGTTTTAAAATAGTGAGATTTATTGGGACATTCTTGGGGAACAGGTGGGAAAGTAATGAATACCTTCAAGCTTATTTCTCCTGGTCTTCAGGAAGTCACTTATTGAGTTCAATTCTTCCATATACAAATGTTTTCCCTCACTTAACAGAAAGAGGAGATGTCTAATGCCTAGAGGCACATGGTAACTGTCATAGTGATCCCGCTCTAGGTAGTCATTCGCCAGATCAGCTGCTTTGTGTGAAATCTCTGTGCGTTCCTGTTGTTCGCGCTCAGCACAAATTTTCTCAAACGCCTTAGCTATCAGAGCCAATGCATCCTCCATGGGCATATTACGGTGTACTATAGAGAAGAGAGATACCTTGCTTTTTAAAAGGTTACACCAAGACAAAACCAAACACAAAACTGCTGTGTTCCTGCACCATTATTCTGAAGTTCAAAGTCAACATCTGTTTCAATAGGAGCAAATTTATATTTTTAACTGAATGTTATATGTTCATGATTCAACACAAACATACTCAGTTCTATTAAGTGTAATGTGTACATTTAACTATTGAGATCTCATTTGTGTGTTTGTTTAAAGTAAGTTAATTTCATGCTTAGAACAATTTTACAAAAACTTTTCTAAACTGAGGAACAGTTCTAAGAAATTAGTGTTGAAGGTGGGTTTGTTTGCTTTTTAAGATCCAGGGAAAAATACCCAGTCCAATGGTTTATTGTTTCAGACAGAAGGTGAAATCTGAGAAGTGTAAAAAAAAAAACACCCTCCAGTAAGATGAAATAAATTTTGCTCGGTGTAGAAAGGGTTTACAACTGTATTAATATTTAATAAATGTAAAAAGTGTTCTTCAGCACATTCAGCAGTTTTGTGAAGCAGTATTAATTTTCAGTTATAAGTATTATTCCAACTTGTGACATGTTTTAATATTGTATGTGTGTTGAGGAGGAGATCTAGATAGCATATTATGAATGGGGACCGTTTCTGAATGAATCTAAACTTACTTTTGATAGACTGATGAAGCATGATTACGGTGCAAGAGGAAAGTGTTACGTTAGATGGTTCAACAAGAACACAGAATGGGGAACCATCATTTTTAACTTCTTGTAGGGCACGTGTAAGACCTGATTCAGATGTAAGGTATATCATTTCCACAACAAGGCCATGATCCTGCAACCGATGGCCTATGGCTGTTGAATATTCCCTTGAAGGAAAAAAAGAAGAAGCAGGTTATTTTACAAATAATTCCCTCCCAAATATTAGTGTCAGTGGTCTAGTCGCTGCCATTATGTGTGCACGGAGAAGACTCAAGAGTACCAGACTTGTTATGTCAACAGTATTTCTTTGGGATTCAGTCAACCCACTTGAACTGGCAAGAGTGAGCAGATCTGGTTTGGATGGTAGACTTAAACAATAACTGAGCAGTTGTTTATGCAAATGGAAGCTTCAGTGTGAAGAACAAGGCCTAGTCCAACTGGAGGGTATATACAGAAGTTAGGGTTGGAAGCTATAATTGAATGTTAAGAGTGTCAGACAACATATTATGATTTTCAGTTATACTTTTTAACTATATGCTCTATACCGACATACACTTGTTGGTGAGGCAATATTCTTCTTCTTTTCATTCAGTTTTCCCTTATGGGAAACACAGATTTCTTTATCATACCAAACTGAATGGCAAAGCCTTTGGTTGCCTGAGGAATCCATGCAAGCAAGGCTCCGTAGAGTCCTGGACTGGGATACATGGGTTCAATTTTCCAAGTACTGTTAAGTTGCAAAACCGCTTGGCGTGAAGGAACATTTTGACAAAATACACTTAAATGTGGACTCATGAACACTTGTAAAATAGGAATTTGTGGGGTTTGGAAATAGGTGTGTATGTAAATTTATTTATCACTGTGTGATTAATTGCACCATAATTGATAATGAGTATGTGAATACATGTCAACTTTCTATTCTATTATTTTAAATGTATTTTTGAAACCAAATTGGTAGGACAGCAAGAATTAAATATCAGAGTAATTAGGAAAATTACCACCTAGTTATGGCATTACATGTATTCTTTTATTGGCACTTTATATACCAAAAAAACACCTTTAATGTTATGAAATCATGGCAATGCAACTAGGTTCCCAATCTGGGTCATTCCGTGCTAAATATGGACAGGAAATCAATTTCAAAGGCTTTAATTTTACAACCAAGATAAAAAGATAAAATCATGTGGGCAAAACACCCAAGTTTAACCAGTTAGATGGCACTGAGTGCCAGTCAGGGTGACATAATGTGATTAACTATGGGCATCCTGGCCTTTTTAATATATGTTGGTTCACATACCTGGAGCTTCAGCAATATAAAATATAGGTACTATGCACAGAACACGCACTCTGTATCTGTGATGTTAAAACTCTGTCTATGAAATGTAAAATGAATTGCCAATGTTGAAATTAATAGAAAGTACAATATTAAAGAGTTTTAAAGACATGCATTAACCTCAGCTACCTGAGAAAGTATGAACAGTTGCTAACTACCATTTTATTACATTTGGGCAAACATTTTAGTGTTACTTTGCAATGACTTTTCTGGATTTAAAATGGCAGGTGGTCATTCAACCAGAGAGGAAGGTGCTCGTATTCTGAAGATTGTAGGAAGAGGTATAACAAGAGACCCAAATGATTGATATCTCCAATATATCCCGCTCTATGGACTCCCGAGATTTGCTAGTGATATTAGCAGCCCAATGGATGAAAGGCAGAAATGTATTCAACATTTCCATGTGCTACTGGATGGGAAATTAGAAGAGGTCATGGAAATAGCTTACTAAAGCAAAGCAAAACATCTAATACAACCACCCTATATTTTTCTTATTAGTATAATATCCAATGGAAAGTTAAGAATATTTAAGGCATGCTTAAACATCATCACGCAGATTCAATATACTTTCAGTGAATAAAGTGTTCAAATTATGCTGGTAACTCATTCAGTGAAAGCCTACAGCTAACTGTGGCACTTTAAAAGAAATGGCCATTACTGTTTTGACACAAAATATGCTTGACCATTATGTGGAGAATCAGAAAATAGTCTTCAGTGGGGTGGTTTCAGAGCAAATTAAGAAGCTCTAGTTAATATTATAAGAGACTGAAGAGTCAGGTTGGAATGCCAAAGTGAGAAAGACTTGGTTGAAATATCATGGAAATTTCATTGCTTAGAAGCAGAAGCATCATATTTGTCTTGAACTGATAGACACCCTTTGCATTAGAAAATATTCCGGGCAGGGACCACACCAAAATGTTAAAAACAATGAAAGGTATTAACAAGTAGTTGAGTACAAGATTAGAAGTATGTATTTTGTTTTAAGAAGAATATAAAAGAAGTAAAAGCTATTTTAAGAAGCAACATAGAATGTTAAATATCAGGTGTTGTTATGCTTATTGAAGTTCCTAGCATTCCAAGTCAGCCGGCTTACGTAAACACTCAGTACTCAATAACAGCACAATCTAATTGATTAAACAATCTTACAGGCTGCCAGACTACCAACTTTATGAATACCCACAGTACTATAAACCTAGAGTATGCTTCGTGAACAAGATTCATTCAGCTTAGTTTGTCATTCAAATGTTAATCTTAAAAAGTGTTGAAATATCGAAAAAGCGTGTTGTTGTTTTTTAAAGTCTAATTATCAGCACTACATTATGGGAACATCAAATTTATGTTTGGGCAATCAAGGAAAAAGTGGGTTTATAAATGGAAACTTTAAGATTGCAGAATAATCTCTTAATGTAAGCTCTTATAGTAATTAATATACAAAAAAGAGAAACGTATCTTGGTTCATACTGTACATTTAAGATTCAGATAGGAGTATGGGGTGGGATATACGTGGAGAATTGGTTTCAAAATTATTAATTTCATAAAATTTATAGATCGCTCGACTGTAAAAAGCTAAATAAAACCCTCAAAGCGGTTTACAAAAAAATACAAGAAAATAAAGGAGGGGGGGAATACATATACGCAACCTGCTAGTTGATGGATAAAAGTCTGTAGTTACCGTGATACAAATTAACAACACTGCTTAAAGCGACCTTCCTGCTAAGTATAACCTGGTAATCAAAAGTAACAGCTTCAAGAAGCACATGAGTTAAGCCCCAAACTACACTGGATCATGGCAGGCCCACATCTTCAAATGCAGCTCTGCCACACTATGCAAATCAGGGTTTTGTTTGGGCAGGGGCTTGTTTAAAGGGCACAAAGAGTGTGGGTGGTAGGAGCTGACCCCCATTACTTTTATCCCCACTGCCCATGTCACTAGGTGCTTTTCCCAGGGAGGCACTGATACCAGCACAGCTAAGAAGAACCTGAGGGAAAGTTCTGGCATGTCCCTTTAATATCTCTCCTTACATGCAAATAAGTCAGGTCCAACTTTAAAAACACGCCCCTGCTGCTAGCCCATGTGGTACAGGCTTTAGGCTTGCATAACTGCCACAGTGGTACCATTTCAGGTAAATTTTTGGTATGGAAGCAGAGAAATCCTAAAAAAGATTAACTGTATTTGCTCAAGACCAAATTACACATTAAGATGTTAGTTCACAGCTCAGCTCGAATCCTTAAGTACATCTTTAAAAACAGACTTACGCTTGATCCTTGCTGATGGAAACAATGACACAGTCTGAAGGTCGGTCTTTGTCGTACTCCTTCTTTAACTGCTTGTGAAACTGCAAGTACAGCTTGTCCCGAAGAACGTCCTTTGTGTAGTCATCATCTAAAGAGATACCCAGACACGCTGAAGTGGAGTTGCTTAAAGCACTGCACCCTCTCCTTGCTAAGACAATTGCAACTTCAGAGTAGGTAACTCAACACATTTTAATAGCTCCCAAGTAAACAGTCATAATTTAGGAATACATAACAGGCATCTTGGCCTGCGGGACTGAGAAACAGAAGACAACAATATTTGACATGCCTATCACTTATCATCAGTACAAGCCACCAGAGAAATTCTCTCTTACCTTTTTGAGAATATTGGTATCTCTCATAATTATCTTCATTCCCTGTTGATGGATGATACTGCTGCCCAAAGAGTTCTTCAAAGCTAATCATACAAGACACAAAAGTGAATCAAGCAGAGTTAAAATAAAATTTCCTACTATTGAAGAGGACTCTGTCTCTCTATCTTCTCATATTGGGGCATATGATTAATGCATAATCATTATTCTTGATGAAGCATGCTGCTGGTCACTTAGTGCAATGCTGATATCAGTGATACAGCTATTTGGGACACTAGAAGACAAGGGCATAGTGGGGTGTCCTGGTAATATTGTTGAGGGAGGCATTTGATTGAACATTTTAATCAATGTTTAATAATATGAAGGTATAAAATAAAGAATAAATAAATCACATGGCATTATATATATAACATGTGTGCATAATATGTGTACCTGTGGCTCTTGGGCTGCTGTGCGTCCCCCCCATTTGATTCAATTTGTTTAAGAGATTAACTGCTGGTTTTTACTTCAAATTGAATTGTAAATCACCTCCTAAACTTTCTAAGCTGAAAGTATACAGTAAATATCTAGGTGCAATTTAAGAGCATAGGAAATTAGCCAATAGCAGGCATCGTCTACTCTGATTGGCAGGAACTTTCCAACATCTCAAGATGGCAGTTTTACACACCAACTGCTATCCTTCCTTTTCTAACTGGAGATGTCAGGAAATGCACATGTGACCTTGTGCATGCCGAGCATGTGCTCTACCACTGAGCTGTGGTCCTCCCAAATTTAGGGTATTCTCAAGATGTTTACTATTGGCATGAGAAACTGTCTTGTCAGTGTGGTGCTGGGCATGCTATGCAAAGGCCACAGCTTCGCATGGAATCAGCGCCTGCCTAAAGCCACCACCAACTGTAAGAGCCATATGGGCTGGCTTTAGCAGTTATGCCCAAAGAGAGCTTGAGATCAGCCATTTCTAGCTGTTGGGAATAAATATATTCTGGAAATTCAGCCTTTTTTAAAAGTTAAAAATAAAAGTGTATGTATGAACTTCCTATCATGTTATACCCTTAAAGTGAATCCATAAATAGCCAGGAAAAAAGAAACCATACTTAAATCCTACGTTCTAATTGAATACATTGAACTGTCAAAACCAGGCATGGGCAAACTCCCATCATCCTTGGCTAACAGGACCAGTGGTCAGGGATGATGGGAATTGTAGTCCCAAACATCTGGAGGGCCGGAGTTAGCCTATGCCTGGTCAAAACGCTGTTACGTGCCAAATCCATTGGTCTGTATCTGTTTCAAAATAGTATATAGCCCAGTTTTCCTTAAACGTCTGAATATATTGTAGGGAAAGAAGAAATTTTAGGACAGGAGCTTATTTGTTAACATTGGGTTTCACATCTTCTTTGAGCCTTGGGGATGGGGTCAGGTTATTATTCAAATAAGTACTAAGAAAAACCCTTCTAACCTGTTAGCATCTTCATAGTCCTTTGAATAACCCTCTGGAGACGAGTAAGAGCTCTTCTGAAAGGTTTTGTAAGGATTTATGCTGTAAGGCACAAAAATTGTAACATATTTAAGATGCTGGATTATAATTAAATGTAAAAATACAACCTAACCATCAAACTATTTGAAGGTGTTTTTTTTTAAAGTATTTTAAATGATTAAAACATTGAGGATTACTTACTCTAGAAGTCGTGGAATCCATCCAGGTCTATGCCTAGACCCAAAGTGGGGAAAAAATAGATTAACTTAAGCAGAAGATATGCTGCAAGCATCTGTCATTGATTATATCACTGTAGAAGTAAAAGGTGCAAATTGTCTTAGAATATGAAGAGCTTATAAATTCCAAATGCTTTAAGACAGATTGATAAACTGAAAGGATAAAATATGAAATTATTTATTTTCAAAAATGGCTGTAGAACAGAAGCTAGTATTGCCCGTATTAATACTCTTTTTTATTATTTATTACTGACCCTTCACCCTAAAAACACATTAAAAACTTAAAATCACAAAAATGAGGTGCATGACTCACAATACACATAGAAGTGCACAGAAATTCACCTAGCAGTATATATCATAAATGTAAAATGTAAGAAAAAAAATCCCTCAAATAATTATCAATGCAATATTTTGATGCTCTTGGAGGATGGGGGGAATTAACTATACAAGTTAATAAAGGTGTAATAGATTGGTCTATGAAAAGTCTGAGGGTATCTTACAAAAAGGTATAATGCAAGACATCCTAAATTCTGATCTCTTAACTGAAGAAATTCTTAAGAGCAATTTTCTTTACAATGGGACCATCTATTAAAAGGAAAAAGTGTAAACATGATGCATCAGAAACCCAGTTAGAAGCAAGGCATCTTAAGAAATGTTTATTCTGGTTCTGAACAGGAAGGATAATGTTAAACAATCTGATTTATTGGGAAAGAGGTTGTCTGAACCTAGAGAGGGATAGCTATAGAGCAGAGGTGCCCAAACTGCAGGGGCCAGATTAAACTGAATGGTGGGCCGGAGTAGACTCCTGAAACGGACTTTGAACATGCCTGCTATAGAGCAACTCAAAGATAATAGACTTTCAGCAGTGTAAATATGAAACTATTTAACATCATAAAGCATTAAGACAAGAAAAATAATAAGTTAGAGATATGTTGATTTAAGGAAGCTGCAGCATGCTACTCATGTCAATGAATTATCCCTTGATTCCCTTGAACCACTACAATGTACAGTGGTACCCCGCTAGACGAATGCCTCGCAAGACGAAAAACTCGCTAGACGAAGGCATTCGTCTAGCGGAAGGCTGCCCCGCAAGACGAAAAAGTCTATGGGGCTGCCTCGCAAGACAAAAAATTTTCGTCTTTTTTTTTTTTCCGTTTTGCGGAGCGCGGCTGTCATTGCCGCTCCGCAAGACGAAAAACCCGCTAGACGAAAATTTTCGCAGAACGAATTATTTTCGTCTAGCGGGGCACCACTGTAGTATTTTTTAAGTCTAGAAGCCGTATCATGGGGAAAGACACAAATAGAGCAACCACCCTTTCCTGCTGATGAACTCAGCAATCCAGCTGTGCTACACGTATTTGCTGAAGCTGCTGGGTTTGAAGTCTGCACAGGTTGGGTAGAGAAGCCCATCCAAAAGTAAAAAGGAGAACAGATGTATAGTCTGGAAAGTTATGTCAAGTATCAGAGGCAGCATAAGGATGACAGCTGCTTGGTCTTGCCTCATTTGCTGTTAACTATAGCTAAAGGACAGATAAAAACAAATTTAGTTCTGATGAATAAACTAGATTAACTTTGAACGTAAGCAGCAGCATTCTGAACCCTTTAAGCACAGCTTCCATCTAAATACACAAACATATAAAGCTAAGGAGGCCAAGAAACTCAGTGTTCATTATACTGCCCAACACTGTAATGGTACTAAATATAGCACACAACTCCAATCTCTTACTCCAAGTAAAGTTACTCTTCAAGTAATCTTGTTGGTACAGAAGTGTCCCACTGTGCAATACATTTATTTGGCATGTGCTAGTTGGTGTACTGAAGCAACCAGAAAACAAGGTGGGATAAACCCCCCAGGACAAGCAGTGTTGCCAAGGAATATGTGATAATAACAGCCATTTGCTTCTCAGCCACCTTTATTCCAGTAGGGCTTCCAAAGGACAGGAACACCATTCAGTCAAGAGTGTAAATACAGTACAATATCACAGGATCTGAACCTGCCTCCGCTTCCCAGTCCTAGTCCAAAACAGTGTTAAGAAACTTACACTGTATATGAAAGCTTTGAGCTAAATGGTACCTTAAATCTAGGTTGTGGGCACAACAATGGAATGTCTAGGCATGCTTTTTTAATTACAGTGCCCCCCATCATCCTGCATTTTCCATATTGCCACATGGTAACATCTTCTTCACTGCGTGGGTAGTCACGACAGGACTTTACTTAATGAAATGAGAACAAGATTGTAGAGGGGCACATGCTCTGCATGCAGAAGGTTCAATCTCAAGCATCTCCAGGAAGGCCTGGCAAAGAGTTCTGACTGAAACCCTGGAAAGCTGTGGCCAGTCAGCACAGCGGTAGATAGCACTGAGCTGGAGTACCATATGTCTGACTTGAACTAAGGCAAGTACCTGACACTAACGAGGTGGAGGGGGGGGGTGATAGGATGTGACCATAATATATTTATGGGGTAGAATTCCACATGGACTGTAACAAATGTTTGGACTGCGCAATCATTTCAGATTGCCAGACAGAACAACCCCCTCCCCCCAGTACATCCTGATCTGGGGTTTTTCCTGACAACCCCAGAACCACTTTTTGGGCGGGTGCAGACAGGAGAGGGGGAGAAAGCCCTGTTGCGCAAGTGGAAGCCCTTTAAGTGACTCTCGCCTGTAGTTTCTAAAGGTTTTATAATTGCACTAACATTTATGCGCAGAATTCTGAATGACATCAATGGGATTATCTCTTGTATTATTAAATGTCAACTTCAAAGTATTTAGCAGAGCACTTAGAAACATATACTGTGTTGCTTTTAAAAGGAAATGATCATTAAATTGGGACTAAAGCAGGGGCAGGGAAGTTCTGCCCCTCCAGATGTTGCTAGACCAGCTCTCATCATCCCTGAATATTAGTCATGCAGGCTGGGGCTAATGGGAGTTGGCATCCAATAACATCTGGAGTGCCACAGATTTCCCACCCTTGGACTAAATAATTAAGAGCATTTTACTAACCCTGAAGTAGTAGTAAAACAATTTAACTACAGCTTCTGGGATTATTACATTCCAACCAATCATTTTTAACTGTAGAAAAACAAACAGATAATGCAATTTTATTTTACCTCTTTTCTGGAACAGGTGTTTGTGCTTGATCTGTAGTCACTTTGACCCAAGAAGACATTTCAGTTTCTATATGAGGGGGGGGGGAATTATTATTTTCATCAGGGTGAATTATTTCCAAAATAAAAATATTTCACAGACCTTCTCTTTACATGACAACCATTACACCAATAAAGATACAGTTAATCACATGTTTCCTTCAGACTATCACTTCATTCCTGAAATGAAACAAAGGCCAAATGTTCAAGACATTGTCTTACTCCAAATTAACTTGTTCATTAACTATATACACCTCTTCACTCACAAAAGAGTGAAGGAACTGCAAAAAATATTACCAGGATACTGGGTCAAGTAGACTTGGTTTCTAATGTCATTTATTTTGAGGGAATCTCCAGGTTCACATTCAAAGTCTATTGATATTTAGTGTTAGAAATGTGTCTTTTCCTAAGTCAGGTTAACTGAAAGGTATATTAATTTAGAAATTCCCCCGTGGTATGTGACCTGCTTGAAACTATATTTTTATGTGTTTATGTACCATGCTAAGTCTAGCTTACATGGGATATTCTTTGGGGGTGGGCAGATCCCACCTAAATGAGGAGACAGGTAGTGGACTGAACTTTCTGTTTTTTTCCACTCAAAAAAAAAAATTGCTTCTCCAATAAGGAATGGTGCCTTATGTTTTTCCATCACAAGAGCACAGAAAAAAACACACTCTTACCCTCTCAGGGGAACTTCAGTCTATAAAATGCTGCATATAATTACAGGCTACCAGTTCAAACACGATTACATACATTGTGGAAAAAAACACACAAAGCAGTGCAAATATAGATTAAGGCAGTGGGGAGGGATTTGGAGATTCTTTGATTAAGCAGAGGAAGAGGATGTGTAATATAAATTCTGCCAAATATATAAATAGTGTTACAAAAGCCTGCCCCTCTCTCTCTGCCAATTGGTGCCAAGAGCCCATGGCTAATACCTGAGGCAAGAAGTTCTACTGTATTTTCAATGTCCTTTATTGTTCTCTTGATAGCCTTAGCTTGGCCAGGTATGTGAAGAAGTGTGCATGCACACGAAAGCTCATACCAAGAACAAACCTAGTTGGTCTCTAAGGTGCTACTGGAAGGATTTTTATTTTATTTTTTATTTTATTTTGACTTGGCCAGGTTGGTTTGCATAAGCCAGCCCAGGAATTTGCTGTCTGGCGCAGCTCTGCAGTTTGTTTTAATCCATATCTCAATTAATCAGAATCCTAGCATTTATTCCTAGGGTTTAGGGGGATTCCCTTCCCATCTATAACAATACAGTAGAGCGGGACATAAGTAGAGGTTCTACTGTACCTAGAAAAGGCAGCCTAGAATAAATTTAGCAGTGGATGGGTGTGTGGGTGTTGGGAGAGAGAGCAGGAGTGAAGAGAGAGCTTGCCACTCTAAAGCCACAAGGGTCTTTTTTGCCAAAATATATTTTTTTAGCCAAAAGATTTCAGTATGGGTGTGGGGGAGAGAAATAGGAAATGGTTCACCTTGAGGTTCTTCAAAGGCTCACAGTTGGATAAGATTTGCAAGAGTCTCATTCTGTTTTGCAGTTTTAATTGTACAGCATTTTAACAGTTTAGCTGTGGATTTGTGTCTGCATGTGTGTGTGCGCGCGTGCCTCCCTAATACTCAATGTTATTGAGAGTCAGCATGGTGTAGTGGACCTGGGAGACCAAGACTTGAATCCTCACTGGGTGACCTCAGCCAGTCACTCCCTTTCAGCCTAACCTCCTAACCTACTTAGTGGGAGTAAAAAGGGAAGGAGGAGGAGAACTAGGTACACCATTTTGAGCTCCTTAGAGGAAAGCTTGGATATGAAGACTAAAACAAAAATAATGAGCTGATGCACCACTGTAGTTAAGCATGAGAGACTAGGAACAAGGAAACCCAGCTTCAAATGCCTACTCACACACATCCCCCCCAAAGCAAAAGCTCTCTGAGTGAGCTTGAGCCTGTCACACTCAACTACCTTGCAGGACTGTTGTGAGAGTAACATGGTAGTGAGGAAGCGAGGAGGAGGACCATGTTATGCCACCCCTGAGTTCCTGGCATAAAGGACGGATAAAGAAAAACACAATGGTGATGATAAATAACCCAGAGATCCGGGGAGCAATGCGGAACAAATATGCAATCCACTTCCCCACCTCGAATCGCCGTCTTGCTACCCTCTTCCCAGTCGACCCCCCCCCCCGTCCCAACTCACACGTTCAAGGCTTCACGAATCTTGTTCTTCCGCCGCCGCTTCCCGCAACGGCCTCAACCTTTTCTCTCCCTTCCCGCAAATGAAACACAGTCAGGAGGAAACTGGGAGGGTGCGCGGCAGGGGAGGTAACAACAGCGGTGGCAACAACAGCGGCAGCGGCGGCGTGAATCAAAGACAAACACGCTACCGCCCATCCCCGGCTCCTCCTCTTCCGCGGGGCGGAGCATCCTTCGCGCGCCTGCCAGCTCGAGGGCCGAAAGCGAAGGGCGGCCTTTACAGGCACACAGCGCCCCCGGCGCCTCGGCTGAGCTAGGCCCCGGCCTGCTTGGTTTCCATAGCAACGGTACGGCAGTCTGCGGCGGCCCCCCCTCCCTTCCCCGGCCTCAAAACGCATTCCTATGCACGCTTAGCTAGCTTGTTGATTCGAAATGTTTCTCAGCCGCCTTTCTTCCAGTAGGGCTCCGATCCTGTTACTGCTTCATCCTGGGGGCATAAGTTCCAGTGAGGCTTATTTCTGAGTTAGAAGTAACTCAGGGTTGGTTTAGCCTGAGTTAGAACTTACTTCAGCCTTTTTTAAAAATTTAAATTAATTTAAATATCAATTAAGCTATCAAATAATTCAGTATGACACAAACCTCACAAAGGTCAAGTCAGAGATGATATCCCTTATTTTATAGTGAAGACATGTGCCTGCTTTTAGTGAAGGCTGGCAAGGACTGTCTTAAATTCTTAATTTTTAAATAGTGCCTGGGTTTTTCCTTTAACACTGTGGGATAAACAATGGCAGTAAATAATGTGCAGCACCAAGAAATCCAAGGATTGTTGTTCCTGCTGTCTCTTACAGTAGTATACCTGGCTAATAAGCATAGCAGTCATGCTGATAGTGGTAATAATACCTTATAGAAGTTTAATGTGATCTTTTAGTATTTTATTGTTTGCGCTATTTTGTGAAACTCCCTGGAAGTGCAAATATATAACGTTCATCGATCAACTAACTGTCGGTGAAGCCTCTGCAAAGACACAGCAGGAGCGTAAGGATCTTTTGCGACAACTTTTAACAAATTCTAGGGAACAGGCGATGGGTGGTCGACGGCACAACGCTACTGACCGTTACGCATGCGTATTCTTCTTTGCCCTTTCCTTTAACCTCCCTTCTTCAGCCTCTTGCCCTTACGTAGTCTGTCCAATGAAGACGAAGTTTGTTGGACGGCGGGCGCTTGAGGGGGAAACTGCCCAATAGAAAGAAGCGACGCTTTCATCGATTTGAAGGAAGTTCGAGAGCTTACGGCGCTACATGGAAGAGAGGAGGTGGTGGAAGAGGAAGAGGAAGAGGAAGAGGAAGAGGAAGGGAACCATAGACTTTGAATCTGTGAATGGTGGTAGTCTGCGAGTTTTCCTTATTCCCTGCCCCTCACAATGAACTCGCTGGAACAAGCGGAAGGTAATTCGGGGTTTCCCTGAGGCGGGGCGGGGGGCGTCATAAAGGCACCAGCCTCTCTCCAGGGAAAGGGCATTTTGCTTGTCCTGTATCCCCCTTTTCTTCCTCTCAGTGTCCCCAAACGAGTTTTTGAGGCAGTGAGCCGCCGTGGATAAGAAAGAAAGCAGCTGGACCTGCCAAACCGAGTCTTCCCAATTAAAATGCCCTCCCGCTGTAGGGCTGACAACTTTCCAACTCGCCCATGTGGTTGTTGCTTGAAACAGCAGACTGGTCCTTGAGAGACGAGTCGTACCGTGACAGTCTTGTTGCAGGACCTTGGCACTGGGTAAGGACTAACAAATGTTGTTGCTGTGGCATAAGCTTTTGTGAAGTGGATTCAGGTCTGCGGAAGCTTACACCATAATAACATTTTGTTAGTGCTGTGCCCATCAAAGCTTGTGACCAGTTTACCTGTGAGAGCGCCTCACCCCCATATATGCCCACTTGACCAGTCTGCGGAACTGGCGCCATTGCAGGTGCCACATAATACCCATTCTGCATTTATAAGAAATAGATATTTTTAGTGTAGCAGCACCTACACTTTGGAACTGCCTGCCTATGGATATAAGGCAGGCGCCTTTCCCTACCGACATGTAAAATGTTGATGTATATTTTAATCTGTTTTTAGTTTATTGCTTATTTTATTTTGGAATATTTTGTATAGTTTTTAACTGATTATCTACTGATAATTTTATTTATTGTTTTCTCTTTCTAAACTGATTTGATTTTTTTAAAAAATGGTATACATTTTGTGAAATAAATAAAATAAAATATTTGTTTGGCACCAATTCATGATCTTCCTTTTCCAACAAGCCTCTTGAATTGAGGGTTTTGTTGTTTTTAAATCCCAATCTGTATCCGTAGTGGAATTTAAATTGTTTTTAAATACAATTTCAATGTTAAATGACTTCCGGAGGTTTCGTGGAAAATGATACATAGATGACATAAATAAGCGTTACAAAACACTTTCCTGTTTGGACATCAGTATAAGACAGTAATGTATTTTTATCTCCATGCCTTCAAGTTGCTCCTCAATTGCTTTCTGCATATCTGGTGGTTGTTAAAAGGAACACAAGCATATCTGTAGAGTTTTTTTTTGAAGCCACTAGTAACTGAACTTTTGTCAAAAAGAACAAAATTACTGAAGGCAGGGTTTAGGGGATATTTAACAGATGGTGCAATATGACCTTATTTTAGACCCTATGCTGAGTGTTTTGAAAGCCTCTTCTTAATGTCTGCAAAATGTGTATGACGGGGATAGTCAAACCTTTTTTCAATTGTGTGCTGCATTCCCTTTGGGTAAACTGTGGAGAGCTGTATGCTGGTGGTCAAACCTAGTGAATGTGTTGTGGATTAACTAATCTGGAATAAAGTCTGCCCTACTTCATATTTTTTACTAGTGTAACAGTAAACAGACTGTTTTAAATTTACTTTACACTAGTGAAAAATATGAACCACACCACAATCCAATACTTGTCTACTCAGAGGTAAACCCCATTTTGTTCAATGGTGCTTACTTCCAGTAAGTATATTATTTCAGCATAAGTCCAATTAGATGGTTGCCTTTCTTTCTTTCAGATCTCAAGGCTTTTGAAAGAAGACTTACTGAGTATATAGCTTGTTTACAACCAGCTACTGGACGCTGGAGAAGTAAGTCAAGCTCTCTAAAAGCAGTACAAATTTGCTTATAAATGCTTTGATCAAATTGTACCTACATAGTGTAGTATTAACATTTCAGTAGCTTTTATGATGCATTTGCGATGCAAAATTCTGCATATGAAAAGAAAATATAGGATAAATAATACTGTCTTACTGCCAAAGAGAACTATAGTGTACAGTGGTGTCCTGAACTTCTGAAAGCAGTTATTTTTGGAACTAAGATGAGGACAGCAACTTTTTTTCTAGCATACCAACAATCCTATAAAGTAGGTTAGGCTTAGAGATACTTACTCAAGAGCCTTGTGATTCCTTTACAGCTGAGCAGGGTTTTATTCTGGATTTCCCACATGAAAGATCTCTATCTCCCTATGTGTCTACTATGTGTTCACTATGCATTTGGACACCTCTTAAGATATTGTCACCAAAATTTGCATGATGATTCATGAAATCAAGGAGCAAACATCTATGTTTGAATACAATTGGATTCTATTTTGAACCAAGATGGCAGACTGAACCTTTCAAAACTACACTGATTTTTTGATTTATTGGAATTCCACATACAAAGGCTGCTAGTTAATGAATACAGTCATGTTAATTCTAGAAAAACAGTAGTCCTCTTCAGACATTACTTGCATGAAGAGGGGCAAACTGTTTTAGGGCGTAACTTCTGCAGCGGAGAGTCTGCTCTTTGAATGGAGGCATGCTTCTACCGGTATCTATGGAGCAGCACTCAGTGGCAGAAATTGTGCCCCAACACATTAGGGATGGGGCTAAATTCATAACACTGCAGCCCCCTTTACTGTGCTTCTATTTTTCATGTGAGGAATGCCTGAATAATGCTATAGTTAATGGTTGCCTATGGAAGAGAGGTTACTTCTGCTCTGAATACCCATGTGTTGGAGAAGTATTTATTGAACTTGGAAATTTGCAACACATTTAAATTACTAGCTAACCTAATAAAAGGCAGTTCTTCCGACTTTTTGTGCCTATTGGAAATTGCATAGAATTATATATTGATGGCTGTTCCTGTGCAGATATTTTTTTAAAGGATGAATGAGGTACAGGAAGTGCTGTTCAATGAACTGCAGTGGAATGTAAATCACCCAATTCAATATGATTACCATGTTCTTTGAGAATAACTAAGACCTTTTCTAGAAGTTGTCCCAAATATATTGCTTCTAACATTTTCCTTTTCCATTAGTAATACTGATAGTCGTATCAGTCTGTACAGCAACTGGTGCCTGGAACTGGTTAATAGATCCTGAAACACAGAAGGTGGGTAGTAGCATTCTCAAATGTCTTGCTACTGTGTTGCTTTCCTATTTACCAGTAATCTGTTTGAACATGTGGCATAAATTCATGCATAATGCTATGCATACGTTAACAGGTTTTATAGACTGCTGGAAAATTCCCCATGGTATCCTATAGCCAAACCTAGACATTGTGTTTAGTGTCAGTGCAGTATTTCCATCCTCCAAGGCGGATTAGAACAATATTTGTGTCACAACCAGGGATTTGGGATCTGTGATTGCATCATGATTTTTGGCTTGTTGGGTTATAGTTTAATGTAGTAGCTAGAATGTTCTTAAGATCATATCTATGCACCTATTCTTTGGGACACTGCTAGCCTTCATAATTGCAAAGGTAGGAAGTTGGGACCTTTATGTCAGTCAGAGCTTACGAAGAGCCCTGCTGGATCAGACCAAAGATCTACTTTGTCCAGCATCCTGTTTTCACAGTGGCGAATGAGAGGGAAAACAAATCTGTTACTTTATATAATAATTTCTAAATTAATAATTTATTTCCCCCCTTATATTGTTAAAATTAGTAAATTGTTTGCCCCTCATTCTCAACTGTACAATATGGTTTTTTAAAAATTAAAACAACTTCTGTAGGTTGAAGCAGACTTGTGGACAGACGCCTAGAGGTTAGCAATGGTGATTCTTTAGCTGAGTATTGTGCTCTCCAATGAAGATTTAAATATTTTAATTGTGTTAATTTCAAACTAATTGTGTATTTATAAAGTGTTGTTTGATTTTATCCTAGGTTTCTTTCTTCACATCTTTATGGAATCATCCATTCTTCACAGTTAGCTGTATTACTCTTATAGGTTTGTTTTTTGCTGGAATACATAAAAGAGTGGTGGCACCCTCAATGTATCCTTTATTCAGTACCTGGCATATATTTAACCATGATCACACTGGCAATAATTTCAACTGAAGAAACTTTTAGCTACTGTTCTGTTCTCTCTGAGAACAGAGTCAAAGAACAGAGAGAGTTTGAACAAACACTTTTCTTGAAAGGGGAGTTTGGACCCAAGCTTCTATACTCCCTCCATATGGTGACATGTGAATAAGGTCATCTCCTCTCAGGGTGGTGCTCTGCACAACATTGTGTGTGACCCTACCACCATTCTGTAAAACAACTCTATGGTAATTGTTCCCAGGATATAGCTGGAGCGCAAGTAAAGCCGCAGAACTTTGCTACCTATTACTTTACTGATAAAAAAATACAGAGAGCATACAACTTGGGTGGGGAACCACCAGCCCACGGGCTGAATGCAGCCCAAGACCTCCCCATCTGGCCTTCAGTGCCCCTTCTCTCTAGTCTAGTGCAATCACTTTGCTTTGCTTTGCCCCGACTATAGAGTCTGGTATGTTTCTTTGATGTTTTTTGTTCAGCATAGCAGCGCGATGTCGAACGGTCCTGGCAGAATACAACATGTCCTGTGATGATGTAAGTGGCTTTGGTTTCCCTGGCTGAATGTGTCCCCTCCCCTAATAATCTTCCAATACACATTGTCTTACAGCCTCTATTGTCTTTAAGTTCCCAGTTTACTCTATGTGCTCCTGGTTTCTTACTCCCATCAGTGGGCTCGAGGTGGTCTATTCTGCATGGGACCAAGACATTAAGGATCGTTTTGCCCTATATAATGATCCTTCTATAAGAAGTGGCCTAAGTATTCCTTATAATGTTGCTAGTAGACAAACCTGAGTGGCCTCCTTATCTGACATGAAATCCTTAAATTATTAAGAAACGAAAGATCAATCGGGGCGAATATTGTGCTATCTTTGGTCTGTAGCATGCATTAAAAAAATGTATGAATTCTGTAGATTCATTGCACTGGGAACCGATGATTGTAGTTCCCATTAAAAAAAATTATTCTACTAATAACTGACCAATTAGATTCATAATCCTTGCAAACAAACTCTTGTTCTCAGTTTCCACTTTAAGCTAGATCAGACTTTGTTAACTTGGCCCTGTCCAGATGGGGCTGATGGGAGTTGTAGTTCAAAACATCTGGACAGCAATTTGGCATAGGCTTAGCAAGACGACAGAGAAGTAATCCCAACATAGCAGGAGTTGCTGTAATGTGACAGTGATTTCTTTCTTCCCCAGACTGGAAAACTAATATTGAAACCCCGGCTTCACGTCCAGTAACCCACTATCTTCCTTCGACTCTACTTGTTGCTGTGGAAATGTAAGAAAAGACCTTTCTTTGAGAGAGTGAGGCCAAATAGGATTGTGGGATGTTGACAGCAAAAGCGTGAAAACATCTGGTTTATTTATTCAGAATCTCCTTGTGTTTCTTTTTTTTGTCTGTTTTATGCTTTCAATTCCTTCTCTGGCAGCAGAGGCGGGTAAGCTGTAGCCTTCCAAATGCTGGGGGACTCCGACTCCCATCAGCCCCAGCAAACAGTCGTGGGTAAGGGATAATGGGAGCTGTAGTCCAACAGCTTCTGAGGGACACAGGTTTCCGCAACCCTGCCACACAGTATTAGTATGTCTCTGAGGCTTCATCTTCAGCAAGGTGGGATCCTCTATTTAGAAAAGGACTCAATTGGTTTTATGATGTGCAAATCACTGTAAATAGAAAATGGAACCAGTATTTGAAGAGATACTTAAACCTGCCATTCATACAGCGTTTTACCATTACATTTGTTCATTAATCATGGCTATCTCATTCCCCACCCAACACTGCATTTTATATATAAAAATTCTCCTGGAAGAACTCTTTTTGGTGCATATTACTTTAATTTTGTCACAAAAGCTCCTGTTCTTCAGTTCCTTGCATTAGCAGTAGCCTATTTTCAGCAAATTCTATGATTAGGCTTTTAATATTTTAAAACCTCTGTGTGTTTGGAGCATACAGTAATGATGTATTGTATCTGAAATTTACACTGTGGTAGTTTTGCCACGAAACTAGTATTGCTTAACTTCAGATTACTTGATAAAAAGAAAGTGCCACAAATGTAACAAAGCTCAAGGTAGATTCAGACTTTCCTTTGGGCCCAGTCTGGCATAATGCTGCCTGATTCCTTAAGCATCATTAGGCAACCTGCAGACCTGTGTGTACTTTTCCCTCTCACGTGAAACTTCTTTTCAGTTTCTGAGCTAGCAAAAGTTACTGCTTCCTTGGTGCCGGCGTTTTTGCTAACCACATTTGGTGCCAAGCCAGTTTGCCAGCCTGCTTCGAATCACTGTTACAAACTGTGGTTTGACATTAGCTAGGGTTGGCAGGAATGTTAGCATAATGCATTAATTCACTATGCAGTGGAGCATAAGCTGCATTATTGATATTGCAAGAGAGGATTAGATGCCCGGAGGAGTATGCGAAGCTGTGGCACACTATCTGATTATATGAGCAGGCAGCATGACATTTAATGCAAGGCCATCTATTTCCCTCCCTTCGCCCAATTGGATCATCATAATCAGGCCACTGAGCCAAATTCTCTATCCTTAAATGCCTGTGGAACTTGGTGGGTAGGGGGTGGCAACTAAAATAGCTTTGTGAAGAGGCAAAATCAGCCATCCGAATCTACCTTTATTACAGAAAAGTGTTAAAACTTAAAAGTGGCTGTTACACATAGTATGACTTTGAAATACTGACACAAAGCAATTTAATTTTAAACATTTAAATCCTTCCTGTGCCTTTTTACAAAACCTGTTTCAAGCTATTTTAAGAAGAGTATAAAACTTTAAGAGCACAAAGCAACTTGCAGTGTAGGAAATGCTGCACCACAAGGAAGATTTTGTACATACAGGAAACCAAAACTACACTTGTGTCAATGTTTAATTCTCCTTTGAATGCTGCAATTAAATCCTGTGCTCTTGAAGTCTTCTCTGCATCTCTTGCTCCACCTGTTTTTAAGTGCTGTAAATTTTTGTAGGAAACGTGTATAAAATAAACATTTTATTTATAATGGTATGTTTCCTGGCATTTGTATTTAAAATTGCAAGTATATAAACGTTAGGAGCGCTGAAATCTATTAATTTCACTTCTAACACTTCTCATGTTACCAACTATTGAAAATTCAGTTTTTAAAAACTCTGATTCAGATATATAGGGTTGGTCAGCTTCATACAGTACTGTACAGTCATACCTCGGGTCAGAGGAGGTAACCTGAGAATTCTCACACCTGTGCCATCTCTCCTTGACCTCTCCCAGACACACATTTCTGCAAAACAAAAGGTTTCCTGCCCTGGCTGGTAGGGCTAATGCGAGGCTAATGGCCGTCCTTTGTGAGGGAAATGGCCCATCATCAGGCAGAGGGCTGCTCACCTCCTCCCTCCTTGCAGAGAAAACACTTGGTCAGCTGGGAGTCAAAAAATGGTGTCAGGCCTGCTGCTTCAGACATGTGGCCTTGTTTGCTTGGTACATTAATAAAAATTATTATATATAAATAAAAGACCTTCATATTCTTACAACAATTTGATACTGAAGCAACTAAAGGAAGACTTGATGCTTAGTATTACTGAAAATCTTTTTTATATCTAAATTACAGATCATGTGAACATGTAAGTAAGACCTTTGAACATTGTTTTTCTAGATCATGATAGGTACTGTTTTTATTTGGTTTTAAGTCTATATAGCAGCGTTACGCATTTGGGTTCATGCTGCCACCAGCTTGATTCTGAAAAAAATCTGCAGTCTGGCTTTCCTAAGTTGCAGAAACTTTCAAGCTGCAGAAATCCAAACCATGGCTGCCCTCCACAAACCTCTTCCTACCCCCCCCCCCCAATTGCTTAGGACAGTCAGTATGAGTCTAAGGGATCCCCCAGGTTTAATTACTCAGCTTGACCACAGTAGTTCAGATATTGGTAACTTCAATAGTTGATTGCTGCAGTGAACTCTATGTGGGGTTTCCCTTGTATTTGATCTGGAAATGGTACTTAATGTAGAATGCTTCAACACAATTGCTGATGGGTGAGACCCTATCAATCATTTAGTATATCAGCACCTACTCTTTGGAACTCACTGCCTGTTGACATCGGACAGAAGCCTTCACTGTACTCTTCAGCACCTGCCCGAAATGTTTTTGTTTATGCAAGCCTATGCAGAAATGTAGAATGCTAACATGCATTTAATCTTTTCACGCTTACTGTTGATTTTTGAACATTTTTAAATAGCTGTTTTTAATAGTCTTTTGTTGATAATTTTACTGTTTTGATTTTATCTTTCACAAACCTCATAGAGGTTTTATTACAATCAAACACCACATCAATATTGTGAAATAATAAATAAAATAAACTTTTGAAATCTTGGTGGGGGGATGTAACATTTGATGTATTAGTTCCAAATTATTAGGTTTACAAAGTGTTTATTCCTGTTGTTTGAATTTTACGACCGTTATAATATAATGATCTTCATCAGAATCAGGCCCATGCGACCTCAGGGGCTAGTCTGGACATGTTTAACTTTCCGTAAGCATGTAAATGAACACTCCCCTTCCTCTTCTGGATAACTGAAACAGCCAGTCTCCCCCAGCCTTTGCTGTGGTCTTACATTTTGAACCGAGACAATTAATGGAAGAGGAAACTTCACAGCGGGTAATATGTGGGAAATATTCTCATCAAGACAAATATACTGGAGAACTTGGGGTATCATTTCTTCCTCTTCTGCATAACGAAGCAATTTCCTGACAATTCCATCGATTTTTTCCAAGACTGACACTGGCGGATCACCTAATATGTGGTATAAGAGACCTTTCATTTTCTATTATTTTCTGTGGGGAGCAGCTTGCATTTATTATTTAAGTGTTCGCTTTGCCATACTGCATAAATACAAACTAATGCTTCAGTCCTGGGCTCTATTTCCTAGGAGTAACGGTAAGTCCCAGTGAACTTGCTTCCAAGGAAATGTGCATAGCACTGTGCTGTGAGATATGCTTGAGGGGAAAACGTGTTGTTTCACGGGCTTCTAAAACCTTAATAATGTGAATGTTTTTATTCAGTTTTAAGCCTATGCAGCAGTGTTCTGCATTTGGGTTCATGTTGCCATCGGTTGGTTCTGAAAAACATTGCAGTATGGCTTTCCTAAGTTGCAAAAACTGTCAAACTGCAGAAAGCTAAACCATGGCTGCTGTCCACAAACCTCTCTTTTTTCTTTCCATTGCTTTGTTGTTGTTCAGTCGTTCAGTCGTGTCCGACTCTTCGTGACCCCATGGACCAGAGCACGCCAGGCACGCTTATCCTTCACTGCCTCTCGCAGTTTGGCCAAACTCATGTTAGTAGCTTCGAGAACACTGTCCAACCATCTCATCCTCTGTCGTCCCCTTCTCCTTGTGCCCTCCAACTTTCCCCAACAGTCAGTATGAGTCTAAGAAGGCAGTGGCTTTCAACCAATGTGCTAGGGCAGGTATGTCCAACAGGTAGATTGTGATCTACTGGTAGATCACTGGACATCTGTGGTATATCACTGGTAGATCACTGGCTCCCCACAAAGAAGCTCAGCAGCTTTGGCTCCCCTAAAAAAAGCTCTACATCTTTGCCCTGAATCCCCCAAAACAGGGCTTTCCTTCCTAAATAAAAGCTCAACTTTGACCTGAACCCCCAAAATGTGGGTGGCTTTCCTTCCTAAAAAAAGCTCAACAACCTCGACCTGAACCCCCCAAAAGGGGGTAGATCACAGCCAGTTTTTAACTCTGTGAGTAGATCAGTCTTTTGGAAGTTGGCCACACCTGTGCTAGGGCAACCCTCGGTGCCTTGAATGATGGTCAAGGGTGCCGTTTGGCAACACTGGTCTCTGTCCCTCTTCCCTTCCCTCCCATCTCTGATGCCCTCTCACATCTCTGCCTTGCAAAGGCTTGCACAGCTGTTTGTTGCAGCAGCCCTGGTTACAAGCTCCCTAGGCGAATGGTGCCTCTAGGGCTGGCCAGAGGGTGCTTCCCAGGCCCCTGTGGGGCAGTGGGAGGAGGCACCTCTCTTTGGGGTAGGGTGGGCCCTGAGTTGCCTTCCAATTGTGCCATTCTAGGATTCTGTGATTAAGGAACCGGGCGAAAACGCTTCTCTTCAACCAGGCATTGGGCTCAGGGTTATTGCTTTGGTTTTTGTTATGTATTTTGTGTTCTCCTTTTCATGTTGTGAACAGCCCTGCAATCTTCAGGTGAAGGACAGTATACAAACTTAATTAATTAAAGCAATAAATAAATAAATAAATAAATAAATAAATAGTAGTAGTATTAATTATTATTATTATTATTATTAATAATAATAATAATAATATTGTAACAACAACAACAAAGCCACCTTGAACTGTGACAACCAAGCCACCTTGAACTGTATTTAAAAACAAAATAAAATAAAAAATTCCTTCCAGTAGCACCTTAGAGACCAACTAAGTTAGTTCTTGGTATGAGCTTTGGTGTGCATTCACACTTCTTCAGATTCAACACCCTTTAAATGATTGGCGGCTACGTAGAAGCGGCTGGTCGTGCATATTTGCAAGTCTGTGCATACTTACTTGGGAGTAAGCCCCGCTCAACTCCAACGAGCGTGTTGCGGAGTTAAGCACGCAGCTGGATAAACTGGGGGGGGGGGAGGAGGCTTTCCCCAGCTTATTCCAGCTGAGATGCTTCTTCCTCCGTCTCCCAACCGCTTTCTGGCTGCAGCCCGGCCCCCAGTGCAAACGCATCCGGGGCGGACGTTTCCCGGGGAAGCAGCAACAGCAGCAGCGGCGCCTGCGCCTGCGCCGGAGCCGCACACGTGGGGGGGAAGGCCAGGCCAACACGCCCCGGTTTATCTGCTCGCTTTCCTTGCCGCGGAAGCGTCCAGGGTTTGCAGAGATCATGGGCAAAAGCAAGACCAAGCGGTTCCGCCAAGAGCCGTTTTCTCCAACGGGGACCCTGAGCGTGCAAGACGGGGAGGCCGGAGCAGGATCCACGGCCGCGGAGCTGCTGGAAAAAGTAAGAGCGGGGCGGGGAGGGAGGAGGGTGAAACCGGATTCCGCCTCCTTCCTTCTCCGAGCCCGAGAGCGAAAGCAAACCGCCTCCTGCATGCAGAATCGCCCGCCAAGGGGTTTCAACTCGGCTTGCCAACTTACCTGGAAGAACCCGACCTAGTTTGCTCCTGCGCGCGCTCCAAGGGAGCCTGAATGGAGGTTGCCAGCTGACCTGGCCTGCCCCCACCCCCAGTGAAGCTTCTGATAAAGGGCGTGAGGCAGAAATGTGATCGCTTGCTCGTGCCCTGTAAGAGAGCAAGCTCTTGATAAAGGCAGATACAGGGTTCAGGTAGGAATTTGGCAACCAGGAGGAGCAAGACAGATCGGTCTCCCACCTACCTTTTCTTAGGGTGCTTGTTGTTGCTGCAAATAATAAGTGCTTTATTCTATTGTCTATGCTCTGGTAACCTCTAGGTTATACTGTTGTTATTGTTGTTTTAGTCGTGTCTGACTCTTCGTGACCCCATGGACCAGAGCACGCCAGGTACTCCTGTCATCCACTGCCTCCCGCAGTTTGGTCAAATTCATGTTGGTGGCTTCGAGAATGCTGTCCAACCATCTCATCCTCTGTTGTCCCCTTCTCCTTGTGTCCTCATTCTTTCCCAGCATCAGGGTCTTTTCCAGGGAGTCTTCTCTTCTCATGAGGTTATATTACTGCAAAGCATTATGGGTAGAGCTGCCTCTAAGGATGGTTCGGAAGCTTCAGCTGGTGTAGAATTCAACAGCCAGGTTTGAGCATATAACACCAATCCTGGCCCGACTGTACAGGGGTCCCCAAACTAAGGCCCGCGAGCCAATTATCCGGCCCCCGTCGACACCTGCTGCCTGCTCTTACCGGCGCAGCGTGGCTGCCCATCTCCGGGTCAACGCAGCACCGGAAATAGCTTTTGCGCATGCACAAAATGTCATTTCTGGTGCACTTCCGGGTCTGTGGAGGCCCGTGTGCACGCGCACAAGCTATTTCCAGTGCCGCACTGCCCTCCAGCCTGCTGCGCAATCAGCGCTGGAGCAACCAGCCCAAGGCCAGGTAAGTTTGGGGACCCCTGCCACAGGCTGTCAATTAGTTTCCAGACCCTATTCAGATTGCTGATTTTGACCTATGAAGCCTTAAATGCCTCAGGCTGCAATTCCTCAAGGTCCACCTCTTCTCATGAACTGACCCAGACCCTGCGATCCTCATCTGAGGCCCTTCTTCATGTGTCTCCTCCATGATAGGTCTGGAGGGCAGCAACATGAGAACGGGTCTTTTCTGCTGTGGCTCCCCATTTGTGGAATGCTCTCCCCAGGGAGGTTCGCCTGGTGCCTTCGTTACATATCCTTAGGTACCAGGCAAAAATATTCCTCTTCTCCCAGGCCTTTGGCTAATCAAATAATCCGTGGCTTTTTAAATGCTCTGTGAGGCTTTTTAAATGCTCTGTGTGGTTGTTGTTTTTGTTTGTCACTATGGTGTGCATTTTTGAGCTTTTATATTATAAACTGCCCTGGGATCCTTGAATGAAGGGCAGTATAAAAAATAAATAAATAAAATCTGTCATCGTCCCCCACCCTGTGGTGTTCTAACCTTCCTCTGTGTGCCTCTTTCTAGCTTCAACACCCCAGCGCTGACATGCGAGAATTTGCCTGTGCCAGCATCTCCAAACTCCTGCAGCAGAAACAAACAATCCCGGGTTTTCTGCAGAGGGATGTTGTCCGGTGTTTGGGTCCCATGCTGCTCGATCAGAGTTTGGCAGTTCGGGAGACAGCGGCAGGAGCTCTTCGGTGAGTTACAAATGGTGGCAAGCTGGCAGAACAGATAACAGAAGAAAGCAGTGTTTTGAAGCATGCTCAGGAGGGCATGTGGGTGGTGGGCTCTGAGAATACATGAGCATCTTGTGTGCTGTTCCCCCCCCCCTTAAATGCATAAGACCATGTCTTGTTCAGTCACACCATAGAGCCATCCAGATGCTATAGAAAGCAGCCAAAACAGGGAATGGCGATAATCAGCCTTTCCCTGCTGTTGTCCTCAGCACATGGCATTTGGAGATATACTATCCCTGAACAACGAGGCTCCATTTAGTGATGGCTATTAGCAGTTGATGAATCTGTGTAATCCTTTTTTTAAAAAGCAATCGAAGTGGTGATACATTTCATAGGCGAATTCCACAAAGTGTAAAGAGTACACCCCTTAGGAACATAGAAAGCTTCCTTCTACTGAGTCAGACCATTGGTTGATCTAGCTCAGTATTGCTTGCATTGATTGGTCTGGTTATACCAATATGTCCCCCGGACAGAAACCATTGTAGCCTGTGGTAGATAGAGTACCACCAGATCACAACAGTTGTTGCTTTGAGGCGGATAGTCTCCATGCCCAGTGACAAGCACATAAGCCCATCCTCCCCCCATCTCACTTTCCTTTTATATTAATTCTTGTTCCTTATCTTCCCGTTTATCATCATTCTGACTTTAAGACTCTCTTAGCTGAAGAAGAACCACCGAAACAGGGCCTTGTCCTGGCACATTAATTTCACCTGGTATATAAACTTTAAGGAATAAATCATAAGAGGCTTGGAAAACTTGAATCAATTGAATCATCATTGTGGCCTGAGTTCTTGTTTTTCTACTATTTTCTGCATCACTTCTATCAAGAACTCCCACTTTTTCAATTAGTAAAAGAGCAGCATTCATGGATAAAGGGGAGGTGCAAGCAATGTCGGATGAACCCCTAGGTTTTTGCAGAAGAGCAAAATAAACTTTTTTGCGGGGGGGGGGGGGAGAACCTCATAAAAAACTTCCCAAAATGACCCAGTGAGACTGAGTGCAGTGTGCACACAAAGCTGACAATATGGGGGGTGGGAATGAAATGGAGGGGCAGGTACCTTGAATAAACATTCGACACTGCAATAATTTGTTGCAGATCCCACTTGCCTGATAACGAGAACCACATTTTCTGTTATTTTGCAGAGGCCCAAGAGACTAACAGCGGCAGCATAGTTTGCCGAAGTTTAATTATTAGAATACTATTTTATTTCCAAATGTTTTGTACCACCCAAGTAACAATGTATGCATCTGTTGTTCAAAACTTCTAAGTTTCGGTTCTCGTTTTGGTTGAAATTTCTCTGATTATGTATTGTTGTTGTTGCTGCAGATGATGATGATAACGATAAACCTTAATCCATTATAACTTATTTTAACAAGAATCTGAACCCAAAGTTTTTGGCTGTGTTACAGAAATCTCAGTGCTTGTGGAGGATTCGACGTCTGCGACGACATGGTCACTAAAGATATCATGACTCCTCTTGTAGCTCTGTTGAAAGAGGTATGTAGCCAGCATGGTGGTGAACGAACTGAGCGGTAAGCCAGGAAGCTCCCAGTTCAAATCCTACCTCCACCATCAACTCACTAGGCAGCCTTGGGCTGCTTTCAATATGGCATTGACCAAGGGGTGCCCATCTAGTCCAGCATCCTGTTTTCACAGTGGCCAGTTAAGTGCCTGTGGGAAGCCTGCAAGCAGGACCTGACCACAGGCCCTCTCCCATCCTGCGGTTTCAGGCAGCTGGTATTGGGAAGCATTTAGCATTTACTCCCTCCAACTTTGCGAGTAGCCTTCAATAGCCTTCTACTCTCTTCTTCTTCTTCTTCTCATTATTATTACTACTACTGCTACTAATTACCCACGCTTCACCCTAAGGTCCCTGGGCAGGTTACAGCATTAAAACACAATATTAAAAATAGTTTAAATTAAAACAACTTAAAATCACAAAAATTGGGTGGATTCTAAAATTATATACACCATGTCCTATGATACCGCTTTAAACAGTCAAGGCTTTCCCCAAAGGATTCTGGGAGCTGGAGTTTGCTACGGGTGCTGGGAGTTGTTAGGAAGCCCCTATTCCCCTCCTAGAGCAATACTTCCCACGGTGCCCAGGATTGGCTGTTAAACTACCTCAGGATTGTGATACTATAGTGCTTTTAAATGTGTGGTGTGAACATGGCTCTAATGCCTTCTTGCCACTAGGTGTTTGCTCTGATTTGTTCTGCTTTTACACCCCCCACCTTTTCCTAACCCATCTTGGCCCACACAGTGTCGTGCAGGACTTGAGGAGAGCAATGGCTCCCTGAAGGAAATCAAAGATACACACAAGAACTGTATGGAAGATATTGCCAACGAGGCTGTGAACCTCCTCTGGAATGTCTGGTGAGCGCCATCTTGAAATACTTCGTGTCGGAGCTGGGTCCAATTTTGATGACCCCAGTGGTGGTGGTGGCTGCCGCATGCTGAGTTTGGTGTGGTGGAAAGCAAGGAGACCCACAGTAGGCAGAGCCAGAACCAGTGAGACGCAGAGGCATCTAATTCTAGTTTTGTATCCATCCTTGTCCCCTGCTGAGTACTACAGAGGCGCAATGCCAAGACCAAGGAGAAACGGACAGGCAGGGCTACACCTTGCACTCTTTGTAAATAAGAAGGCAGGTGGAAAGTTGGTTGGTGGGTGGGCAGACTGCACATGGTGGTTGAGCTATGGAACTCCCTCAGGAAGCAGGGATGGCCACCTATCTACATGGCTTTAAAAGAGGTCATGAGGTGAAGAGGGAGCGTACACACTGGTATTTTTTTGCAATGCTAAAATGTGGTATAGCCTTACATGGCTTCCTTTGTTCCAGGACCAAAGAAACGTGTGTGTGTGCGCGCGCGCACAAACACACACACACACACACACACACACACACAAGTTTTCAATGTTCTTGCCAAACTGGTTTGCTAAATATCATTTTGTGTCTCTGTTAGCGAATGTAACAGTACAGCAGTCTCTATATTCAACAAGCAAGGTTGCTTGGATGTTGTGCTCCAGTATCTGAAGAGATTTCGCAACAACGTGGACTTGGCTATCGCAGTGGGTGAGTAAAGGGACATGTTTATGGGAGGTTTTCAGCCGCAGAGAGCCTCCGTCAGGTGTCTCTTGCAGATATGAAACTCTCTTAGGTCCACTGGCTCTGGGGTTTCTGGGCAAACACATCCTCCAGAGCCTCTCAGCAAGCTAGTACAGTGGTACCTCAGGTTACAAACACCTCGGGTTACAAACTCCGCTAACCCAGAAGTAGTACCTCGGGTTAAGAACTTTACCTCAGGATGAGAGCAGAAATTGCACACTGGCAGCGCAGTGGCAGCGGGAGGCCCCATTAGCTAAAGTGGTACCTGAGGTTAAGAACGGTTTCAGATTAAGAACAGACCTCCGGAGCGAATTAAGTTTGTAACCAGAGGTACCACTGTATTGAATCTCCGGAAGCAGCTTCCAGTGCCACAGGTAGAGCTGCGGTTGGCAGAAACCTGTTGCAGCTGAAGAAACTCATACTGTTTTATTTATTCTTTAGCAGCATTTGTATACTGCTTAATTGTTACAAACCTTTAATACAAATCTTTATACATGAAATATAAAATACAAATATTAAAATTACTGATGGAACTTGAAAGGTAAAAACAAGTTAGGCTAATTCTTCCCACTATAAATAAAATCAACAGCTTGAAAATATACATTATGAAATAATATGGTATATTAAAATACATGTAAGTCTTGCCTAAACAGGCAAACAAAACAAACAAAATATTTTAGGATCCTCCTGAAACAGTACAGAGAAAGCAGCTGCCTTATGTCATTGGGCAGGGAATTCCAGAGTGTAGCTGCTGCCTCACCGAAGGATCAATTTCTTTACAGAACTCTTTGCAGAAAGAATGCTGTATGTCACTTGTAAAAGTGACTGTTCCACAGATTGAATTGAATATCTTGACGCATGTGTTTTAATGAGTGACATCTTGGAATTGCAGTCTCAGTTTAAATGCTTTCCTCTATCTCCGTAGCATCCTGTTTACACGCTGTGACCGAAGATAATCCAGACCTGCTGTCGTCCTTTGATTCTTCTGCACACCAAGTTCTGGAAATGATCTTATTATCATCAGAGAAAGGCATGGAGGACATTCTTTTACGGACTCTGGTGGCAGGTACATTTCAACTGGGTAATGAGTTCTGTGTTGTAGCAGTAGCGTAAAGGGAAATTCTGAAGTGCAAGATCCCTTCATGATAGTCACAACTACTCTCCCTTCTCCTGAATGCCAATAAAGAGGAGGACTGCCTGATTTTCCCTGGGAGTTCCATAGCTGGGGTCCCACCACAAAGACGGCCCTGTCTTGGCTCCCTTTTCTTGGAGCCATTCCTACCAATGAGATCACAAGCAGGGCCTCTCATCCCAGATTGCAGATTTCAGGTCATAAGGTACAGGTGGAGGCACTTTCAAGGACTTGGGTTCCAATTCACCTAAGGGCAAATAAAATATTTCTACCTCATCTTTATGTTTCCTGATCTGCATATTCAGCAGAATGATGCGATAGCAGCTGTTCTTGGGCTTGATTGCCTTCTGGCAGGTGGGGAAATTGCAAGTGTTTTGGATGTTCTCCAATGTGGGAACACCCTGCATCAAGAAAAGTAGAATGTCAGGGAGATAGCTAGGCTAGCACTCTTCCCCTGGATGATTTACTATATGCAAGGAGTTGTTTTTCATGGAGGAGCACTTGCACTTTATTTGCTCTGCAGATACTATAACCAGGGTTGATGGCTTTTACCTGTGTTAATCTCTTTCTTGTTATAGGTGTCACTTGGAATATAAGGAACACCCTGCCATCGGGTAGCCAGGCGAGCACCATGAATGCCATCCTGAAGATTTTCTCAGAGTGCTTAGCCATTGATGCTGGTGAGATGATTATTCAGATGAAGGAAGCGGAAGTGGTAAGGTTGAAAAGCTCAGCTGAACCAGTGGCTGAGGGAAATCTGGGCGATGGGGACATCTCAATACTCAATAATGAGGAGGAGATGGAGGAAACTCCTAAGGGAGCCACCAAACAAGAAAGTGACATTTCAGATCTACTTCCGGTAAGTGTGGCTGATCATAGCCCTAGATGTTGCAGGTCAGACTTTGTCTGCTGGAAAAGAACACATACAAAACCAGTACTGTTTACATGATTTTTTTTGGGGGGGGGGTGTGTTTCACTTTTCTAAAGGAACTGAGTGTAAAGTGAAGGGTGGTAATAAATTTTTAAAAATTATCAACCATGGCCAATTTGGTGATTCTATTAAGTGCTTTTTGGGTAATATTACATGCTTGGGGGGTAATATTTCTGAAATTTGGAAATTGTAATTATATAGCATTTTTATGTATCATTTATACACAGTTTGCTTTTCTGGCAGTTCTTTGTGTTCATTGTTGAAAGGTTTATTTAATCACATCACTTAAAATATAGGTTTATTGTTAAGATGATGGTGATTGGTAGAACAGTTTGCTGCTGAATGTGGGATTTGTATTGTGTTTCTTATATTGATTCTTTTTTGGGGGGTGACATTTGTAAACTGCTTAAGGATTTCTATTGAAATATGAAGGAGCACATAAAATAAATAAGTAAATCGGCCCTACTGCCTGGAGCTGATGGGAGTTGTAGTCCAACTGCATCTGGTAGGCCCCATGTTGGCTATCCTTAGAGGTAGGCAACCCAGTGCCAGATAGGGTCCCTGTCTCTGTGACATGTGAGTTGGTGGCACTGTGTTGCACTGGTATCGCTCCTTCCTACGGGTCCGGGTTCTAAGATTAGGGCCACAATCAAACCATACATCTAAAGTGCCATGATACCACTTTAAACAGTCATAGCTTCCTCCAAAGAATTATGGGAGATGTAGTTTGGTACGGGTGATGAGAGTTGTTGGGTGGCCTCTACTCCCCTTCTGGAGCTGCAATTCACGGAGTTGTTTAACAGTCAGTCCCTCTTCACAGGGAACTCTGGGAATTGTAGCTCTGGGATGGAAATGGGAGGGGTCCCATTAAACTACAGCTCCCAGAATTCTTTGAAGGGAAGCCATGACTGTTTAAAGTGGTATCATGACACTTTAAATGTGTGGTGTGGCCTAGCATTGAGGGGATTATGTGTCCGCCCCTTGGCAGTCGTACAATACTATGGAGTGTTGCAGGGCATTATTCTATCCTGGATGCTGATATATGCACGCGCGCGCACACACACACAGCCACTGGAAGCAACTATCTGGTGATTTGAGGCTTTTATTTCTCAGTTACCTCTGAATCAGGCTGTTTTATTTGTTGTTTTTATGCTATTTTATTGGTTTTAGGTGGGATTTTTGTGCTGATGGATATTGTTTACATACTGTACACAGCGTACACCATGTGGAGATTTATTTATTTTTTACAGAAAGTTGTTTAGAAATGCCTTTAAATAAATAAAACAAATGGACAAATAGCATGACCTGGTATATCAAATATTTATTGTGTTATTTGCTTTGTAGGCCAGTAAGCAGGAGGTGAAGCAGGTAGCAGCTTTACTCTTAGCTCAGCAGACAGCCCTGGAAATCATTGTTAACATGTGCTGCAATGAAGGTATTTCTGTTTCCCTCTTCCTCAGGTGGTATCTGGGCTTCTGTTTCCTTCCTCTTGTAAAAAACCAACAACAACAAAACTCCTCTCTCTTTAGCCCTGTCTGCACTATACATTTAAAGCAGTATCATGCCACTTTAAAAAGTCATTGAACAAATGATCCCGCCAAGATTTTTTTTGATGCCAGAACTGCATGTTTTCAGACCCCTCCGATGACGAATGGGAAGAGTTATCCAGTAGCGATGAAAGCGATGCCTTTATGGACAACTACAACGAAGGTGGGAAGCTTCTGTCACCCCTGTGTCTTTCGGCTGAGCTGCACACAGCACTTCGGAACCACCTTGTTCCCAAAAAGGTAGAGTCCTCCTGTTCCCCACCACCACCACCCCTGTGTGCCAAGGTCCACATGATCACGTGACCAGTTAAGTTCTGTGTTCCCAGATACGGCCTTGGAATTGCATTTCTGGAAAAGTGCTTTTGTGATACTGGGATGTGGAGTTGTGGTTCACTTTTCGTAGAAAGAAGTCTACCCATGTATCTCATGGTAAAGTAGGTATTAGGAAGACAAACCTGCCTCCAAGAAAGAAAAAAAAGAAAAGAAAACCCAACGGTGGCTGCAAAATAGTGGCTGGCTGTTGGAGGGGAAATGCAATGAAGTATCCTGGATTGGAGGCATGGCTGGTTTTCTGCTGTTCCAGGGGGTAATGCCCAAACCAAAGAATTCAAATTACAAGGAAGGAGATTCTGACTAAACACGAGGAAGAACTTTTTGGTGGTAAAACTCACTTTCGTTCGTGTACTTTTCACTGGAGGTTTTTAAGCAGAGGTTGTCTGGCCATCTGTCAGGCATTCTTTAGTTTTGATTCCTGCAATGCGGGGGTTGGACTAGATGACAGTTGGGGGTCCCTTCCAACTACAATTATATGATTGTAGTCCATCATCTTGTTCGCACAGTGGCCAACCAGATACCTGTGGGAAACCTACAAACAGGATATGAGCACAAGAGCACTCTCTCCTCTCGTGGTTTCCAGCAACTGGTGTTCAGAAGCATTACTGCTTTCATCTGTAGAGGCAGAGCATAGCCTTTTCCTCCATTAATTTGCCTTTTAAAGCCATCAAAATTGGTAGGCGTCGCTGCTGCTTGCAGGTGTTCCATTGTTTAGCTATGTGCTGTGCAAAAAAGAACTTTCTTTTACCCGTCCTGAATGTTCCTTCCTGAAGTCAATGATGCTAACACAAGTGTTGTCAAGATTATCAAGGCTTTCTTTGCAGCCATAAGGACTAGAAACATCTTTTGTTTTTTTTAAGGAAAGCTGGTGTTCTTAGGAATTTGAATTTTGTACTTGGTGGTGGTGAAGCATAACAGTTTCTTTCTTTTTCTAGATACTTGAAAAAACTGGGTTTCCCAACAGTGTTGCTATTGATATCTGCATGCACAGTCCAGCTTGGAAGCCACTTATTAAAAAGTAGGAGTTAATTCACTTTCGTTATGTTTCCAGTCATATTATTAGGAAAGCAATGTCTCTCCTCATTTGTGGGGTTTCCAGTGGGATCCAGGCTCACTGCTATTGAAAAAAAGAACTGGGACTAGATGGGGATTTATTCTTTTCCATTGAGAATAAGACAATATCACTTTTGTTATTTAAGAACTTTCACTTGAACATCTGAGCACTTGGCTGTTTCATGATCGTCACTTTTTTTATATACAAGGACATACTAATAAAGCAGTCTGTTTCAGTGACCTGTATTGCTGCATTTCAGTTAATTTTTCCTCCTCCCCCCCTTTGAAAACACTTGAGGTGTTTTTTTTTGGGGGGGGGAGATTAATTCTTGAAATTTATAAGAAAGCATTTATGTATAACTTAATTATTCACTTTTCTATGTAGGTTACATAAAAACAATCCACAAAAATGTGACATTGAAAATTTATCATAAAACCAAGCACAGCTTTAGCACGCCTGCTGGAACAAGAAAGTCTTAGTTATGTGTCCAAAGTTCAGCAAGAAAGGTGCCTGTATAATCTCAATTGGGATGGAGTTCTACAGGCTTGGTTCCACTGGACAGAATGCAGGACATTGGCAATATATAAAGGGTTGCTCTTTTGCTCATTTCTTATTTGCACTGTCTCACCCTTTCCTACTTATAACACATCTCTTTAAGCATGCCCATATTTAAGTGGAGGCTGGGGTTGGGCAACCTTCCTCCCATCTGTTCTGAATACAGGAGGGGTGCCCAGAGCCCCCTGTGATTGAGTACAGCATTGTCCCTGAAGGGACAGGCATGTCTCTCTTTTTATTCTGTTTTAGATGTGGTAGCCATTATGCCATACCTCAATGGCAGCCATTTTGTGTTAGGACATGGCTCCCCCCCGGCAGCCATTTTGTCGTTTCCCATACCTCCACAGGAACCATTTTGTGGCTAACACCCACAAAATTCCACTGGCTCAAAAAGGCTGGCAGGCAATCCATGATGGAGCACATAGCCATATGACCCCTAGGGAAATGGGGGCTGGAAGATCCATTCTTTTGATTGGGGGTTGTACTGTTGGCGTTCCTCTTCTCTTTGTGGCTCTTGATTAGGGGCTGTGCTGAATGTTCTATTTTCTTACAGGTTGAAAATGGTCCAGTATAGAGCCTTGACCTGTCTCCACAGCATTTTGTTGGTGTCTGATGTGGAATGTCTTGGGGGTCCTTCAGTGCTTCAGTCGCTCTCCCAGCACCTGTCCCAGTTAATATTTTCTCAGCCAGGTGTGTTTCATGTGCTGTTGTCATGGCTACCTCAGCAAATCTCTGCCCTTTCCCTTCATATTTCTCTCCTTTTGCTTCTCCTCCCCCCACCCCACATCCCTCTGCTGTTCACAGTTGCTACTAGCACACAGTACACAGTTGCTACCAGCATCCCACTTTATTGTGTTTCCTTATAATCGTGCTGGTTTACACATGGGCAGTATGGTTGGTTTTTTAAAAATTTACAGCAGGGTTTCTCAAACTGTAGTCTGTGAGGCTTCATTCTGGCAGTCTATGATGTATCTGTGAAGAACACTTAAAACTGGAATTCAAATGGCCGTACAATAAAATGAATATCAGAAGTAAAAGAAGCAATAAAAGTACAATTAAGAATCATAGACACACATCATAACACAGCAGGCAAACAATTCTGGAGGAAAACTGAGAGCAAGAACACAGCCTGGGGACAACAGAGGAGTCTCTCTGTCATAAGAACAGAAGAAGACCCCTGCAGGAGAAGTCCAAAGGCCCAACTCTTGTTTCCCACAGTGGCAAGTCCATGAGCAGGACATGGGGCAGTGGATCTCTCTTGCTGATGTTCTCCATCAACACCCGTATTTGAGGTGTTCTAAGCCGCCTTATTTAAACTTGTTGAGCGTAAACTTAAAAAACTAGCTGGCTGCCTTAGAGCACCACAAACCCAGCTGAAAGTCTTTTATCATTGAGTCACGTAGAAAATCAGTTTGCAGATGGAAGGCAGGCCCCCATATCCAATGTTGGTTAGGCATAGTTTCTTGAATTGCTTTGCAAATGGTTATCCTTTGAAGATTTAAGTAGAGCTGGTGGGTAATTGGGGGGCAAGATTGTGAAGAGGAGGGAATGGCAAAAGTGTGTAGACAAATGCCAAACCTCTGTAATGTGAGGCTCTACTCAAAATAATTAAAAAGTGTTGAGAATCACCAACATTTCCCCAGACACCATATGTGTTGATCTCAATGAAATTTGTCTCCATGTAAGCGTGTGTAACTTCTTGGGATTCAAGCTCTGAACAACTTTATTGGGATTTTTTTTCCTTTTGGGCAGAATTTTCAAAGGAAATGGAGTTCCTGGAAGCCGTAACCAGCGCCTTGCGAGCCCTTTTGCAAATGTTGGCGTCTAATAATATATCTCAGGTGAGACTGCTTTTTCCCCAGGGGTGGGGGTGCCAGAAAGGGGATGTACTGAGAAAACTGGAAGAGTTTGGGTGAAGGAGAAGTGTGGAAAGGTTGTTCTCCTAACATGTAGCCAGTGTCTCCAAACATGTACAGAGTGCTTTTTTGTCTATATCCGTTGCTTCTGTGCAACTTGTTTGTAAGTAGCTTGAGGTGCTATCCCTCCACTTTTATATGTTTGATCCCTTAAACACTTGAATTAAAAAATGTTCTTTGGCATTTCCTTTTAAACAACTTGGAGGCTGAGTGTTTTATCTCTTCCCCTCACCAGTCCCAATTTTTATTCTTTTAAACAGAGCATGTCTCCTGAGCAGCTGATGACTTTGTGTGAAGCCGGTATTCAGAATACCAATGTTAGCGTCCGAGTAAACGTGGTTAGCATTCTAGGAATTGCTGGCAGTGTGCTGGCCAAGGTGGAAGACACAGCAGAAACACTAAAGGTAGAACTTCTGTATGGAAATGCTGCCTATCTCTCGCTTCTGGCAATGCCATTACTGCTTGAAAGATCTGTTGTGATTTTTGAGGTACCTGTTTCTGTGTCATTTCAGATGATTGGGAAATTCCTCCTTGACGTTGTAACAAAGGATCCTTCCCTTGTGGTGGTGGGGGAAGCCCTGGATGCCCTCTTTGATGTGTTCGCTGATGGTAAAGAAGCCGAAATGGCAGGGGAGCAAATAAAGTTGTTATGTGCACTTAAGGAATTCCAGCCGGTTTTCAAATCGCGGGTAAGCATATTTATTCACTGTGAGAGGGAAATACTTGAAACAACTAAAACGGTTTGTGACTTCACTGATGCCACCAGTTGGGAGAACTTGTCTTTCCGGCAGTTGCATCCAAGATTCATATTGAATACCTAAAAAACAACAACACAAATTTCTTGTTGAGAAAAAAAAAAGTAGAGCGAGTTTCTAGTCCTCATTGGTTCAATAGTATCTGTCCAAAGATGGAGGCAAGTCAATGTTGTGAAGGGGATAGAAGTGTTAGAATACTAGCTGCAAGAAAGGAAGGTCTTTGTCCCCCCCCCCCTTCTCTTTTTGTTGAGCCCCGTCTCGTCATAGACCTGACCCAGCTCCTTGTCGGCATCTCATGAGAGCCGTTCTTTGGGTCCGTCCTTCTTCAGTGTTGTGTTGCTCTTAAGACAAGCTTGCCTAGCTTTGCTCAGATAATCAGTGTGTGCTTTTGTCACAGCTGAACAGAGTTTATTAAATATGATCAGGTGGTTTTTATTAGGTCAGTCCAGTGCTAGCTGTTTGGAATCTCGGAGAATTTGGCTTTTTGTGGGGGTTGAATTTTAGGTTTTGAGGAGTTAATGCAAAGGCATCGTCTGAGAAATAATTGCAGTGTGCTGTACCTGCCAGCCCCAGAGAACATGTTGCTCTGGAACACAAGGAAGGAGCTTGTCTGCCAGCCTGGGAGACAGATGCTGCTTAGTCATTTCCTAGTCTGCCGAGTCGAAGTGTACTAGTGTGGGTTCTCCGAGGAGGAGAAAGGACTAAGGGGTTGAGTGCACACCTATGTGTTCATCACTGGGGGGTGGGGAGGGTGTTGCTTCTGATTACCCGTTGCTGGGAGCAACAGGAGGGGAGAGTATTCTTGTGCTCAGGTCCTGCTTGCAAGTTACCCATAAGCATCTGGGCGTACATTGTGAGAACAGAACTCTGGACCAGATGGGCCATTGGCCTGATCCAGTAGGCTCTTCTTATGTTCTTAAGGTCAAGTAAAGACTTGTGCATGTATGAATGAGCTAGCACACATCAGCCAGCACTTCCAGTCCTTTCCTATCGAACGACTCTGGCCTAATCAGTGGTGGGAGTTCACACATTCAGCTCACATCTAAACCATCAATTCAAAGCAGCAACATACCATTTCAAACCAGCAGCCCCCCACAAAGATTCCTGGAAACTGTAGCTTGTTAAGGGTATGGAGAGTTGTTAGAAGACCCTGAAAAAACTACAGTTCCCAGGGTTCTTTGAGGTTAACCATGACTGTTTAAAGTGGTATAAGGGTGGCTTTTGAATGGATGGTGTGGTTGTGGCCTTGGTTGCAAGTTATCCATGACAAAAGTAGCGAGCATGCCCTAGGATCAGTACATGGCAGCTGTTGAGGCCTCAGCATCCCTGTAGGCACAACTCTGGTGCCTGTCCTGAGCCCTTCTTGAAACAAAACAAAGGGGGGGAAACCATCCATAACCGGCTACTGTAATCAGCAGTGACCAGCTTGGTTTAAAAGCTGTCGTTTTAATTTCCCATAGTGCCTATGAGTGACACTACACTAGGGCATTATGGGAAATTTTAAAAAACCGACTTTCAGCTGCCCAGTGCTGTCTACTGATGATGACATCAGATAATTCCACTAAGACTCGCCTACACAGAAGAGCTCAATTGATTAGGAGGGGAACCAACAGAGGGCCTTCTATTATGGGGCCCCTCAAACCTGGAGCTGGTCCTGACATATGAGCATCGTAGTACACATGTGTGAGTCGGCCGCTTGGGTTGTAGCCAGCTAAGAGATACTGAGATTAGACCAACTTCAACTAATGCAGTGTTTTTCAACCACTGTTCCGCGGCACACTAGTGTGCTGCGAGATGTTGCCTGGTGTGCCGTGGGAAAAATTGAAAAATTCAAGAGAATTACTTTATATATAGTCAATATAGGCACAGAGTTAAATTTTTTAACATTTTCTAATGGTGGTGTGCCTCGTGATTTTTTTCATGAAACAAGTGTGCCTTTGCCCAAAAAAGGTTGAAAAACACTGAACTAATGAAAGTAAATCATGTGTGTTAACTTCAGTGGGTCTGCACTGAGTAGGACTAGCATTGGATACCACCTAAAACTTTGAATTATCAGACTGAGGGAGTGCTCACCAGGATTATTATTATTATTATTATTATTATTATTATTATTATTATTATTATTATTAATTCCATGGTTTTATAGCCCACCTTGATCACTGAGATCATCTGCAGGAGCACTGTTGGGCATTCCCTGTGTTGGTGAGGCTCATTTGACCGTAACAAGAAACCAAGCCTTTAGTGCAGAGCTTACTAAATTGTGTGTCGCGACACTTTAGTGTGTTGGCTGCAGTGTGCTGGTGCGTCAGACAGATGCTCCCTGCGCTCCTCCCGGGTTTGGAAAAGGGTTAATTTAATCCCTGGTTTGCTAATAAAACTGAATTACTGTGTTGTGAAATGATACATGTCTAAAAAGTGTATCACCAAGGTGGAAAGTTTGGAAAGCTCTGCTTTAGTGTCATCAGCCCAGTCCTGTGGAACACTTTGCCACTAGAGATTCAGCAGGCGCCTTCTCTTCCGACTTCTAAATGCCTGCTAAAAACGTTTATATTCTGTTGGATTTATACAGGCAATTGAGAATACAGCTTTCCCTAATAGCTGCTTTCTGCTTTTTTACTTTTTACTATATTGTTCCATGTATAATTGATGTAAACTGCTCCAATTTTTTATGAAAAGCTGAATAGAAATATTTTTAATAAATAACTAAATCCCTGTTGGTGGAGCACTGCCCATTTTAAGCTTGTGGCCCTTAAACTACTATGATATCTGAGTGAGTGAAGATAATTTAGTTATTCTTGCCACCCACTCCAACTTGTTACTTTGGACAAGAGACATTAATGCCGTGGTTTAGAAAGGACTGCATACAGCATCTCTTTTTGCAGAGGAGGACTGTGGGTTTTTGTTTTTGTATGGTTTAGGATTCCTCTCTTGTAGAATATCAACATAATACATCTGTCTTTTCCCCCCTTTGGAATTGCAGATGCGGAAAGAAGGGAAAGGACAGTACAACCCAGATCAGTTATGTGTGCTTGACAATGTGAAACTGAACTTAAGAAGATTCATTGCCTATCAAGAGAAATTGGAGAGAAAATAATAATTTCTGAATAGAAAAAAAAGACTGTAAAGCTATATTTTTATTATTGTTTGTTAAATACTTTAGCTTGGGATTTTTATATAACACCTTGCGGTGGTTGGTGGCAGGAGAAGAGTTAAGAAATTGTGGAGTTAAAAAGGTAAAGGGACCCCTGACCATTATTAGGTCCAGTCGTGTCTGACTCTGGGGTTGCGGCGCTCATCTCGCATTACTGGCCGAGGGAGCCGGCGTACAGCATCCGTAAGTGCCGCACCATTTGATTTTGATTCAGTGTTGACAGTAGCCAGAATGTGCCCTTAAATACTGGAAAAATATATGCCATCCGTCAGTTTCTCAAGAACCAGCATCAGATTTTAGGAGTAGACTGTGTTGAAGGCCTAATGTAATATTCCTAGTCTTCCAGCCATCATTAGAAGATTAGGAACAACTTGCTTTCCTTCCACTCTCCCTATTTCATTTGCACATGGCGTTCCTCCCTGCCCCACTTTTCAGAGATAATTGGAGGGGTAGTGTTGGGCCGTGGTTAGCTCAAACCAGAGTTTGCACACCAACTTCTAACCATGGCTGCCAACTCTGATTTGATATAATCGTGGTTAATGTTAACATTGGTGCAGACATTAAAAGGGAAGTGAGGGAGCATGCAAGCCTGTGGAGTACTCCCACTCTCTTAACCATGGTTAGAAAATCTAGACTATCACTTCAGTACTGGGTTGAAATCTCTGGATTGTATTCTCATTGTGTGGAAATATACATGTCTTTCATGTACAAAAGCATTGTCCTGCAAAGAAAATGTGAATTTAATTTATGCTGAAAGACTATTAAAATTAAAATGCTTTTATAGAATTCTCTGAGGGTATAATTCCCTGAAAAACCAATATTTGCTCTTAAATTGATCTACTTTAATACACTTAATATTCTTGTGGATTAGACCCAAGTGGCTTTATCCTAGGGGTGGCTTTGTGCCAACTACATATTAGCTAACTGCACTGCCAATACATACCAAGATTCTTTCAACCTGTAGTATACTTTTTGCCATATGTATCAGGCTCAGACTAGCAGGTGGGGGAGCCCTCCCTAAGTACCAGTTTTGATCCTATGGGTGCCAGCTGTACACAAGGTTGGGAAAATATTTCCAGCATCTCCTTTTCTAGGCAGCGCCTTGCTTGGGATTTTTCCAGCCTGGGCTATATAAATGATAGATTGCTATCGACTGCTACCGTTGAGCAGCTACAACAGGTGTGAATGTTGTCACTCTGCAAAGTCGCCCACACCTGTCACCTTGAAATGTGTTTGCTGAACAGTTGGGAAAATATAGATAGCGCAAAACCAGCTTGAGATTTCCTTCGAGTCGATTAAGTGGATTGAAAGCAGGAATTAACAGAAAGCAGCAGGTTAGCCATGTTGAGCAATAGAGTCGTGTGGCGCCTTTGGTTACCATAAATATGTGTATGTAGAATGCCGGCTTTCATAGGCAAGTGACTACTTCCAGCAGCATCAGATGAAAAATGGTATTTCCTTCAGAAGCTCATACAACAATATATTAGTTGGAGTACAATTATGGCCTCCATTTGTGGAGGGGAGGGCATGGAAGGTCCAGGAAAGAGAATATGCTGTGCTGGCATTCTTCCTGCCTTACCCAGCTCACAGGGTGTCCAGTTTTAAAGCTGCCTCTTCTACCAAGGCATCAACTAGCACAGGTCCCATTCTGTGACACAGTTCTGCTGGCTCCTGGCAGGTGTGCAGCATGCATGTGTGAACATCCGAAGAACCCTGCTCCAGGATCCTGTTCCTACAATGTCCAACCAGGTTCCTTTGGGATGTCTGCAAGCATGATGCCACATGTGGTCAGGCGAATTGAGGTTCTGGGTGGCCGTGCCCTGGTGTAGTCACCTGGATCCTCTGCACTGCACCCTCCATACAGCAAATGATTGTATATACATAAGTCGTCTAAGGTGTCAACTTGCAGAAGGCTTCCTGAGCAACATAGCAGAAGAATCCTTAATATATTATTCTTTCACCATTTGTAGCATAGACTGTTGTCATATTACCTTGAAACTTATACACCATATTTTTCCGTCTATAAGACGCCCCCATGTATAAGACGGGCCCTATTTTGGGGGGACTCCAATTGAAGAAAATGAGGGGAGATGGCCCCTGTGTATCAGATGCCCCCAAATTTTGGACATTATTTTTTTAGGGGGAAAACCTAGTCTTACACATGGGAAAATACGGTATACTAGGGTAATATACAGAAGCCAAGAAAATACACTATATTTTGTTTCTTAATATCCCTCCTGCCCAAAAATCTATGAGGGTTTTTTTTTTTTTAATATGTGTATTGTTGGATAGAGAAAAAAGGCTATTTGATCAGTGTCTACTCCCCAGCTTGCATAGAATAGGCGATCTGGTAATGTTTCAAATGGGTGGGTAAATGAGCCACATCATATCATTCATATATATCTGTTTTTCTACTAAACTCGGATGCATATAAATAAATATTTTTAAAGCATTTGAAGTTCTACTAAAATATATATTGTGGAGATTACAAGTTGGAAAGTTGGAAGGATTCTGTTTATTAAACCAAGTTTTAACTGAATAGTATTTTATTTGAAAAGTGATTCAGAACCGTTAAGCATTTGTCTTAAGTTGTGGGGGTGGAGGGGCATGGCAGGAATTGCAATCATACAACATACATAAAATATTGGAAATACTGAAGCCCTGTAATAATGGGGAATTTCAAATTTGTGTTTATATCCCTCGCTGAAGACAATAATCACATGACTCCAGATCTAGTAAATTAACCGTATCTCTAAAGACATGGTAAACTGACCACCTTCGCCATACTCCTGCTTTCACAGGGACATTTTCTCTCCAAAAACACATTGCTAGGTCTGCATGAGGGTGGCAGGAATCAGAGAGAAAATTCTTGGCGGTGATTGTAAAGTGTTTGCTGTCTCTGCTTTCCTTCTCTTAAACCTTTTGGGTTTTGCTATGGTGTGGTGAGAAAGGAGTAGAAGTTGCAAGTGGTGTCTGTTGATAATATCAGACAGAGCTGTAGGTAGCGTGAAGGCGCCACCTGGAACTTGTTGCTCTGAAAATCTCAGCATCAACTTTTCTGGGATAAGAGAATCTCACGCTGAGGATTTACAGAAGCCATGCCTCTGTCTCTTCATATTGTTAAGGCCGATAGCACTTTCATGTTGCTAAATACAAACACAATATAAACAGTACCTGCTGCTGGCTAATTTCCTGCACTGTTTTGGTGGGAGGTGCTACACATTTAAAAATCAAGCTTCCACTTAGTACATTTTTACACACCATCTGCTCAAAGCAATTTTAATCATGCATTCAGAGATGGAAAATCTGTGTGAGTCTTTGTTAAGCGAAACAATTAAAACTTTTTTTTATATACAATCGGAATGAGGAAACTCGAACGAAAACAAAGCAATCTCCCTTACCCAATTAATTGAGACCTGTGTTTATTGCTTCACTACCTTTTGCATTGTACCTACAATCATGCCTTTTCCAACTGGCCAGTAATCTGAAATGACTACTCATGAGGAAAGATGCAATCTGTTGCACTTGCTAAGGGATGTTGACAAATGCCATCAACAAAACCAGATTGCTATCAAGAATACATAAACACACACACACACATCCATTATTGGGTGTGCCAAGTTCCTTTTAAACTTCTGGAAAAAAAACTGGTGTGGGTTTGTCTTGGAAAAACTCCGTAGGACAGCCAGAATGTGTATTTGTAGTTGCTCCTCTTCCAAGTCCTCCCAATGCATTTTGAGATACTGTCCAAGAACTGATTTCTAAATTAATACTTTTCTCTTGTGGCTAGTAACCACAAACAGAAAGAACAATTACACTGAATAAATGTGTTACCAGGCTTTGGTTAAATAGATTAGGATATAACGTGATAATTTGAGTGTTGTGATTTGTTGCTTTGTGGTCTCTTTGATCCTGCCTTTCAGAACTCTGGAAGCAATTTGATATTATGTTGGGGCAGGTTCCCTGGGAATCTCCATAGGACTGTACTTCACCTTCCTTTTTATTCAGCGAAGTGTGTATGTATGAGAGAGAGAGAGAGAATGTTATGGTATCCAAATTGTAATAACTCTCACCTCAGAGTCTTATTTTGATCAGACCAGATGATATGCCTTGCTGAGTGAAGGGTTTGGATGCTCAGTTTGGGCAAGACGAAAAAGGTCAGTGCTTCTAGTGGAATATATTTGTCTTGCTACTGAACAGCACTGATGCCTGGGGTGTGGGATTCACCTTACAATTGCCATGTGATGTCCTTGTCAATAAGTGTCCCCCCCCCCAATCTGTAAAACAAATTCCCAAGATTTGGGTGTTTGACCATTCTTTATGGGTGCAGTTTTCGTCATAGCTATCTACAATTTCTGCAAATGCCAGATTAGATTGCTGCCAGGCATGCCACTGTAGGTGGTATGGTCTATCTCAGGCTTCCTCAACCTTAGCCTTCCAGATGTTTTTGAGACCACAATTCCCATCATCCCTGACCACTGGTCCTGCTAGCTAGGGATCGTGGTAGTTGTAGGCCAAAACCATCTGGAGGGCCGAGGTTGAGGAAGCCTGGTCTAGCTCAGTGAAGGGGAGCATGGCCTTCTATATGTTGTTGAACTAAAGTTCCCATCATCCCTGACTATTGGCCATGCTGGCTGGAACTGATGGGAGTTCGAGTCTAGCAACCTCTAAAGGGCCACAGGTTCCCCATCCCTGTCAAGTGCAGAATGCATTTGAGTGATAGAGGGACACAAGCTACAAGTAAATAACATAACATTTTTTTGTTACTCCTTCAGATCTTTTCAACTTGACAAACTCCTTCTTTGTTTATGTGGCTTCATAGTGGTTAAGATTCTGTGAATTATTTTTGCTAATGGTTTTGATGAACTTTTGTTTGTGGAGGAAGTGGTAGCAAGGTGTTCTCCAGAAAGGACACTCACATACCATATTTAGCATTTAGTATGCTTTTTAAGGCCTGAAATTGCTGACCTGCAGAAACTAGTTCAGGCCCTGAAGACTGTTGAACATTATTATTATTATTATTATTATTATTATTATTATTTTATTGAATTTATATACCAACCTATACCCGGAGGTCTCAAACAAATGTGTTCTGAAACACATTAGCAACTATAGAAGTCTGCACTTGAACAAGGACTATCCCTTTGGTCAACCAGACAGTTTATCTGGTTTTCTAATACATCTACCAGGTTTCTAATACATGCTGCATTGCTGACCTCAAACCTTTGGCTCCCCCCTCCCAGCATTTAATGAGTATGTGTGTGTTCATATAGCACACATTTCTCATGTTGATATAATGGTTCAAAAAAGGAACCCACAGAAGTTCCATAGGTGTTAAACCTGACCTTGTGATAGTGGAAAAGGGGTGCCCACTTACCATTTAAAAGATCTTTGCGGGAGTGGGGACAAAGAAGTAACCTCAGTGGATGTTCACAGAGTAAGTCTCATTCTTCTTCCACTGCCATCCAGTCTAGGCTACGCACTTTTTTCACTTTTGTGAATAATAGCAAACATTTTGTATACTACAACATGTGCGAGCATGATTAATAAATCTGGGAGGAAAACTAATGGATAAGAGCAGAAAGGGAAGATAACCAAAGCACAACATCGGAAGATAAAGCTGGAAAGTAAAAGGTGCTATGGTCTATGCATTTCTGGAAGCAACGTTAAGATAAGTCTGCAGTGAGGTTGACCCATGCTGAATATAGCCTGTTAGTCCAATACTACAGAGAGAAAGAGATCAGTAAAGCTTTCTTTCCTTACCTCCTCGGGATCGTAAAAATGAGACTAAAGGGGGAAATGGTGCACTTTTATCACAAATTAGTCTCATTTTATTGAATTTTGCAAAATTAGCCTCATTACCAGAGACAAATCAGTTTCCAGATGGAAGATAGAAAGTGGCTTTATATTGGTCCATGTAGCTCAGTATTGTCTACACTGATGGCACTGATGTATGAGAGCAGTAGGTTGTGAGGATAATGTACAATGCCTCTTACAATGTAAAGTGACATAAATGAACTATTAGAGCAGGATGGTCCAACGTGCAGCCCTTGATGCCTTTTTTGGCAGCCCTTGGAAACATTTGACGCCCTCCTCACAGCTCTTGTGCTGCCTTCCCAATGCTGGGAAAGCAAGATTCTGGACTTTGGGAAGGAGGCTTGAGGACTCTGACAGGGTCCTAGGGGCCTCTAGCCTCCTTTCCAAAGCCTAGTTCAGGGGTGCCCGAACTTTTTTCAAAGACGGCCAGATTTGATGAAGTGAACATGTGACCATAGTTCGGCTTTTTTAGGATTGGAGTTGTTGAGCTTTTTTTTTACAATTTTACCCCAGGAAATAAACTCCCAAAGGCGCCGGATTAAACCGACCGGTGGGCTGGATTAGGCCCCAGAAACGGACTTTGGACCTGCCTTGCCTAGTTAGTGCTTTCCCAGCTTTGGGGAGAACATGGGAGAGCTCTATGACCCTGCCTGACCCTTTTGCCTCCTTCTCAAAGCCTGGTGCCTCACTTATCCCTTTGGGAAGGCAGCATGAGGTCTCGTGGGGTGTCAATTTTTGGCCTCACCTCCTTGCCCCCTGCACAACAGTGTCCGGTTTGCAGGTTCCATGTTGAAGTACTATTGTGGTCCACCTGGTATGAGAAGTTAGACTGCCCTGTATTAGAACAATCGTAGAGATTGTTGGGGTGACAGATTTGGGGTTGGGGTAGCATGAAGAAATAGCAGCTAGTCAACAAACCAATTTATTATCGTGTCATTGCAGGTGACTCCCCTCTGAAGAAAGGCTGTGATGTCTTGGAAATTTTAGTTTAGAGAAAAAATGAGAAAGAGGTGTCATGATCAGGGCCGTAGCTAGGGGGTGGTGAGGTGGGTCCCCGCCAGGGGCGCAGGCGATGGGGGGGGGCACGTAAAATCGGCTAAAATATGTCCATAAATATAAATATTGATTATTGCCTCATAAGAAATGGTTTTCAGTAGAGAGTGAACTGAATGGGTGGAAGGGGTGGGTAGGTTTGGGGAGAGGTGGAAAGAAGAGTTAATTTGTCCATGGCTAGGGGGTGCAATCTGGACGGTTCTGCCAGGGGCGCAAGATCACCTAGCTACGGCTCTGGTCATGATAGAAGTTTATAAAAGTATACATGGCATGGAGAAAGTGGATAGAGAAAAGTTGCTTTTCCACTCTCATAATAGTACAATTTGTGGACATCCAGTGAAGCTGAACAGGGGGAGATGTAGGACAGATAAAAGGAAAAACTTATTCATGTAGCACATAGTTAAACTATGACACTTGCTCCCATACACGAGGCAGTGATGGTAGCCACAGACCTAGATAGCTCTAAAAGATTTTCAGTTGCTGAAAACCACAGGAGGGGAGAGGGCTCTCGTGCCCGAATCCTACTTGCAGCAGGATTCCCACAGGCATCTGGACGAACAACAGGATGCAGGAATAGTTGGGTCATAAACCTGATTCAGCCGGGGCTTCTTTTGTTCTTACAGGAGTGCTGTTTCTAGGATTTTTAATGTTCAAAGCACCGACTAGTTTATGGTGGGAGGGCTTAGGCTGAACAACCGAAGTAAGTACCGGTACGCCGCTGGTGTAGCTCCCCGAAAGTTTCTGCGGCATTAAGTGAAGCAGTCATTTTAAGGTGCCACAAGACTACATTTTGTGTTACACATATTTGAAATGCCTCGGGTGTGTATGTTCTGATAAAATGGCCTCTAGTCTACAGAAGCCCATACCGCAATAAAATCAGTTTCAGCGCAACCCTGCGCCTGCCCCGCTCAGGAGTGAAGTCCTTTCCCGTTCAAATGGGACTCGCTCACAGTTCAGCGCATATACACAGGATGGCAGCCCAAGCCCTCGAAGGCGCCGAGAGGTCTCGATTTTGGCGCTTGCCGTAACCAGGACTTAACATGGCTGCACCTCTGGACTCTTGCCATGATGGGAGTTGCGTGATGGCCCCATTCACGCGGCGGAAAGAAATGGGACGCGGGGGTGGGGGGTAAGACGACACGACCAGCCCCATGATCCCGGGTCAGCCCTTTTAAGGACTCCCCCTTCTATAACCCCAGAAACGCGCCTTCTCCTCCTCCGGAAGAACGTGGGAGCTTCTTCGCTGTGTGTATGTGTCCCCCCCCCCCCACTCCAAGTGAAAGAACGACGTAAGAGCTATTGTTATATCACGAAATAACGATGGTGATGGTAACAGTAATAATCTCGAAAGGAGAAAAGAAGCGTGTGTGCTTAGTGTACAGCGCGGCCCATCGCCACGGTGCGACTGCCATGGTGGCGGATGTAACTCCATGGACTGGAGCACGCCTGAGGGGGAGAAGGACGACGACGACGAAGGCAGAGGCAGGCTGAGCCAGGCCGGGCCTAGCCGAGCCCTGAACCGCGCACGCTTTCGGCAGCAGCCAAGCCCGGCCACAGCGCGCTTCTCCCGTCGCCGCCGCCTGCTGCTGCTCCTCCTCCTCCTCCTCCGTCTTCCTCCCACGCCTTTATTACGCGCAGCCCGTGCGGCGGCGGCGGCGGCCACCTCTTCGCCAGGGCCCCGCCTCGCTCGCCGATAGGGGCGGGGGTTGCTGTGTGCAGGAGGCGGCGGCGGCGAAGGAGCAGCGATAGTAGGAGCAGCCCAAGCAAGGAGGAAGCCACTCAGCGCCCGGCTGACCTCTCTCGCCCCGGACCGCCAGTCATTTCACTGGGAAGAGGAGGAGGAGGGCGCCGCCGACACAGCGCAGCGGAGGAGAGTCTCTCCCTTTTCTCTCTCCATTGCTCGCCGCCGCCGCCGCCGCCTTCGTCCGCCCGCCATTAGCGCTGCGAGCCGGTGGGCGCCGCCGCGCTCTCGGCCGGCTGGGCTGGGCCGGGCCGGGCGAGGCGGGGGAGGAGTAGCCGCCGCCGCCGCCGCCGCCCAGTCTCTCGAGGGCCGGGTCCCCGTTTGATGGATCCCCGGATCGCCTGGTTCCAGCCAGAGCAGCTCGGCCCCTCGAACCGCCTGTGGATGCAGATCTGGGAGACCACGCAAGGGGTCCGCAATCTCTACTTCCAGCAGCAGCAGCAGCAGCACGAGCAGCAGCGCGCCCAGCAGCAGCAGCAACAGCAGCAACCCGCCTCGGCCGCCTCCAACAGCGGCAGCAGCAGCAGCAACACCGCCGCCGCCAACCCCGGGGTCGGCCCGGCCTCGCCGCCCGGCATGTCCCGCAGCCCTCGCTGCGACCCTCAGCCCGACTTCCTGCCGCTCGAGAGCGCCAACCACCAGCAGCACAACCACCACCACCTCCACCGGCGACAGGCCTCCTCGCCGCAGCCGCCGGCCGCCACCGCCTGGGCAGGCAGGCAGGCCCGGGCAGCGGCTGCAGCCCCGGCACCTCCTGTCGCGGCCGTCTCTTCTTCTTCCTCCTCCTCTTCTTCCATTTCTTCTTCCATCGCCGTCGCCGCCTCCTCTTCTCCTTCCCCGGCCGCCGCCTTGTCGGCAGCTGGCCCTTCTTCGTCTTCCACTTCATCGCCGCCCGCCGGCTCGGGTTCTTCGGCCGCCAGCAACAAGAGGAAGCGCGACAACAAGGCCAGCACCTTCGGGCTCAATTACACCCTCCTACTCGGGCCCGCCGGGGAGAGCGGGGTCCCGGCGCCGGGGGACGGGCCCCTGGGGAGGCCGCAAGCTGGCCCGGACGAGCCCGCCTACACCGGCACCCCGTGGAAGAAGGCGAACTACAGCCAAGGAGTGGTGGGGTGAGGAGACCAACATGGGGGGTTAGGCTGGCGCTTCTTTCTCCCTCTCTCCCAACCCCCAGTATCTGTTTTTTTTTTCACCTTGGAGGGAAGGGGATCACATCGGGGAGGGAGAAGTGGGGTTAGGATAGGGGAAATAAAAGGGGCGGGTAGTGTGACTAGGCCCTAGTCAAGGTTATAAAACGGTGGAGCAGTTGCTTCCCGGCAGTGTGTATTTAATGTATTGATTGGTAAGAGCAAGTATTCCAGGCAAAGGTTCATTCGTTCACTTTTCCTTTTACCCTCTTTTTTTTTCTTTTTAAGTGTTTCTATACCTTTGGACCTAGAGGTAGGTGCCACAGGTCGAGTTCCAGATGCCTAGGGTAGCAGAAGTTACTCAGTGGCCAGGCTGTGCTATTCTGCATGTGCTGGCAGATTCTTTCTTTCTTTTTTAAGGATCCCTTCGCATTGAGGTTTCCATAGCTGTGCTCCAGTGCTGTTTGAGGCCCCCTCCCCCCCATTGCTCATAGGCTAGCATTGAGAAATACCGGACAGAAGTAGAAACTTTGCCAAAAGCTCATACCTACAAGCTGGGGTGAAGAACTTGCAGCAGTGATACCAATGTCAGGAAGGTGGTTGGGATGGTAGCTAGGTTTGGCTGGAAAATATATGGCGGAGTAGGTTTGTTGAAATATTGTTCTTGGGGGCTAGTCTGGATTACATGATTGCCACTCAAGGCAATGCTGTTGTGCCCTTACTTTTTGGCATTGGGGCAGGGGACAGAGTTGTCTTGCTGCAGAGGTCTGAAAGGGCCTGGAGTGTGTGTGGGGATTGGCCAGATTTGTCAGCTGTTCAGGTTTGAATTTGACAGAATTTGGGGTGCAGTTAGCATAATGGCCATTGGGTGGGTGCATAGGGGAGAACATGTGGCCACCAAGACCCCTGTATTACTGTTCTATTTTTTAATCTGGAGATCCACAATAACTCCGTATGAGTTGCATATGTGAGATTCTTGTAGCGTTTCTCATTATATTCCGCAGCAAATGATGTGCTTTAATAGGGGGTGGTCTCTTTAAAATGCTGTCTGGCAATCTTGGCCCAGGAGCACATGGCGTGGGAAGCAAGAATATGTTCCTGTTCTCATCTGAGATGCAAGTCAGTCTCTCTCTTTATTCCTTCTCTCAAATTGGGATCTAGTGCACCCCTTTCTTTGTTTCTTTTGAATATGGGAATTTCTCTACCTTTGTGTGCTATGTGCATCCAAGTTTAAATGCGGGGAGACGGGGGGGGGGGATGGGGACTTTCACATCTCCTGCTACGCAGATTATATTTTTTTGCTGTGGTGTGCTATTTGGTCATTGTACATGTAAAAGGGTGGAGAAGCACTCAGGTGCATATTTTTTTCTATGGAGGGAAGAAAATTAGTAAATGCATGCTACTCATGTTCTTAAATACCACAGTGCACATGTGCATGGTATATCAAAGGACACGCTCAGGGTTGAGTCTTTCTGTGCTGTCGCAGCATGTGTTCCAATGCATGGTAGCGCGTGGGCCAGGAAGCCTACACTACACACAGAGAAAAAGAGCATAGCATTCAGGGGCTATACATTTGGGTTTTTACGAGGCCTGTGTGTTCAACACATCAGGGAGGGGATGTTACCTCATCTATTGGCCCGTGCAAAGACTTGATTTTCTGTACAATCCACATTTTCTAAAGAGAATCTTTGTCACTCATAATGTTACATTATGCAAGGTCCCAGGAGATAGGTGCCTTTCTGAATACAAATGTTTTGCCTGTGTGCAGTACAAAGAGGGCGTGGAAGAAAGTCATCTGCGCAGTTGATGCACAACTCCATGGCACGTTACACACACATTTGTTAAATTAAATGTAAGGTATTTGAACAAGTCTTAAAATGCCCCACCCGCGCACAAAGCCCCATTCTTGTGCCTCCATCATATCCTGTCTGCTCTTTTTGCTTTTATTTTTCGACATTGCTAACATTTTAAAGTTCTCTAGGAAGTGGCCATGCTGCCTGTTTTTTCTATGCTTCGAATTTTTTGTTGAACTGTAGTAGCATTCCACATTCACTGTGCTTTAGTACATGATTTTTACAGCAGTATGTAACATCTGTCAACAATGTGTTAGTCATGCCCATTAGGGGGTCTACTCTGGGTAGAACTAACATTAGTTACAACCTGCAGTGTTCAGCAAAACAATTTGGCTTTTGGAGTTTCAAGGTACAGTAGTTTGCAGCTTTCACTTGTTTGATTTGTGTATCTTTAATTGTGATAATCTTTTGTATATATGCAAATGTTTCAGCGATTTTTACCCTGACTTCTCATGACTTTCTAATTTTACAAATGCTGGTGCCATTGCAGAGTCAGCATTATTGTTTTTCATTGCAGGGTTGACACAGTGTCCCACAATCATAGAAGGTTAGAATGTATAGAAGAGGGAATATTTTAGCTGCATTTTTATTGCTGGTGTTGCATGTGGATTTTTTCAGGTAGCAGTATATGTCTCTCTTAGAACCTGCTTCAAGGCATATGGGACCCATATGAACCTTTCCAGTAAATGTAATGCTACCTCTGGAGTGTGAAGTGTTTGCTTAAACTGAGGAGAAGAGTTCCATTTAGAATTCCCAAACTTTCTGTTGACAAATCTTGTTTCAAAGAATGGAACTCCTGTAAGTTTCTCCTGTAAAGCAGACTATGAAAAAATCACCTCCCCTTCCATCTTTCAGACAGGTATAGAAGTCTTACTTTGCATTTTTATAATATAATGTGAAGTACTATTGTAGAAATTTGTAGTTTAAAGGACAAACCTTTTCTCCATGTGCACTTTTTTCTCTTCCGGGGAATCCTGTAATTTTGAGATAGGCTTGTATTGTGCTTCTGAAAGTGGCTGAGGCTTGATTGTCTGTTGTTTTTGTGCATTTCTTTAAATACTGTCCCCTGTTTTAGCATGTGCATTAAATTCAGTCGTTTGATGCTCTGCAATAAACATAGTTTAGATCCCAAGCCATAGTTTGTTTGTGCTTCCAAACATATAACCAAATCATGGTTTAGAGCTGCTATTGTCATTTAGGACCATAGGAAATGGCCTTCTATTGAGTCAGACTGTAGGTTCTTCTAGTACAGTACAGTATTGGCAGCAGTTCTCCAGGGCTTCAGACCAGGAGTCTTTCCTATCCCTGACTGAAGAGGATTTTACCTGGGACCTTCTGTATGCAAAGCAAATGCTCTTAACATGAAGCTACCGCCCTTTCTATCGGCTCATCGCTACTGTCTCTAGGCACAGCAGCCCCCAGATGCCAAGCTGTAACTATAGTCTGTCCATTCATATATCACAGCAAATTATAGTTCAGCTCTTTTTCTGGGGTGGATGCAAGGAGGAGATTGGAAATTTTGCTTAGTTAACTGTGTTCTATTATTTATTTTATGTTTTCAGGGGTATTTATACCCCACCTGCTAACCAAAGTTCTTGAGCTCAGAATGTGGTTTGTTTCAACTGTGGTTGGGAAACAAGCCAGGATCATAAACCACATTTTGAATTTGGCTTGTTTCCTAAATACTACTTCAGACTAACCATGTAAATGGAAATGAAATATTTTGGTCATGCCAGAGGGTAGAGCTAACAAGCCCAAGGGTCATGCACATAACTCTAAGCCATAGTTGAAGATTACATCCAAATGCAACCACAGTTGGGCATTGGGTATTGAGAAAGCATGGTAAATAGTGTGTGCTACTCAGATGCATTGACTTGCGAGGTAAACTAATACTGTGCTCTGTAGTCGCAGTCAGAATAAGGCTGCATAAAAAACAACAACCTCAAGATAATCAAGATAATCATCACCTCAGCTTAGTAATTATTGCTCAAAGCAGATGTTAACAATCTCATGATCTTTCATTTTGGCAACTCCTGTGTTGACCTAAGTGTTATAATGATAATCACTTAAAATGTAATCCTAGCAAAAATCTGATTATATTTATAATTTTATTCTTTGTTAATACGCATTACATCTTCAAACCTTTGCAGATAGCTTTTGGATCTCAGAAAACTGGTCAGTATAATACTTGTGAACAAAATCTTCTGATATTTTTGTTATGGTTGTAGAGAGCCTTGTAGGCCATCTATTCAAACTCCCTGTTCATTGCAAGATATCAGAGCTTGAACATCCTGTATGGCAGAACCCACCATTCTGTAATGGGCTTCAGTGTTGAACTGTTCCAACTGTTGTGTGTATGTGTATGTCCTAAACTCTAGTTTATCACATAGTTATTTATTCTTACAGCACCTTGTTTCCCTAATAACTTGTCTATTTTGCAAAAATAAATTGCTTTCATGGTGTAGCATTATAGATACATGATTACTCACTGCTCTGGCCATCACTCTGATCCTATTATATCTGTCCTGCCTGCAGTGTTACAAGATGCTAGACTTAACCCTTTAGCTTGCTCTGAGCAGTATTTGTCTGAGGGGAGATCCTGGTACATTTTAACACAGCATCAGGGTAGCACAGATCAGAAAACTTAACTGTCTGAAGTGGGGTGCAGTTTTCTTCTGCTAGTGGTGCTCATCCAGTTGCAGGTGTTGGTTAAACTACAGTCTTACATTGGGTCAGGCCATTGATCCATCTAGTCAAATGCTGCATGCCTTGACAGCAGTAGATCTCCAGCATTATGGGTATAGGTTTATTCTGTGAACCGCCCTGAGACCCCCGGGTATAGCGTGGTATATAAATTTGAATAATAATAATAATAATAATAATAATAGGTTTTGCTCTGCTATCTCAGATCCTTTTAAGTAGCAAGATCAGAGATGGAAATTTGGACTTCACACATATGAAGCATGTTGTACCCCCTCCCAGTGAATCAAAACCATTTCTTACTTGTACCGACTCTTAGTCTGATCAGCACTACCACTTATTAACAGTCCTCCTCCAGGACTGAAATTTCAGTGAACTCAAGCAAGCTTAGCTTTCTTCCTGGTCACCCATCAAGCTACAGGGTCTGATATAGACATATGAAAGACATGTTTTCACCATCAATATATGTCCACAGTTTAAAATAATAAATTGTAGGACTGGAAGGCCCCAGCCTTCAAAGCAGAATCATCTCTTTGCCAAAATGCAGCTGAATTTACTGGCCACCGTTACCTGTACTTCATGGAGAATGTAATCTTTGCAGTGCTTTTTTGCCCATAAATGTATTGTACTATGTTCCTTCACACCACCCGGTTGAATAAGTTTCATTTTAAAAATAGTTTTTCATTATGCTTTGAATTTATTATTGAAGGTTCAGAAATAAAATACACGAGACAATAGCTGGTTTAGCAAGGTGCATCAACAAAATGCATGTCTTAAAATAATTTGTACATACCACAGAGCAGTTGAACCCATTCTGTATTGGTGACTAATGGAACAGCTGTAGACAAGGCGATAAAGTTCTTATACAGGGATATCCAGAGAGGCTCCTAAGTAATGTTATCCATTAGTTGTCTACCAATAAATTGAAAGGTAAGGCAGTCCATTTGAATCATTGCACAATAATCCAATAGCAGTTTTCCTCACCTGTCTAATTGTATGCTTCTTTTCCACAAAATTGTTCCTCAAGCGGCTCACCTCACCACATATCAAATTAACAGTAAGTATAACAATTAAAAAACTTACTGGAAATGGTCACAATATCAATAAGTAAACAAAAAAATCCATACAGCACTATATAAAACAAGACAAGCTGAAAACTAAACAGAGAATGATGCCTAGCAGAGAGAAAATGTGTGTTGGGCGGGGAGGGGGGGGGAATCGCCATTCCAAAAGGGTGTTTGTTCCACAGAGGTTCATTGTAACTTAATTGCATGCATTGGATTGGAACCACATTCTCATGTGTGGCAGTCTTCCTTCCCTGCTCTCATGTGCCTCTCCTCCCCTCTCTGAACATCCCCAGCAGTGTGGTGTAGTGGCTAAGAGCGGTAGACTCGTAATCTGGTGAACCGGGTTCGTGTCTCCGCTCCTCCACATGCAGCTGCTGGGTGACCTTGGGCTAGTCACACTTCTTTGAAGTCTCTTAGCCCCACTCACTTCACAGAGTGTTTGTTGTGGGGGAGGAAGGGAAAGGAGAATGTTAGCCGCTTTGAGACTCCTTTGGGTAGTGATAAAGTGGGATATCAAATCCAAGCTCTTCTTCTTCATTTAGGAAGGTAAAGATTACAGCTCCTTCAGGCTCCACATGCAGTCATAGTTTTAATACTGCTCACATTCTCCTACATCATACATTGCTTTCCAGGCACTTAAGAAACAACAAGCCAAATTTGACCACCTAGAGTTTTGCCTGATAGCGTGCTGCCCAAGGAAGTCCTCCTCCTTTTTGCCCTGCACTTCATACCATCCTTGATCTGACAACTTTCCCTTAACAGCAACAGCAAAGAAAAGACAATGTGGACAGGGATTCCCTATAACCATGTTATCCAGTAGTTGAGATCCAAATTTTCCAAACATCCAGGGGACCCAGTATCATCTCTCATCTGGGATGATGCAGATGTTCTAGCTCTCACCTAGAGGGCCCTTATGCCTCCTCTTTTTGTAGGCTCCCACACCATGTGGTGGCCAATAACTTTCACGTTTGCTCATCAATTCAGGAGGCGGGTGGGGCTCTCATGGTAGTCTTTGAAGTGGCAACCCCACTTCTCTTTTAATTCCAAAAATACCTTCTAATCTAAATAGCTGCCTTAGTAATCAGCATTTATATTTTATACAATTTAGTGACAAAAATAATAAGGATTTCACTTTATTATGGCCTGTTTCTGACATTCTATATGCAGAAATCTAGCAACATAGAATCAACTGTCCTGCTACTACAGTTTGAAAACCCTTTGGATCAACTATATATTTCATTATTCTCCAGAATAGTACGAGTAGCTATTAGGGTGATTTTTTGGTAGATTGGCGATATATGAAAAAGTTCACAGACCCATCCATTGATATTGCCTTGAGATTTATGGGTATAGGATGGTATACAAATGTAATAATACCAGTAACCATTTTTTACCCAAATTAAATCACATTGAACATATTCCTGCCCTACTCATTATTTGATGACAGAGTACTTCAGCGTATTTTCCCCAAAATATTTATTTCTTATGGTTAATTCTACCAAAGCACATCAACTTTCTTTCTCTAAATGTAATAAAATTAATTTGCAGTAACCATGCATTTTTTTCATCCAGAGTTCATTGGTGGAAATGAGCTAATTTTCCAGTACAGTATTGTAGTGCAAGTAAACATGAAGTTGCTAATAGATTGGAGACAAATTCATCTTTCCTTCATTCAGCATAGTTCAGCAAAAAATTAGTCCACTTTGGGGAAATGAGATGGTAACAGCCTGAAATCTCTTCAATTTTCTCATTTTAAGGCCAGACGCATAAACTATATGATTATTTTGCTGTTTTTATTATTTAATCTCCAGCACCATTGGTATTGAACATTTTTTTCAGCACTGAAAGAGGTAGACCTCTATGTTATAATAGTTTAGTGTTTAGTAATATGAACATGGCTGTGAACAGTGTTAGAAACCGGGATAGGAAAGCTAGGAGCCAAACGGCTTCTGAGACCTGGATTCTGGGCGCCAAAACAGAATGTCTATTCACCATGGGGTGGGTGTGTCAGCAACACTTTATTTATTATTTTGATCAAAATGAATTAATACGCAATTCACTTAAGTGACACATTGTTAATACCACATTTTTAGCAGAAATTGTTAATACATGTTTAATTTGGTGTTTACAGTAAGAATATCAGTACCATACTTCAGTTTTCAAAACACTCTACTCTTTATTGTTAAACTCCTTAACATATTGTCTATCTGTAACATACCGGTATACTTTGAGGCTTCAAAGAAAATACATTTAAGTAATTCTTGAGCGTTAGCCAGGTGCAAAAAATGGCACCCAGGCTTTTGGAGGTGCTCACAAATGGAGAATGTTTAGGTGCAAAATGCACCTGGCACCCTGCTAATTTCAAACCCTGCCTGTGAATAATCAAGAGGAGTCAATGATAGGGAAATCATTTCTCCTATTTTAATGTGCAATAGGGCCCAGGCATAGAACTAGGACATCTGTGTCTGAATCTTCCTGTGGAGTGTGTGAAATGGATTCTCTCTCACTAAGCTATGAAGTCTCCCCTAAAATGCATACCTGAGGGTGCACTGACTCTTTAATTCCTGCCCTTTCCAGAATACTTCAAATTGCTGAATGGGTGTGCCCCATCTACAGCTTAACTAGTGCTTTTAAGGGTTGATCTGTTTTAAGGGAACCATTTATCTTTCCAATCCCTCTCTACCCTTTTAAAGGAATCTTGAGCTGGAGGGTATTGTGGTCATGATGCACCCCATAGTGTTAGGCTCCAGCTGCCAACCTGAATAGTCTTGTGTTGTTCCTGTACTCTGCTGTTATGCTTTCAAAAGTTACAGGGCAGCTTAAGAGCAATGCACAGGTATAGGTGTCAGCCTTCCCTTTATCCTTCCACATCTCCCCATGGGTCTCTTGAAACCTACGTGTACACACACAACTTTTTCTGAATACCTGGAGTGCCTTTTGTGTTTGCAGGAACTTTCTTCTCTCTTGGAGGCTGAGTTTTGCTGTTGTACTGGTAGGCAGGGGCTGCCAACTTCACAATTAGAAGAAATGATGTTGAGGTTTTTCATCATTTTCCATATATATTCTCAATCTGAAGGGCTTTTGAATTAGCTACACTATTAACAGGGGTCAGCAACCTAAGGCCCATGGGCCGGAAGTGGCCCACGGAGGTCGTTTGACTGGCCCACGAGCCACCCCCAAACTGAGCTGCCCGCTCGTGCGCTGTGCTAAACCAGTGTGGCACGGGGACTCTCTTTCATGCTGTCAGAAATCGCAGGGTGCGCTCGCAATTCGGCCCACAGAGGGATCTATGTGGGATTGATCTGGCCCAGGCACCTGACTATTAATTTTGCCTTTCTTCAATCCTGTTGGATTGTGTGAGATTTCTAGCACTGGCTAATCCATTATTGCTATCAGTCTGTTGGTGCCAAAAAGTACTTTGCAGGCTTTCACCTTCAAGCTACTGGTAGCTAATTATCAGCAAATCTGATAATACCACATGTCCCAAGCAAGCAGTGCTTTTCTTACTGGGTTTCCTATATACCGTAGACGTAGAGTAACTCAAAGCCTTCAGATTGTCCCATTTTGAGTGTAAGCTTTTTCATAACTTTTATAGCAGTTACCTTACTCTTTCTGTGCCAGCTATGTATTTATATTCAAAGATATACCAGCCTTTCCAATAATTTTCAAGGCATTATATATATTAATGAGATGTAAAACCATGTGAAATCCAATAGAAACAGTTTTTTTAAAAAAAACTGAATACCATAAATGACACAGCAGTTGATAAAGTTGAAGCCAGAATTCAAATGTGAGCAGCAATAAAAGTTCTAATGATTGAAGGCTTGGGCAAATAAAAAAGTTTATTTGGCAACTAAAGGTCATGAGAATGGGTACCAGGTGAGCCATCCTGGGCGGGGGGAAAGCATCCTATAGCTGGGATACCAACGCCAAACAAGTCTTCTCCCCAATACTTGCCTCGGATCATTATAATTGTCATGCAGGTTCATGTGGTAGCAGATTCCTAGGTTTCATTCTATATTCCAGGGGTTAGTAACCTTGATGGGCACATTTGGAATTTTGAAAGTGTCACAAAATGGATGCTATGGGGGTGTGGCATAATACAAAATGGCAGCCATATCTAAAAAAAGCAGAAAAAGACAAATCATGTAAGTATTTCCTGCCCATCGGCACCCTTTCTTTAACAATGGAAAAAGGCAGCTATATTAGCCACCACTGTACTTGCTCTCATGGAGAGGTTCTTTATACCTCTCCTGTTGGGAGTGGTAGGGAGGGTGGATGAACAAACCTGGCATCCAGTGAAATTGAGGCATGTTTAAGAGTGTGTGGTCCATGTAGGAGAGGGTGAGCCGGTGCAAGTAGGAACTGAGCAGAAAGAGCAAACACTTTCTGGTGCATTGTTGATTTTTTGGGGTTATATTTACAGAGACCTTTTGCAGGCACCATAGGCGGTACTGGCTTTGGTGCCTGCAGGTGCCACCTTGGTGACCCCTGCTGTATATTATATACAGTGTACAGGGGTTTAAATATTAAAACCTGCACTTTGAAACAGGAAAATACTGCAGTTGATCCAGAACTGGTGAGATTTTTTTAAATTAAGATTTTATTAAAGTGTTCTCATAATACAATAAGATAAAAGAAACCAATCTAAATAAAAACAAAAACACAGAGAAAAAGGAAACAGAAAATGCAGAGTCCTCTCTTAACCCATGTCTCACACTGAAAGTGATGGACCCTCACAGCTCTTACCTGGAAGCTTTACTTTCCTTTCCTTCTCCCAGTCTCTTATCCTGGAAGGTCTTCCCTTCCCTGCCTCTCATTCAGGGTCCTTCCGCCACCCACCCACCACCTTCATGTTAGACCCCAAAAACGGCCCAGAGTAGGGGACACCAAATGAAAACCTAAACAGAAAATGAAAAGAAGAAAATAAAAAAGGACTTCTGATTTTCTGTCTGTTAGTTACCGGTACATGCAAGAAATTATTCAAAATACCAACTTTACAATGACATCCAACTGATCTACTTTCTGTTAGGCAATACAGTGGTACCTCAGGTTACATATGCTTCAGGTTACATACTCCGCTAACCCACAAATAACGCTTCAGGTTAAGAACTTTGGTTCAGGATAAGAACAGAAATCGTGCTCTGGCGGCACAGCGGCAGCGGGAGGCCCCATTAGCTAAAGTGCTGCTTCAGGTTAAGAACAGTTTCAGGTTAAGAATGGACCTCCAGAACGAATTAAGTTCTTAACCCGAAGTACCACTGTATTTGCTCAATCCGCTGACCCAAATGTCTCGGATTATTTCCTTTTCTTTTTCACACAAATGTCAGCAATAGTTTTTCTCTTCTCAAACCTATCTACTTTGTCTCCAATAACCTCAACAACCATTCCTCCATATTAAACAATAAGTCTTTCCATCTTTGTCCACACAAGAGTCTCTCCGCTGTGATCAGATATTGAGATAATGTTCGATAGTTCTTGTTATATAGTCTTTAATTCACACCCAAGAACTGGTGAGATGTGTTCTGACTGGCTACTTGCATGTTCTGAATCAGTTGTAGTAGCCTAGTCTTCAAAGGTATGTACAACATCCATTAAGTATGACTTGGATGTTTTAGCGGTATGGGTCAGCTGGAGTTTATCTAAAAGGGACTGCAACTTGTGCAGCGACCTTAACTGCTGAAAGGCCTTTTGTACCATAGATGCTACTCAGACATTTTTGAAGATACTTTTGAAGCCTCTGGGCTAGTGTGGTGCATGCCACAGGCTCATAATGTCTTCCTTTGTCTAAATAGGAAGGGGGAGTTGAGCCTGGAATTGCTTGAAGTATCATGGGAGTGGCTCATCCCAACAGCTACCATTAAGTTGATGCTTTTGTGGCCAATTACATAACCTGATTTAGTTGTCCTATGTCACTTCATGGGCAATACTTTCTACTGAAACGGGCATCTATGCTGACAGGTATGGCCCTTTCGACAGAGAGCTCCAACAAGGGAATGATGAGGTGCAACTGTCACATAAAATTAATGGGGTGATAATTATGGATTTTATGGTTTAGATTTCATTAGTTTTTACCTGCTGATAGAATACTCACAGCAGAAAACTGCCTGTGTTGCACAGCTGTCACTGACTTGCCATAGTGTAGTTCCAGTTATAGAATGCATTAAGCTCCTCTGTGACTTCTGCCATGTAAGCTACTACACTTGGATGCCAGTTTGTCTGTCTGTCTGTCTGTCTCTCTGACTGTTTGTCCCATATAGGCAGTAACTAGTCTCCTTTATTACAGTTTATTTTTGTGACTATTGTTGTGAGTCCTCTTCCAAAAAATGGGAGCTCATAATGTGAATGCAGTTGTGCTTTTACACAGGAGCAAATTAAAAACAATTACAATGAAAGCCTGGCTACTTGTACATTGCTTTTTCAACAGATAGTGTGAATTATACCTACAGATCCTGCTTCAGGAGATGGTTACTGCACCGAGGAAATGAAATAAACATTGCATTATGTTCTAATAGGCTACAGGCCATGCCAGTCCTCGTTTGATTGTTTCCCTTTGCTGATAAGGAAATATTTATCAAAATCTTGATACTTTTGCATGTGTACATAGAGCAGGGCAGTTAATACAGTATTTGAATATTTTTCTTTATAGTAGCCTATGCTTTTGAAATCCGCATCACGGAATGCTTTTGAAGACTGGATTCCTATTGAGCAACTGGATCTCGCTCAAATGATAGCTGCTAGATATTGAATGCATGTGTCCTGGTGCAAATATATTTGGTCAGTTGGCAATCCATATTTCTTATATGGTGGGTAGTATGAGGCCAGTCAACAGTGGTCTTCAGAAATAAGGGCTTTTGCTTAGCTGTGAGGAAAACTCGGTTATTGTTGGACCTGAAAGAGAGTAGTATTCTTCTGGGATACATTGTAATTGTCATTTGAAATGTGCAAGCATCTAGGTCAGGGGTCGCCAAACTTACCCGGGCTCAGGCTGGTTCTTCCAGTGCCGATTGCACGGTGGACCGGAGGGCAGGGGAGCGCGTGTGTGCACCCTATTTCCGGCATACTTTTGGGTCTGCGGAGGCCGTGTGCACGTGCACTAGCTATTTCCAGCACTCCGCGACCCGGAAATGGGCAGCTGCGCCGCGCCGTACTGGTAAGAGCGGGCAGTGGCAGCGGGTGGTGGGGGTTGCCGGGGGCTGGAAAACTGAGTCCCTTGGGCAAGCGGTGGGGGCCGCCGGGGGCCGGAAAACTGAGTCCCTCAGGCCTTAGTTTGGGGAAGCCTGATCTAGGTCATTTGTTCTGGCTGGTCATGCAGTCATGGATGCTGAGAAATATGTGTTGATTTTAGTTTCCAGGTCTTAAATCAGGGGTAGGAAAACGTTGGCCCTTCAGAAGTTTCTGAACTTCAGTTCCCATCAGTCTCAACCCACATGGCAAATTCATGTCTAAATGAAAGAAGTGGATTGATGTCTAGGAAAAATGTGCCCAAAGCCTGATTTTATTTTATTTTTTTAAAAAAGATTCATTGGATGTAAATCGTTGCCTATGAACAAGAATACTCACATGATTGCCTGTGGTGTAGAAAAATTGATTACAGGTGACTATGGTTGTCCCTAGTTACAGGTAGGTAGCTGTGTTGGTCTGCCGTAGTCGAAACAAAATAAAAAATAAAAAATTCCTTCCAGTAGCACCTAGTTTGTGACTGCACTTTCTGCTGCTCTTTATGGCTGGGGGTGGTGGTGACAAGAGACAGGGGGAGAGAGTATGAGCACTGCAAACCCTGCTCTGTTTGTCCACCTGAGCAAACACAGTAGGATATCCTGACTGCACTTTCTCTTTTCCACTGTTGCTCTAAGTATAGATGGACACAGAAAGTCAGCTCCATGTTCATTCATAACAAGAAGGGTTATCTTTTTCTTCTTCCAGCCTTTGAGTCTATAACCATAAGTTTGAAAATGTGGAAAAGCAAGTGTTATTAGCCATGAAAACAATGTAGTACAAATGGCAGCTGTTGTCCTTGGACACCCTCTTGTTTATTTTGAGGTATGTCTAGCTAGTCCTACTGATTAATTCCATTGATTCTACTCTAAGTAGACCAAGCATTAGCTACCACCCTTTATTTTTACAAGGCAAGTTTTCAGATTTTCAAAATACTTTACAGTCTTCATATTTGTACCTGTAGAAGTAGGACTATTGTTTCCATTTTACAGATGGCAAATGGATATCGTGGCAGAGACAGGAGTCATTCTCAGATCTACAAGATTCAAATTTGCAATACTATCCACCCACTCATGTTTGCTTTCACTGTCCATTTGACCTTTGACATTTTATTTTATGTTCAACTTGAAATTTGTGCCCTACAATGACCTTCAGGGCAAATTCCAATGCTGCAAAGTTATGTAACTTTACAAGTGTGCAACTGCTGTTTTTGGGGTGTGCACATATGTACAGTGTTGCAAACTGAATGACAAATTCATGATCTTTTGATAAGTTACTCATGGAGATTTTAATTACATTCTTATATGCCCTGAGAAGAGATGAATAGCTCAAAAGTAATGCATACTACTCTCCATCATGTTTCTGCAAGTGGAAATATTTTCAAGCAATTGGAAAGCCATGGTTATAGAAATTTGGCCTTCCTATATTTGGCAGTGCTCCTATCTTTGTTTATTACTAGAATTATATGGCTACTTATCAACACATGTTACCTGGGTAGCATACGGGGCAGAGAATAAAATGCAAAGTAATGATTACAAGCATCAAGAAAGATAATGAAATGTAGCATAGAGCTTTTTAAATAGCTCAGTAAAATAAAACACACTTACACAATGAGAGCCCAGAATTTGCAAGTTTAAAATGCTAGGTGTTTAAAAGGCCTGGATGCCCATGAAGATCTTCACCTGCTGCCCAAGAGACAATAAAGTAGGTAGCAGGAGGGCCTCTGTTGGAAGGTTATTCTACAGCAAGTGTTCTACAACCAAGAAGGCCCTCTTCCTAATAGTCACTTATATTATTTTACAGGGAGACACAGACTCCAGTTCCATCAGCCAGCATGGCTAGTGGTCAAGGACGATGAAAGTAGGAACCCAACTCCATCCGGAGCGCCTCATGTTCCCCACTCCTGCTTTAAAGTTTCAAAACACCACTTTAAATTCAGCCCAGAAGCTAGTGAAGCTGATAAAACACTGGCATAATATAATGTGAAATGCCCAGCTCCAGTTAATAACCGTATGGTCCTATTTTGAACCAACTACAGTTTCTAGAAAATCGTTTAAAGGCAGCCCCGCACGTAAGTGCATTGCAGTAGCTGGAGATTACCAGTGTGTCTGTAACCATGGCCAAGCTATCCCCATCCTCATATGGTCATAGCTGGTGTATCAGATGAAGGTGATTAAATTTGTTTTGAACCACATAACCTCCTTGTACTTCTAGTGACAATGTTTGATTCCCAAACACTCCAGAACTGCAAACACTCTGATCCTTTGTGGGGAGTGCAGCCCCTTTCAGAACAGTTTGAACACCAACCACCAAAAAACACCCACCAGCAATACCTCCTTGTCTGAACTGAGTATCAGTTTTAACCCCTATCTGGTCCTTTACTGTACCTTAGCACTGCTTCTAGAAGTGATAAGGCAGTGTAGAAGAAGAAGAGTTTGGATTTGATATCCCGCTTTATCACTACCTGAAGGAGTCTCAAAGCGGCTAACATTCTCCCTTCCTCCCCCACAACAAATACTCTGTGAGGTGAGTGGGGGTGAGAGACTTCAGAGAAGTGTGACTAGCCCAAGGTCACCCAGCAGCTGCATGTGGAAGATCGGGGACACGAACCTGGTTCACCAGATTACTAGTCTACTGCTCTTAACCACTACACCACACTGGTGTTCTGTGAATCAAGTGTTCACCAAGATTTCTACCCTGACCCATACAAAGTCCTGCAGTTGCATATGACAACTCACTCCTTGGCTAATAGCTATTCCAGATTAAATTTCTTGGCAGGCAGTATGTAGCCTGCTGATAATATATTGTTTATGCCTAGTTTAGAAGGTTTCAGCAGTGCTTTGTCTTACTCATTTTTGATGATTTTTCTGCAAATTGAACATCTTTCTTAATCCTTCTCCTTTCCCAAGGAACTTGGCATAGTAAGAATGAAAAGCTCAGCTGGCTTATCCCGCTGGGCAACACACTGAGCTATGTAACCTTCCAGTTCTTAGATTCCCAGGGTTGAAATTCCTAAATGACCTTGTCAATTCTTTGAAATGAAACTTGATAACAATCTGAGCTTTGGTGTAGTATTAAAAGGCTTACTAGACTGTTTTAACATCAAATGTCAATTGATCAAGATTATCCAAACATTTCTTTAAACTCTGCTTTTAATAATAACACAGTAAAGAAATGTAGTTCAAAATATCCAGAGAGTCTGTCAACACAACCAAATATCATGGCTTAAAAGGACAAAATTGTTCGTCCATCTAGTTGAGGTGCAAATCATGATTTTTGGCCATACAATTGCATTGATACACGACTAGGGATAATTGCAAATCATGTGGTCATTCTCTCTCTCTCTCTCTGGTAGTTCAGTATTAGTACAGGGGGGACCCCTGCTTCCACAGGAGTTCCTGGCTGCCACACGTGCCAGTGGGATGAGTGCAAATCCAGTCCATTCCACTCTGCTACATTCTGCTCCCATCCTGCTCCCTTTGAGTGCTGAACACGGCATGTGTGTCAGCAGTCGTGCACATGCTGATCGCACACGCAGGTGGGAAGGTGCCTCTATTACTTTAGGAGGCACTGCAAGAAATATTTTAAATTCTATTATACCAGCATCAAATGTATAGGTGACAAGCTTACTACACAGAAATGATGAAATTCATAAGCTTCAGTGCCTGTAAAAAAGATGCATTTAAAGATATGACTATTGACTCAGTATAGAATTTATGGGGAGATCTGCTTTTAAAGTGGTGGCATTTATTTAAAGTAAGCCTATCTTTAATGAAGAAAAGATAATTCAAATGGAAATATTTTGTGAGGTAAATTGATGAAGGTTAGAGTGTCAGACTAGGACCTGGGAAACCAGTGTTCAAATCTCCACTCAGCCAGGAAGCTCCCTGGGTGACCTTGAGCCAGTCATTGCCTCCCAGCCTAACTTCCCTCCCTAGGTTGTTGTGGAGATTAAATGAGGACTGGGAGAACCACGTATGTCGCCTTGAATTCCTTGAAGCAAAAGGTGGCATACAAATGCAATGAATGAATGAACAACATGGTAAGAAAAACTATGCAAATAGCTTACATAGCAACTTGAAAATTATGCTTTTTTTTTTGCTTAAGTGGTATAAGAATTAACGCTGTAAATACTTTATTGGAATTGTCCTTCAGATCACTGGTATGTCTGTTTCTCTGTTCTCCCGTTGGTGAAAGTAATATTTAAAGATCTGACTCTGTCTGCTGAGAGAAAAAAAATTGACCCTTCTCTAGCTAAACTTAGTTGTGACTAAGGCCCAAAACAGATGTAATGGGCCAACCATGTTTGCATTCATGTGTGTCCCTTAGTCACACTTAAAGCAAATGTGTTTGTCTTTTCACCCCTCTCTTTATTATTTTTGCATAAAATACAATGTGTGTGTATGGGGAGCAAAATCACACACCCCGCCTGCCCTCATCTATTCAAGCAGCATTTTCACCAGCCTTACTCACTTTTCTTTATTATGCGATGGGTTGAGAGAAAAGCACTTGAAGCGTCAGAGCAAAGTGAAATATGGTGGACTAAGCACATGGGGCTAAGCTTCATTCGCCTCTTAGTTCCATTTCATGTGGACAAGGCACCCCACTTTATATGTGAATAAAATTACTGCATTTGTCTCATGGCATGCAATTCGGCCCCACGTTCCATTGAAACCAGTGGGAAAGTTAGTTGCCACTATCCCATTAATTTTTTGTAGGACTTTTCATTGGACTTGGGCTTTTAAGTTCAAGGTGTGTTAAAATGTGCTTCTGAATTTGAAAGGCATAATACAAAAATAGAGTGCACAGCAAATTGTCAAGATGAGCTGTGAGTCTGGCTTCCTCCCAAACAGACATGAATACTGACAAATTGAATGCTGGCATACCTGTCAGTCTTGACTCTTGCATGCTTTGAATAAGCCATCTATTTTTTTAAAAAGCGTAAAACTGCTTCAGGCCCTGGCGAGGAAGGGGGGGCAGAGTTTTTTGGTGTTGCTATCGGGGTCAGGCAGTTGATGCAGTGTGTACCAGTTGCTGTGTTAAACTTCCATGACTGTTTTTTTAGAGCCTGACCCCAGTAACCGATAGGTATGTTTGTATTAAACAAAAGCAATTTTTTTCTAAAAATATCACACAGGTCTTTTCACTAAAAGTAAGAGATGCTTCTTTGTGAACCACATATCTCATAGCCTTCAGTGAGTCTTTCATGTAATGATAATAACTAGCTAAAGGTTTTGTAAGAAACTCTTACAAATTGCTCCAGAATTCATTTATATTCAGTATTCTTTAAACCCAGCATTGCCTTCAAATTGACTTGCAGGCCACTTACTTTTCCACAGCCGTCTTTTTTGTGTTTGAAATAATACATTTATTGTGCAAACTGCACTAAAAGCAGCTTGGGGCACCTTTTATGAAGTCGAAATAAATAAAAAAATTAAAACATTGTCCAGTAGCAGTTGGTCTCTAAGGTGCTACTGGACAATTTTGTAATTTTTTTATTTCGACAGCGTCAGACCAACACAGCTACCTACCTGAATCTTTTATGAAGTAATACTGAAAGTATTCTAGAACTCTTGTGTTTGAACTTCTAACATCTTGGAATTATATTATTTATGTAGGTTTCTTTCTTTTTTAAAAAGGGAAACCTTAAATTATAATGAATTATTAGTGAGGTAGCAGAAATAGTTGGGATTGATGCAAATGACCCTACAAGCAGGGCTCCGCAGCTGCTGGCTGAGCTCGGAGCTCTCAACATGCACTTGTTGGTTGAAGCTGCTGTGCAGCCATTATAATTATTTCATTATTTCTTGAATTTGTATACCGCCCTATACCCGGAGGTCTCATGGTGGCCTCATGTCTGCTTGCCTTTCTGTTGCAGGAAAGGCAACCAGAGACCTTGCTGATTTGGCTACTGTGCAGCTGAAGAAGCTTCCTGCCTCCCTTTCTTGAGGAAAAAGAGGCATAGCAGTTGCTACCTTGGCCATTCAACCATGCAATGGTTCAACCAACTGCTGCCCTATCCTGCTGGGTCATTGGAGAGAGGGCTTGCCTGTTTGGTTCTACATTGCCAGTGCACTCCAGGTGCCTCACCAATGCACCATCCAAAAAGACCCCCAGTTTGGAGCTTGAGAGGGGGCTGGATATCTCCATGCACCTGTTGGGGCAGAAATTACGCAGCTCTACAATTTGTTTGTTTTTAAATGTATTTTTATTAAAGATTTTCTTGATTTACAAAAGTATGTGCAATGTCTCTCTTTCGTTCCCCCCCCCCACCATGTAACATTTTTACAAATCAGTTTCGTTTGTTGAGACATTAGGAAGAAAACGGGGAAAGAGGTGGGGTGGGGAAGATGGGGTGGGGTGGGGTTGGGTGATGATGTTTCTATTTTACTTAATATATGTAGGGTTTGGTGTCAGCGTTGCTTGTGCAGATTCTCTGCTGTTTGCTTGTGTTCCTTTGGTGGTGAGAGAGGTTGCGGTTGGCCTAGGGTGTGGTTGTTCGTTTGTGGTTGGCTGTGGTGGTCTTTGTTTTCATGTGTGAGTGGGGTAGGTGGATGTTTTGGATCAGGTTAGCCATATGCTGTTGGTGGATTTTTGTCATTGTCTTGTTGGGCTGTGTGTGTGGTAAAGGGGAGCCATACCGGGGTGAAGGCGTCTTCTTCTGTTTGTCCCCATGTCAGTTTCAGTTTATTGGTTAATTTTTCTAGTAAGGCTGTTTCCCATACTATTTGATGCAGCTCTACAGTTCAGGAGAAAAGCTGCGGGCTCACCATTCCTGCCAGACGTTTACAGTACACTTACCATGGTGCGTGAAGATGTGGCTCAATCAAAAAGGCTCAATCCTTCTGATGAATTTTAATTTCGTTGAAATTAATATTGAGAACTAAGACAATGTGCCACTCTTCCGTTTTCTCTGTGATTCCAGTCCATGCAATACTGGCGGCACTGTTCTTGTTGAATGGGTGCCTCTGTGGCAGACATCTCTGATTAGGAAAAGGAACACAAGTAGCCATCAGTGTCAGAGATTGTTGTCTAGGACAACACTGCTGTCTCCATAGCCCAGCTACCTTTCATAGTGAGATACACTGTATCGCTGGTTTTTTATTTTTTAAGTAAATTAAGAGGTGGCTGACTCCAGTGTTTCAAAAACAACAGTAGCAGCAGCAAGGGAAAAAAACTGTTTGGTGAATTGTCCATACAGTCATACCTCGGGTTGCGTCCGCTGTGGGTTGCGTTCAGCACGAGTTACGAATGCGCCAAACCTGGAAGTACCGGAATGGGTTATTTCCAGGTTCGGCGCTTCGCGCATGCGCAGATTTGGCGCTTCAGGTTGCGAATGGGGCTCCGGAACGGATCCCGTTCGCAAACAGAGGTACCACTGTATTTACATATGTGCAGGGTACAAATAATAAATTATTATTATTATTATTATTAGTTAACATAAAGGTTCACTAGTTCATGTCTGTATCTAGGAGATGTAGCAGATCTGCTGATAATGTATCTTTTTTGTTCTAGTAAGAGGTAATGTTTTCAAAATACTTGATCAACATGTTACAATGTTTATCTTTGATAAGTTTTAAAAGCAAGACTGAGGGAGGGTTTTTTTTGTAAAAAAACATTTTGATGTTCTGATTGAGGAAATCAAACACCCTAATCCTCAAGATTCCCATCAGTCCTAGCCAGCATGACCAGTAGTCAGGAGTGATGGGCAATGTAATCTTTGAGGCAGCAGCCCCTGCGAGAGCATCTGCCCTGGGTAGTGGTGCCTGCAACAAAAGTGAGTTGGAGGCTGAGTCCAGCAACTTATCTGTAATTGATGAAGCTCATCATAATGGGTTATACAGCACTGCCTTGTGTTGAGGCAGAATAGTGTCCAATAGGAAACTAGAAAGTTCATTTTTCTGCCTTTGCGGGTGGTGTGCAGCAACATCTGGAGAATCACAGGTTCCCCACCCCTGCCATAATCCAACCAAATTTGACATGTTTGGAGGAATGTATACCATGCTAAATGACTGTCACTTTATTGTATTTTATGCTGTCTTTTTAAACACACATGTCCCCATTATGAGCTGTGCTAGAATTAGCATTTCTGTGTTCAACTTTGAATATAAAGATGTACTTTGGAAGCTATAAGTGGCATCCAGTGCTAGTCTTACTCAGAGTAGACCCATTGAAATGAACAGTCATGGGTAATAAACTATCTGCATTCTGAGAAGCTTTCAGTCAGTAAACTTGCTGCCAGAGCAATCTCCATACTCCGTGTCTATTGATCTGCCTGAATCAGGAGAGAAGCAAAATCACAAGACGTAGCTTTCTATCCTAACATGTATTCTTGGGCTGAAATAAGTTTAATGAGTAGCAACTTGAACTTTTAATCAGTTGGGGAGAAACTGAATGCTGAAAGAATAATAATCTTACTGCTACATGTAGATAGCTGTGTTGGTGTGCCATAGTCAAAACAAAATAAAAAATTTCCTTCCAGTAGCACCTTAGAGACCAACTAAGTTTGTTCTTTGTATGAGCTTTCATGTGCATGCACACTTCTTCAGATACACTGAAACAGAAGTCACCAGACCCTTGTATCTTAATGTTACTGCTGTTGTATATTGACATGTTTGAAAATCATATGTTTCTGGCTATTTCAGATTAACTATTAGTGCTGCTATGCAGGATTCTTCAAGGTTTTGTTTGTTTGTTTTGTTCTGTTCAAATACAGTTTGTGTTCATAGGTAGTAAAAAACCTAAAAAACTTAAGATTTAAAAAATTCAGATTCATAGGTGCCACCACCATATTTTTAGGCACCTGCAAAATATTTAGTCCACACCTTAAGATGTTTGACTAAAGCCTACAAATTATAGAGAAGACTATTTCCCATTTGTCCCCAACCTAGTGGTTATAGCAAAAGCTATAAATGCATTTGAAAAATACACATTCAGGCATTTGGGCCAGTTGTGAATCCTGTGTGTTCGCCAAAATTTCCTTTGTTAGTATTAACTTTCATTGCCAACCCTTGTGTGTGTCTGGATGTGGTGAATCTTTATAGCTGAGCGGAGTGTGACTCTCAGACATTTTGTATGTTCCTCAGGGTACTGGAATTCCGAGAAAAATTTGCTGATTTTTGGCAGATACCCTAGAAAATACTAGTTATTTCTGACCAGCACTGTTTAGCAAGGTTTCCTGAATTAAGAGTTGTACCGGTATTTAATATACTTGAAAGAACTATTTATATCAGTGGCTGCTAGTTTTGTACTCAGAAGTATTGAGTAGAAGTTGAAAAGAGAAGGAGAAAAAAAAAGCTTGATTGAAATTGCTAATTGGATCTCCATTCTCTCTTGTATCAATCCAAGTATTTATGACTGAACTAGGATACAGTGGTGCCCCGCTAGACGAATGCCTCGCTAGACGAAAAACTTGCTAGACGAAGGCATTCGTCTAGCGGAAGGCTGCCCCGCTAGACGAAAAAGTCTATGGGGCTGCCTCGCAAGACGAAAAATTTGCGTCTTTTTTTTTCGTTTTGTGGAGCGTGGCTGTCATTGCCGCTCTGCAAGACGAAAAACCTGCTAGACGAAAATTTTCGCAGAACGAATTATTTTCGTCTAGCGGGGCACCACTGTATAGTTGTTTGTCCTACAGACTGTGGGTTCTGAATGTTGAAGGATGGCAGAAGACCCTACTGACTTGTCATGGATGGCCACTTTAGGGGTTCCTTGGAGAGAGGAAGACTTACTCTAGTGTTGGGAACACACTTCTACACTCTTCTTCTGCTGTTGCTAGTAGAAATAGGTTTTGACCCTTCGTGGTTGGTTGTAACCATAAAGGCTTGCTGAAATTCATAATAATTCTTGTTTGGAATATGTGATTGCATTTGGTGCCCTATTGTGTTTTGAAACATGAAGATGATTGAACTACTTTAACTTAGGAAAGCCAGTTAATTATCTAACCAGCTTTCCTGAGTTTAAAAAAGTAGTTAAATCCAGGTTGTCTACCCCAGACTAGAGCAATGAAATTTGCAGTTTGGGGGAACTTAACACGCATATTACAGCAGTTCTTAAAGAGGTAATCTTTGTAAGTATCTGATCTCACGTTGGAGTTGGAGTTGGAGTCTAGCATCTGCAAAGTGCTGGGCTGCCTACCCCTGCTCTAATCTGTGCATGGCTGCTGCTATCTGGAAATTTAGAAAACTTGTTCATTGGATTAGTGTTATGTGTGAAGAAGTTACGAATAAAACTTTCATGGTAAAATAGGTCTGAGTCAATTGAATTTTATTATATTATTTAGCTTTATTTTTGTTTCCTCTCTTTTTTGTGAGTAGATCTTTGCAGCTTCACAACTTACCTGTGAAAGTAGATGAGCCTGAGAGAGCAACTTGGTCACCTTTTAAAATTATCCCTCTGCTGCTAGAATTAGACCTGAAATGAGTCTCTAATACAAGGCTTTTGGGGGGTGAGGGTGGGATTTTTTTTGGCGTGGGGGTCACAGCTGGAGGGGGAAATGGTTAGCCCTCACCTTCCCAACTATGACCCGCCCCCCAATTCCCCCATGCTTCAGTCAGCCTTGAAAAAAGCCTTGCATTGACTGCAATATAGGGTAGAGGAGTAGGGTGAAGTGGGGAGCCTGGCCACATGCTTAGTGCAGATGCTTAGTTGGCAACTCATAAACTTGACAATGAGTACTTTGGAGCACCGTTAATAAAACAATTGCTCAAGTAAACTGTAAACTGTTTGGGGTTTTTTTTTTGGCTTTGTTCCATATCTTGACAATTCCCATTGTTTGTGTATCTTGGTGACTTGTAACATTTTCAAAAAACAGAATACTTGTCTTATAAGCTTCCCATTTATTTGCATTTTTTCTTGATTCTGAAACTTTTGGAAAGCTTTGTATGTTTTCACTTATGGTGAAGTGGACCACATGGTGAAAAGGAAGAAAATAGGTTTTCTGAACAAAGTGATATGTACCGGTAACCTGTGTGCTTTTTAAAATTAACTCGGGAAAAGGACTCCTAGAAGCACATTGTAGACATTCCATAAATATACCTTGTTAACTCAAGAGAAGTCTGCTTTTTCATCAAAAAGAAGCAGTTAGATGCACTACTTCTTGCTTGAGAAAGGAGAACTGTGGGTTCTGTGGAGTAGACAAAAAACAACCAACAGTAACTTGGCCAGATTTTTTTTGCATTCTGTATCCTGTGGCCACAACATTTCTTGATATGTGTGTGTGGCTAACCATTTATATTTATCCCAGAGCCTGATGTGGGTGACCTCCATGCTCTTCACACTCAACTTCTCAGTAATTTTTAATGCTGATAATCGGGTATAGACTAAACCAGGGATGGGGAACCTGTTACCCCCCTAATGTTGGACTCTAGCTCCCATTAACCCCAGCTAGTATAGCCAGTGGTCAGGTAGGGTGGAGCTGTAGTCCAGCAAACATTTTGAGGGCCACAGTTATCCATCAGTGGGTTCAACTGATGTTACACTGGCACAAAATTTAGAGTAGGTCCCATTCCCTCTCCTTCAATCCTTTCATCACACCCTTTCCAGGGAAGTGTTCCTGCAGACATGCAATAAGTGTAAAAGCTGGCATATATTTATTTAACTTATTTCCAAACTACAGTTTGTATAATTACCTGGAACATAGGCAAGCTTTGAGTTAATGCTCAGAAATGTGATATAAAAATGGCTATTCACCTGTTGTCAGTAGCAGAGCATTCCTCATAGGGATGACACTTTTTAAAGGAAGAATCAGGCAGGGTCCTCAAAAGCCATTTGCCTAAAAATGGCTGCCTTGGTCTGAACAGTCATAAAGATTGGATAGTTGGTATGGGGTTGCCCAGATACTGTGAAACTATCTGCCCATTGATATCTGGGGTAGCACCTTTGCTGCATTGTTTTTTGGCATATGCTAAAAGCTTTTACTTTGGGGGGGAGTAGTAGATCAGCTTGTTTTTACCATTTTTATTTGTATTTTTAATGTGTGGTATATTTTATGTAAACTGCTTAGATGTTTTGATGATTGAGTGGCATGTAAATCTGGTTAAATAAAAAAAAAGAAGGGAGTCCTGTTGAAATCTGTGGGACCAAAGACACAACTACACTTACCCAGCAAATATAGGTTTCCAAGTGTGAATGTCTGGATGGGGGGCAGTTGTGGGTTAACCCCAGGATTGCCTCCTCTGAACCCACACCTCCTGCACGGCCTGCTTTTTATCTCAGAGCTTGAAAAAAATAAGATGAACATTGTCCAGTGGAAGGAGTTGCAGAGATGAATCTTGGGGTGATAAAAGTATTAAAAGAGCCCCTCCTGCCTGCTAGTATCTTGCCTGCTAGTATTTCTCTGTATATGCTTCGCTTCAGCATAGCATTTTGAGGCAGACACTAGTTTGGACATTTCCTTTTCACTTTATGAGTTGTAGGTCTGCTCTTATAAGTGTTTTTAAATTGGTTGAGACTGTTAACCTTAACAGACTTGGGCTGTAATCCAAAACACATGTAATGTGGATGCCAGTCCCATTGGACACAGTTGGACTTACTTTCAAGTATGTATGTACAGGGTTGGTGTTAAAGATTATGACTGAGACACTGTTCTTATTTTAATCACATTACTGTGTAATTTGTCTAACTCATCTCTCTTCTTTTTCAGTCTTCATGAAGAAATCATTGATTTCTACAAGTACATGTCACCCAGACCTGAAGAAGAAACAATGCGAATGGAGGTGGTGAATAGGATAGAAAACGTTATAAAGGGTCTATGGCCCAATGCTGATGTAAGGTTAACAAAATTCTGTTGTACTTTACTATTTTAAATATTTCTATTTCTGCTTGGTGATTGGGGTGTTCCTCCCCCCCCCATAAAATCCACAATTCCACAACTAGAAAATGTAAGCCTTAGAATGAAAAATATGTAAATGAGGCAAATATGAACAATTTCAACCTCAGTTGATATTAAGGACATGATGTGTTGTGCACAGACTCAGACTCGGTGTGTTAGGAGCATATTGGAAGAAAGAACAAATTTCTGTACTGAATGGAATATCACTGGAGATTGGAAGCTCCAGCAGCCAAAGTTTAGCAGCAAGCAAGACTGATGCCTGGTGTTTTTGTGTACTAGGGGTTGTGGGTCCGCAAATCATCCTGTCCATTCCATTTCACCACTTGCATTGCAGCAGTTGCCTTCAACTGCGTAGAAGGAAAGGGAGCTAAAGGCAAAGGGAAGAGAGATAGATATGCCCCAAAATAATTGTAAAACAAACATGCTGCTGGATTTTTGGCTATGATGAGCTTTGGATTTTATTCTGTTGCTGCATAAATTCTGTGACTTAAGTGATTTGCAAAAGAGTAACATTTAAGCAAAACTTGGGGGACTGTTTAATATGTCCTTTACATAGGGTAGTGAAAGCATGCTCTGAAAGCTGGTTGAGAAATTCATTTAGTTGCTTACTGGCTTAACAGACAAGCCATCTTCGCTGGCAGGAAAAACACCTGTACAAACCTGCCTGCCTCTTGCCTCTACTCATTCCTAAATCCATACTTTTCCTGTTAACTCGATCCAGTCATACTTGCCGTCCACATCTGGACTGAAATGAAAACATTGCAGTCTTATATTCCATAGAAATATTTCCTGTGGCTACACACTTCATAGAGAGCTCTTGAACCCTGCCTCCTTTTTCAGAAGGAGGATTTCTTTCTTTCTTTAAGGAGTTTGCGTATACTCAGTGTGTTTAAGAAAAAAGATAAAACAGAATCGATGGCATTAAGCAAGCATTTATTAAAACTATGCCTTTATTTATAGAAGCCAGCAATTGTGTCATTTGCTCTATTGCTCCAGGGAATGTGCTTAGACGGAAACATTCCTAGTAAGTGAGAACTGTTCTTGGCATCAACCGGGCTCCACCATAAGAGTGGCTGAGAGAGGCTTTAATTATCCTGGGGTTGGGACGACAGCACAGCTGACATGAAGAGGAAACATGTTAGATTGGTTTTGAAAAAGAAAGTAAACCTTGTTAAAAAGAACAAACAGTACATCGTCGCATTTTAAAACTCTAAATTGTCCTTAGGATGACGCTATGCAGTTTCCTGCATAGGAAGCCTGGCACATGCTTAAAAACACTTATTAAATGTGGGGTGGCTAGGAGGGTGTGCACATGCCAAGAATCTTTCGGCACCTATCACAGTGACTCTCCCATGTCCACCAAGGAGTCTTGTATCAAGAGCGCAGCTAGAGTTATGCCTGGATTTGCATCACAGAGTCCTCATAACTTAAAGGGTTTTCTAATCTCTGCAGACTAGTATTTATACTAAGTCCAGGATCAGTTTTATCACTGATCATTTCTATATACAGTGGAACCCTGGGTTACGCACGCGATCCATTCCAGGTTTCCGTGCGTATCCCGAACACACGGAAAAACCCGAAAAACAGGAAGCGCAATTTGAGTGCTTCTGCGTGAAGTGCACAGAAGCGTTCTGTGTATCTGGGGGTTGCGTGTGGGTTGCGCGCGCTCCGGAAACGCTTCCGGGTTGCGGCCGTTCTTAACTTGAATGTCCGCAATCCGGAGTGTGCATAACCCGGGGTTCCACTGTAGCTGGTTCCATTTAAAGAGAGTTTCAATTATAAGATCAGCCAGGGTCCTCAGAGCTGAGCAGAATTAGCTCTCTCAGATAAAACCTTGTGCTGTTTTGACCACATTGACTTCACATTGTGTATTGCGTAATTACGATAAGAGTGTGAAAGCTGCTGTACAGGAAAACCTGCTGGAGGAAAGAGTTTGGCCTCTGAAAACTGATGGGAGGAGCCATAGCTCAGTGGTTCAGGTCATGTTTTGCATGGAGGAGGCCTGCGGTTCAATCCTCAATGCCTCCAGTAGCAAGAATCTGGTAGAAGGTCAAAGATTTCTCATTGCCTAAAATCCAAGAGAGCCACTGCCAGTCAGAATAGACAATCTTGGGCTAAATGGACAAATATTCTGGCCTAGTAAAAGACAGCTTCCTATGTCTCTATAAAGACATTGGCTTGCAGGGCAAAGGGAGAGCTACCTGGGGGAGTTGTGCAAGATGGATGGATCCTGGCTTGCTTTGTCTGTTTCAGTAGAAGGAAGCTTCATAAGTTGATTTGGCAAATACTGTGTTCCTTCTTAAAAACAAAGGTTGAATACGCTTTACAAATCCTGCGGGAACGGGGTGGGACATACAACTGGCTATTTGGATCCCGAAAACCACTGGGTTCAAAATAATCCAGAAGATCACTTCAGGTTCTACAGAAAAACTTGTGTGCTGCTGCGGCCTTTCCCAAAGAGCACATCTTGTCGATCTAAATTGTAGTTTGGAGAACCTGCAGTTACTGTGATTTGTTTGTGCTGGAGCTGTTTTCACACTGTGTGTGTGTGTGTGTGTGTGTGTGTGTGTGTGTGTGTAGTGACTGTGTTTTCTCTGTTCTGGACAGCTGAGCATGATGATGACACAAAATGTCTAGCTAGCCAATCTGTTTGAAGAGAGCTGCTAAAATATGGCACGTGAAGGATATAATTGAAATTTAGAATTTTCTTACAAATAGATGGGAGTAGGTACATTGTAGAAGGCTGGCATAACCTGATCAGACTATTTGCCTAGCTCAGTTTTGTCAATTGTTGGTGGCACCAGGTGCCAGCTCTCAGGCACCTGGTTTTTATTTAATTGAACCTGGAACCTCCTTCATGCAAAGCAGATGCTCTCACTGAGCTTTGGCTTCTTCCCATTTGTCCAGTCTGGGGGGAATGTATAAAGCTATACTCATCTCATTTTCCAAGTATGGTTGAGAGCTGACTTTTTCTTAATATGAGCCCCATCTATGCTATCTAAAGCAGTATCATACTAGTTTAAACCAAATAATCCTGGGAAATGTAGTTTGATAAGGGCACTGAGAAGTGTTAGGAGACACCTTCACCTTCCAAGAGTACCAGTTCTCAGTGATTTAACAACCAGTGACTCTTCCCAAGGAACTTGAGGGAATTGGAGTGCTAACAGCTCATGGCACCTTCACCCAACCACAGTTCCAAGGATTGTGAGGCAAGCAATGACTGTTTAAAGTGGTATGACGCTGCTTCAAATGTATGGTGCAGATGGGGCCATAAACAGAAACTAGGTTTTGAGTTGTAAAGGCACCAAGAGGAGCAGTTTATTTCCCCCTCCACTTTCAATTATTTTATAAGGTTTTGTAAGTTTTAAAAATTGAGTATAGTGTCACTGTTCTCAATCATTACAATTCAAGTGGTATTTGGAATATAAGTTATCTAGTTTTGAAATAATTTTGTTAAAGTGCCTACTTAATAACATTACTTTTTAGAATTAGCAATTAGCTGCTATGGTGATGAATATTCAGAGTTCAAACTCATGTCCTATACAGTGGTACCTCGGGTTACATACGCTTCAGGTTCCAGACTCCTAACCCAGAAATAATGCTTCAGGTTAAGAACAGAAATCGTGCTCTGGCGGCACAGCGGCAGTGGGAGGTCCCATTAGCTAAAGTGGTGCTTCAGGTTAAGAACAGTTTCAGGTTAAGAACGGACCTCCGGAACGAATTAAGTACTTAACCAGAGGTACCACTGTATTATTCTTCAAGCTTTTCCAAAGTCTGCCAGTTGAGGGCAGCCATACTCAATGTTAATATTTTCTCCATATGTTTTTGGTGAAGGATTTTAACTTCCAACTTGCATTTTTTCCCCAGGTACAGATATTTGGAAGTTTTAAGACTGGTTTATATTTACCTACTAGGTTAGTAGTCTTTAATTGCCCCTATTTCTTACACCGAATATCACATTTTCCCCACCCTGCTTATATTTAACTTGTAATTCATACTGAAATTGCATAACAGCTGTTTTGATGTTATGGAGATGAAAAGTTATAATTTCACTGGAAAGCAAATTTGAAGTTCAGGGGAATCAAAGTCGCTGTCAGCATCACTTTCCCTTTACTGACCTGGCTGCTGACAGAAGATAGTCCTGCACATTTATAAATTATTGTTTCTAATTATGTATTTCCAACCTTTACCAATGGAAATCTGGCCAGTGTGACTTGCAAGTACAGTCAGAATACAATAATAAAACCACAGTAAGATTTACTGAAGCTCATCAGAATCCAGGAGAAGAGAGCCTAGCTGGAGCAGACACCCGGTTTATCTTTTGTCTAGTTCCCTCAATCTCCTGTTCGTTTCAGCAGGACATTTTGAGATCCTGTGGAGAAGAGAAGGGACAGTCTACTTGGAGTAGGCATTGGTTGGTATGTTTGCATGCCTCCCTTACTGTCTCTCACTCCTTTCCACAGGGCAGCTTGAGTAGACACTTCAGAGACAGCTGCTTGAACTATCATTTAGTATTTGACCTAGATGATGCTGTGCAATAAAATACCTACCTGCTTACCTACCTGGCCACCTACTGTGGTCTGACACCGGGCTGGTGATGCATTTAAGCTGGAGGATTAACTGATTTATAGATGCTTCTAACCTACGTTTCAACCGTAAAACTCCTTGGGGCGGTTAAAAGTCACAGTAATAATAAATTCCAAAAGCAAACAATGACAGTGGTATCAAAAAAGAATCAACACCAGGTAGAAGTAGCAAAATGAAACCATTAATGTGAGTTAAAAGCTCAAGTAGGTAGGGTGTGCTCAGCCTGGTATTTTAATGGTAACAGTGAAGGCTCCAGGCAAAGCTCCCGCAGAGGGAATTCCAAAGATGGGAAGCTGCCATAGAAAGGGCCCTTTCCTGCAGTTGATACTCACTTTATATCTGAAGACAGGGGAATTTGGAGAATGACCCCAGAAGGGTAATGATGGGTATTTCAGGTACTTGGTCCCAGATTCTGTAGGATGGCGCAGGGGGTGGGTTATCTATGTCGGAGCTATTTGTGTCATGCTGTGCCTTTGCTGTGGTTATGATTTTGTACATTCCCCTGCACATTTAGTTATATCGCCTCTGTGGCTGTGGTTCAGGAAGTCGTAGTGTGTTTCCCGCCCCACCCTATCTTGGATCCTGCAGCTGAGAAACTCTCTGTTCCTACAGATTTCCTCATAACCTGTGAGCTGGGAGATATTTGCCTGAGAGACTTGGGGACTTCAGAGCCATAAGGCACCAAACTGCCAGGGATATGAGTTTGTATATTAGGAGGTGGCCATAGAGTGCCATTTCCCGAACTCTCACTGCCTAGAAAAGTGCTTTGAGTCACTTGTGTTCACACAGAAACACATGGCATGAACAGGATTTTAGATCCCTGCCCTAGAAAAGCTTTGTGTCAAATTTAATCACAATTCTGTGATTAAAAAGAAAGGTTTTTCTGAATTTACTTCATAGAGAATCATTATTAATTTGCTGCCTTTTAATTTCAGTGATATAGACTTAGTTGTGTTTGGGAAATGGGAGACGCTGCCGCTTTGGACCCTGGAAGAGGCTCTCAGGAAACACAACGTGGCAGATGAAGGTTCAGTAAAAGTTTTGGACAAAGCAACTGTAAGTTTCTCTCTCTCTCTCTCTCTCTCTCTCCTTTACTAAAATTGGGTATTCTTTAACAAAAAGAAAAAGAAAAAAGAAATAGACTAAAGGAACTTTGTACTGTACAGCTGCTCTTGATCTCTGAAAGTTGCAAGCTGAATCAGTAAATTATTGTTGATTGCTGTTGCTTTTTAAATTCTCTGTATCTCTTAGAAGTGTGTCCTCACACATGCAAATAAGCCCGAAAGATTGAGGAAGGGGCAATAGAGTAAGAATGGGCTTGGTAAGGAAGGTTCTCATCCTCAGCAAAACAACTATGGGGGAAGCTGAAGAACACAAACCATGAATCTTTTTCATGGGCACACAGTTACTGCAAATGTTGCCAGTGGGACAATTTGCAGCATCCTTTTAAAAGAAACCTTCCTTGCTTTATTACTGTTCTTGCGCCAGAATCCAGAGAACCACGCAACTGCTTGTGCATGCCCAAAGGAGGAGCTTTGGGTTTGCATTTCCCAATAAACACATCATTCTGCACAGCAAAAGGACTGCCAAAAACAGTTTGGGAACACCGCATTGGGGGTTGTTGTCATTGGTGGTGTGCAGTTCAAAGAAAAAGTCTGGTTTCAAAGGGCATCCTCAAGCCTCTGGTCACAAGTGTTGTTGCATTCTGGTCTCAGTAAACAGTTAGTTAGCCAAATAATCTAGACTCTAAAAAATTTTAGAGACGAATTTCAAATCCTTCATGTACTTTAGCGCTATGAATTTGAGTCTAGTTGCTGTTGCTTTTTTCAATGGTATTTTCTCGAATCCTTACATGTGAATTCAGCTCCTGATGATAAAGCCACATTTTCTTTCTGAAGTAACACGAGAAGCACCTCTGGGATGTTAATGGCTTGCTTCTTATGTCAGGCCTTATGTGAAGAATAGCTTTATTCTGTGGCCTCCTATCTCCCCCTGCTGCCTGTTCATGACTGAAAAGCAACTGCTTTGTGATTGGAGTACTAGTGCATCCCTCCATGGGTGTATAAAGGACCTCTTGTATGTAGCATAAGGCTGAGCTCTGTGAAGATTGTTTTGTTTTAATTTTAAGTGTGTGCTGTCCTTGTCTAACACTAAGCGTATAGGGGAAGGAGTTCACTCTTTGAGTTAAATGTGTTGTTTTGCTTTTTCCTCAGGTCCCTATAATTAAACTGACTGATTCCTTCACTGAAGTAAAGGTTGATATCAGTTTTAATGTACAGAATGGGGTAAAAGCTGCTCTTCTCATCAAAGATTTTATCAAGGTTAGTTGATACATGGAAACAAGGGCTGGATCTAGACACATCAAAGAAGCGTTTCAGTAAAACGCGTTGCAAACTTTGAGAAATCGGGTGAGCAAAAACAGAACTCCACAGCGCCTTCTGGTGCACAGTGTTAGAATGCATAAACAGCGCATATAAAGTGCTTTTTCTTTGCCAGTGTAGCTGAGGCCATGGCTAAGCTGCAAGAGGTGTAGGCAACAGGAGATTTGAGGCACGTTCTTGAAAATTCAAGTTGTTTCTCCTCTCCGTTTCTTAAAAAAATACATTGTTTGTATTTCTGATGGTCTCCATATGTTGTTGGACTCCTTTCCCCCCATCAGCCTCAGCAAGCCTGGCCAGAGGTTGGCATAGATGAAACTGTGCAGTCCAATAAAATCTGGAGAGCTTCAGGTTGGAGAAGGCTGCTGCTAGAAAACTTCATCCCAACTGTGTTTAAAAGAGTGAAAACAATGAAACAATTGAAAGTGCCAAAGCATTTATATTGGGTATCTCCAATGGTGGATTTGCTCCAGTAGAAGCTCTTGCAATCCGCCTGCCTTTCTCCAGGCCTTCCTACATCATGTTGTCTCCCAAAAGCTTCTTCTGGGTGTTTGAGAGCTCTCTGGTACAGTGTGATCTGTATTCTGGTGAAAAAGAAGCCTTAAAATGGGAAATGGACTTAATCAGAGCCTGTGAGAAGTTGTATGGAAGGGATGATGGTCCTGGGGTCAGACCTGGCCTACCCATGAGGCGGGGTGAAGCAGTCACCTCAGGCGGCAAAAGCTCAAGCAGTTTCACCCCATCCACCCCACCCTTTTTGCTGCCACCAGAACACCCCCCCCCCCAGTTTCGGGAAGAGGGAGGTGTTCTGGTGCATGACATTGCTGCTTGTCTTCCCCACCCCTGGGAAACACCCCCTCATCTCAATGAGTTTTGGCAAGAGGGGGCATTCTGACAGCAGCAAAAGTGGTGGGGTGGGCGGAGTGGTGGCAGCAGGGGGTAGGAGGTAGCACATTTCTGTTTTCCCTCTGGTGGCGAAACGGGACGGGCAGTCCTGCAACTGCAGCCAAGTTGAACCTGCCTGCATGCCAAGGCTATTCACAAAAGAACAGAAATGGAAGTGTTAGCTTTTTATTTGCCGAAGTGGTCCTTAGCACTCTGGGGCCAGTAAGAAGGGTAGTAGTGTCCTATGAGAGGGGCAGGTCGGGCTTGTCAGCCTGGGAAGGTAGCCCATCTAGGAGAAGGACAGCTCTGATCCTAAACCTCCACTGCCTTGTGGGATATCTTTGGGAGAAGAAAAAGCTAAGGAGTAGACCCCACACAAATCTGGAGTAGAGTCCCTAAGACGTTTGAATGGCGCCTTGTACACCTCCTTCCAGCAACACCTGCAGCTAAGCTGGTGCCAAATGTGTTGCTCTGCTTTCATTTGGACCACATCAGCGAGGCTGAGAGGGGGGGGGGTCTTATCATCTGGGCTGCCCAGGACCTCCTTACACATTGCTCAAGCTTGCGCCCTGGGGAGGTCACTCCGGTGCTGCTAACGCAGCGGTTTGACTTCACCCCCGGAGGCACACTCCATTGTCTCCAAAGACAGAACACCCGACTCTGAATGGTGTTGCTCCTTGTTTTTAATTATTATATCACTAGGTGGCACCAGAGGATATGTGTGGATCTGTCTGTGTCTCTCCCTAGTTAGCAGTTCTAAAGTAGACTTTTTGAGCAGTCTTTCAGGTTATATTATTACTTATTACCAAATTTGAAAGCTTATTGTACAATTAATGCAAGCGTTTGCTATCTCATACTATTTCCAGTATAGAAAACTCATACCTTTAGCATTGGATGAGTTTCCAGAGGAGTTTTGTTTGTTAGATAGATTCCTTTATTACGGTCAACGACCAGCACACACACACACAAAAAGACACATACAGAATCAATAATAAATGCAATTTAAAATTGATCTGAGATTTGATCTAAAAGGGGTTGGCCGTATTAAAATTAAAGTTATTAGACAGACAACCAACAGGTTGTACATTTTATGGTGCGTCTGAGAGTGCCTGTAAGGTGGCTTAGGGCAATAGGTATGAAGACTGATTTCACATTTTGTTAGCAAACTGGAAGTTAAAGTTCAGTGTGAGAAGGAATGTAGAAAAGGAACCATACAGGCTTGTCCACTAGTCATGCTAGTCCATTATCTGTTGTTTCAGCAAGTAGCAAATCAGCAAATAAATTGGCAGTCCCTTTTTCTCTTGCAAGGTATGAGTACTTTGAACACCACTGAGTGACAGTTCACCTATTAAGCTGTCAATATCTGCTGAAATCACAGACCCATATTCTTTGTGGAATAAATGGAAGTCTAATTCCCATCTCCTTTTTCTCCCACAGAAATATCCTGTATTGCCATATCTAGTTTTAGTATTGAAACAGTTCTTGTTGCAGAGGGACCTGAATGAAGTGTTTACAGGTGGAATTGGATCTTATAGTCTTTTTTTAATGGCCGTCAGTTTTCTCCAGGTAAGTTGGGAGGAATTATTATGTGCTAGGTCATGAATGGCCTTCCCCTTCTTTTAAGTGTAATATCACTTTAGGGCACACAACATTGTAGTCCACCCATTGGCTGTAATAAAATAATTACTATAAAATTGCATATAATGAAACTTAGTATGCTAACTAGTACAGTAGTGCCCCGCTAGACGAATGCCTCGCTGGACGAACAGCATTCGTCTAGCGGAAGCTGCCCCGCAAGACGAAAAAGTCAATGGGGCTGCTTCGCAAGATGGAATTTTTTTTTTTAGCGCGAAAACCTCCGCGCTCCATTGCCGCTTCGCTAGACAAATAATTCGCTCTACGAAAAAACTCGTAGAACGAATTATTTTAGTCTAGCGGGGCACCACTGTACTGCAGTTAAATTTTTTTGGGGGGTAGTAGAATAGCTCTGATGTAGAATGAGCACAGCTTTAGTAATAGCAGTTCTAAAACATTCACAATTGTTTAAACTTATTATTTGCTTTGAATTGCTTCATACCATTTCTGCCAGGTGTTTTGGGGATATTTTTATCTGCAAACTAAAAAGGCAAAGAAACATAAAGGAAAGGGTGTGGAGGGAAGAAGATCAGTGTGATAACATCAGAATACTGTGGTGAGGTAGCCTCACCCCAGATACGCCCATTCAACTGCTTTGATCTGTAGAACTGCCACTGTTACGGGTGCCACATAGTTCTTGTTCCGCATTTTGTAAGAAATCGATCTTTTATTGTGGCAGCACTGTCCAGATATGTAGAATATTGACAAGTGTTTTAGTCTGGTTTTGCATATCCCAGGTCCCAACTTCAGCTCACTCTCTATTCAGTGTGCTTCACTCACAATCTGGTTAGGTCTTCTTCATGTGTTAAGTGTGTATGTTGCAACTTTCCGTTTCATTCCTCCTTCAAAAGAAACCTGTGAAGGTTGGTCATTTGTTTGTTCTATTTTATAGATTTGGGGCAGGGGGCAGAGTAATGCAATGACTTGCCCAGACACACCCACAGAGTCTGAGTGGAAGGCTTGGGGCATTTTGCATTGGAAATAATTGAGTGATGGGATATGTGCAAAAGCTTTTTGTGTTTTTTTCCCCCTGAGCCAGCTATTAAATTGGTTGATTCTTTAATTTCACCATTGAGTTTAGTGTTTACATGGATTGTAAAGGAATCTGGAGATTTTTTGTAAATCATTTTTTGTTTTTGTTTTTCCCCCCCCCCACCAATAGCTACATCCCAGAGAAGATGCTTGTACTCCCAACGCCAACTACGGTGTCCTTTTAATAGAATTTTTTGAATTATATGGGCGTCATTTCAACTACCTGAAAACAGGAATCCGAATAAAGGACGGTGGCTCATATGTGGCTAAGGATGAAGTGCAAAAGAATATGCTAGATGGCTATAGACCATCAATGTTGTATATTGAAGACCCACTGCAACCAGGTATTTGGGCTTTTCACTAGGCCATAGGAAAATAAACAATTTCTATGCAGACTTTTAACCCAAGGATGCAACAAAGCAGCAGTAAAGTTCCTAGATTGCGTATAATCTAGTTGCAGGCGATTCTCAACAAATTGGGGGTCTAAATGGTACAAAATGTAATGATATAAAACTAGCTTTATAAAATTATTTTATTTCACATAAAATGAGTAATTTCAGGTTATGTTTGTTTGGAATTGTTTATATTATATAGAGTTTTAGAGTTGAGTAACATATATACATAAGCCAAAAGTAATAGCACATATGTCTAAAAGTGACCCACCTTATATACACATGCTCACATATTTGTATACATACATACACATGTGCTCTCTCTATGTGTATAATGTGTGGAATTTGCAAATATCTATATTGTGTGTTTTAATATCTTGCCATGCCATAGTTGCAACTTGTACAGTAGAAGCTTGAAAGCAAAAAGCTGATGCATTGTGTGTGTGTGTGTGTGTGTGTGTGTATCCCTCACCTTAGGGATCACTGAGGAAGACCATAAAGTCACAAAGCATTTGGGATTATTTTATTGAGTTGAATAATTTCAGGTTATGTTTTTAACTGTTTTTATATTTGTGATATAAAAGTTGCTGTAATAAAGTTGCTTATTACTTCATTTTGTATTATTGGGATATTTAGATCCCAGTTGATTGGTAAATTACCTTGTTTTGTTTTGTTGGGACTAATTTCCTTTTTGCAGTGTAAAATCATATTATATTCAGAGAAAATGTTTGCCCGTTACAATCACCCTAATGGTTGTTTTCTTTTTTTAAGGTAATGATGTTGGCAGGAGTTCTTACGGTGCCATGCAAGTGAAACAGGCCTTTGATTATGCATATGTTGTTCTGAGCCATGCAGTATCGCCAATAGCTAAATATTATCCCAACAATGAAAGTGAAAGGTAAACGTTATATGTCCCAAGTTGGATCCATTAGTGATGTCACTCTCCCCCATCCTTTTAAAATCCAGTTAACCTTTTCTTTCTCTTAAAATGTTCACAGTATATTAGGAAGAATTATCAGAGTAACACAAGAAGTTGCAACATACAGAGACTGGATATCAAAGCAATGGGGAATGCAGAATAGCACAGAGACGTCATGCAATGGTAAGATTTTCCTATATGTAGGCTTGCAAAACCATTGCAGCCAAAAGTTCACTTTAGATCCCGGCAGGGAAGCCTGTAATATAGGTATAAAAGCTTCTTCCTATTCCACAATGTTTGATTTGCATTATGGACATTGCCACAAAAAGCTTCAGGCATAATGGAGCTTGCTTCTTAGTAAACATATATAAGATTGCATGGACAGATACAGAAAAGCAGAGGCAAGAAGCCTGCAAGCATAGGTTCATGATCAAGAGAGAAAAAGTTGACTTGATAACTGACAGCTTTGGTAGAAAGAACCCAGGGAGTAATAAATAGTGATATTCTCAAATAGAATAGAATATAGGCTGTGGAAGTTTCATAAGCAGTATAAGATACTTTGGGTTGTATCTGGCAGATTTTTTTCTCAAGAGTAGGCTTGCTGAAGTCAGTGAATGTGATTTAAGTCCATTTGTTTCAGTGGGTCTACTTGAGTATGACATACTGTAGTTGGGAGTTCTCATTTTAAAACAAGTTGTTAACCCTCATGAGTTGCAGACTGAAATGTTGACAGCAGAATCTGCTAAAGGCTTGATCTGGCAGTAATCCCTTCTGTTGTCATAACACTTAGAATGGTTGAGTCAAAAAGAAAACCAAAGCTGCATAATCTTAAACTGGCCACTCACTAAATCAAGGCCTGCTATTCCCAGATACTCTGAACAGCATAAAGCCTGTATGGAAGCATGCAGACTCTGATGATCCAGACTACGATATATTGAAAGCAGAGAACAGGAGGTAGGGGAGAAACTACAGTGTCAAAGGTAGCTGAAAGAAGTGCAGTTGACCATGCTTTTCAAACCACCTGTGGCTGATATCCTGTGCCCATTTACTTAAAAGTAAGCCCCACTGAACACAGGAGTTGTTTCTAAGGAAACATGTTGTTGGGATGCACTGGAGGGTTGAAATAACTGTTGCTGGCAATTTACTGAACACTCCTATTCAGCAACTGTTGATTTGTTTTATTGATACAGACCTAGGCCCCAATTCTAAACACACTTACTAGATATAATGGAGTTTGCTTCTGAATAAACGTGCATAAGATTGCATTGATGGACACAGAGAAGCAGGGTGGAGAAGCCTGCAAGGAAAAGAAAAATCATGGTCCTGAGAGACCAGAAAGGTTATTTGATAGCTGACTATTTCAATGCAGAGAACTGAGGAATAAAAATAAAAATGGTGATATTCTCAATGAATTGAGATAAATGATTATATCTGTACCTTGACAGAGAGTCCCTGTTCTATACAGCATGTGTCAAAACATGAGTCTCTGAGGAGTGTGTGTTTCTGGTTAAAGAGATAATGCCTTCCTCCCAGGAGTATTATATGTGTTATAGAGAACCACCACTCTACCAAAGAGTTGTTTGTGCAAATCATGGATTTTAACAGAAGTTTTAGCAAATTCTTTGACATAGCATTAACTGAAAAGTTCCATGTCTGTAATAGGCACTTGGAGCACTGTGTCTCTGACAGCAATCTTTGTTACGTCATTTATTAGCACCCATAAATACTTTGTGCGACTTTCCCAAAAGCTCAAAAGCAGTGTACAACCAACAAAAATGCTCCCAAGTTCTAAAGTTTAAAACCACAACATTTCACTTAGCTTTCCATCATGTCATCCTCTTTAAGTTATGCTATGCCAACCTTGGTGTGTCATTAATGTACCAAATCGTATTAATCTGTCCTGCCTTGCACAAGCTCTCAGGATGAAGCAAAGTTAGATCGGACCAACACTTGGATAGGTATAGGCAAAGGGACCCCTGACCATTAGGTCCAGTCGTGTCCGACTCTGGGTTTGCAGCGCTCATCTCGCATTAACTGGCCGAGGGAGCCGCCGTACAGCTTCCAGGTCATGTGGCTAGCATGACAAAGCTGCTTCTGGCAAACCAGAGCAGCGCATGGAAACGCCGTTTACCTTCCCGCCAGAGCGGTACCTATTTATCTACTTGCACTTTTGACGTGCTTTCGAACTGCTAGGTGGGCAGGAGCTGGGACCGAGCAACGGGAGCTCACCCCATCGTGGGGATTCGAACCGCCAACCTTCTGATCAGCAAGCCCTTAATGCTTGGATAATTACCGCGTCCCTTAACGCTTGGATAATTACCTACAATTAACTGGATTTGGGATATTTAGTTGAATCCAGTTAAGTTTCTCTAAAAAATTGTAGGTAACACTTGGATAATTACAATTTTTTAGAGAAACTTAACTGGATTCAACTAAATATCCCCAATCCAGCTAAAGTTAGTAATGAAAAAAATCCCTTGGGGAGTAACAGATATTAGTTGTGCTCATTGTGTTAACACCGGTTTCAGTAGTACATAGACATGAAAGAGTTATTTGGTTAAAAGCCACAGTCTCAGATATGACTGGATTGCTGCCCTGAATGCTATTTAACACCTATTGTCATTCAGGGCTTTGAAACAAATTAATCCTGTCTTGCATGTCATTTTTGCATTAGATGCATCTCAGCTGCAACCAGTTATGTTCCATGATGCAAAAGTGGAAACAGGTTTTCTTTACAACCTGTTGTTTGGCTAAGAGGGGAGCACAGTGTGTGTTCATCTAACACAGGGGTGGGGAACTTGTGGCCCTCCTTATGCTGCTGGTGTACATCTCCCCCAGACTATTCACCATGCTGGGTGGGGCTGGACCACATGTTCCCCGGAATCCAAAACTCTCTATATTGTTGTGAGCAACTTTGTTGTTGTGAAAGATTGCTTGTTCTGTGCTCACTGTTCTGTACTTTGTATCAGGTAATGGGGTGACCTTGATAGACAACCAGCAGTTGGACAAATGCAACAATAATCTTTCCGAAGGGAATGAATCACTAGGGAAACCTAGAAATAAAACAGAGACACCAAGCAAACACTCATCAAATTCTTCATCAGGCCCTTTATCATCGTCATCTTCTACACTCTCCAGCTCCAGCGACGTAGTAAGTATCGTGCCCTGGTCACTGTCCCATTGGATTATTGTAACGCACGCTAGCTTCCCGGAAGCAGTGTAGTTACCCCAGCTGTTCCAGAATATAGCAGCCAAACTATTGTCTGGAGCTATGTGGAAGGCCCATACAGTATTATGCAGATCTTGTGTTGTCTTCATTGGCCACTGTTTCCGGGCTCAGTTTGAAGTGCTGTGACTCTGGTCTTTTAAACATGGTATCTTGTGAATTGCCTTGTCCCATATGAACCCATTCAGAAACATTGCTCGTTTTTGGAGCCCCCCCCCCCCCCCCCCGTGGTACCACCGCTGGCAGAAGTTCAATCAATGGGAGCAAGAAAAGTGACCTTTTAAAATTGTAGCATCCAGGTTATGCAATGGCTTCCCCATAGAAATGTGCCCACCCCTCCAGGAACACCAGCTTTTAAATGGGCTCTAAAGACAGCTCTGGTTCAAGGGACATTTTAGTTAAAGATTTCAAAATTGGATAAGTTATTCCTTCTGTCTGTTTTGTATTGTGCTAATACTCTTTTTGTTATAGTAGCATTTTATTTTTTTCTCTTTGCTGCTTTGTGTCTTCATGCAGAGAAAGGCAGAATCAAACTGTTTTGCTCAGGAAAACCCCCTCCCACCACCACAAAGTTGTTTTGTATATTTGGGGGTGGGCAGCTTTGAATTTTCCTTGCCTCAAACAGTATCCTTATAGCAAACAGTTTAAAAACGAAACAAAATTGTGAAGAGTTGCAAAAGCATATTTGTTTGCATTCAGTTATAAACTCATCCTTATCTTTTAGCTCCCAAAGGCTGTGCTTACATTATCAATTAAAACAAGACATAAAAAAATGAGATGCAAACCTGTGAGAGGGGCAAAAAAGCATAGGACAGTTCAGACGTTTGGCAAAACAGAAAAGCATGTAGCAAATTAATAAAAAGTCAAGGCGGAGGCTGGTAGTCTGCCTTCCTCAGAAGAAGTTCCGAAATCTGGATGCCATAGTTAAAAACGCCATTCTGCCAGTCGCAGCCACCTAAATCTCCAAGGCAGTGGGAGATGGAACATGGCAGTCGTCTGAGAAGAGTGCAGAGGGTGGTTAGTGAGGCCGGGCTTTATATGAATCTGATCTTCAAGGAACATAAGTTTCAAAATGAAACAAAACCATACAGAGCTAGCAACCTGTAAGCATAGTTTAAAGCAGCTCCTTTGTTTATGCAGCCCAGCCTGCTTTTCTGTTTTATGTTCTTAGAAATGATATACGTAAGTTACGGTGGATGCCCTAAAATTTGGTAAGCGCTGATTGTTCACATGGGAATTCCAAAAAGCACACGATGAAGTTTAAAATGCCCAGAAAGGGATATACTTTCCCCTACTACTCACACAGTAGTGAATGCTCGCAATAATTAGGCAGTTGTCAGGATTCCCTGGTGTACCTTTGCACACACTCAGCATTTCCCGGACTGTGATGCTTGTACTTCTCAATCTGGTTTTGATATGATGCTTTTGCTTTCTGTCTTTTGGGTTTGATATAAGCAGCATGTGCTTGTACAGCTGCACTTGTAACTGGCAAGGCATATAGCTCACCAGCCCTGTATGGCGACCCAACAGGGACTAGGTGATTCTCCAGCTTTTCCTGCCTGGGACAAAAAACCAGCCCAATGGATGCTGAAGCTCCCAGCAGCCCTTAGTACATTGCTGGTGGGCCGGTAGTTGTGCAGGCCTAGCCTTCTAGATCTGGGTTTCCTAGAAAGTGTATTGGCATCTGTAGGATATGAAAAAAAAATTATGTTTGTATAGGACCTGCCTCCTTAGGTATTCCTGGTGCCAGACATGAGCCAAAATGATCAGGACAGCAAATATTTGCCAGACCTGCATTAGCCTCTGAGATAATTAAAAAGAGGGGAAACGGTGTATGAGTTGGGATGGTCTTAAAGAGCTCTCTCTCCTCTAGCCTCATGGCTTCCATAGAAGCAGATTATCCAGAAAATGCAAACAGAGCTAATTCCTTAGGCCTCTCTAACACAATAAAATATAGTTACATAAAGAAAAGGTAGGGAAGTGTTGCATTTTATGCAGCTGTTGGTGGGTCTAAAATAATTAGATGAATGCTTGCATCAATCGAGCATTTTAAAAGCTCATTTTTGTGAAGAATATTTGCATAGTACATACATGAAATGTGATTTGGGAACATTCCCTCGGTACAAATGTGATTCTGATAGGTCACTGGATCTGGGAACAATAAAGGGCCCTTGTCCTGTCTTATTTTTGAGAGCAGTAGTCCCTTACCTGGTTGTAGTTTTGAAGGTGCTGACCATCTGAAAGCAATGGCCTCTCCTGTCTTTCCCCTTAACTGACATGTTCCTGCTGATGCCTGTTTCCCAACAGGAGTCTGATGGAACACCAAGCAAAACCTCTAAACAGCTGGGCTGCCGCCAAACTACAGCAAACAGAATGGCTACTCAGGACATATCACTGGGATCCACGCAATTGAGTGGGAAAATACCAAGTGGCCAAACAGTGAATGCATCCAGTGTTGTAAACAAGTCCCAGGTTGGTAGGGCATTGGGCTCAATCACCTTGGTCCCCTTCCTTCTTCCACTGCCAGCATTATTATCCTTAAGTGGCATCCCCACCCCACCCGGGATTTCAGTGCAGCATTTTGTTGCTTGCAGAAATTCTGTAACCTCAGGCTTACACAAGCTAGCATATTTTCCCTTGAGGTTGAAATCTGGAGGGATGGGGTCTCTTCCCCCTGCCTCTTCAGAGATTGATGGTAATGAGGAGGCTACTAAAATAAGACTTCTTCAGCAATAGGAAAGGGATCTATAAAAGGGGTTTCAGTGGTCACAAAAGAAATGTAGAGAAGTACATTTTTTGTGTGTTCTGGGGTACATCTGCACCAAGAGTTTACTGTAAACTATTATTATTCTACAGTATTTTTAGGCCATTGTTCTGAGCAAATGCCTGTCCAGAGCGACGTACAATTGAAACCTAAGATAAAAAATAGTGCAAAATTTAAAACTTTAAAAGCTCAGCTATTGTAAGTCATCAGCACCTGACACAGAATGTTCTGCGTATATGCTGTGAATCGTTATGATGTGTTCACACACATTTTATGGGGTACCTGTGTAACATCCTAAAATGGTTGCCTTATTTGCTTCTTCAGTTTTTTCTAGGCCACAGAGAATCAAACATCTTTTGGGAGCAATGGAACAGTAACACAGTCTCCGCAGGTGTAGATTGCCTTAGGGCTATTGCGTATTTTTATTTAGAGGCGCCGTTTTGACAAGTGCAGTGGTGCATTAGGGTGAGGCTATTGCCATTCATCTATACCACAGCATACCTTCATTGAGATTCCTGCATTGCAGGGTGTTGAACTAGATGACCCTAAGGGGTCCCTTCCAACTCTATGACTCTGTGATTATCTTGCCAGTGAACATAGTTTTAGCTGTGTATTTTTATTAATCAGGTAGCTATTTTAATTACTACTTACTCGCCTATATTTTTAAAAATATTTGATGGCGCAATAGCACAGAAATGAAAATGCATTTTCTAGAAATTATTCAAAAGGGATTAAAAAAACACCTTTGCATCTTTCCTGTCAGTGCCTTGCCATTTTATCTTTAAAACATGGGTGTGCTTTTGCTCTTCCTCCTCCTTTTTAACATGATTGGAGTAGTTGCACAATAGTGTTGAGATTTCGAAAACTCGCAAGACAAAAATTTAACCATTTTTAAACAATCTGTCATTAGTTGAAAACATGGCATGTTCTGGCGAATTGTCCTTTGCTCACTAGCTTGGATGGCAAGTAATTGAGGTGCATTTAAAGAGATTCTGTATACCCCCTGAAGGGTGAGAAGTCTGTTGCGATTCCACATGTAGCTTACTATGCAGGATTAATTATAAAGTTGCTAGGAGCTTCTAGTTTGGAGTAACCCTGGAAACTTCACATAAACCTTCCCGATCTGTATGTGCCTTCATTCCTTGTGTGGAAGCACCATGGGCCGCTTGCCTCTCTGCTCATGTAACTGTGGCTCATGTGTTGCGAGAGCGAATGACCTGTACGTAGGCGAGGGTGCTCACGCTGGCTTTCTCGTCTTCTCCTTTGCAGCACGGATCCACGAGGTTATTCCGCACTTCTTCCAACAAAGGCTTCCAAGGTCCAGCAAATTCAAGCCATGGCACTTCGGTCATGAACAAACAGCACCAAGGCAGCAAATCACACCAGTTTTTCCACGGCAAAAAGAGGAAACACAAGAGGGACGTGGTCCTTCCAGACCTTTGTAGATAGTTCTCCTATCTGACAATTTTGACTGTTCTTCTGTGTGCAATGATCTCTCTCATGCTACAAGAGTAAGTTGGGACAGTGAATCCCCAGACCTCATCTGGAGTCTCAAAAGACTATGGGAACGTTGATTAGCAACGCATTTTATTTTTTATTTTTTTCCAGCTCGCCACGGAACAGATCATGAAGACTAATAACGGCAAAGGGGGAGGAGGGAGGGAGGAGGGAGCAGCAAAAGGCCACTTATGTGGAGAGTTATATGCTACCACAGGGTTGTTTAGGATATAAAAGCTTGAATGTAAAATAAATATTTCCCATCAGCTTTTATGCTGACCAGTAAAGGGGGGGGGGGTAGTATTCAGTGTGTTTAAGGGGTTGGTAATGAACTAAAATAAAAGGATAAAAAAGTGAAAAAAATAATATATTTTGAGGGAAGCCCAAAGTTCAAAGGAGAGTGAGTAAATTCACGCATGATAATTTTAAAATTATTTTTGCATATATTTGCCATTTTATTGTGTATCTATAGACGACCATATAGGAAAATTGACATTTGTAATAGTGGATTTGTTAATACTTTTTACATAACATTGCCATTTAAATTGTAGAAACACTCCCCTCCTTTTTCCTCAGGACTAGCTTAAAAATAATAATAATCTGAACTGTCAGCTGAACATCGGACAACGTAGTGAGTTATATGGCTCAGAAATTGTGGTGTGCTTCCCCCTCCCCCTTTTAGCATTGAAATGATTTAATAGCACATTTATGTGTCTGTACATGTTGCTTCTCTGAAGGAAAAAAGGCAGATAAGATGCAGGGGTGCAAAGACTTGTTTATAAAGTGTAAAAATGCATCATGTGTCAACTCGGAGCTTGTATTTCCTCTCACACGAGTGGAAAATGAACTCTTCACCTTCTTTCTGATGTGCCATCTTCTCAGGCAAAGGGTTATTCCAGGTTAGTTTTCATCAGAAACCTTAGGGGTTTTTTTTATTATTTGATAGGAAACCAAGCTACTTGGGGGCGGGGGCAGGGAAGGAAGCACTTTGCTACATGAAGGAAAACATCTCAAGTTCACTGGTGATGTCTACATTTTGGGACCTCCTCTAAACCTTATGTCTTTTTTTGTGCCTTCATCCCCATTTTTTTTCCTCCTTTACCTTGCAACTTTGTATCTTTTTCTTAAAAAAAAAAACTTGAGAAATGGAACTGTTAAGGCAGTTGAAAAAAAAATCCCTTGTTATCTCATTCCTTTTTCGGTATATTTTTAAATCCACTCTTAAAGAATTAAACGGTCTTCAATAATGGAAATAAATTTGTATTGCTGTCTAAAGAGCTGAAACCTTTTTCATATCCAAGTACTTCTTTGTCAAAAAAAATCTCCCACCCCGCCTTTTAAAAACACTTGAAACATTTCCTAAGCTCAGCCATGCTGTGGGTTTTAAGACTGACAAGAAGTTCATGCGATGAATGCAAAATGGAACATGTAGGTTTGTAGTCACTTGCATTGTTTGCGAAAAGGATTTGGAGCACTTTAATTGATAGAATGTAAAGTGACTTTTACTGTAACATTTTTCTTTGAAGAGGAAAGTGTGTTTGCGTGAGTGAGTGAGTGAGAGTGTGTATTCAGTATGTAAGACTGTGTTCAGTGTATCCAGTCTGGAGAATGATGATGATCCTTTTATGAGGAATAATATTAGCTTTTAGATGTTTTCTTTTATAATTGCAGACCAACTTGACCTTTAATAAGCACTGATCTAGTGCAAGAGCTTTTTAAGTAAAATAATGCAAAATGACCAAAAACTGTCATCACTGAAAACTTAATAAAACACACTCTTGATGGTAAAGCATTTATTTAACTTCCAAGGAAATGGAGGGGGGAAACACAACCTAGCCACCTTAATCCTCAAGAACACTAAGCTTAAAGGAAAAAGAATGTTAACCTGTCAATGTTTTCAATTTTAGATCCATATTCTGTTCTGATCAGTTTTTATCAACAATATTTTTGTTACTCTAATTTGCTGCAAGTACATTATGCATTATTGAAAAGTATTTATTTTGAATTTTAAAAATGTTTTATAACTGTGTAGGCCTACCTTCACTGCTTTGGGAACAAATTCTAAATTATAGTAATCCAGTATTACTAGCTGCTGTTATCAAACGCTGTTACAAATGTGTAATACATCGATCTGTATTACTTAACCACATTGAAGGGTTGTTGTTATTATTTTCATCATTATTTAATTTTTTCTTCTTCAAAGAATCACCCTCATTGTTGGAAACAAATGTTCTGTCGGGATGCAGAGTTTGGTGTTCCAATAAGCATGTGATTATTTTAATGTGGTGGTAGCGGGAAGATAATCTTGATTCCGTTGGGAATCTTAGGTTTGCCTCAATTTATGGTTTTCATAAATTTTAATGGAAAATTAGCTTTTCCTGGACTGCTCGAGTTTCATTTTGTAAACAGTATATTTCTTAACAGAAGACAAGATCGAGGGGGGGGGGAAGCATGAAGGAGAAATTGAGGTATTTACTTTGCCTCAGATTACCAGCATTGTATTCATGAAACACTGTATGTCTAAGCAAAACTTTTATTTAAACTGGACAGTTGAACTGTTCGCCTTTTTCAATCTGAAGTAAAAACAAAATAGCTTCAAGTTTTGCCTGCTCATTTATCTTGTACATTTCATCTCTGTATTCAACTCAAGTCTAATTCCTTTTTTGAGTTTGAATACTTTTTTGTGAACATTTTGTGGAAATATAGATATATAGATATAGATATAAAATAAATGTTTAAACACACATTTTTTTTTAATCATTCGTGACATCCATTTTCTTTTGAAAGGCATGTGATTCCACACACACACCCCATCCACATGCGCACAATCTCCAGCCACCCACTGCAAACTCCAAATGGCCAGACTACATAGGAGCATCGGAAGCTGCCTTACACAGAACGAGACTTGGCTGGCGTGTCTAGCTCAGCGTTGTCTACAGTGACTAGCAGCCCTACTTGGAGATGGCACCTTCTGCATGCAGAGCAGATGCACCGCCACTGAGCTGTGGACCTTGCCCTAAGGACTATTACACAATAGTGGTAGTAAAGTTGGGGCTGAGGGATAGCATGGAACAATCCCAGGAGTTGAGTGGCAGCCGATCCCCTTTGCATGAGTCCTGAGATTGCATGACACGGCACATAGCTGCATTTACCCCTGTTCACTCCTCTGCTTGCATGAACAGCAAAACAATTGCAGCTTCCCAGTTTAACACAAGCCTTCCATTATGTACAAACTGGAAGATAACAGTTAATGGCTTCTAAAGGAGCCAGGGTTTGGAAGCAAGCTTTAAACCAGGGTTGGATCCTGGTTTTTTTGTTTCCCAAAATAGTTCTTGCTTCTCACATGGAACAGGAAGCTTGTTTGTGTGATTGCTTTGGTGCTCATGAAAGGGGAAGAGTGAAGGAGCTGGTACTCCTGGGTTGATTGAGCCAGGATTTGATCTCTGAAACATGGCTGCTGTGCAAATCATCTACTGTAGCGTATGTGACATTTCGTTTTGAATTTACTGAGACTGGCAACAGCACAGCACAGTACAAGACTGGCAGGTAGGTGTGTAGATATTTTTTATTATAGGGAAGCCCACATGCTTTTGACTTATCTGCATCCGCAAATGCTACAGCAACCCCACAGCCTTCAAGTTGCCTGCTTATTGTATAGTGCATTTTATTTCCCACTCCATCTCCTACAAGGGCCTTTATATCTGTTGACAACCTACTTTGAGTGCAGTAATTGCAGAAAAGGGTCTATAAATAGACCTGATTTTATTTGTGCCTGAATCCAAGAGGCCGGGGAACATTTCATAGCCAAACCGTCTCCTTCAGCCTTGCAGCTAGTGGGTTGGCAAGGAAAGCAATTTTTGTGCATGTGTCACGCATGTGACCCTGGTACAGCAGTTCCACCTATTAGCAGGGCCACCTATTAACTGTCTTTTTGCTTTTCTTTGACGAAAGGTGCATCTCTCTCTATGCAAGGAGAAGCCCCACTGTAGGCAAGGAGGACTCTGTAAGCAGTGGTGTGTATATGGAGCAATAGATTGCGGTGGGGGCACTGTGTGTGATCACAGAATCACCTGCAGAAACAAGTCACATTATAGTTTGATACTTCAGTGTTACGCTAGTTCAGTTTTGGGTTATGCAAGGAAACAATTCTCTCTAGCCCAAGACTGATTGCACACTATGTCTTTAACCCACATTCAAAAGACATTCTGGGCACACTAGTTTCAAGGTGGCTGGGAGTTGTAGCACTGTCAGGGGGAAACTACAATGCCCAGAATTCTTTGAAGGGGGAAATGTGCTTCAAATGTGTTTTAAAGGTGTAGTGTGTACAGAGCCCAAATAGTTCATTAGGTTTCTCTTGAAGAAAAATGATTTGTCTTTTACATTGAAGATGAGAGCTTGTTTTCGCTTTTCATTGTCTCTTGCAAAATGCTAAAACAGGAGATAAATAGGATGGGGTCACTGATGAGCTAAACAACTTAAAAAACAGCATTAAAAATAGTCTCCTCTGGTCCACAGTGGCTTGTGGGCAGACTTACAGCTTGCTAAATCCTGGAAGTAAGCTGAAGAAAACATTGCATGAGGTTGAGAGAGTGCATGAAACCCATGTTTGTTTTCCTACACTACAACATAATACCAGACCATGGTTTGGAATCATCTGAATCATACCACAGACAAGTAGAGGCAAGAAGCTTGTGGGTATAGGTTTACAGTAACAGATCCATAGGAGTTGGGAGGCACCCCACATACCCAGTTCCCTCAACCAGTGTTCGAAACTCCCATTGTTCTAGGCACATTTTGTGATGGAGTTTCATTAGCGGGAGCAGCTTCCGGGCTCTGGGCGCAGTTCTGCACCTAAAATTTCAGATTAAAACTGCAGAGTGGAAGGAAAGGAGGACCTTTTTCTGCCTCCCCACTTCCAACTACTCTCTGAAGACTGGTGAAGAGACCCTCTTAAGAATATGAGGGGGCTGGGCAGGAGAAGGACTAGACCATGTGAAAAATGAATATAAGATTTTAGCTGCAGTTCATTCATTTTCAGCTTTGTATTCTTGTTATTAAAAAAAAAAAAGTGTGCCTAGACATTCCGTTGTTGCGCCCACAACCTAGGTTCAAGGTGCCATTTAGCTCCTAGCTTTCATATCTCAGTTTCTAACACTGCCCTCAACCCATCCTTGAATAAGGCTTGGTTTCTAGACCCTTGATCTCTGAGGGTTGTCATTCTCACAAGGAACTGAGACAGTATATAGGGGTGGTAACAGTCTGAACGCATGGGTATGTAAAGGTTCATATCTAAGTGACTGCAGTGAGCCACGGAGGTGTTTCTGGTTAAAGAGATAAGTCCCTCTTTCTAGGAGTATATCCCCTGCTTTACACTCATCTGAGTGTGCATATCATGATTAACAGAAGTTTGGGGAAATTGGTTTGACCTGGCATGAACAGAAGGTAGCTGTTTTGCCTCTGCCAAGGGCACTTCGCCTGCTGCTACTTCTTAGATTAAGGAAGGGGGGGGGGGAGTCTGTGTGTGTAAGCAGATCAAGTGCAAATGGCAACATCAGTTCACGCTTTTTGTGCACTGGCTCAGGATGCTGCGCTGTATATTTCCTTCTGATTAAAGTATTTGTTTTACGTTTCCTGTGGTGGGGAGCCTGTGGCCCTCCATCTGCTGTTGGACTATGACTCCCATCAGTACCAGCACTTCCAGCTACTGTAATCCCCACAGATGATGGGAGCTGTAGTCCAGCAACATCTGGAGGGCCACAGGTTCCCTGCCCCTGTTTTACGCATCACATTCAGCCTAGGTTAGCCTCCAAAACAGTTGCAATTAAAATCCATACAAAAGAATCATCATAATATGTATACATGGCAGCATTTTTTGCTATCTTCCGTTCTGTGGACCACCAGGGCCGAAACAATGCAGGTGTGGATAACAAGCCAAGAAGAGAAAGCTGTTGGAAGCAAGGCTTCCTTCAGAAAATGGGTGTCTCATTCAAATGAAAACAAAGGACGAAGGCATTTGCAAAAATGCAAGCAGACAATAAGGGATGTAAAAGAGAGGATCTGAGGCATGTAGCATGTTTTTAGCTTAGTATTAAATGGTGTGCTGTTCCCGAAAGAATATTGTACAGCTGGAAAAGGTTCAGAAAAGAGCATCAGAAAGGATTAAGGGGGTGGAGCAATTCACCTATAAGGAAAGGTTCCAACATGTTGGCAGAGACCCTGAGGGTACCTAGCCCAACCCCTTGCAATGCAGGAATCTCAACTAATGCGCCCAAAACAGATTATCATCCAAGCTCTCTTTTAAAATCTCCAAACAAGGAGAGTCTACCACCTCTCATGGGAATCCATTCTACTTTTGAATAGCTCTTACCAGTGGCGGAGCTTCATGCTCCGGCACCGGAGGCGAGAAGCAGGTGGGGGAGGGGCTGGCACACGTCCTGGGGGCTTGGCGTGCATCCTGGGGGCGTATCGCGTGTTCTGGGGGTGGGGTGTGATGCGTGTTCTGGGTCCTATTGGGATCCCGCTGCCCGGTGCACCCCTCCCCCTACGCCCCGCCCTTCCTACGCCAGTGGCTCTTACTATCTGAAAGTTCTTCAGAGCGTTTAGTCAGAATTTCCTTTCTTGCAACTTGAATCCATTGGTTTGGGTTCTAGCCTCTGGAGGAGAATACAAGCTTACTCCATCCTCCATGTGACAGCCATTTATTGAAGGTGGCTATCATATGTCCTCTCAGCATAGCTGTCAAGTTCTGGATTTGAAAATAAGGGATCAGCAGTCTCACCTATCCCGGGGACAGTCACATGTCAGTGGTGGGCGGAGCCAGAAGCAAAAGTGGGCGGAGCAGCAATGTAAACTCCAAGCGGGCTCGGGCTCGGAGCGGAGCAAAGAGGAGGGCAGCCATGTGCTCCGCGGGATGGAGCCCCATCGTCTTCTTGTCTGATCCCATCAAAACAGGACAGGAAGCAGCAGCTGCTCAAAGGCAGCCAGGCTCCGCCCGCCAGCTAACCCTATTGGGCGGCTGAGGGGCTCGGCGGCAACGGATAGGTGCTGATGCAGGGAGAGGAATACACCCCCCTGTAAGCACGGGAAACGGCTCCCACTTGCTTTGAGGGCTGAGGCTTTTCTCTCCAAGTAGGTGAGATCTTCCCACCCAGTCCCTGGCCAGCAGGGGAGGAGCTGCTTCCATTAAAAACGGAAAATTTAAGGGAAATAAAAAATAAGGGAGAGTAGCGGGAAACTGCTTGAAATAAGGGAGAATCCCGGAGGAAACGGAATACTTGACAGCACTGCCTCTCAGTCTTTGCTTTACTAGGCTAAACATACCCAAACGTTCCTCATAAAGCTCAGTTTCCAGACCCTCGATCGTCTTGGTTGTCCTCCTCTGTACACATTGCAGCTTGTCCTCAAATCATGGTGCCCAGAACTGGACACAGTATTCCAGGAGTGGTCTGACAGAGGCAGAGTAGAGCAGGACTATTACTTGCCTTGATCTGGACACTATACTTCTGTTGATGCAGCCTAGAATAGCATTAGCTCCCGCTGCATCACACTGTTGACTCCTTTTCAAAGGTGTGGATCCTTTTCACTTGCACTATGGACTGTCCAGGTGTCCCCCATCTTATATTTGTGCAGCTGGTTCTTTCTGCCTAAGTGCAGAACCTTAGATTTGTCCCTACTGAAATCCATTTTCTTAGTTTCCGCCTAACTCTCCAATCTGTTAAGGTCATATTGAATCCCCAATTCCAGAAGTGGCTTTTACATCATGTGAAAGCTCAAATATAATGTGGAAATTAACCGTTTGGAAAATAAAATTAACTCCTTTGCGAATGCAGCTTTCGTTATTTGGGTAGAAAACATAAGTTTCTAAAAACAAACCTCCCACTCAGTGTCGTTTGGTTCTAAGAATTTTATCTGTGGTAAATGTAGTGCACCTATTCTGCATGAACTCCACTTGCGACCCTAACAGCCTCTCAGTATTCACCACCCCACCCCAATTTCCTGTGCTTTGTAATCTAATTCAGCCTAGTTCAAGTTTCTTGTGTGTGTGGGGGGGGGGGACTTCTTAAGGTTTTTTGGGGGCAGGGGTAATTTCTTCCTTCCTTCCTCCCTCGCAGTCAGAATATAAGCAGGTGGTTTTCATTCTTAGTAAGAGAGTGGCACTTTGTGCTTAAATTCTTTTTTTTCTTTTTCACTAATCTAAACAAGCTTCATATGAATAAGTGGTTTGTTGCTACACAGCCGTGTCTTTATCACGGTAATTGTACTGGGAAACTGCAGCTGAGCTGGCACCAGAAAAACCCAGTGTGAAGATAACCATAGTTTCTCGTTTCTCCACCTGTGTTCATCATTTTCTTGTTTTTTGCATGCATGCATGCCCTCCATGAACACTATATATCACAACCCTTTCGGTGCTTTTCGTGTTACTTTGTCATTGCTTCACCCAATGAATCCTGGGAAGTGTAGTTTGAGAAGTGCATGGAAGCATAGAATTGCACAGCTGTATGATTCAAGACCACTGGAGCAGGGGTTGCAAATGGCAGGCCTGTGAGTGAAGTTTGGTCCCCAAAGCATTTTTATTTATTTATTTATGGCTCCCAGAAGTTTCTGCCTCTGTGCTGGTGATTTTAAAAACAGAAACACAGCACCAGCTGTATGTACGCAGCACTCTTGCCGAAAGCTTATTGGTTGCTGTGGCTGCCCAGATGGGGAAGCCAGATACCTGTAGCTCAGTGGTAGAGCATCTGCTCTGAATGCGAAGGGCCCTAGATTCAATTATTGGCATGTTCAGATAGGTTACATTTCTTGCCCTATGATAAACCTTGAAGAGCTACTGCCAAAGGTGACGAGATCCACATAAGCACGTCACCCCAGGAATTTATTGGAGAAAAGAAGAACACCTAACAATAGTTTAAAAAAAATACTGCTCTTATAACACTCAAATATACTTATTAATATTTGCATTTAAATAAACTACAAAGGCCCAAACGCCGTGACCTTTCTTCACTGGGGTGGGGGGTTGTCACTTCATCCCCCTGATCATTTTGGTTGCCCTTCACTTGATAACAGCATCCCCAGCAAAGGGAGAGGAGAAGGTAAGTGACTTTTCAGGAGTACTTTATTACAACAGCAGTTTACACTTAGCTGTGATTCTCAGCAGCTGGTATTCAGAGGCATATACTGCCTCCAACAGGGTGGACATTACTGAGCTTAATGGACCAATGGTCTGACTCAGAAGAAAGCAGCTTCCGGTGTTCCTACAAATTTCCTAGCTAGATCACCCGAAGGGGGGTGCTCTCCAAGTACTCTGGAAGCAGGAATTAGTGCTTTGATCTGCTCTCCGCCAGCACTTGGGAAACAGTGGAGCAGTTTCATGAGCACTCTAATTTGCTCTGATCTCGCATCTTTGCTCTGCTCTGTTAAATGGTTAGTCTTGGGAATACACCAGTGAACTGGTATTCTGCAAATGAAAAGCATGCTCTGGAAGTGGAGGCTGTATGTAGTCAAAGACAGTCAGAAGTCACTGTTGCTAATCTTATCGGGGAAAGGAGGGAGGGGGCTTGATCCAATTTTTATTGGTATCTCTTGCCTTCCCGATGTAGAACTGCTGTCTCTTGCTTGATTGTTTTTTAAAAAACCAATGCCTGTTTGTTTGTGCATGCACATACCGGTACACTGCCAGAGCATGGGTGACCAGGCCCAGTTTTTGGACATCAGAGGATCCTGTCTACCCTTCAGAGAACTACAATAGCTTCCTGGGGTTCTCTGGGCAAAAGGAATGGCCGCTAAGCTGCCTATGCCTTGCCGAAACACAGACGGAATTTGGTAAAAGGTCAGTGTCACAAGAGGGGATGACGATGGTCACTAGCTTAGTTGGCATTATAGGAGGAAACAGACAAACCCATGGAGGATAGATCTATCAAAACCATTGCCTATGAAAAGTCGAACATAACTGAGTTTCAGAGGCACTGTAACTCTGAACACCAGTTGCTGGGGAGTGACAACACAGGCACTGCTCTTACCTTCAAACTGCTTGTGGGTTTCTGGAGGAATCTGGTTAGGCACTGTGGGAAGCTGCAGGCCAAACTACCGGTAAATAGACGTTTGGTCTGACACAGCAGGACTTATGCGTGGCTATCAATGCCACCTGCCTTCCTACTAAAGGGCACCTCAGGCAGGAGCAGTAGGGCTCAAAGGCAGTTTTTGTCTTTTTGCTTGGAGAACAGCTGATGAATGTTCTTTGTATTCCTGCTTGTATTAATGAAACCCAGAAGGCACTCTAGAGAAGATGATGTGTCACCAGTATCCGGCAACCCAGATGACTGCCACATGTCCAGTGGGTGTCATTCTAAGGTCACGATCACACCAAACATTTAACGCAGCAATATGATATCTCAGTATGATAGTAGTAGTAATGTACGGAAGTGAGAGCTGGACCATAAAGAAGGCTGATCACCGAAGAATTGATGCTTTTGAATTATGGTGCTGGAGGAGACTCTTGAGAGTCCCATGGACTGCAAGAAGATCAAACCTATCCATTCTCAAAGAAATCAGCCCTGAGTGCTCACTAGAAGGACAGATCCTGAAGTTCAGGCTCCAGTACTTTGGCCACCTCATGAGAAGAGAAGACTCCCTAGAAAAGACCCTGATGTTGGGAAAGATGGAGGGCACAAGGAGAAGGGGACGACAGAGGATGAAATGGTTGGACAGTGTTCTCGAAGCTACTAACATGAGTTTGGCCAAACTGCGAGAGGCAGTGAAGGATAGGTGTGCCTGGCGTGCTCTGGTCCATGGGGTCACGAAGAGTCGGACACGACTGAACGACTGAACAACAACAAATGATATCTCTTTGAACAGTCATGGCTTCTGTCAAATTTATCCTGGGTGCTAAAGTTTGTTATGGATGCTGAGAATTGCTAAGAGACTCTATTCCCAGCCCCCAGAGCTACCAGTTCCAGAGTTCCCTGGGAAGAGGGATTGATCATTAAACTACTCTGTGGATTGAACTCCTTGAGGGGGAAAGGGGGTCTCCAAGCAGCCCTCAGCACTCTTAATAACTACAGCTCCCAGAATTCTTTGGGGGAAGCCATGAGCATTTAAAGTATCACTGTATTTTAAATATATGGTGTGGATGTGGCCTAATCTAGGAGACCAGGGTCAGGGCTGGCTCGAGATGTTTTGCCACTGTAGGCAAAATGCCCCAATGCCCCCCCGCCCTCTCCCTGCCCATTCTGTTGTGCCTGTGCTGCTGCCAACCCAGTTACAGCAACTGTACCCTCAACTGTGGTTGTGCCTGCACTGCTGCCATGATATAGCAGCAGTGGCGAGGGTAACAGCACTGTATCGGTGGTGTGGGAAGCCTGGGAGGGGGCTGGCAGTGGTGCAACAGAAGGGGCCTGAAGCCACCCCCCACCCCCCGCCTGAAGCAAATGGCTTCACCTCGCCTCATGCATGAGCCACCCCACCTCGAAATAGGACACTCAATACATCATCCCTGCCTGCCTCTCCTGCCACACTTAAGAGTTCTTGCTTGAGAGATTGTGAAGGCCAGCAGATAAAAGGGTTCTTTGTTAAATAGACACCAGCATTCAGGGGACGGGGGTAACCTGGGAATGCTATGAGCAGCTGGGCGTTTCTAATTGGATGCATTTTCAGAGGAAACGAAACCAAGTCACAAAAGGCCTGTAAAGCCTGGATTTAAATAAGTAATAATTATATGTTTTGCACGGTTGGACAACATTATTTAGAGGAGGTTTCACCAACCTGGTGCCCTTCAGGTGTTTAGGACTACAATTTCATATAAATTGGCCAGAGCTGATCTGCAGGTGCTGAGTACCAGTATGATCTCTAGGCTTAACCTCAAATGACATGCTAGGACAGACGCAGAGGAGGGTGACCAAGATGATCAAAGGTCTGGAAACCAAGCCTTGTGAGGAAAGGTTGAGGAAGTTGGGTATGTTTAGCCTGGAGAAGACCGAGAAGTGATAGGATATGATACCTCTCTTGAAATACCTGAAGGCCTGTCACATGGAAGATGGAGCAAGCTTGTTTTCTGCTGCTCAAACCAATGGATTCTGGTTACAATAAAGGAGATTCCAAATAAACATTAGGAAGAACTTTCTGAAGACAAGAGCTGTTGGACAATGTAATGGACTGCCTCAGAAAGTGGTGGACTATCTTTCATGGGAGTTTTTTTTTTTTTAATAGAGGTTGGATGGTCATCGATCAGGGATTATTTCCTTGTGATTTCTCTGCTGCAGGGGTTTGGCGTGTAGGTGCGTTGGGGTCCCTTCCAACCATGGGCGTAGCCAGGATTTTTGTTAGGTGGGGGGGGCAGAACCTCAGTTTGCTATGTATTTTTATTGATTTTTTAATTGGGGGGCACCTACCCCCCCTTGGCTACGCCCATGCTTACAACTCTACATTTTCAAGTTCTAGAGGCACGCTGCGCCCGACCCTTATGCTCCCACCTTATTCTGCAGCTCCACGTGGGCTTATAAAAAGGGAGAAGGAATGGGCTGCCAATTGCCAGGCGCGCAACGCGCAACTAGAGGCGGGGTTTCCCTAGGCCCCGCCCCTGAAGCACCTGCCTAGGTTCCCACCGCGGAGGCAAGCGAAGCGTGCCTTCCCTTCTCTCTGGCCCCGCTGCAGTCGTGCTTGGCGAGGCGGGCGTGTGGCCGCGCCTCCGGGGGAGCCAACGCCGCTAGAGGGCAGGGGCGGCACCCGCACGTCGGGCAGGCAGCGCCTTTCCGCTTTTGACTCACCCCTTCGGCTTGGGCTCTCCTCTCTTTCTCGCACACCCACCTACGCACGCAGGCAGGATAGGCAAAACCCCGAGCCAAGGACAGCGACGAAGCCCTAGCCGGATAAGCAGCGGCGGCGGCGGCAGAGGTGAGTTTTGGGGCTGTTGGCTCCGTGCGCCCTGGGCGCGGCGGGCAGCGATAAGCGCCCGGTACCTTAGACGCTTCGGACAAGTGTCCTTAACTCTCACAGCGTCAAAAAGGCGGGGGGGGGGGCCTGAGGGCTTTGCGCACGCGCCGCCCCCTCCTAACTTTTGCGCGCGGACCTTCCTCCTCCGCAGGACCCCCCCAGATATCTGGCCAGGTCGCTTGTTTGGTGGGTGTTATTGCGCTCGGGGAAGAAAAAGAGGTTGCGGCGTTGCGCTGCGCTAATTGGCTGGTTGGTGCTTCCAGGGCAATAGATAAGGGTATTAGGGAAAGGTAGCATTGTTGCCCCTTCCTCTTCCCCCTCTCCTTTTTTATTTTTAGTCGGGGGTCTGACTGAAGACAGAAAACAAGAGTGCCTCTGAGCATGCACGGTCTGCATACACTTCTAGCCCTTACTTTGTCCAGGTCTCCTCACAAAACTCTGCGGGGTAGGGAGGAAGGCTCTGATCCTTGCATCTTTATGTAGCCCAGGTGGATCTTGTTGCAGCTGATGGAATGGGACTGGGGAGATTTTTTATTTTATTTTTTGAACTGTGGAAGATGAGGGGCACCCTTTCAAAACCTTTTGGACGTGTTGAGATTATTTTTGTGTTATGAAATGCACACAGGGACATATATACGTGTGGGTGTTTACACACCCACACACCCACACGTATAACATCCAGTAGAGTCCTATGCAGCACTCTGGAAGAAAAGATCCTTGTGTCTTCAATGGTGCTTACAGCCAGGAAGCTGAGCATTAAGATCGCGATGAAATTTGTCTCCATACTAAATTCTGAATCTTGGCCATTATCTGATGCTATTATGGTAATTGCTCAAATCAAATAAACATTAAGGTTGTTGGTTGAGTTTAAGAACTTGTTTGATGAAATTTGCATGCTCTTGCATAGGAGCAGAAGAACGGCCCTGGTCCTTCCGTAAGGGGAAAAAGGAAAATTCTTGGTTCTTCCATGATGCATTTGAGGCATTCTCTCCTGCATAAGAATGAAAGCAGAACCACCTCTCCTAAGATGGTGCCTGCCATTGACTCTTCCTATAATTCATATTGAAAAATAATGTCTCTTTAAATAATGTGTTAACAAAGTCTCTTTTTAATTGACTTTTAAAAGTTTTCAACCAAACCAATTGATTAAAAAATTACAGCGCTTATGATGTTTCTTTGCCTCTGAGTATATCCAGAGTTCTCTTCCTCTCTAATGAGCAACCACCAAAGAATCCTGGGAACTGTAGTTTAATCACTACAGAGCTACAATAGCCAGGACCCTTAACAGACTACAGTTCCCAGGGTGTGGGTGTGCGCACTTTAAATGTACATAGACTACAAGCAGAAGCTCTGTTGGGAAGATATAGGATAAGTTTCAGGCAGTCTCCAATCCTGGCATCTCCCTGTTCAATCTCTCTTCTGGGTCAATTGTATATGTAAACGTCCCTTATTTCAGAGTGCTTTATTTAAACAAAGATTTAGTCGATTGATCAAATGGGTTTGCATAAATAACTTTGAAGAAAAAAGCATGAAGTCTTCTTTTTAGATTTATGCCTTCAAATGTCTTGCATGGCAGCACTTCTTTTTAACTGGTCAGAACTTAACAGTACAGTTCTATGCAGTAGGGATAGGGAACCTGTGGCCCACCAGTCTTAATCGGACTCCAGCTCCCATCAGCCCCAGCCAGTGGAGTTGTAGTGCAGCAACATCTTGAAAGCTGCAACTTCCCCATCTGTGCTATACAGCATATTCAGAAGTTACTCAAAGTCCCGCTGTGTTCAGTGAGACTTACTTCCCAGTAAGGAAGGGTGCTGGGGTTATAGCCTAAATTGACTGGGCATGTAACAGGTATCAAACATTGCAGGCACCCTACTCTGATATTAGGACAGACATTAATCATATAGAGAGGGGGAAGGTTGAATCCAACTAAATTCTGCTTGACCTACTGAAATTAATGGACCTGTAGTTGAATTAGGTCTTCACCAAGTACGTATAATGTTGAATACAACTCAGAGATGTCGTAGCTGAAAACCCTTAATCTCAGTGGTGCAGAAGATGCCAGTGGTTATTTAAGAGATATGCACTCTGCACACCCTCAGAGGCACAACTCAGCATTGTTTCACATGGTTAAATCGTTTCCTGGACTGTCAATCATGGGTGAGGGGAGGGACGCTATAACTTACTGGTAGAGAGCACTTCCTTTGCTTGCACTTGGTCTCAGGTTCAATCATTGGCATCGCCGGTTTTTTTAAAAGGGCCTGGTAGCAAATGATAGGAAAGACCTCTGCCTCAGATGAGATACTAGAGAGTTTCTGGCAGTCTCGCCTGCAGTGAGGCAGCATCCTACATTATGTTATATCCATGAAAATCCTGGGATTACTTTGGGGTGTTAGTGAATCGCTTCTTCTTGCCTCTGGGTTGATGTCCAGAACTTTCAGGGAACTCTGTCGTTTATTAAGCAATGGGGCTTTGCAAATGCATTAACAGATGCATTAACAGGACAGCAGCTCATCATTACTATTTCAGCGGCATCCCCGAGGTACAGGTGCTTCCCATTATTGACAGTGGAGGGGAGGGGGAATCCTGAATGGTCTCTGTGAAGCATATTCCATCATTCACAATTGATATGCCCTCTTGCTCTCTGTTTACATTTGGTTTTTCTAGGAGTGAAAGGGAGTGACTGTTCTGACGGGCTGCATCTGTTGACCAATCTGTGCTGTAATCTGTTCAATATGGCACTGTTCATTTCCCTTTTTAAACTTCATTTCCTTTTGGTGTTGCAGTCTCTGCGTTTCGTAAGCCTACAGATTATTGAGCGTGTCTCTAAACTACAGTGGAGAAAGGGTTTTAAAATTCATTTTTTTGTAATGCTTTTGTTAAGAGAAGGTGGGAAATTAGCCAACTGTAGCCAAAGTGTTCATTTTCAGAATAAAGAACAGCGATTCATGGAGGCTGCCGATTGTCTGAACAAAATGTGTTCCTAAGCCTTTCAACACCATAGTTTTTATTGCTGAAAACAAGTCTTTCTTTCCTGAATATAAATTATTTGCAAGAGCTATTTCAAGTGTGACAATTTCTCTCTCTACACTGCTGGCATTGATTTATAAAGCTGTCACCCACTGGAAACAACAAGAATCAAAGAATCATAGAATTGGAAGGGACTACGAGGGTCAACTAGTCCAGCCCCTTGCAATGCAGGAATGCCCAGTGTGTGACTTGAACCCACAAACATTAGATTAAGAGTCTCATGCTTTTACTGACTGAGAGTCTTATAGCACATTTAAATACTAACAGACTTATTATGCCATAGCATTGGAGGACTACAGTCCACTTCATCAGATGTATGAAGTGCCAACCTGAGTTCCATGCAGATTTCTATTTGTGCTTGTCCCCATTCAACAAACCTTCTGGAACAACGGTTCCCAATTAGCTAAGTACTTGGTTTTTTCAAAAACCAATCTACAGAACCCCTACTTTTGAAAATTTTGGTAACTTTATGGTAGATGCCTCTGCAAAGCAATTTTTTGAACAAAATGTGGGGTAGACCCTATAAGCAAATGATTTTAGGTGTGCTAAAAAAAATCAGACCATAGAAACAGACCATTTGTACCATGCAAAAATGACAAAAAATAGTTTGGGGGGAGGCAAGGGATGGGCCGCAGACCCCCGGGTGTGTTCCATGGACCCCCAGGGTCCCCGAACCCCTAATTAGGCACAGCTGTTCTAGAATATGCAAGGGTTTGGCATCTAAAGGTGAATGAAATAAAATTTAAAAATTGCTGGGGGGTTTCGGAGTTCATCACTTGCTCTGTTCTAATAAATCTTCATTACAAGCCTGTTTGGATCATAGAATTGTAGAGTTGGAAGAGGCTGCAAGGGTCCTCTAGGCTAGTCAAATCCCCTGAAATGCAAGAATCTCAACTAAAACATTCATGACAGATAGCCCTCCAACCTCTGCTTAAAACCTTCCAAGGAAGGAGAGTCCACAACCTCCCGAGGGAGTCTGTTGCACTGTCAAACAGCTCTTGCTGTCAGAAAGTTCTTCCTGATGTTTAGTGGGAATCTCCTTTCTTGTAACTTGAAGCCATTGGTTCGAGTCCTACCCTACCTTTCATGTGACAGCCCTTGAGATATTTGAAGATGGCTATCATATCTCCTCTCAGCCTCCTCTTTTCTAGGCTTAACATATGGTTTCATCAGTCCATGCAACCTATACAGCCAATAAAAGTGGTGCAGGTTCTCCGTGTTCTGAGATGAACTGCCTCATTTGAGTTTGTGCAGGCAAACCACAGGAATATCTTTGCATATGTAGATTACAGATGTGTTCATTTTGGAATTGTAGTTGAACAAACTTCATGTGATTCACAATCTATTTCGTACACGTTTCATCTATACAGGAAGAACCAGGTTTAAGCTTCCTCTTATAGCAATTGCTTTCTCTGAGGGTACTAACAAGAACCCTTCAGTGTGAAATGTGTCCTTTTAAAGAATTTGTAGCTTTTACAGTAAACCAGATGGACAGGTGGTGAGTGATTCACGATGATGTGATAAGCTTGTGAGGGTTCATGACAAATAACAGAACAAACTTCACCCAGGAAATCAGCATGGAGAGGATGCAGTACTTGCCAGAACCTGTTTCCAAATGCAAGACTTGACCTCATGTTAGCCAATGTTAACGCAGTGGTTTGCAACTGGGGGCAAAAACTGGCGAAAGCTGTCTGAGTTCCTTGTGGTTCTGATGGTGATATGTTGCTCCCAAGGAACCTGAGACTGAGAATAAGATAGAGATGATAACTGGCTGAGGCAATTCCAGGTTGGTTTGCAAGGTGTTTACAACAGCCATTCTGAGACTGGTAGGTGAAATACACACACACACACACACACCTTCACCACCATAGTCTACAAAAAGGATCACATTCCACATCCCTCAGGTCATAGTAGCAGCTGCTGCTACTTCCCAATTCCTTTTAAAGGTGGGTTAAGGTAAGTTGCAAGCTGGGACGTGGGTGGTGCTGTGGTCTAAACCACTGAGCCTAGGGCTTGCTGATCGGAAGGTCAGCGGTTCGAATCCCCGCGATAGGGTTGCCTGGTCCCAGCTCCTGCCAACCTAGCAGTTTGAAAGCACGTCAAAGTGCAAGTAGATAAATAGGTACAGCTCCAGTGGGAAGGTAAACAGTGTTTCCGTGTGCTGCTCTGGTTTCGCCAGAAGCAGCTTAGTTGTGCTGGCCACATGACCCAGAAAAACTGTCTGCGGACAAACGTCGGCTTCCTCGGCCAGTAAAAACGAGATGAGCGCCACAACCCCAGAGTTCTTCATGACTGGACTTAACTGTCAGGGGTCCTTTACCTTTACCTAAGTTGCAAGCTAGGCATGTGCTGAAGGATGAGGGTGTACCAGGAGATCCTAGGGATTGAACCCGTGACCTTCTGCATGCAAAGCAGATGATCCGACCATTGAGCCTGTACTATAAAGTGGCTCATCTTTCCACCAAGGACCGGCAGCAACAGCTGTTAGGAGACCAACACTAAGTTTCTCTAATTAAAACCAATCCTTTGATTGTGGGTAAGTTGCATCAGTTCACAGTCAAAGGATGAAAGTGGTTTATCATTGGGTGTGCAGTATCTAGGCACAGTAGATACCCATCAGTATCTATGGAGGTGGGGGGAGGCCCCCACCCATGTGCTTAAACACACATTTCTAAAGAAGAGTGCATGCACACGAAAGCTCATACCAAGAACAAACTTAGTTGGTCTCTAAGGTGCTACTGGAAGGAATTTTTTTATTTTATTTTGTTTTGACTGTGGCAGACCAACATGGCTACCTACCTGTAACTGGACATATTTCTGGAGTCTGCAGAGTTCTGAAGTGCACAGTTGTTGGCCTTTCTTCACACCCACTTCAATATAAGATGATCCAAACTCTTGGGAAAACATTGCAGGTAAAAAAGGACATGCCCTGTCCTTGCAGCAAGATCTTGCTTGTGGAGCAATATGGCCTTGTTGTCATTGTGCCGTGAAGTATAGTTTAGGGTTAAAGATGCACTCCAGGTGTGTAAAGGTTGACTGTGACAGTACTACATGTTATTGAGGAAATGTAGGCTGGTGCTAGCCATGCATGCTCGTAATGTCTGGTTGGACACAATGAGATGAGACTAGTCCCTTCTTCAAATTTTAAATACCTTTTTAAAAGGCTGTAGTGTAATACACAAGGTGATTAGAAACCCTTTTATAAAAGCTGAAGCAGGATTAATCATTAAACCAGCTTTTAAAAAAGTTTTTTTTTTAAGAAAAAGAAAAGAGCAATTGCACAGCACAGTGTCACCTTGACAGCATCCTATTCAGTGTAGGATGGAGAATATGCAGATCTGGTTACAAAACTGTGTGCTTCATACTTGTGGGCTAAGTTCCATAATTACTTTTTTTTTAAGCAGAATAATATAAATCGGTGTTGAAATATGATAGGGAGTATGTTTTCTTCCATCATGCTCTAGTTCATAAGCCTATTTCTATTCTGCGAAGGTGGCTCTTAAATTCTCATTTTACTGAGTTAAGTTTGCAGTGGTAATACGGTGGATAAGGGCCTCTGCTTCAAGACAGGAAATTCTAAATACAAATTTGCTGCCACTGTGAGCCACTGCAGTGGTTAGAGTGTCAGCCTGGGACATGGGAGACCAGGGTTCAAATCCCCACTTGGCCATGAAGCTCACTGAGTGACCTTGGGCCAGCCACTGCCTCTTAGCCTAACCTACCTCACAGGGTTGTTGTGGGGATTAGATGAGGAGGAGGAAAATACTGCCTTGAGCTCCTTGGAGAAAAAAGTGGGATACAAATGAAATAAAAAAGTAGCTAGCTAGTAAGGGGAGGTTTGGGAGAGTTTCCATAGGACCAAAAGTAAATGTTAAGTAATTAAATTCATGTTCCACCTTATTCCAAGAGCTTAAAGGTAAAGGGACCCCTGACCATTAGGTCCAGTCGTGTCCGACTCTGGGGTTGCGGCGCTCATCTCGCTCTATAGGCCAAGGGAGCCGGCGTTTGTGTGGAGACAGCTTCTGGGTCATGTGGCCAGCATGACAAAGCCGCTTCTGGCGAACCAGAGCAGCACACGGAAACGCCGTTTACCTTCCCGCCGGAGCAGTCCCTATTTATCTACTTGCACTTTGACGTGCTTTTGAACTGCTAGGTGGGCAGGAGCTGGGACCGAGCAACGGGAGCTCACCCCGTCGCAGGGATTCGAACCGCCGACCTTCTGATCGGCAAGCCCTAGACTCTGTGGTTTAACCCACAGCGCCACCTGGGTCCCTATTCCAAGAGCTTAAGATGGCATAAATGGTTAAGTTTCTCCCCCCCCCAACACCCCAATTCATTGTAATAGCCCTTTAGGGTGGGTTTGCCTGAGGCAGAGTAACTGGCTCAATGTCACTGGGTAGGCTTCAAGGCTGAGTTGGGATGCGAACTTGGGTTTCTATAATGAGATACTGATTCCCCAGTCTGCAGAAGAATTGCGTAAGGTCCCAAGATGGTAATCCATATTCAGTATATAGCACCACCCCTGGCAGCCCCTCTCCACAAAAATTCCCAAGTTTGCAGGTTATAATTCTACAGTGTGGAACCTCTGGGTGCAGCAATAGGAGGGAGAAGAGGAGACACATTTTTTGAGTAAAAGGATTGTGTCTCCCCTTCCAAAGCTGCCTGCTGCTTGTCTGCCTCCAGCTCGTCTCCCTCTGATGGAGGTGGTGAAACATGAGCTACCACTAGTGCGGAATTTCTGAGAAGAATCTGTGAATAATGTGTTTTGTGTTGCTGTGTGTGTGGTTGTTCCCCCCCCCCCCGCCGCCGCCGCCCCCCCAATAGCCAGGGTGCAATTCTGCAATTACATGGTTTTGAGGGTGTGCATGGGACCAGGGTAACTGAAGTTGAGTGGACCCTCAAGCTGATAATGTTCAGGAATTCAGTTTAAAATGCTATAGTGTCATTGATCCTCTCTTATCCTAAATGAGGGCCAGTTCTCACACAGCAGTGTTCGTGATGCAATAAGTTGCTTTATTTGAAAAAGGCTCTTGCAGATCAGATAAGCCAGTGTTTTTCAACCTTTTTTGGGCAAAGGCACACTTGTTTCATGAAAAAAATCACGAGGCACACCACCATTAGAAAATGTTAAAAAATTTAACTCTGTGCCTATATTGACTATATATAAAGTAATTTTTCAATTTTTCCCACGGCACACCAGGCAACATCTCGCGGCACACTAGTGTGCCGCGGAACAGTGGTTGAAAAACACTGAGATAAGCCCATCAGTGGGAGCACTGTAGCAACATCTGAAAGGAGGTGCCTGTGTCCCATCAACCCTATTTGGGACTATAATCCAATGTGTCCTTTTCTGGGTTAGTCTATTTTGCAACCTTTCTCTCCCTCTCTCTCTCTTTCAATTGACATGTTAATCAGCTTTGACTCTGATATGACATCTTGAATCTTCAGATTGATGACGGCAACATTTGCCATTGTTTCTGTGTTCCTAGTTGAGTTTCCACCTCCCCCCCTTTAAAGTAATGCTTTACCTCGCTCCCTGATTACTTGGTTTCTTCAGTAGCTAATTGTGAGGAGTTTGTCAAAGGCCCATTGAAAGCCTGAATAAATTACTCCAGCTGGTTCTCCTTTATCCTCTACTTCAACTGGCATTTTAGCAGCCTGAGATACTGTTTATCCTTTGTGCAAGTCTCACAATGGGGGACCTTAAGGGGATTTTTCATCTGTGCATGTTCACACAGAAGTGAGTCCCTCTGAATTCAGTTCGTTTTACTCCTAAATGAGTGTCCATAGGGTTGCAGCCGTAGAAATTTAATGTGTGACTTCCCCCTCTCTCCTTTGAGAGAGCGTTATGGCCTTAGCCCAGGTGGGGATGGGAGAGGGCCGAAACACCCCTTTCTCTTCCAAATTCTGCCATGCAATGATCACAAACAAGTAGGACAGCTTTGCACCAGCATAGGTTGTCTTGAAGGCCTTGTTCAATTAATCTGCTGTTGAGGATTCAAAGATGGTGAGGAAGAAGGGAGAGTTGGGGCAGGTAGAACCTCGTTGATCCTTGTGGGAAGAAGCAGAAAAGTTTAAATAATGTCGTCTAAGCCTGTGAACTCACTATACCTTTCAAGTACATTCGAAACACATTCTTTCCCTCAAAGAATTCTGGGAAATTTCCCTCAAAGAATTCTGGGAAACTACAACACCCATAATCCTTTGAGAGACCAAAGGTGCTTCAGATGTGCTTTGAAGGGATAGTGTGCATGCAGCCATAGTGGAGTCACTGTCTGCTGCCTTTTCCATGGATGCTGAGCCTTTCATAGAATGCACCCTTCCATTGTTCGCTCTGACAGTTCCAGGCAGATGGGTTAGAATCCTTTTCTTTTAAAAAGAGCCATCTTAAAGAGCTTCCAGAAAGGTAAGCATGTTTACAACACCAGAGAGCCTCGTGGCACTTTAATACTACCGGTACTGTTTACTATAGCCTGAGATGCAAAAGGGCTGAGGAGGCTAAGGCTGCTTCCCATCTTCTTGCCTTCTGGCTCATCAGTGAGCTGCAGTTTTAGTTTATCTACTGATTTGGAGCTTGCTTTTTCTTTCTTTCTTTCCATTTTGAAATCTTCCAAAACTTGAAGGAACCAACTGATTAGATATTTCATTTCTAGCTAGGTTGTGGTGGTCAGAGTATAATTTGTTACTTGCACAGTGCTTTTTGCATTGACTGGTAATATGGCAGAGAGAATAAGGCAGGGCACACTGTGATAAAGTGGCCTGACTCATGGTCAGGAATTGGATTTTCTGGAGGAAAAACCCGAGCAAGTGGTGGTGGGTGGGCTTTAGGTTCAACTTCCTTGTTGCCTCTCATGGCTCTGACTTGGAAACTTAACAAGGACAGAATCCCACAGGGGTTAAATTTGGCCCAGAGGTTTTCACTTCCCAGTTCCTACTATAATGCAATCATGACACCGAAGATACCTGCTTCTGGCATTTTTCACGTATAGGGTGGAAAAGGGAACTAACTATGTCACAGTTATTTCAACAATGTCTGGACACTTAAAGCCATCAGCATGCCTTACAACCAGGAGAAGATTTGGTGAACTTCAGCAGTTGATTGCCCCCCACCTTGGTTTGCATGGATTTCTGAGTAAGCCAGGGAAGAAAAGAGTAATGGAGTACCTAGCACATTTTGCACGAATTCCAAAGAAACTTCTGAACCACAATGTCATGTTTTCAGAACCATTCCTTGTGTTTCCTCATTACTGCAGACTCAAATCATTGAAATAATTGCTAGGAAATATGGTGGGGGTTGTAACCGTGTTTTTTTTTAAAAAAATATTTATTAGAAATTTTCCAATTAATTCCAAATTACAATACATGATTAAATTTTTCCCAACTCCCCTTTCTTTCACCAAGGTGAGCATACCAAACAAACCCCTCTCTCACTGGGGTGATCAACAATTCTTTCCCAATTTAACCACTTGCTTTACACTTATCATCATTGCTTTTACAGACTTCTCCGATTCCCCCCCCCCCCCCGTTGATTTCAATTTAACCCTAATTCACAGTTATTGCCCATTGATCCCCATATTACTTTTCCTCCTTCTCACATTTTCCTTATAGACTCTTTTACTAAATAATTATTCATCTTACACATTTTATTTATCATTTTAACCTATCCTCTGCATTCACTGTATTCCTGAACCTCCCTTACTTAATTCCAAATTTCCTTACAACATCCCATTTGAAATTAATTTTATTCAAACTCTTCCCCCCTTCCCTCCTACACTCCCTAAAATTAAATTCTTATTCTATAACCGTTATCCATTACCAAATCGTATGTCTATACCATGACACAAGGAGAATTTCCATAAAAACATTCATTCTTCAACCCACGCCCACCCTCTCAAATTCCAAAATCCTATAGTCGTGGGAAACTGGCTTCTGCTCCTTTCTTATCTCATATGTCCTTGAGATTTTTTCAACATTGTCCAGACTCTGTACAGCCTTCCGTTGAGCTCTCTTCTTTACTACAGCCCCCCTTCTTGCTTCTTTTTGTTTTATCCTTTCTGTATTTTCTTTTTCTTTCGCGGGTTGAATCCATAGATTTTATCCTGGGTTTTCTCCTCTTCTGTAGTTGTAACCTCATAGCTTTCACAAAAAGTCATAAATCCATTTTCCTGCAAAGCCAAATCCGAAGGTACCACTGTCCCCGTTAGCTGGTTAACTCTCACTGTTAAATTGTACAAAAGTTCCAAAACCTTTGTTTGAAAGTCCTTCGACTGTTTCCTTACACATCCTTAAAGTCTATATAGCTTATGCAGTCCAAATATTTTTCTTCGCTGCCAAAGCAGCCATCCAAAGTTTCCTCAAAGAGAGGGTAATAGTATCTTAAAGGGTTCAGAAATTTCCTTGTTACAAAGTTAGTCAATAGCTTCAGAATTGAAAGTTACACAGTTTCCTTTCGTTTCAACGCTCAGGGAACCGACTTCCGTTTTAAAGTTCCCAAAACAGCCGAATTTTAAGATTGCTTTTTTTTCCTTTTAAAAAGTCAGTACTTACCAATCCAAATTAGCCGAATCTTGGAAGAATTGGACGCTCTCTCTGTCAGCAGCCACTACTTCTCGCTGCGAGGCTAGTGTTGAATCCACAGCCCCCACGCCTCAACCTCGCCCGTCACAGCAGCCCTTACTAGGGCTTACCGGAGAGCAAGGGAGGCGCCCCGGGGGACCAGCCAGATCCCATGGCTCCAGGACGCTCTACCTGGAGTTTTTTGGAGGGTCGAGGCGCAGTCTCGACTCCCCCCTCCCCCGCAGCGACATAGAAGCCTCGGAGCCGAGGCTTCTATCGACTGAGCAGAATGGCGTCCAACCGGAAGTCCTGTAACCGTGGTTTTGTGTCTGTTACATGTGGCGTATGGAAGCCTTATGGCATGGAGTCATTCATTATATGTTGGTTTATTTTGACATCCTGGAAAATTATATCCAGTTTTTTTTTTTTTTTTTGCCTTATTAGAATAAACCTGAAAGCATGAGCTGTCTTATCAACTTGTTTTTCTTCATCAGAGAGGTAAAACGTTGTAGTAGCAACTCACTAAAATCAATGGAAGTATTGCTACAGATTAAATGCACTACAGGTTGCAACCATGCAGTCCCAAGCTTTGCATACTTATTTGAGTGCAGTTACGTTTAATCTCAAGTAAGAGTGTCTAACATTGTAGCTGTTTCCCTTCCAGTTTTGATTATGGAGAATGTATTATGTACAAGGGAGATTTATAACTGCAATGTTTAAGTGTTCCTTAGGGGAAAAACAGAACAATTAGTTATGGAGGATGAAGGCAACAGGAAATATGGAAAGTGTGTTTATTCATATATATATATATACACACACAAAGTTACTCACCTTGGGTTTATTTCTAAACAAAGAGAAATGGAAACAAAAATATCAATTACAAATAAATAAATAAAACAGCCAAAGCAAAACAGTGGTCTTGTTTGCCCATCATGGTAAATCATAGTTAATGGTTTACTATGAATGTGGAGATAGTTTCTACTTTGTTTCTCCCCTAGGATAAGGGGGAAATCCCGTGATCCCCAGCTTAATGTTATGTCCACAACCTGGGATCATGGTTTGTTTCACTCCAAACAAACCACGGTTGGTAAGCCAGTAGCGAAACGTGGCTTAACAATGTGGTTTGTTTGGAGCGAAACAAATCACACTGCCATCATAATGGTGGAAACAGATGGGAAATAACAACAGTCACCCGGCATCACAGAACGGCAACAGATGTCTCAAAACATCCACAGCTAGTTCCTAAAAGCATAGGCCCCAAATATCTGAAATATAGCCTCCTTCTCTACAGACCCTCTTGGGTGTTAAGATCAACCGAAGGGGGATCAATTTAGTAGTTCTACCCTAGGATGTGGATGTTTGTGTGTGCGCCCCCCTGAATAATCCTGGCCCCATAGGGGACACCATGCTTCTTCTTTTTTTCTTCAGAGGGTTAGCCATGTTAATCTGTTGCAGCAAAAATAACCAAAGTGCCTTGTGGCAGCACCTGAAGGACTAGTAAGCTTATTTCATGTGCTGTAGGGCGGACTTCCTTTTTATTTGCCTTGAATCTTCCAACATTCAGTTTCATTGGATTTCCTTGAGTTCTAGTGTTACAAGAGAGGGAGAAAATGCTCCTATTCACTGCATAATTTTATAAACTTCTATCATTTCACTTCTTACTCGCCTTTTCTTTAAATAAAAAGTCCCAAATGCTGCAACTGTTTTTCATAGTGCTACACAGTTTTCAAACCATCTCCAGCCTGTCTCCCAGCTTTGGAGCTGGATTAATGGCAGGGGTTGCCATGAAGGAGCTGGGATAATGGTTGCTCCCAGCAGCTACAAAGCTGGGACGAAGGCTAGTTTGCTCATCATCCTTACCAGAGGTCAGCATCATAATGAAGTATAATTTATACTTAGGAAGACTAAGAAAACATCAAAATGCATGTGCAGTGAAATGTGCATCGTTTAATTTATTTCTCCCAACAATTAGGTTCTTTAAGCTTAAGCACTCGGGCCTGAACTGGAACACACACTCCACAGCAAAGCATCAAGAATTGTGTCTCAGCGTGCCCTGTCTCTTTTTCTTTCCACCTCACCTGCACTCCCAAAATGCCAGTTGCTGGAAACCATAGGAGGGGAAAGTGCTCTTGCTCTCGTATCCTGCTTGCATGTTTCCTACAGGCATCTGGTTGGCCACTGCGAGAACAGGATGCTGGACTAGATGGGCCTTTGGACTGATCCAGCAGGCTCCTCTTATGGTCTATGCCTGGTGTGGGGAACCTGTGGCCCTCCAGATGTCCCTGAACTACAACTCCCATCAGCCTTAGTGAGCATGGCTGATGGGAGCTGTAGTTTGGGAACTTCTGGAGGGCCACAGGTTCCCCACACCTGTTCTGTGCCTTCACTCTGTATGTGAAGCCAATTGGGAGAAACGGGCTCTGCCTCAGTACGGACATGCCATTTGTTTCCTTTTTGCTCTTGGGGAAAGCTGTATGTTTGCACATAAGAGATTAGGGTTTTTATTGCTGTTTTTTATTGCGTGTCCAGTTATGAAAATGTTTAAGAAGCAACACAAGAGTTTGCCACTAAATAGGAGATTTGTGGCCACCCCACCTGGACTCTCAAGAGCATGGTGATGGGAGAAATCAAATTGATCAAAAGGAAGACATGACCACCAATAGCACACAGATTAAGCCTTCTTTGCAAAATAGAAGCGTAAGGGTAACATCCAATTAAGTCATACTCAGAACAGGCCCAATAAAATCAATGTAAAGGTTGCATACGGCAAAGAAACTTAGGAACTTGCCCTGTACTGAGTCAGATCCTTGGTCCATCTAGATCAGTATTATCAACACTGACTGGCAGCAGCTCTTCAGGATGTCAGGCAGGGAATCTTTCCCAATGCTGCATGGAGATCCTGGGGATTGTCCCTGCAGACTTCTGCATGCAGAACAGATGCCAGCCCAAGTATGGCTAATACTATGCCCAACCCTGTCGGATTTCATTTTGATTTTTAAATTGTCAGGGTTGGTACCTGCATTTGCAAGTTTTCCTCTGTCCTCCTCATGTCTTTTCCCTTTTGTATCGTGTCAACAGGACTGTTAAACTAATTATTTTGGATCATACGACACCCTGAGTGCATTGCCAAGTTAGCGGTGAAGAAATGTAGTTAACAGCTAAATAAATGAAAAGCAATTCTTGATGCTTTGCTGTGGATGTGTGTGTTCCAGTTCAGGTCTGAGTGAGACCACCCCTGCCTGCCTTTCAGCTAAAACTAGGCAAGAACCTGCTGTCTGGGACTGTGCTGGGTGGTTAAGCCCCTTTCCCAAAGACTCTGTGTCAGCTGGCGTCGGGCTGGTAGTCAGCAGCTGTTTCTGATACATTGCTTTCAAACTACCGGTATTATGTGTTTGCCTTGAACAGCATGGATTGTTCATTGAGATGTTTGACTTTGCCTTACTTATATGCTGTTGTGTGTTTCAATGTGGTTATATTGATTTAAAGGCTATTTGCTAATTTTTGATGCTTTTTGATCAGTGTGAGTCACTTTGAGGTCAGTGTTGTTGTAAAAGCATCACACATAGGGCCAGGCCACACATTAGCCTCAGTAAGGCAGTTGCCTAAAACAGTAGGCTGGGCACAGCTAGGAGGGGTACCAGATTGGGGGCCCTGAGGAGCATGCCTGCCACTGCTTGCTCCTCTCGGGCCACCTTTTTTCTCTTCCACATGCATGCCTCGGCTTCCTTGGGCTGCCTCCAGTCACCTCAGGTGGCAGCAAAGGAGGAGTTGAGGGGCAAAAGTGCACCATTTTGTTTTGCCTCAAGTGGCAAATGTCTTGGGCCGGCCGTGGCCATAGGCATAGCAAATCAGATTTAGCTGTGCCAAATCACAAAACACCCCCTTTGATCCTCTTTCATCGTGTCAGAACGACCCCTCCCCATGGAGTCTTTCCTTCGTTGCCTGGGTCTGGATTAGGACATTCATGGCTGACACAGAGATGTCAGGCAGATGTCAGGACCTAAGGCCTACAAAAGAGATCTTAAGCAGGCCCTGAGAGAACGTGTTATCTCTGGTACGTGCTAGTTTGCATCTTAACAATGGCAGTTGGACTGTGTTGACAACATGTATTGTATCATTCATGGAGATCTCTGGATGGCGGGGGTGGAATAATTATCCTTGTGACAGACGGAGACAAAAGGTGGCTTTGCTTCTTTGCTCACTTAAGAAGGACCACTCAGATCTATTTTTGGTATGCCATATCAGGCTGATCTTTTGAGATTTAATTTATAGGAATGTGTAAGTCACTGCCTTATGCTGAGTCAGACCACTAGTCTATCTAACTTAGTATTGTCTACACTGACCGGTGGTGGCTCCTCAAGCTTTTAGATGAGAATCTTTCCTAGCACTGCCATCTTAACTAGCGAGCTGTGATTTCTACAGTATTTGCTCTCCTTACCAGAATTGCAAAGCAGGATGCAGTTCTGGCCAGGGTCATGGCAAAACGAAATGCAAACCCCTGTGACTTCTTGTTATCTCCCCCCCCTTTAAAAGCAACTTATGTGTGTACGTATGCAGTGCAATAGGCACTGCCCGGACTGTAATGATGAAACCTTAAAAGCCTGGGTGTTCAATTGCTACCCCCCCCCCCCCCAGCCATTCATTCTTTCCAAGCATGACAACAGATATTCAATAGTAAATCTAGCTAGGAATGTTGTTGTACTTGTTTCTGTGCAATGAGTTAAGCGAATTTGAGTTGTTGCATGTTGCAGACGCAGGGCTCTTCTGCCCTTGCTCAGGAGGAACAGCTCCAAATTAGTTTAAAGGAAGTAGGATGGGTGATGATTGTCACCATGTTGATTTTACCTGCTTCTCGGGAATGGGTTAGAGCAGGGGTCAGCAAACTTTTCCAGCAGGGGTCCAGTCCACTGTCCCTCAGACCTTGTGGGGGGGCCAAACTATATTTTTTGGGGGGGGGGGATGAACTAATTCCTATGCCCCACAAATAACTCAGAGATGCATTTTAAATAAAAGGACACATTCAACTCATGTAAAAGCACGCTGATTCCCGAACTGTCTGCGGGCCAGATTTGGAAGGCGATTGGGCTGGATCTGGCCCCCGGGCCTTAGTTTGCCTACCCATGGGTTAGAGAGACCCTCATAGTCAGAAGAACCACTTGGTTGTGGAAGAGGACTTTTTCAGGAGTAGGGCCCTCTTCTGTCGAAACTTTTAACAGAATACAGGTGGGCCTGTTTTAGGGGGAGGGCAGACAGCTGTTTCTTATGAGCTATGGGAGCCGCTGGAACAACATCTTATTAATTTATATAAAAAAAATCTAGTTCATAAAGAATAACAAAAAGGTTCACAACAACTGTGCATAAAACTGTACAATAAAAAATATATAAAAAGTCAAAACTAGAAATGTATTATTGATTGCCTGCATAAGCCTGGCGAAACACAAAAACTTTCAGCAGGTGTTTAAAAGTTGGCACTGAATACTCCTGCTGCTTCTCTATTGGCCCATCGTTCCACAGCGCTGGGCAGTGACAGTAAAGGCTTGGTTTCTTGTTGTCAAGTGAGCCTCAGTAAGGACCAAGGATGCTCCTGCAGATGATCTCATTGATTGAGCTGGGATATGAGGTTTCAGGCGGTCCCTGCAGTATCCTGGATCTAAGTTGTTCAGGGCTTTGTAAATTAATACAAGGAGCTTGAACCTGGCTGCCAGCTACTGTATTACGTTTTGTACCTGATCTTGGTTGTCTGCTGACCTGGACCTCAGAGTGTCCCTTGCTTGAGCCTTTGTTGGGACCTCTGCTTGCATGGAATTGAACCTTGAACTGGCTTTGGATGTTGCTGCTGTCTGTGTCCACGATACCTTTCATTAAGTGAAAGGTCTGCTGCAACCTGGGACACATCTAGGACAAGACAGGGCATTTCTACTCTCTGCTGACAAACTTTAGCTTGGAAACTTGCCTTAATGTTAAGTTTGGATCTCCTGGGTGCAACCTGGCCATTGTCCCCCCATCTCCATGGAAGCAGACAAATTGCTCTCTGCAATATTCATTTCAGCCCAAGAGTATATTATTTTCTTGCAACAGGAAGCAGCCCTGAGCAACTTCCTTGTAATGGTTCCTCTTTTCTTAACATGTGCCTCTCTTAATTCAGACCTAGCAGTTTGGTAGCTATGGTTCCTTGGAGAAAATTATGTCTAGATGCCCGTGGGCCCTCGGGTGTTTCCTCTTTTGATGTGTGCTGAATGGAAAGTTTGTACTTAATTTCCTACCTTATCACTGAATCAACATCCATTTGTAACAGCTGGCACGGCTTCTGCCAATACGTCATAGTTAACGGAGAGGACAAGAAGAAAAGAAATAGCCTCCTTTCCACATTTGCTTAAGCGACCTAATTGCTCTTTAGAAAAGCAATGAATTAGTGTTGCAATTCACAAGGAGGTGTGGTGGGAGAGAGCAGATCTCTACATAGATCTAGTAGTGGCTTCTGTTTTGAAAGGAAACACTTTGAATTACACTTCCTCCTGTCGATTGGATGCAACCTCTCCTACACTTTCTGTTAAGCAACATTTGTCTGTGTTTGCAATTGCAGAAAGGAAGGAAATGCTGCTATCTTTTTAATATGCAAAATGAATTTTGACAGAGTGCAGGTTACTCCATATTCTCCCTCCTCTCCTTGTGCCATGTATTATTTCTTCGGATATTTGTATGCCAACTTTCAGAGCTATACAACCCCCCCCCCCCCGGTTTACATCAGGAATTTTGCTTCAGTTCTAGAGTTGCCAGATGTTAAAAAGGGTGCGTGCGCGTATGTGTGTGTTTCGGGTGGCATTGTGTTGTCACATTGGGCCGATCCAAAAGGTTCCTTCCTTCCACCAGAGGAAGAAGTCTTCTGTTGGAGGACGGGAACTTTTAGACCAATATACTGCTTTGAAGATCTGCAAAAACTGGTATAAAAACTTCAAGTTGTAGCCAACTAAGGTATACTCAGAGGAGTGGTTGCTGTTGGCGTTCGTCTTTCTTGTAAGACAATGGAGTGCACCTTTGGGGGTGAAGTCAAAACTGCTGGAGAATCACGGCACCTTCTGTGGCTGCGGAGACCATTAACTTGTAACTGCTGCCTCCCATGTTGTTTTTGCTGTGTTAGCAGCACCAACATGTCCTGTCTGGGGTGCAAGCTTCGGCAGCACTTATGGAGGTCCTGGGCTGCCCAGACAACAATACCCCCCCTCTGGCTCACTGATGTGGTCCAAAGGAAAGCAGAGCAATACGTTTGGCACCAGCTTGGCTGCAGAAGTTTCCTGAAGGAGGGGTACAACAAGCAACCCAAATCTCTCAGGGACTCCGGATTTGTGTAGGGTTTACTCCTTAGCCTTTTATTCTTCTGAAGATGTGTTGCAAGGCAGCAGGTATGGATCTTTCCTTGAGTTTTACTCCCGAAATCTTTCTCATGAAGATGCATAGCCGCAAGGCATCAAAGTTTTAGCACCAGAGTTTTCCTTCTCTTAGATAGGATACCTTCCCAGGTTGAGGAGCCACACCTGCCCCTCATGTCCCTGTGCAGCACATGCAGACACCACCTTCTTGACCATTGGACCCACTGTTGGTCCAACCCATTGAAATTGGCAGGCCTCAGTGAATCATGTCTACGCGTTTCAGTGGGTTTTACTCTGAGTAGAATTAACACTGGATACAGCCCCTTGTAAATAAATCCCAGTGTACCGAGCAAAAAAATATATAAGGCCACAGACACTGAAATAGGTCTATTCTCCTTCTCCCCTTCTTCCAACTTCTTCTATGATGCTGGCAGAGCAACAGAGAGACGTGTGCCAGGTAGCCTGGGGGCAGGATTGAGTTTCTCATGTGTGGTCATGGATGTATGCCAAGTGCCATTATGTTCAGTTTGCCTTTGAAATGCAACAATTAAAAACATTTTTAAAAAGTGAATATATGTGTATATATAGAAAAAGGGAGAGAGAGTCCCAGTCCAATTCCTTGGATAGTTTCTCAAGCTCCTTAGTGACTAATTTATGTTGGCTATCCTTTGGCAGGTTTGTATTAATTAAAATGTTGATAAAGCATACCACCAGGGCATGACACTTGAGTAGGAAGCAAGAGGAACCTGAGACTGTGAAGGAGGGAATGCTGGTTGAAATAAGAGAAATTCCCACTAGTGCTGGTTCAAATCATACATAAGAACTTAAGAGGAGCTGGCTGGGTCAGGCCAACAGCCCATTTGCAGACTTCAGGATTTGCTCTCAACATCCACAGCTGAGCATTTGCCACAGAACCCCTGTGCTTTACATGTGTTCCTGGGTATATCTTCCACTGGCTAGGCATACATTTGTTTACTCAGAGCACTAGACAAGTTTATTTAGGCTTCAGTAGGTAAACAGAAACCTTGTCATAAAACATTCCCAACACTACTCTGCAGCTAGCTGCTCAGTGGAGGAACAGGGATTAGCTCTGTGGGTGGAGCACATGTCTGGGATGCAGAAGGCCCCAGTTTCAATCCCTGGCATCTGTAGGTAGTGATGGGGAAGACTCTTGGCTCTGAAACCCGGCAGAGCTGCTGCCAATCAGTGTAGGGAATATTAAGCTAGATCAGTGTTTCCCAGACTTGGGTCTCCAGCTGTTTTTGAACTCCAGTTCCAGTCATACCTGACCACTGGCCTTGCTAGCTAGGGATGATGGAAGTTGGAGACCCAAGTTTGGGAAACCCTGAGCTAGATCAATAAATAGCTGCCTTATAACAGTATACAAGGCCAATCTTCCTATTGTTAGGTGCTCAAAAAACAGCACTTTCTTGCTTTCTCCATCATTCCAGTTGCTGTCCTGCAACCTGCTCTGTTACTTTTGGTTGTTTGTTTCTTTAGATTGCGTCATCCACAGGGGGCATATCTTCGTCTCCTCAGCTGCCTCAGTTCAGAAAACACAAGGAGCATTTGTTTTCAGCTATTTCCTGGCTTTTCTGAGCAATTTGCCATCATTTTTCCTAATGGAAGAGTTAAATTAACTCTTATCACATTATTGCTTAGACCACAGCAGCACAAAGCAAAATTACAAAATTTAAACCAGATGGCAGCAATTACAAGAACTTAGGTACGGTAATTTAAAAAACAGAACAATACTCACTATTTAAAATTGATAATTAGCAAAACCGTTCATTGGATTTAATAAAATTAAAAGCGCATATTACTGCATTTTAAAACACATTCTTAAAATAACAGGTATTACTTATGCAGTGCAAAACATTATAAACTTGTATCAATGTGCATTTCTCAGGTTTTCAGATCTCCAGAGCAATTTGCAGCAGTAGTACCATAGCCACATACTTTCCCCTACATATAGCCTGTTTCCTGCGAAGGTTGCAACTGTTTGTTCCACATACTGATTAGTCGCTTGTAGCAAGAAACACAGCTTCCTTTTAGCACCCCAAAATTTGATTTCCAGTGAAAGAGTCATGACTACAACTGGCTGGCTGGCTTGACCAATAAGGAACTTTGAGCAATTCTTCCCTTAACTCCTTTCTACCGAAGCACCAAAACTCCTTTCTTGCAATCAGATAACAAGCATATAAAACTTAATGCTCCTAATGACAGGGAAGTTAATATCAAGCAAGCTTGGCAATGCCTACTTTCCAAGGAAACCTCATTCAGCTTCCAAGGGATCCAGGTGTTTCTAAGAATACCTGTTTGAAAGCCACAGGACTGGAGATTCATTACAGTTAAATTTTACGTAGACAACCAGAGGAGTGGGTAAAAAAAAAAAAATCTTCATTTTGTCGAAAGCTGTATTAAATGGGCATATGGAAAGGTGAAAGGTAAATCAGGGGCCTGTTATAAACTCCCAACCCCCGCCACTTATTCGGCCGAGTTTTAATGTGCAATCTCATTTTATGCATATTTACCTGGAGGTTAGTTCCATTGTGTTTAATGGAATGTACTCCCAGGTAATTCTGCACAGGATTACAGCATTAATAAAAATGAATGCATTTTTTGTGTCTGGCTGTTCCTAGTGTGCATATACGCATTATCTAATTTTGGCAGAATGTGAGCGCCGTCAGTTCTCTGTAAATGGTTTTGGTGAGTATGGAATAAAAAAACAACAACCTCCGGCTGTAGCAGCTAGTAGGTGTGGTGGGCCTTTGTCATGAGACTTCTCAACTGTTCTACAGTCAGAATGAAATTGGCTGGGTAAACTGTTGCCACGGAAATAGATGTCTGTGGCTATTGCTGTGTGCAGGAGGGGTTTGTGTGCTTTCCGAAGTCGGAAAGTGGCTTTGAAAGCACGGGCCCTTTTTATATTGCTTCCCCACCCCTAACTCCCTTATAGTACTTACAGTCAACGAGGGGCAGAGCATTAGCAAATTGGCTTTTCCTGCAAATGACGCTTTGCTGTTACGGAACGCAGCTTCTGTCACAGTGCATTGGTGCCATTTATAGCTGCTACCTTTTTCAGCTGCACAACATTTTGATTTTGCAAAACACTTTGTTTTTTTTTATTTATTTTATGGATCAATGGTCTCGTTAGTAAAATTCATGTTAAATTGCTGTTTTAGGTGTTGTTTTTAAAAGTCTGGAACGGATTAACCCGTTCTGCATTACTGTACTTTCTTTCTTTTTTTTTTCTTTCCTTAAAAATATCTTTATTTCTTTCAAATTTTACATAAACCACAAATAAACAAAAATTAATTATAACAAAAATACACATCACAAGAATTGCCGACTCATTACAACTTATTACAACTTATTCCAAATTCCATCTCTTCCCCCTCCCTCCTTCCTTCCCCCCCTCCCCTCCCCCTTGCTTCACAGTTTACCTTACACAGTTTACCTGCACAACATTTTGATTTTGCAAAACACTTTGGATCCTTATCATGGTGGGGTGGGGCGGGGCGGGCGGAATAAAGCAATCTGGTAAAAGAGATTACTGCTGTCCCCATTTTACAGCTAGGGAAAGAAGGCTAAAGGTGACAGTGCCTTTCCCTAACACAGGCACATCCAACAGGTAGATCGTGATCTACCAGTAGATCACTGGACGTCTTGGGGTAGATCACTGGTAGATCATTGGCTTCCCCCCAAAAGAAGCTCAACAACTTTGGCTCCCCTAAAAAAAGCTCAACATTTTTGCCTTGCACCCCAAAAAAGAGGGGCTTTCCTCCTCCGTCAAACAAGCTCAACATCTTTGACCTGAACCCCTAAAAATGGGCCTTCCTAAAAGAAGCTCAACAACTTTGACCTGAACCCCCCAAAAGGGGGTAGATCACTGCCAGTTTTTAACTCTGTGAGTAGATCGCAGTCTCTTGGGAGTTGGCCACCCCTGCCCTAACACATAGTGGGGCTGTGGCAGGGACTGTCAGGATTGTTATCATTTGTGTTGCATTTATACCCCATCCTTTTCTCCAAGGAGCTCAAAGTGGTGTACATGGTTACGTCCTGCCTTATTTAATCCCCACAGCAACCCTGTGAGGTAGAGGTTGGCTGAGAGGCACTTAACTAAACAGCAAGTGAGCTTCATGGCTAAGTGGACATTTGAACTCTGGAATCCCAGGTCCTAGTTGAACACTCTAACCACTACACTAAACTGGGTCATCTGACCTGGGGCTGCGCAGGTTCAAATGCCCCCAGCCGTGACATTCACTGGGTGACTTGTCTCTTGGCCTGACCTCATTGTGAGGGGCGGGGTGGAGGAGAGGAACTATGTCTGTCCACTGCCCTGAGTCTTATGGAGTAAGGGTGGAATAAACAGTGTCATAAATATAATATGCGGGATAGTGGAATTTAACTTGCAAGGCGAGTGTTGGGCATACAGACTTGCTGGCGATAGTACTTTCGGGGAGAAATGTTTCTTGCGAGGGTGCGGCAATGGGACGGAGGAGCACCCTGTCAGCAAGCATCAAACTGCTTGCTGTTTCCGTTTTGCTTGAGTTCACAGAAACTTCCACATCTCTTTCAGCTGTGTCTAAAAAGAGGAGGCTTTCTAAACTTCTGTTCCGTAAAAGGAGTCCTCAGATCTCTTATCAGTCATCCATATTAAGGTAGATCTGCTATAAATACCCCCAGATGCCAGTGTTTAAAGCAAATAAGCCGGTGTTGCTGAACATTCAGCAAGTATTGACCTGATGTCAGCTAACAGATATAAACTTATAGGAAGATGGCAATCTTAAGTCATTTTTGCACCCGGGGCAGAATGTGCAAAAGGTTCCTCCTCACAATAGCATGCTGGTAAAAAAAGAAAAAGAAAAAAAGACTAATGCACTGAACAGCTGACAACCAATTGTCTGTGTGAGGAACCTCAGAGGCAGTGTCCGGAGGGTATGTATGTGCTATGGAACCCTGGCCCCTTTCAGACTCCCCCCCCCAAGTTATAGTCCTCTTTCTCATAGATAGGCAAGGAAAAGTACTGTGTACGCAATACTCTTATTTCAGGGGTTGCCTGCTGCTGCTGCTGCTGTTCATAGAATCATAGAGTTGGAAGAGACCACAAGGGCCATCCAGTCCAACCCCCTGCCAAGCAGGAAACACCATCAAAACATTCCTGACAGATGGCTGTCAAGCCTCTGCTTAAAGACCTCCAAAGAAGGAGACTCCACCACACTCCTTGGTAGCAAATTCCACTGCCGAACAGCTCTCACTGTCAGGAAGTTCTTCCTAATGTTTAGGTGGAATCTTCTTTCTTGTAGTTTGAATCCATTGCTCTGTGTCCACTTCTCTGGAGCAGCAGAAAACAACCTTTCACCCTCCTCTATATGACATCCTTTTATATATTTGAACATGGCTATCATATCACCCCTTAACCTTCTCTTCTCCAGGCTAAACATACCCAGCTCCCTAAGCCGTTCCTCATAAGGCATCGTTTCCAGGCCTTTGACCATTTTGGTTGCCCTCTTCTGGACATGTTCCAGCTTGTCAGTATCCTTCTTGAACTGTGGTGCCCAGAACTGGACACAGTATTCCAGGTGAGGTCTGACCAGAGCAGAATATAGTGGTACTATTACTTCCCTTGATCTAGACGCTATACTCCTATTGATGCAGCCCAGAATTGCATTGGCTTTTTTAGCTGCTGCATCACACTGTTGACTCATGTCAAGTTTGTGGTCTACCAAGACTCCTAGATCCTTTTCACATGTACTGCTCTCAAGCCAGGTGTCACCCATCCTGTATTTGTGCCTTTCATTTTTTTTTTTTTTGCCCAAGTGTAGTACTTTACATTTCTCCTTGTTAAAATTCATCTTGTTTGCTTTGGCCCAGTTGTCTAATCTGTTAAGGTCATTTTGAAGTGTGATCCTGTCCTCTGGTGTATTAGCCACCCCTCCCAATTTGGTGTCATCTGCAAACTTGATCAGGATGCCCTCAAGCCCATCATCCAAGTCATTGATGAAGATGTTGAATAAGACTGGGCCCAAGACAGAACCCTGTGGCACCCCACTAGTCACTTCTCTCCAGGATGAAGAGGAGCCATTGATGAGCACCCTTTGGGTTCGGTCAGTCAGCCAGTTACAAATCCACTGAATGGTAGCATTGTCTAGCCCACATTTTACTGTTGTTATAGTTTATTAATTTATATGCTGTTTAACTGGCTTGACACCAGTTTGTGTAATTTCCTTAGTTATATTTCTCTGTGTTGCAGATTACCGGGGGGGGGGGAGGGAATTATATCCCTCAGTAGCCAGTGTGGTGTATTGGTTAAGAGTGGTAGACTCGTAATCTGGGGAACCGGGTTCGTGTCTCCGCTCCTCCACACACAGCTGTTGGGTGATCTTGGGCTAGTCACACTTCTCTGAAGTCTCTCAGCCCCACTCACCTCACAGAGTGTTTGTTGTGGGGGAGGAAGGGAAAGGAGAATGTTAGCCGCTTTGAGACTCCTTCGGGTAGTGATAAAGCGGGATATCAAATCCAAACTCTTCTTCAGGATTGGCAGTCTCTAATGTAGCTCTGTGCATCTGCCTGACATGTCACTTGCCTGTGTTGTTAAACATCTTGATTCAGGGGGCAACTTTTCTCCTTCATCGTACAATAAGCTTTTTGGTATCCTTATATGCTTCCTGTATTCTAGAATATGAGAAGGCTACCTCACTTTTGAGGACACTGTTTGCAAAGAAGTAGAATTTTAAAATAGGTCACTAGAAACTTAAAAAGGATAATTGGGGGTATTGATTTAAACAGTTGTTAAGATCAGTTGCAAGTTAGCTTTGGCTGGAGGAAAAAAAATCTATCCATGGGGCATAATGAGGAACCTGGTGATCATGAACAAATTGTGTATCTTAAGCTTGGAAAGGCACAAATTATATTTGACTCCCACACTGGTCTGATAGCCTTCAGTGCACCCTGGAGCTAGCTTGCTTATGAAAATCGTTGTTATGAAAGTAATGTTCTTGCCTGGAACAGATTGTGAAGTTAGTAGGTTGAACAGTTTTCCGTTTGAACTGTGAAGCTTACGTCCAACAACCTTGGCTGCGTGTAGATCGATAGAACCTTGATAGTTTGGTTTTTGATGGGGTACTCCCCAGGTCATTGCAGGCCAACAATGACCAGTGATGACAAGAATCATGAGAAGAGCCCTGCTGGATCAGTCCAAAGGCCCATCTAGTCTGGCATCCTGTTCTCACAGTGGCCAAACAGATGCCTGTGGGAAGCCTACAAGCAGGACATGAATGCAGCAGCGCTTTCCCCACCTGCAGTACCCAGCAACGGGTGTTCAGAAGCATGTTGCTTTGGAGATAGAATGGTTCCTGGGCCATTTGAATCTGGGGCATGCTGCTGTGAGCTGCACTCTGCCATGACACTGGTGGATACTGCCTACTTCTGCTTCCTCCATGCTTGGGTGTCTTGACAGCAATCAGCTGTATGAGTTAAACCCTATCAAAAAGCCAAAAAGCCACACATTTAGTTGTGTGCTCTCTGTTTTTTTGTTTTGTTTTTTGTGCTTGCTTTTTTGTGTGGAAATATATCTCTAATTTGTAGGTAGTGTGTGATTATGAATTCCCAAAGTTACTGGTTACCAATGAAGTGGCGGAGAATGTGAAATGTTGCATGGAGAATCATCTGGGGTTAATTTTTCCTGTAGTAATTACACATCTTTTCCTCTCCCTGTCCCACCTGGGAATGTGGGTGGGGATCCCTAATCCATTAAAACAAAACACAACCCTTTATAGTTATGGTTCATGCACAAAACAAATCCACAGTTTTAAACCATGACTTGTTGTTATTTGTGAATCCTGCCCATCAGTTTAACTATGGTTTGTTTACTGCTTACAAACCTTGGTTTTCTTTAGTTATGGTTTTGCATTACATGCAAACCCAGCACCCATCTTCAACCATGGCTTGCTTAGCCATCCCACACCAGACATTCACAGAGCTGAAAAGGTTCGAGGTAACCAGTAGTTGAAAAATGAACTAGAAATTTTGGAGAAACAAGCCATGGTTTGTTTGTGGAGTAACTCATTGTGAACTCGATCAGTAGCCTATTTAATTTCTGAGATTTTAAGCTGATTGAACAAAAAGGGTATTTTATATAAATACATACGTACATTCTTCACAGTAAATTTAATGGCTAGCAAAACAACAACAACAAAAAACCCCTGAAGGAAGATCATGTATTTGTGGACATCTCTTAATTTGACTGATGTGTTTACAGATTTCCTTTTGAGCTCCTATGAGAATTTTATGGTCAGCATTAACCTTTGCCTAGAGACAAGTAGAACTGCTGCTTTTACCAGTCCTGTGACAATCAACAGTGTATTTGAAGAATACAAAAAGGTATAAAGTGTGATGACCTGCTGTCTACTCCATAGACTGCAAAGATGAGCTGTTAGCTTCTGCTTTTCCGAGAATGATTAAACTTAGCAAAGTACAATTCCTTTTCTTTGTTTTACTTTCAGTTAAATTTGGATTGGCTTTTCTCTGCTACTGTGTCTGCACCAACACTTTATTTATTTATTTTTAGTCCTTAACATCCCATAGTAATCTTTGCATATTTCCTGTATGTGCCCACTGTGTAAACGAAAATCTGTTTCTTCATTCAGTGCTTCCTTATTGGATCAGGAGAGATTCTGTGGGGTTTTTTTGTGGGTTCCAAGGCCTTGCCGTCAAAAGCCAGCTGTGCCTAAAGCAATGTCCAAGACCCTGATGAGGTTCCATAGTTAAACTGTGGAACTCACTCCCACAAGAGGTAGCGATGGCCACCAACGTGGATGGAGGATAAGGCTGCCAGTGGCTACTAGCCACAATAGCTATGTTCAACCTCCACTACCCGAAGCATTGTGCCTCTGAATACCAGTTGCTGGGAATCACAGTAGGGAGAGCATTGTTGCTTGTGACTTTCCCATTGAGGCATCTGCTTGTCCTCCATGAGAATAGAATGCTGGACTAGATGGGCTTTTGGCCTGATGCTGCACAGCTCATCTTGTGTCCTTATGTGCCTTGTGTTTTAAACTGAGTCAAAGTCCCCCCCCCCCTGGTGTTGAAGATACAGGTTCTGTGTGTGACAAACAGGTGATTCCGCAAGGGGGCACTCTGCAAGGGTTATGTAAGAGGGCCACAGAGGGTCAAATTCAGCGTGAGTCATGTAGAAGCTGGTTATGTTGATCGGGGGAAATATTTGGTGTGATAAATGGATTCAAATGTGGGCTGGAAATCAAATTAAAACTTGTGGAATATTGTATTTTGTCTGACAAATATACGAGGCATGTGGGGGCGAATTGTCTTGAGAAGGCCAGTGGCATACTGAAATATGACGGCTCCCTGTGGTGCAAGAATACTTGTATATTTAATTGCAGGAAAATCAATTGATTGGTTTTACTGAGGGTTTTGTTCCCTGGGTTAAGAAAAAGTACAACCCTGAGTCCAAGGTTTGTTCTTTCTTTCTGGTCATGGCTCATTAGGGAGAAACTCGAAGCCACAGCCTTGATTCAGGTGGTACACTAAGCCAAGCTTCATGGCAGCCTGCTCCTTCTTCGCTTTATTTATTATTTGTTTACTGCGTTTACATCTCATGTCTTCTCCAGTAAGCTCAAGGTGGTGCACTGGTGCATGTGCTTCTTCCGTTTTCCATCTTACCCTCACACAACTGTCCTGTGATGCAGCTTAGGCTGAGAGATGAACGGCCCCAGGTTACCCAGTAGGCTTCATGGCTGAGTGGGGACTTGAACCCTGGGCTCCCAGGTCCTAGCCCATTGCTCCCAACCACTATATCCACCTCACTGGTTCTCATGGTAAGCTGCTAATCATGGTTTACTGTAATGTGTGAACTCCGCCTCTGAGACTTCCCTTGAGAAGCTCAGCTGATGGGTTCTCGAGAGTTCAGTCCTGCTTGGTCACTGTCTCCCTCTGCACCCAACTGGCCAACTGTGACAGATGGGTGGGACCACCCACTTGTCATTCGCCTGATGGGGAGAAGATAAAGATCTTTCCCACCAGGGCCAAAAAAGGTTCCCCATCCCTGTTTTCAAGTATGAAATCAGCCTGCTTAATTATCTGTCCTTGCCTATTGTAGGACTGCTTATTTGAGTGCCCAGGTGCAGGAGTCAAGAGTGAAGGGGGGCGGAAGAGGCTTTTCCCAGAGACGGAGGCAAAGGAGGCCTCTTACTTTCATCTTTTCAATTTAGTGTTGATAAATGAGCCTTTGGGTAACTAAAAACAAGGCATTGTAAGGAGATCAAGGCTTTTTTTTTAATTGCTGAAGGTCAGTAAGGCTTTGCTTTAATCAAATGTCAAAACATTTCACCAAGTCGGGTAACTCCCTCCCTGTACAGGCTGCTTCATCCTTGCTTCGTTATAAATAGCTGTTGTGTGGACTCCTATGGTCTGAGGTCAAGAAGCTCCGAACAGCAGGAAGTGCTTCTGTCTGTAACAGCTTCATTTGTTTCAGAGGAGGAAGTAGACACATGCATGTGTGGGATTCTTCTCTCCAGACATGCCAGGATTAATGCCGAGACCCCACACACATCCAGGGTGCATGGCCGCATCCACACCATCCCACTTTGAAAAGCGCTATGATACCACTTTAAGCAGTCATGGCTTCCCCCAAAGAAGCTGTGGTCTACTAAGGGTGCTGAGAGTTTTTAAGGGACCCTTATTGCCTTCACAGATCTACAGTTCTCAGAGTTCCCTGTGAAGGAGGGAATGGATTGTTAAACCATTCTGGGAGGGGGAACAGGGCTCCCATCACACATCATTGACCATTCTAGGTAGGGGCGATGAGAGTTGAAATCCAGCCACATCTGAAGGGCACTCCGGGATGAGAGCTCATTATTCAGGGAGGAAGAGGGAGCCAAAAACGCCACTGACCAAATCTTTGTGTGCACATAGACTAGGTTTCTGGGTCCTGACCAAGATCTTTTGTTTTCAGTTAAACCTCAGAACAATTGGTTCAGCCTTTAGGACTTGCCCTGTTGGGTACCATTGCTACCCTCAGCAGGGCTCATTGTGTACTCCTGTATATTTTAAGTAACCATTTTATCACTGGCAGATAACTGGCCTACATCTGGTTTTGCTTACCCGTTTTCTTCTGGGGCTCTCTTCCTATTGAATTGGAGCCAAGGGGTGCCATGGAGATGGATGTTTTGTAGCAAAGCAGCTGCAGTTACAATACCAAGTCCTCAAGTTCTTCCCGAGACATGCTCAGCCCTCTTTTCTCCCTTGCCCCCTCCCTATAGTTCACTTATTTCCTATAGGAAGTCTTTCCTGATACTGGATTTCATATATTGGCCCACTTTTGAAAGCCATTAGAGAACCGTAATTTGTTCATTGTCCATTGTTCGTGTAATACTGCTGTTGCCATGGAAGTAATTTTGCTCCCAGTGTTTGCATCCCAGTGTTTGCATCCGTCAGCTTCAGGTTTTATATTTTGGGTTTTTCCCCCAAGTCTGGCTATTCATGTCTGGTACAGCTGTGTTTGGGGGGGGGAAACCCCACCCATCCTGGTTTTAGGCTTGTGAGTCAACTGCACATGTATGTTAATTCTGGAGAGAATTACAGTCAGAGTACAATACTGTTAGTGGACTAGGAACTAGGTTCAATATTTTAATGTGCTGTAGGCCACAATCCTGTGCATGCTTTCTTGGGAGTAAGACCCAGTGGGGCCAGCCCCTCGTATTTTGTGTACAGGGATGGTTTGTTATGAACTGCAGGGTAACTTTAGGTAAACCTCAGTTCGCTCACTATGTAAATGGAAGTAGTACTAGAAATATCCCCTCAGATGTCTCATTATTACTAATAATTACCCAGCCTTTAAGGTTCCAGGGTTGATTATACCAATTAAAACACAACGTTAGAAACAGTTTAAATCAACCTGCAATCACATAAATGAGGTGGGTCCTAAATATCTCGGGAAGTTTTTAATGTCTGATGTTTTATTATGTTTTTATATGTGTTGGAAGCCTCCCAGAGTAGCTGGGACAGCTCAGCCAGATGGACGGGGTATAAATAATAAAAATGCTGTTGTTGTTGTTTGTTGTTTCAAAAGCCAGGGTCAAGAAGTGTGTTTTCAGCATTTGCTGAAATTTGTATAATGAAGGTACCGGACAAACCTCTGTGAGGAGAGAATTCCACAACTTTGGGGCCACCAGAGACTGCCTCCTCCCAGGCTGCCATCATCTGAGGGTAGAGGAACTAGCAAGAGGGGCCCCTCTACCAGTCTTAGCACCTGAGGACATCTGTAGGGAAGGAGGTGGTCTTTCAGGTATTCACAGCCTGATTCATTTAGGGCTATAAACACTAACATGGGTACTTTGAATTGGGCCCTAGAACTAAATGCTAATCCCATAGAAGAGAGAGTGTCCGTCCCCTAAATTTCTAGTACAGAACTGGATAGTTAAAGTATGAAATTGTGAACTGTTGTGAGGACACAGTTGGCTGGACAGTATAGAAATATCAAAACAAAATAAATATACTTTCTAGGGCTTCAACGGTTATTTAAGTTTAGTTTAATCAATGCGTATTAGTTTTCTCTACCAAATACTAATACTTATAAACAGTACACTAGAAAAACTGCAGATGGAATGCCCCATCTCAGAAGAGGCATCCTCCCCTCTCTTGAACACAGGATAAATGCCTTTTCATTGATTATGTCTGCTATGACACACCATCCAAAATAATCATTTCGTTGATTCGAAACTATTGTTTCAACACACAGAGAGACATTAATGGATAGACTTAAAACCACAGCCAAAATTTCTTTAACCAGGTGACATCTCTAATACAGCCTTGGAACTCACCACAAAGTTTCCCCCCTTCTTCATTCTGGCTGCAGAGGAAGAAAAGAAGCATGTTCCACAGCTAGCAGGCTACAAGCTTCTTAAGTCGGCTAGTGAAAATATTTGCCTTCAGTCAAGCAAATTGGTGGAGGACATTCCTCTTCTACCAATTTGCTTGTCATGGTTGATCCTTCCTCCTTGGCCAGCATGGTCACCAAGTGGAGGAGGGATGGAATGATCAATTTCTTCCTCCACTTACCTACTTGCTTACCTGTTTACCTATTTGCCTTGGTCCAACTTTCCTCTGAATACCAGTTGCTGGAAACCACAGGAGGGGAGAAGGCTCCTGTGCTCGGGTCCTGCTTAAGGGGTTCCCATGGGCATCTGGTTGGCCACTGTGAGAACAGGATGCTGGACTAGATGGGCCACTGGCCTGATCCAGTTGGCCCTTCTTGTGTCCTTAATATATATATATATATATATATATACCCCGGCCAGAACCGGGCTCAGGGCAGCTAACACCAATAAAATTACAATAAAATGTAAAAGAAAGAAAAAACAGTTAATTAAAATACGGGTTAATATACAATTTAAAATGCAGCCTCATTTTAGTAGTAGCCCATAAATCACAACCATAAGGGGAGGGAAACATAAGGGTCAGACTGAGTCCAACCCAAAGGCCAGGCGGAACAGCTCCATCTTGCAGGCCCTGCAAAAAGATGTCAAATCCTGTAGCCCGGTCTCTTGTGACAGAGCATTCCACCAAGTCGGGGCCAGTACTGAAAAGGCCCTGGCCCTAGTTGAGACCAATCTAATCCCTTGCGTGCGTGGAATTGCTGGTTGCCTGTGACTACTGGGTGACTTGTTAAATACAAAGCTGCTCTAATATTTCCCATGAACCTTTTAACAATGTACTTGGAGCGGGTGGGGGTGGATAATGGCAGGATGAATGAAAAGGACTACAATACTGAATATTGCAGGAGAAAAATGGTTGAGTAATAACCATTCGCTGACAACAGTGTTACAGTACGGTATTTTGTTACCATAAGATGAGCATCGTGTTTAAAGGGATCATTGTTGTGACTCACTCATCCTGAGAGGAGAAAAGGTGTGTGTGTTTTGCCCTTGTTGTTAAATAATATTTACTTTATTGGGGCTGAGGAACATGCACTCTTCTTAGACAAAGACGCACCTGCTGTACTGAAACACTTTTAAAAATGCACAAAACCCTATCTCTCTCTGTCTTTCCTCTGCAGTTTGCCCCACAAAGCGGTAATCTGAGGGAATAACTGACAGCTTGTGCAAGATGTTTGAATGAACACGGCGAAATAGAAGCAGCCTCCTATCCGCAACACAAATAGCAATCAAGTCTGGAAGAAGGGGGGGGGGAGACACCATGTGTGGAACTGTTGATGAGTAGCACATGGCTTGGGAGCGGAGGAGGAGGAGGGTGCTTCTCTTCCAATTTATGCTGAGATCTGGAGGACTTGATGCTTATAAGAAGAGATGCGAGCGCAGAGCGCAAGTCTGTTGATGTGGCCAAACAAGGCAGACCCAGCAGCTACTTGACTGGAGGTGGCTATTTGGAGCAGCGCAGACCTGCCCTGCCTATCACGAGGGGGAGAGGCACCACCGTGGCCCAGCCAGAATTAAGATGCCAGCGAAAGGCAAATACTTCTTCAACGAGAATGAAGGCTGCAAGATAACAGACCCTTTGTACGAGAAGTACCGCTACTCAAGCCAACAGCATCCCCTCCTCTTCTTCCTTCTCTTCATTGTCATTGCCTATTGTGCAACCCTCATCGTCGTTCTCCTCACCCAGCATGTGAGTAGATATAGATGCCTCTGTTCTTGCTCTTCGGGCTCTGGAATGAAGCCATGAAGTAAATTGCTCTAGGTTATAAAAGGGATCTGTAGTAAGAGGGGCACCAGATGCTTCATTTTCCAGTTGCGCTAGTTCAGGACAGTGTGCATTTGTTCATAGCAGCCAAAAACACCTAGAAAAACTGAGATCAATGCCGGAAACTTCTGTTCCATGTACACAGGGGGAGAAGGAGGATTTGCTAAGGTGCTGCACATTTCTAAGGAGCTTTAGAGTCTTAATTGTTACCAGATTGCTTGTGAATACCAAGTTGTGAATACTTGAAGTATTTATACAATGTGAGGTTTTGTTCCTTTTATCCTGGCAGTGGGGGATAGGTTCCAGAACCGTCTTAAGTAAATCCAGCGCCCTGGCGCGAAGATCCCTCCAGCGCCCCTTGCGCTCTGCTGGGCAGGGCCAGGTGCAGTGGGCAGCCGGAAGGCACGGAGGGGCGGGTGGGGACTCTGCCAACTGTGCTCCGCCTCCGCCTGCTCGGCCGAAGTGGCAGCATGGCGCTGCCGTCCAGGGAGCCCTGGCTGCAGCACTGATGGGAGGCTCACTGATGGCCTCCCTGTGTCCGCAGCCCGAGAAGAGGTGGGCGAGAGCGGCGCTGCCAGCGGGGCTGGAGGGCACAGGTGCCCTCCTCAGGCCGTGGTGCCATGGCGCCTTGCGCCGGTAGCCTCAATGGCTAAGACGTCCCTGATAGGTTCTGAGCTGTATTAACAGAGCCAGTGAGATTTCCAGTTTAAAAGTTGCAAAGCAGAAATGGAAGGATCTCCCAGTTTCTCATTTTTTCAATATTCAATCCACATTTTGAAGCAATTTGGAATTTTTAAATAAATAAAAAAATCCATATGAAATTCAACAGCATTTAAGTGTGTACTTCTCCCTAATAGACATATTTTTATATGCAATTTTGACTAAAGTGCGCATTTTTAAAAGCAATTTCCTATAAAATAGTGCAGTTTTGTATGCTATTTGCACTGATATCTTCATTTTCTCATGCTTTCCCGTTATATATGCATATATTTGTAAACACTGGTTGGCTGGATAACTGCATCACAGAATTTGGATAAGGATGGATTTTGGAGGATAACTATGTTTTGGTTCACATATTGTTTTGGAAAGTTCAAATTTCATTGGCTCGAACTGAAACAAATTCCTTCCCTTGTGACCAGGAATGATGGGAACTGTAGTCCCAAAAACATACAGAGAGGGTTCTCTGCTCCTAGGGTAGATGATCATATGTACCAGGTCAGACAAAGGGAACTTCTTGTGTTGCTAGTGTGCTTTAGTTTATGATGTTCTGATGCTTTTAAAAGTTTAGCTTTTTGGGAGATTGTGCTATGGAAGAATGAGCACATGCATAAGTCTGTGGTTTGGTGTTGTTGTTTTGGTGACTTTTGTTTTATTTTTTAGCAGCCACCGGGAGATCATCTTGCCTACCTTATTACAGTCGGCACAGCACTCATAATTTTCATAGTCATGTACGTTCTGGTTTATTTCGAATACTTCTTTTGGTGTCGGCTGAAATTGTTTGCTGTTGTGATTTGGATCTGCTTGCTGGCCATAGGATATGTCTCTATTTTTGCCGCAGGGAAGACTCTTCAACTTGCTGCATGGGAACAGGTATTTTATTTTTTATCTATTGATCTGTCATCTACTCCTTCCTCCAAGCTGCTCACGGCATTGAATAGGGTTCCTTATCAGGCTTCCTCCAAAATCTTGGGCTGTATGCACCCCATATCTTCAAAGCACATTCCCCCAAAGAGTCATGGAAACTGTAGTTCGTTTAGGGTGCTGAGAAACGTAGCTTGGTGAAGAGGGTACACTACAGTTTCCAGGATTCTGCTTGGCATGGGGACTGTATTTTGAATGTGCTTTTTAAGCCACTGTGGGTTAAACCACAGAGCCTAGGGCTTGCCAATCAGAAGGTCGGGGGTTCGAATTCCCGCGACGGGGTGAGCTCCTGTTGCTCAGTCCCAGCTCCTGCCAACCTAGCAGTTCGAAAGCATGCAGTGCAAGTAGATAAATAGGTACCGCTCTGGTGGGAAGGTAGACAGCGTTTCCGTGCGCTGCTCTGGTTTGCCAGAAGCGGCTTAGTCATGCTGGCCACATGACCTGGAAGCAGTACACTGGCTCCCTCTGCCAGTAAAGTGAGATGAGCGCTGCAACCCCAGAGTTGTATGTGACCAGACCTAATGGTCAGGGGTCCCTTTACCTTTACATATGTCTTCATCTAACCTCTCCCATGAGCCATGGATGAAAGGTCACCCAGTGAGCCTCATGGGTGAGCAGGGATTGCAACCTGGGTTTCTCTAGTCCAAATATTCTAGTCTTAAGTCCAACTATTCGGCCCACTGGCTCTGGGAAGGGATGTGTTTCTGCTGTATTCATTTAAAAATGCATGTTTTAAAACAAAACACAACTGCCTTCAAATCTGGGGCTGTCTGAATATCCCCAGACACTGCTCATTATGCAAATAGACATGGCTAATCACCTGCAGTGGGGGGGGGGTCATTTAATTATGACATCTATTTGCAAAATTAATGCTGCTTTGATTATGAGCAATTAGGGGCACCATTGAGAGTTATAGATGTGGGTGTGCCTCGGAGAAACATTTCATTAAACTGGAGAGAGAAAGGAAGGGAGGGAGAGGAAAGAGCAGGCACGAAGATTTGATTGATTGACTGCAATGGGCATGTACAAAACATTCCTGTATATGCCTGGGTGTGGTAAAAGGAGACATCTCTCTGGATATTTGGAGAGAAGATGGGAGAGTGGGGTAAGAGGGGAGGCAAGTCCCCATTCCCCCCCCCCCTGTGCAGTGAGATACTTTGGCCACCCATTACACCACCCATTAAATCAGAAGAAGTGTTACTATCGAGCAGGGTATGACCTGGAGCGCTAATACCATTGCTCTGGTAAAGAAGGCCCAGCAGAGGCTTTATTTCCTCAGACTTTTAAAGAAGAACAATCTGAGTGAGAGACTGCTGGTGTCCTTCTATCGAGGCAGCATAGAGAGCATTCTTACATACTGTATCTGCGCTTGGTTTGCCAGTTGCACAGTCACCGACAGGAAAATGCTCCAGAAGGTCATAACCACAGCCCAAAAGTTTATCAGTCATCCTCTCCCATCTTTGGACGAACTATATAGCTCCCATTGTCTTAAAAAAGCAAACAACATTTTACAGGATTCATCTCATCCTGGATATAGTGTGTTTGCACGGTTGCCTTCGGGCAAGAGATACAGAACCATTAAATCAAGAACTAATAGACTAAAAAACAGTTTTTATCCAAGAGCTATAACTATTTTAAATGCTGTAACCAAATGATATGATCTTTGGGGAGTCGTGATGGATGGTATGTATGTGTATGTATGGTTGTAAATGTATAAATGCAAATATGTGGCTGTAAATGTGGGATGGCATTCAATTTCGTTGTACTACGTACAATGACAATAAAGTATCTATCTAGAATAACCGGATGGAATGCAATGCTATCCAGAATTCTAACTCCTCAGATAGATGAAGTACCCTTCGTCTGTACCTCTGTCTTGCTGGAGTTGTGTCCCAGTTTATTGGTTGTTGTCCTGTACTTGCCCTTTACCTATGTTACTTAGGGAAACACAGTGGTTTCACTAACCCATTTATAGAAGTGGAAGTTGTGCTGTTCTTACACAGTTCCCTGAAAGCATTTTTGAGTACTGGTTCCTCCACAGCTTCCGTTGTTCTCTCGAAACCTATCATCTGTTCAGTAATTTTTGACAGGTGCTTGGAAAACATCAAGGATCTTGTTTCTTTTTGACAGGTGCCATTCTTTCTGTTCATCATCTTCACGGCTTATACCATGTTCCCCTTGGGAATGAGAGATGCTGTGATTGTCAGCGGCGTTTCAGCACTCTCCCATATTGTAGTCCTGAGCATCGCTGTAGCGCAAAACAAACAGGACCATCATACTCTTCCACGTCAGGTAAGGCAAAGGTTTGTATATGTGATTGCAACATGTGTACATCCAGTGGAGCTCAACACTGGAAGATTCAAGACAGGGGAACTAAAGTACTTATCCATGCAGCGCATAGTTAAACTATGGAACTCACTTCCACAGGAGGCAGTGATGGCCACCAACCTTGATGACTTTAAAAGAGGATTAGAGAAATTCACAGAGAGGGCTCTTGATTCCCTTAATGGCTACTAGCCATGTTGGCTATGCTTTGCCTCCACAGTTGGGAGGCAGCAGTACTTCTGAATGTCAGTTGCTGGAAACCACAGGAGGGGAGAGTGCTGTGGTGCTCTTTTCCTGCTTGTGCGTTTCCCACTGGCATCTAGTGCTCCACCGTGAGAACAGGATGCTGGATTAGATGTTAACAAATGCTACAACTGGCTGAAAAGTCATTGTGGTCCATTGCCCATGTGGTGGGATGATTAGAGTGCTGGAGTAGGACCTGGGAGACCGGGGTTCAAATTCCCACTCAGCCTTGAAGCTCACTGGGTGAACTTGGGCCAGTCACTCCCTCTCAACCTAACCTACCTCACAGTGTTTCTGCGAGGATTAAATGAGAAGGGAGAGGGAACCATTGAGCTCCTTGAAGGATGTAAATAAATAGGATAAATACAATTGCTGAGGCTCTCAGCAATTTTCAGGTGGTCCGTAGGGGTTAAAACTTTGATTTAGCAAAACACAAAATTTCAGAAGCAAGAAGAATACTTTGTTGTCAATGCACATGTTATCAGTGCACATGTGTGTCATAGCCCAATGCACATGTGTGTCATAGCCCATATAATCTTAGAAGAGGTTTCATAAGGACTTCCGCAGTTTAACTGGGCTGCCTTTTAAGTCGATCAAAATGTTTTTAGTCAGTTTAGTTAAGCAATTAAAACACAACTTTATATTCACATTTGGTCTTGTATGTTAGAAGAATAAGTGGTAGTTAGAAATAGCTGTGTTGTGTTTTTCTGTTGTCTTGGGATATAGTGTGTTGCTTTCTGGGTGTATATTTATTCTTTGTTGTTCTTCCATGTGGATATTGGCTGTTTCCCATTTGTTGGCTTCATAAAGCTGGTGGCATTCTTTTCAGGAGCCAGAAAGAATCTTGGACAAATTTATCAAGCTGTAAAACAAATACCAGTCTAGGAAGTCAGGCTGTAAAACACTTTTTTTCTGGTGTGTCTGTGTCTGTCAGGGTTTCAGAATTTGGGCACAGAGTACAGAAGGTTTAATCATGCACCTGTTGAATTGAATCGCACCCACTGAATTTTTTTACCTGAAGTGACAGTAAAATTGTTTTGGGAAGCAGATTGTGAAGTGTAGAAAGAGTGCACAAGTCCTGCATTTGTATCTCATTTTTTAAATTATTTTTTTCATTAAAGCAATATGTTTCCTGCTGGGCAATCCAGAATCCTCTTCACAATGTTATAATTCACGCTAAATACCAAGAGGGAATGTTGGGCTTTTCATGAAGAGGGTTGGGTGTGTTCCTAAATTACTTGGAAAAAGGAAAGAGAAATTCTCATGGCTTTGTAACACTGGTCTGTGCGCCAGTTGCACTCTGCCAGTGAATTTTCACAATTGCTTGGCAAGCACCAGGGGTCTAGTCTTGTAGCTTTTGAAATCTGATAAACAGCTGGGTGTAAAGGGGCAAAGCCTCTCTGATTCAGGATCCACATACTTGAGGTGTGTGCGTCATGTCTCGAAGGGTGAGGTAACCCATTTCCTTCCCCAAATGATTGCTGCTTAGTGAAATGATGCAAGCCCTTCTATTTAACACTTTGCTCTCCTTTCTTCTCTTTAACGAATCTCTTTAACAAATTTATCGGGAAAACTTTTCCTTTTAATTTTGATTACTGGAACATTTTGAAGCATCTCCTTTATATTAAATGCTCATTTGACACCCTGAATCTCATTTGATTGATTTCAGTCTTTCCAAGAAATGGGTTCTAACAACAATTTCCTCCTCATTTCAAGATATTTGGTCCTCAGGGATCCAATCAGCAGGTGTGTGTGTGTGTGTGTGTGTGTGTCAGAATTCCAGGAAGATATATTGGGGGCTGATATTTGGAGAATGTTGGGGCTAAGTTGCACATTATGTAGGAGTTCTGAGATGGGATCTCCTGCCATATTCTGTTTTCCTTTCCTTATTTCATTTCCGCTTCAGTGCATGTGTACAGTGTTTGACCTCCAAATTTGGCCAGGAGTGTGAGGAGGAGGCTGAGGGTGTGTATAGTTCATTTAAGCATCCTGCCTTGTTCTGAAACTTGTAGCAGATTCAAACCATACATTTAAAGCAGATGGCTTCCCCCAGAGAATTGTGGAAACTGAAGTTTGCTAAGGTTGCTGGAAATTGTAGCTCGGGGGGGAGGTAAACTACAGTTCCCATGATTATTGGATGGAAGCTGTGTGCTTTAAATGTATAATGTGGACCAAAGGTTGTTGTTTCAGATGCCCTGAGAAGCTATGGTACATTGAATTCTTCTGCATTGCATTCAGGCACATCATGTAGGGCAGGTATGGGGAACGTTTGGCCCTCAAGGTGTTGCTGAACTATAACTCCCACCACCCCTGGTCATCAGCCATGTCTACTAGCACTGATGGAGAGTTTTAGTTCAGCAAAGTCTGGAGGGCCAAAGGTTCCCCACTCCTAACTTAGGGAGAAAGTGCTTGCATGAGTGACCAAAAAGCTCATTCATACCTCTTCTTGTTTGCTTGTCTTAACTGGGCCAGTGCATGGTTATTTATAAGCCGGGGGTGGGTTTTTGTGTGTGTTGAATGCCTACATATAATCCACTAGAGAGTGGAATGTGGTAGGAAGAACTGGTTACTGTTACATGTATTCATACACAGTTCATATGTGAGAAATTCACATATTGCTTAATGTGGCCTGGATGGGCAACTGTGGACTAGTTCAGCTTTGAATGCTTTCTATAAGCTTTCTTCAAGTTCCATGGTCAATGTTTTGGCTGGATCTCAAACCTGGAGAATGATGTGATTTTTCTTCTAAAACCAAATACATCACCAAACCGCTAAATGCATGTACTCATTTGTTTAAAAGTTTTCTCCAGCCCATTCATTGTATAGTCATTCCGGGATTTAGAGGAAACATGAGATCAAATAAAATAAAACATTTTCCTTTATAGTTGTTAGTAACCACAAATTGACTCAGTCTTAAGTCTACCAACATCGCCCCTGCAGAGTTAAAGTGGCAGAAAGCACTTAGAATAAGCCAACATCTGAATGGCTGTAAGAATTGTTTAACGGTTAAAATGTTGTGGTTACAAAGTGGAGTGTGGGATTTTTGCTTGACTACACTAATATATTGATCCTTCTTGTTTTGCTGTCAGAGTTGCTTCTTTGATTTGCTAACAACAGGCCAGAGCCAGTCATGCTGGTTTTCCAGGGGGGGGGGGGAATATGGAAAATATTCCTTTGAAAATTTGGATAATTTGCACAGATTTTGCAGTTCACAACATAGGGTGATCTAATTCAACATGTTTATTTTAGTAAGCAAAGTAACAAAATTTTGAAACCGATAAGCTTACCAAATTTTGTATTTACCATTGAAATCCATTCATTGTTACTCTTGATCTTAAGCAATGGGACACTCTAAACGGTAAAAAGAAAGCACAAGGGGGGGGGGGATTCCACCCCACACCAATGGCCAGATCTTGCATAGTCTTACGCTCAGGATTGGTTCAGAAATCATGAAAGGACATTAAACTATGGATTGCAGTGATGTCAGAATTGCCAAACCATGCTTTTCAGTTGGCCAACAAGTGTTGGAATCCATGGGTGACTAACCAACTAAGTTTTGGCATGATGTGTGGATTGACAAACCATGGTTGTGACCACCACTCTGCCTTCAGAGGCTACCGAAGGCACAGTAAACTTGTGAAGAGTAAACGAGTGAAGTAGAGTGCTGAGAGAGAGAGAAAACCAAGAAAGCAGTTTTAAATGTATTTATCCACTGAAGATTTCTCACTGGACCTTCATCACAAGTGATCCCAGTGACAACAGGGTACAATCAACATAATCACAGTAAAACAGTGGGCAGGTAAAGCAAGCACTCAGTCTAGACGCTAACATCCTGTAAATGCCTATGTAAACAACCATGTTTTCAGCTCCTGTTGAAAAGCAAAAAGAGATGGCACCAGCTGTAACTACATAAATTGGGGGCAGGGGCGGCACCACAGATGAGCTTCCAAAAGCGTAATTTCCCAAAGTTAAGGAAGCTATAATTTCCAAAAGTTAAGGGGAAGCTATACATTGCTACTCATCATGATGGCTATATGCCTCCTTCAGCATCAGAGGCAGTGTGTATCTGAACCTCATTTTCTGGGGAACATCAGTGGCAGAGGGTTATTCCCCTCATTTCCTGGTCCTTGGTTTTTGAAAGGCACCTGACTTGTTGCTGTCAAAAGCAGGATGCTGGGCTAAATTAGCCTTTGGCTTGATCCAGAAGGGTTATTTTTAAACCATGTTTTGAACTTCGCAGCACTATTTGTGCAAACCATGGTTGGGCATGATGTTTGAACTGAGCCAGAGTGACAGTGATGGAAATGCTTGGGTTTTTTAAAAAATGCTTTTAGGGGATTTAAATTTATCCCCATCGTAGTTCTGTAAACTGGAGAGGAAGAGAAGAATTAAAACCTGTAGCATGTTCTCCCTACGAAACTGTAAATCACAAATGATGAATGTTATTTGACAACTTAATGTATTATCTAGATTAATAACAATTGGCACATGTTGCTAATTCCTGCCTGCTTGAGTGCTAAAAGTACACCAGTCTACTCCCTGTTGCCAACCCTTTGACTGAAGGCAGGAACTGTCCGTTTCACAGCCCCTCCAGTCAACCTACGTGAATTAGGCAATGTGTACCACCAGCAAAGAAGGCAGGTTCAAACCAGACAGCTTAGGATGACTTGTGAAAGAGAGCCAAGATATGCGCATGCACACACACACCCCACCACCACCACCACCACCACAACAAAACCAACCTTCCACTTGAGTTGCTAGCCAGTTTGACTTGCCTGGAGGAAAATTCCTTTCTGGTCTCATAGTTAGTTACTGGGTGCTAGCAAAATCCATAAATGAGAAATCCTATGTGTAACTCTGTCATCTTCCCCCCCTAGCTGTTCTAGGGGATATTCCAAAGGCTTTGCATTCAAAATTCTGTAGCTACCATTGCTGAGAAACCTGCAGTCTGGATATGCAAAATGGACCCAGCTATTAGTAGCCTGTCCTCCTCCTTTATGCCAAGGACGCTTTTACAGTTTATGGTTTATCCTGGCTTGCAAAAAGAGAAAAAAGTTGTTCAAAAGATGGAACAAGGAGGCAATGGTGGCCACCAACTTGGATGACTTTGAAAGAGAATTAGACAAATTGGAGGATAAAGCTATTGATGGCTACTGGCCACAATGGCTCTGCTCTGCTCACACAGTTGGAGGCAGCAGTGCTTCTGAATACAAGCTGCTGGAAACTGTAGGAAGGGAGAGGGCTGTTGTGCTCGGGTTCTGCTTGTGGATTTCCTACAGGCATCTGGTTGGCCGCTGTAAGAACAAGATGCTGGACTAGATGGGCCATTGGCCAGATCAAGCAGGCTTTTATGTAATTAACTCTTCCTTTGTAATATTTGCTATGTCTTTTGTTTCCTTGTTGGTTAATTTCCCCCTTTGCTAACGGCATAAAAAAGGGGGTGGGGAGAGAACCTGCCCAAGTTATTAAAATACGTAATTTCTTTTTTGCCTCAGTTACAGTGTATATATTGGAGCTTCATCAGAATACTGTAGTAGATGAGTTAATTTCCTTAGGCTTGGATGTTGCTTCACTTTGCTAATATTGGCTATTAAATCATGGTCCTTCTCAAAGCAGTGCTCTTGCTGCCTGACTGTTCACCATCACAAGTGCTTGCCTATACACTCATTAATTTTCTCCCCATTGCTCCCCTTTCAACTGAACAAGCACTATCTCTTTCACAGTTTCTAAATGAGTGTTGCATTCGTACCTGAATTCAAGAGGAAGCACACCTTTTGTACAAAGGGATTGTTAAAAGGAAATAAACTTTGCCTTTTATAGCCAGTCAAGGAAGAGAGTAGAAGTTTTTTTTGTTTCAGGTTCAAATGGGGTGAAAAAATTACATCACCCTACAGATATTGAAAGATTAAGGTTTGGCACATGGAGCAGGTAGTTCTGATTACAATATATCACAGAAGTAAGACAGAAAAATCCTAAAATGCAAAATTGTGGGGAGACCGTCTTGATATTTTCTGCAAGCCTACCGGTACTTGTTGGAATAGTATGTCACTATCCACATTCAAAACTTTTCAGGGTCTTTGTTTGATGGGTAGCGGCATTATTGAGTCAGCTGATCTTCGCTGATTCTTTCATATTCCAAGATCAACGCCTCGCCTGTGTGTTTGTGTGTATTTGTTGGTGGGGGGGGGAGGCTTATCTAGGAAGCAACTCATGAAGTTTCTTTATATCAGATCAGACTGTCTACATAGCCAGTATTGTCTACTCTGCTTGGCAGCAGCTCTCCAGAGTCTTAGGTACCTCTTCTTCCTCTTAGCACTGCTCCTTGAACCTGTGAAAACCAGAGGCTTCAAAGAGCAGTGCAGGGATGTTTGCAAAAGGGTTTTCAAACAGCTCATGCTACACTTTGAAGTCCCGGCAATGGGACTTCGAAGTGCAGCATCGCCTGATTCTACAGTGATATCAGATGAGGGATGGTCCCACCCACCTGTTAGATTTGACCCAGCTGGGATGGGGACATAAGGATCTGGCTTGCTAGCAAGAGAAGGGTCCTCACCCCTGATTTTGAAGGATCACTCACACTTCCTTTATGAACTAGCTTTACGTATGTTTCCAGATTATCTGAATAAGGCCTGCACCAGTATTAGCCCGCTCGAACATTGAGATCAGCATTTGAGGTCATGTTCTCTGGTCCACTGAAGCAAACCATGACTGGTAAACCAAGAACAAACCTTGTCTTCACATCATAGTTTGTTTGGAGCAAAACGAATCATGATTCCTAGTTAGGACATACCACTAAGCCAGGAACCATGGTTTGTTGCTCCCCCTTGTGCTATTAGACCACGTAGCACCACGTTGATACATCCAAGTACGTAAAACAAAATAACCCCATGATGTCTAGCTAACTTTGGGGGAAACAGCAGCTGGTGCAGGAATATGGAAACATACATATAATGTGCAGTTATATTGACTGGGTAATGAAACTTGGGCCAGGAGTCTCTTGTCAAGTGCTGGGCAAGAGAACAGAAAATGAGCTGATTTAGCCTTAATAAAGTTCACAGGTTATTTTGCTTATAAAATTTTGAGTTTGTGATGTTGGGGCATTTTATTTATTTCCTCAGGTGCTTGCCAATGCTTTCATTTTTCTCTGTGGTAACCTGATGGGTGCATTCCACAAGCATCAGATGCAGGATGCCTCGTGGGATCTGTACAGATATACTTTAAAGTGCATCCAAGTCCAAATGAAGCTGAAGATTGAAAAGAGGCAGCAAGTGAGTGAATCAATACTTTAAATACGTACACACTTTCTAGGTCTTTTGACGTCGGCCATACCAGGAGATCATCACTTTGTCAGCAAGTTCTGTAATGGGTTGTACTTAGAAGTATTCAGTTGTTCATGCTCACCAAAGGACACCCATACATGTGCAAAAGGAGTCGGCAAAACGGCTGGAGTAAAACAACCCGTAACTGAACTCATTCCAAAATTTCCATTGTAAGAGAACATTGGACCATGTTTTTGGCTGAATTAATGAGCACCTTTCCCACAAAGCAATTTATTCTTTCCATTTCTATGACCCTCACCACCACTAATGCTGACGTTTTTAGTTTTTTATATATATATGTGTGTGTGTTACTTTGCATTACTCAGAACTTTATGAGGAAAGCAATGTTTTTGTGGCTTTCGACTGCAGACCTATCCTCTTTGTAATTCTGATTCCTCCTTCTTTTTAATGGAATTGTAAGGTCGACATATTATAAGAAGCCCCTTAAGTGCGTATAACATTTATAAACCACTTGATTCTTAAAAAGCAACAATCCTACAAGCAGTTTACAAAATAATAATAATAAAACAATGAAATTATCAGTAAAAACAACTATTTAAAACATTTTTTAAAAAAATTAAATAAAAAATAAACTAAAACCTGATTAAAACTTGTGTCACCATTCTGCACGTGACTTTTAGCAGGCGCTGAAAAGAGTACAGTGAAGGGGCCTGCCGGATGTCAATAGGCAGGGAGTTCCAAAGTGTGGGTGCAGCCACACTAAGATATCATTTTCTTACAAGTACTTGTAACAGTGCTAGTTGCACAGATTGAAGTGCTTTAGAGCAGTGTTCCCCAACCTTGGGCCTCCAGATGTTTTTGGACTACAACTCCCATCATCCCTAGCTAGCAAGACCAGTGGTCAGGGATGATGGGAATTGTAGTCTGAAAACAGCTGGAGGCCCAAGGTTGGGAAACACTGCTTTAGAGGATATATATGAGGCAAAGCACACTTGCAGGTATTTATTCTGAAACGGTGTGGCCTAAGTGCTAACAAAGCAAAATGAATAAGACCTACTCTTCCTTCTTAGGAAAGCTTGCTTTTATCGATACTGCCGGCTCATATCTCCATGGGAATGAAACTAGCCATCATAGAACGCCTGAAGGAAACCAACGACAGGAAGAAGCACGACAACAACTTCCACAGCCTGTATGTGAAACGGCACCAGAATGTTAGGTGAGCTATGTAACTCGTTCTGGTTCTGTTAATAGTTCTTTCTGCTGCCCCAGTATACTAGAGACACAATCCAGTTCTTGCCATTTATTTGTTTTGCAACAAATTCTGTGCCACTGGCATTAAGCAAAACATGGCAGAGAACAGGATAAAATTGATAAAATTTCATGCATAAAACAAATGGAAAATATAATGCCAAAGTTATATTTGGGCCAAAGTTGTAGAGGGTTTTTTTGGGGGGGGGGGGGGTGGAGTTGTTGAGCTTTTTTGAGATATATGTGTGTGTGTGTGTGTGTGTGTGTGTGTATGTTTTAAAACTATTTTTTTGGAAAATTGCAAAAAAAAAAAAACACAAAACCAACCACCACTTCTAATACGGGCTGCCATATACACAGGTTTTCCCGGACATTTTTGCCGCTTTCCAAAAAATCCGCCTGGATGCCATTTTTGACAGGCGAATCCCAGCTGTGTCAGGGATTTTCCAGACATATGGCAGCCCTATATTGTATCAGCACACTTGGATTACCCCTCAAGGGAAAGCCTGGCTGAACAGGTGAGCTTCAGTACAGTAGGTGCCTGCCTGATGTCCATTAGAGGAACATTCCAGTGGGCAGATGCTGCCACACTAAAAGCCCTAGTCTTAGTAGAATATGTGAAACTTGGGGGCATATATCACTCTTAAAGGCTTATATCCCAATGATCAAAATGATGGACAGTTGATCTTGCAGGATAAAAAAAGAGCAAGTGAATTTTGCATGTGAATCAATTGCTATCAGAAACCAGGGGATCCATTTCAATGAGGAGTAGAGTAGATGATTAAAGGGTTGTAGTCAATGTTAGTTTTGCCTAAGTTGGTCATCCATTAATTTCAGTGGGCCTACTCTTGAGTGGAACTAACATTGGATGTAACCCATAGTTTGGTGCGTATGTGTGCATTTCTTAGCTAATGTCCACGAAGTTTAAATATCTACATTGCTGATATAGAAAATGAAAAACAATTTAATTGATTGTGGCTTCCTTGCATAGCATCTTGTATGCAGACATTGTAGGATTCACTCGTCTGGCAAGTGACTGCTCTCCCAAAGAACTGGTGGTGATGTTGAATGAACTCTTTGGCAAATTCGATCAAATAGCAAAGGTAAGCAACTTCTTGATAGATAGAGAAGCCTCTTGTCATTTTAAATATTATGTTTTAAATACCGTATTTACTCGAATCTTAATGTACCATCAAATCTAATGCGTACCTCAATTTTCAAAACCTTGAAACCAAAAAAAGTATTTGCTGGCGAATGTAAATGCGCCATCGAATCTAATGTGCACATTAATTTTCACAACATAATTTGGTCAAAAAAGGTGAGCATTAGATTTGAGTAAATACAGTAATTATAGATAAAGCCTTCCAACTATTATTACACTGAGACTAATAAGGTGTAGTTACAGTGCGATGGTCTGGTTCACTTGTAAGCTAAATTGTGGTTGGGTTTGGGCAAACCATTGGCTGTATTTGGATGTCACACTGAACTATGGTTTAGCACCATGGGAACAAGCTACAGTGAGCCTTGAGCTTGCATACTCCCCCTCCTCCTTCCTCTCCTTCTCCTGTATGGCCAAGAGGACTTCAGAAGATTCTCCTTCAAGTTAACAGCAGCTTCCTGCATTATCCAAACCAGGAACTTTAGCTAAACATTGCTAATGTTATTTTCAACTAGCCAGCTTCAAAAGTTGAAGTTGACATGTATGAAAATAACCTCCTTTAATGTTAAGCATTAACCCCAGTTTGTTAGTCTGGATAATATACATGCTATAGTTAAAAGTGAAAGTTCCCAAACCCAACTTTCCTTGCTGTACAGGCAGAGGAAGGGGGCATACAAGCTCACTCCTGCATGTGCATGTCAAGCTGAATCATGGTTTAACAGAATGTGTAAGCACAGCCATCATTTGCTATTTGCATCCAGATTCGCAAGCTATGGTTTTCTCCAAATCTGACTGGTAAACTGATTTCATGCATTGGTTCCAATTCTGGTTCGGAGGGCAAATGCAGAACTTAAGCTTGACAATTGTGATGCCGTGGCAATGATGCAACCTTGGTTTGGCTGTTTCATCTGAACCATGTGTAAATTACTACTTACTCTGTACTGTATTTTGCAAATGAAGAGAAGTTATGTTTAACAAGTTTTAAATCTCCCAAACTCTTATATTTATAAGAGTTAATAGCAGTTGATAGGTTGAACATGCCATTTTAGCGCAAAGGAGTTTTGTGTGTCTTCAGAATCTCTGGCCTCAATCTATATTATATTCTTTCAAAGTACTCGTAATATTCACTGTACTGAGCATGTGGGATTTATGGGTATGAGAATCTGTCTCTATTTATGGAAGGTTCTATTTCCAACCATTTCCAATCTATTAATATCATAAATGTTCCTGATTAGGGAGTTATGGTCTAAAAGTGTTCTGTCGTTGAACTATCTCTCATTAAAGGCAAAGAAGCAATTGGGACGTTAACTTAATTAAGCCTTAATGGATGTGGTAGAATTGAATCACTAAACGTACTGAAACAACTTGTGTGCTAAAATGGAATAAATGCATAATTAAGATGTTTAAAGTTCTGTCTTCCTTTTTCAATTTTTTTTCTTGTTTCTCATACAATTCCTTGCCATGTTGGTTGTTAAACGTTTGCGGAGACTGGAGAAGGATGAGGAGGTGGCCTTGCTAAACATCTGAAAAGATTTATATTGAGGCTAACCACTTATCCAGACCATTATGGGGAGGGATGTTTTCCATTCCGCCCTGTGTTCATCACACGCAGCTTACGTTATCAGTATTTGTGGTTGCTGCTGCTTTCAGTCTGCGAACAATACAGGCGTCTTCCCATGTACGTGCGCGTTCAACTTTTGCACGACCGTGTATATGCATGGTGCCTGGAAATAATTAAATCAATTTTTAAACTGCAAAAGACGTGAAAAACTGCAAAAATAGCTTTTTTAAAAGCGAGAAAACAGCTAGTGCAACCCCAGGACCCTTTGCAACTGCAATCTCACGAGTTTTTCAAGGGTTTCCATAGGTTTAGAGGGTGTTTACAGGCTTTTCAGATGGTGTTTTCCTCTAGACATGATTTCACGTATACGTACGACCCAGGAACATAACCCCCATGTAAGTGGGGAGATGCCTGTAATTAAGTGATTGGGTTTCCCCACTTGATGTGTGTTTCTTTTGCGGTGAAATGAGTAGGGTAAAATAACAAGATGACAACATAATTTATATAATTTGTTCGTTGCAGCAGCTAGCGAGACAGATAATGTTAGTTTCGGCAGAAGACGAACTGCAGCAGAATATTCAAATTTGGTTCCCTTCTGGACATGGGCCAAATAAGCACACATTGGCAATTTCCACTCTTATTTCTGTTTTTGCTGGAATTCTCCAACATCCCTAATTATGTGTTGATTTTCAAGACCCATTTCTGCATGCACAACAGGACTTCCTTCTGGCTGAGCTTCGTAGGGAAAAACTGGTGATGGTTGACAACTTATATTTCAAAGAATCTAAGCTTGTCCACCATTACTGATTAGCTGTGATTCCTGCATTGCTGAGGGTTAGACTACATGGCCAGTTTGGACCCTTCCAACTCTGTAATTTTATGATTTCTCATAGTCCCTGAAAAAAACTCCTGAGGAGCCCCAGAGTTCCTCAGAACAGAGATAGTAAAACAGCAGCTCTAGATAAGGTCAGAGTTGTTTGTTCTACAAAGTAAAGCCTATAATTTGTGTTCCTTAAGATAGATACTTGCTAATTCATATTTGCAGCGTTTCTGATGACTCTCATGTTGTTGTTGTTTTGCAGGAAAATGAATGCATGAGGATAAAAATTCTGGGAGACTGTTATTACTGTGTCTCGGGATTACCTGTTTCCTTGCCAGTACATGCCAAGAACTGTGTGAAAATGGGCCTTGACATGTGCGAAGCTATAAAGTATGTACTTTAAAAAAATGAGTTTAAATAATATTTGGAAACATTAACAAGGTAGAACTAAAGAAAGACATGAGAAAAGGTTACATAGTAGTGTGCAAACTATACGTCCCCAACATGGGGACAGAAAAAAAAATGTTGCTGTCAACCATGGCTTAGCATTAATGGACAAGTGTGGGCCCTGGGAGAGGAGATTGTGGCCTCTTTATTCCTCTCCAGTATTTTTGCTGCTGCATCATAGTTTAGTTAAGCACAGCATCCAAACCTGAGCTCATGGTTTACCTGTGCTGACAAAGCACAAGCTGTAAACCACAGGACAAACCATGGTTATAGCTCATAGCTAGACTGTAGAGAATGAGGCTATAGTAATTGACCCAAAGTTGGGGAGGGTCCATAGCTTAGTGGTGAAGCATATGGTTTGAATGGAGAATGTATTGAGTTCATTCTCTGTTATCTCCGTGCATGGCTGGTAAAGGCTTTTGCCTGAAACTCTGAAAAGCCTTGAACAGTGAATGTAGACAGCACCAAGCTGGATGGATCAGTGCTTTGACTCAACATAAAGCAGTTTCCTGTGTTCCTAAAATGACAATAGACAAGCTGTTCTAAAGCATTATTTGAGTCTGTGTTTGGAAGTTCAAACTATAGCTTGGGTTCTAAATGATGGTTGCTGCAAACCATTGAGCCACTGCATTTAATGTGTATGATAAAACAAGGGCAGGTATTTAAAGAAACATGTGAAAGCATCAGAGATGATGGTTCGTTTCTCTCTGTATTCAATGCTCCTCTGCTCATGAGCATAGACTAAATTGGCTGATGGTCTAGCTCAGTATAAGTCATTTTCCTATATTCCACTGTCCTCCATTGTTTGTATAGATGAAGGTTACTCCAATTTGTTTAAAACACTCGATCCACCCCACTTCTTATCTCATTTGGGCTGTTGACTTGAGCACAGGGTGGACTACATCCCTAAATTTCACATTGGTGTTTGCAGTAATTAAGAGAGAATTAAAGCGCCAGCATAAATTTGTAGGCATTAAGATGGGGGAAGACTAGGCACCTCTTCCAATTCTCTTCTGATCTGTTTTGCAGACAAGTGAGAGAAGCCACAGGAGTGGACATCAATATGCGAGTCGGCATTCACTCTGGGAACGTGCTCTGCGGTGTAATAGGGCTTCGGAAATGGCAGTATGACGTTTGGTCTCACGATGTTTCCTTAGCTAACCGAATGGAATCTGCGGGAGTTCCTGGGTAAGGATTTCCCAACCTGAAGTTGCAATTCACTTGGGAAAGAAGCCTGGTGAAATTATGCCCTTTTTGTCGTGGTGCTGGAGATGTGTGGAATCTTCACAACACCATGAGCAAAACTTAAGTATTGTGCATTGTACCACACTGTTCTGAAGAAGGGCTGTTTATTGCCTCTAAAGTCTATGGATGTTATTTGCTGGTTGATTTTCTTCCTTTAATGCATTTATCATTTGATGTCTTGTCATGGTTGCTCGTCATATAAGCCACAAAGGCTACATCCAAACCATACACTTAAAGCGCATGGCATGGATTTGACCATGGTTTTGATGGTTTGTATGGTTCCATACCATGCCTACCCAATCCATCATTGAACTGGCTCAGGACCATCCGGTTGATTCTCTTTTATATATGAGCTTAGAGGCTCTTCTGTCATTGGATAATCCCCTGCCGCCCCGCCCCCCCATTCTGAGTGTTGGCATTGCTGACGCTTTTCCCAGTGCATAAATAATAACAATTAACTGACTGGAAGCTAGCAAGCAAATGAAACTGTTTAAGTAAACAGATGATCACATTAAGCAGTATAAGATGTTGATTTACATAATTAAAACAGTGTTGGCAACTCCCCGCGCACTGAAGCTCAACTCTGCCCATGGACAAATTTATTAAAGAGTTTTATCAATCGCTTGATCCAAGAGCTCTCTAAGTGGTGTCCAAATAAGACCTGTAGGTAAAACACAGATCAGATCCACCAACCAATTAACCCCCCCCCCACAAATGCATATAAAACCATTGTAATCAAAACACAGATAAAAATCAATACAGATTTTAAAAACCAAATATAGCTTGCTGATTATATATCTGGGTAGCTGGTTCCCTTTTGGAGAACAACCCTAACGATAGGAAGGTGCAGGGATGAAACTATTTAACCGAAAGAAGGTGTGTGTATATGTATTTGGAGCTTAGTGCATTACAGCTGGCGTTGTTTCAGAACACTGCCTGAGAAACTGTGACGCTAGCCAGCTGAGTAAACTCTTGGATGGTTCTGCGTTGTGTAATATATCTAGATGTTGCTCTCGAGAGCTTCCAGCCCTTTTTGAGAGCCATTCAGCAACTTGTTCAGACAGGGGTGGTGGAGGGAAGAGTGCTTTTTTTTTTTTGGTATGAATTTAAATTAATGTTGCTGGCCTTCCCAGCACAAGCAAGCTGTCCTTGAAAACGAGACGAGCAGTTTGCACAAGTATTGAGAGTGTGTATATTTTATAATGATCCCTAGGGCTACAGCTAATCCACGTGTGAGTCACTGTGCATATCATTAACATTCGCTTGCATTAAATTCATGTGCGGTACTGAATGCTGCTGCATGATGGTATCTATTAATAATAATAGTAATCATGTCTCCATGAATATACATAGTGCTTTGCAGACAAACACAAGGGAGGGGGAGACAGATCTGTGCCTTAACAGGTTTACAGTCTAAATTTTGCTTGCCTCATCTCCCATACTGCTGAAAGAAAGGGTGCCACATAACGTTTGTTCCACATTTGCAAGGAATCATTCCTGCAGCATGGCAACACCTGCACTTTGGTACTCCCTGCCCATTGGTACTAGGCAGGTGCTTTCTCTGTACAGTACTATACCGCTGAAACCTTTTTGTTGTCATTGCTGAAGGAAGCCTATGCAGACATGCAAACTGGGACATGCATTTTAATGTGCAACTTTTATAATGTGTGCTTTGAAAACTGCTCGTTTATTTTGAAAATTTTAGGTTAACTTGCTTTTAATGTCCGGTATTATCGGTATTTTTAATGCGTAATTTATTTAAACCACTTGGAGGTTTTGACAATTAAGCAGCAGATAAATCCTATATACCTTCCTTAATAAAAGAAAATAAAACTGAAGGCACTGCACAAAGCCCAGTGAGGAAGAATAATTGTGCTATGATGGATTGCAAATAAGCAAAGCTGTTAAATAGCAATGCTGCCAGGATCCTGGATTTGGCTTCCAAGGCGTGAAGCTGTTGAGAAGCACAGGCTTGTCAACAGCAGCCATTGATATGGAAATGAATAACTTACAGTGACCTTTCTGCAAATGTTTCAAGTCTTTTGTGCTCCTGTCTCTTCCCTCTCTCCAGCCGTGTACACATCACAGAAGCAACCCTCAGTCACCTAGGCAAAGCTTATGAAGTGGAAGATGGGAATGGACACCTCAGAGATCCTTACCTTGAATCCATGAATATCAAAACTTACTTGGTGATAGACCCGAGGGTAGGTGTGCTTTTACCCTAAGATACACGTGCTTAAAAGTGTGTGCACACATTTCTCTGCCTGGCTTATTATTTTTTGCAAGTTATAAATGGAATGTTGCCTGGGATCTCCCTCCCCATTGGCTGAAGTGCTGTGACATCATCACGTTCTCTGATTGTTTGGGAGGTAGATGCCTGTGGTAAAATGTTTGCAAATGATGTTGCATCTGTGAATGAAGTGGAATTTATTTATTTATTTTAAAAAGTTTGGCTATGAAGAACTTCATACTGGAATTGAGGGTGTGATAACTGTGAGCTGGGGTTTTTTCCCCCAGAAAGGAAGGAGAGGCAGAGATAGAATGCAGGTGGTGACAAAGCTAGATTGGGCAACCCGAAAGCAGAATGGTTGAGTAAGCCCATGGGTGTGGGAGACAAAAGGACGGAGTAGTGGTGGGGGAGGGGAGAGGGAGAACCATGCATAGGGCAGGGATAGCCAGTGTAGAGGCTTCTAGATGGTCTTGGCTACAACTCCCAGGGTTTATGGGAGTTATTGCCCACAAACATTTGAAAGGGGCACTACATTGTCATATCCCTGGGGAGAAAAGGGATGGAAAATAAGAGCAAGACTCAGAACTGGGGACCAGTGAACCGTGCAGAGTGTTGATATGAGTGAGCCTGAATTTTCACATTGATTTGAACAAGCCAAATCTGTCTGCAGGTTTCTGGGGCACATTTGGGTTTCTGTGTGCATGTGAGCCTGCACATAAAATATATCTGACAAAAATTTTGTTGTGTGTGAGGGGGAGTCAAATAATTTGCTTTTTAGTTCTGCAGTCTAAAACACACACACACACACACACACACACACACACAAACCCCTGCACCTTGTATTTTGTAGCTGAAATAAGTTGAGCAAGTCTGCAGGCTTAATCTTGGTCAAGCAACCCCCTCAATTTATTTTGCATGGCTGTGCTTATGTTTGTTAGTTGTCGTTGTTTTGCTTTAAGTTTTTCAAGATACAGAAAGGAGTTGCAGGGGGTGGGGGGTGGGAATTGGGACAGCGAAGGCAATAAACCACAAAGAAAGATAGCGACCGTGGACTGAGAACTGGGAGCACAGACAGTGGGGAGGCAGGGCTGCAATTGCATAACGAGGCTGAAATAAGTATTAGACATTCAGTTGCCAGGGTCCATGGATCCATGAAACAATGGCTTATAGAGTTTGGTCTCCAAGGAACACTTCAAGTATCCAGAAAAGGCTGCTCTTTAACTGTGTGTAATTAAAAGAATATGCTTCAAGCCTCCCACGTTCTGCCTTTAAGTGCAGCTCCACTGGCATTCTGAGAAAAAGCGAGAGAAAATAAAAGGTACTCCAGGGTGATGCAGTTTGTTCTGCTCAGCTCACACATGAAACTGTGTGCTGCAGTTGAGGCCAGGACCCTCTTAAGCTGGTTCCCAAGATTAAACGTGTGTTGAATATATGGCATGGATGTGGCATGAGACCTGTTGGACACATTCATGCCTCTTTTTTGCCTTATCCCTCACCACTAATAACTATTTTAGGTGTTAGTGCTAGTGTGTTGTTGTTGTTCAGTCGTTCAGTCGTGTCCGACTCTTCGTGACCCCATGGACCAGAGCACGGCAGGCACGCCTATCCTTCACTGCCTCCCGCAGTTTGGCCAAACTCATGTTAGTAGCTTCGAGAACACTGTCCAACCATCTCATCCTCTGTCGTCCTTTTCTCCTTGTGCCCTCCATCTTTCCCAACATCAGGGTCTTTTCTAGGGAGTCTTCTCTTCTCATGAGGTGGCCAAAGTACTGGAGCCTGAACTTCTGGATCTGTCCTTCTAGTGAGCACTCAGGGCTGATTTCTTTGAGAATGGATAGGTTTGATCTTCTTGCAGTCCATGGGACTCTCAAGAGTCTCCTCCAGCACCATAATTCAAAAGCGTCAATTCTTCGGCGATCAGCCTTCTTTGCTAGTGTACACAGTCCTAAATGGCTTGGGACCCCAGTATTCAAAGAAGCAACTCCCCCATGTCAACCATCTCAGTCCTTACGATTGACAGGGGAGGACCTGTTGGTGATGCCGCCTCTGACTGCTGCCAGGTTGGTGCTGACCTCTGACAGGGCCTTATCAGTGATGGTTTCCCATTTGTGGAAAGCTCTCCCCAAGCAGGAAAGAAGACATTCCTGTTTACCTAGGCATTTGATGACTGAGAGATACTAGCCATAGCAGCCTTAAACTGGTAACTGTCATAGTATAGGATTGCTTTTGGATTGTTAGCACATTATTATTTTATTAGTACATTCGTATCCTGCCTTTCCTCCAAGGAGCCCAAAGAGGCGTAAATGGTTCTCCTCTTTCTCCTCTTCGTCCAGCAGAGTTTTTCTGGGTTGTACGGGGCCTTTTACAGGCTGGCCCAAAGGAAGTGATAGAACCAACGGTAGCTCACTGTGACTTGTTTGCAAAGCATTTTGAGGATAAAAATCGCATTCACCCACCAAGACCTTGACTCTGCTGTTATAGCAGATGAATCTCATGGGGTGTCCAGAGCACAGTCTAGTCCTGTTGTGTTGGATGGATGAGTTTCAGTTGGTAAGGCTCAAGGATGTGGACAAGGTGCTCGGATTGGTCAGGGCGTCCGCTTATGCTCTAGAGCCTTCCCCCTCTTGCAGATAAAAACCAGCAGGGAGGGAACAGCTAGCAGGGCCAGGGAGGTGATCAATGCCTCTTTACGAGAGGGGGTGGTCCCTGCCTGTTTGAAGGAGGCAGTGGTAAAACCACTCCTTAAGAAACCTTCTCTGGATTCGGAAAACCTAACTAACTACCAGCCAGTTGCTAATCTCCCTTTCCTGAGCAAGGTTCTGGAATGAGTGGTCACAGACCAGATCCAGGCACTTCTGGAAGAAACTGATTTTCTGGATCTATTTCAGTCGGGGTTTGGGCACAGAAACTGCTTTGGTCGCCCTGTATGATGACCTCTGTCACGAGAGACAAGGGAAACATATCCCTGTTCATTCTTCTCGACCTCCCAGCAGCTTTCGAAACCATCAAACATGGTATCCTTCTGGAGCGACTGTCCAAACTAAGGGTGGGTGGCACTGCTTTTTCGGTGTTTCCAGTCCTACTTGGATGGTCATTCCCAGAGGGTGTTGCTTGGGAAATGCTTTTCGGCCCCATGGAACCTTCAATGTGGGATTCTGCAGGGCTCAATCCTATTCTCTACATTGTTTAACATCTACATGAAACCACTGGGCAGGGTTATCCAGAGGTTTGGAGTATGTTGTCAGCAGTATGCTGATGATACTCAGCTATGTTTCTCCTTTACATCTTCAGGTGAGCCAGTGGAAGTGCTGGACCAGTGTCTTGACTTGGTAATGGGCTGGATGAGAGCCAACAAACTGAAACTCAGTCCAGATAAGACTGAGGCACTGTTAATGGGTGGTTCCCTAGACCGAATGGGTGGGAGATCGCCTGCTCTTGATGGGGTTACACTTCCTCTGAAGGAGCAGGTTCGTAGCTTGGGGGTGCTCCTGGATCCTTTGCTGTCGCTCAAGGCTCAGGTGGCCTCAGTGGCAGCCCAGAGTGCCTTCCATTGGAAGTACCTCTGCATTGGAAGGAAGGGTCATAGCTCAGTGTGTAGATCAACGGTCTCCAGAGTGGGCTGTCCTGTCCTCTAGGGGGCGCTGGGGTTACCTAGGGTGGCTCTAAGAGGCAAGTGGCTGATGGGGAGGGCTCGCGCACTGGAGGTGTAAATGAGTATTAGTGGTATCAGTGGCTCAAGTTAATCAAATCTGTTGAATCAGTTAAACTAAATGGTTTAAATTGGATTTTGAATAAACGTGCAATTAATTGTTGCTGTTTAGAATTTTATTGTGTTGGTAGCTGAATCGTCATATTGTAGAGTTGGAAGGGACCACAAGGATTGCAATACAGGAATCTTTTGCCCAATGTGGGGCTCAAACCCACGGCCCTGAGATTTAAGCTATCCCTCAGTGGATTGTGCAAACCACTATTCTGAAGAATGCTTTTCATGGAGTAAGGCACAGAGCACTGGGGTGGAGTTAATGGAACTGGGGGGGGGGGAGATGGCCTGAAAATGTTTCAGAACCACGGGTGTAGAGCATACACTTTGCATGCAGAAGTTTCCCCTATTCATTCACCTACATCTCCAGATCAAGTGATAAATGATGGGACAGTCCCCCTGGCTGCCATAAGGCACTAGAGAGGCTTTGCAGGTCAGAGCAGGCAAAAGCGGTCTGAAGTCAGTGTTGGCTAACCTGTTGCCCTCCCAGATGTTCATGGACTCCAGCTCCCTTCAGCCTCCGTATCAGCCAACACATGGCCAGTAGCCAAGGATGACAGGAGTTGCAGTCATAGGAAGAGCCCAGCTGGGTTGGACTGAAGGCTGACCTAGTCCAGCATCCTCCTGTTTTCTCAGTGGCCAAGCTGACCCATGAGCAAGGCCTGAGTCCAGCAACATATGAAGGGACCACAGGCTCCCCATCTCTGGGCTGGGTAGGCATAGGTTATAAGGTTATAAGGGTTCCTGTACCATTTCCTGTATAATTTCATTTCACCATGTTTATTGTGCCTGGCACCTGTTAAGACTTTTCTGTAAGACTGTTCAGTTGTGTAATCTTAACATATAAGTTTGTTTTAATGTGTATATTTCTTCAATAACTTCTGATTTTACTGATAAATTACACTGTTAGCTTGCTTTTAATGTTCAGTTTTTAACCAGTATTTTTAAACAAATGTCTCATGTTTTATGGTCACTGCTTAGAACAGCCTTCACCAACCTGGCACCCTCCAGATGTTTCAAAACTCATTTTGGCTGAAGCTGGTGGAAGTTGTAGCTTTGAACATCTTAAGTATCATAGAATCATACAGAGGATCATTTAGTCCAACCCTCTACTGCAGTACAGGAATATTCATTCAGCTGTCCTTTACGGGCATCAAACCGGCAACCTTGGCATTATCAGCACCATGCTCCAACCAACTGAGCCACCTAGCCATCCAAACTGGAGAGTGCCAGTTCGGCTTAGAGGTTACGGATGAGTCAGCAGTATATGAATTCTGTCAAATAAGTAATTTCATTTGTTTGTTATATCCAGTTTTCTAAAATGTTCGCTCGGCTGTCTTGTTTCTCCCTGGGTTCAGTCTAAGCAGCGCACTTCCAACAACCATCTCCCACAAACCACCAGAGTGCACGATGGCTTGAAGATGAGGGCCTCTGTCCGGATGTCGAGGTTCTTGGAGACCTGGGGGGCCGCGCGGCCTTTTGCTCACCTAAACCACAGAGAGAGTGTGAGCAGTGAGACATCTGCACCAAACAGAAGGCATAGGAGGGTGAGGCTCTGTTGCTTTTTGCTCTTTCTTCCCAAAACTCTCAGTTTGGACTTGGTTGGCTTTTGGTTGTTGTTGTTGCTTCAAGGAGCCAGAAGTAAATATTGGGAAAAAAGGGTAGAAAAAGGGAGAGAAGTCCTGTCCTGTCCCATCCCGTCCCCCCACACTCTACCTATGGGAAGCGGAGTTTGTGGCCCAGTGTGGCTATGGGGTGGGCGGGTACAGCCATTTCCCAGCTTCAGCATGGCAGTGGAAGGTGTTTTCTATTTAATAAAGACTTATTTTAATAATAATAAAAAAGGAAGGTGTTTTCTTGCATGGCTAGCTGGGAGATCCCATGAGACACTGGGGGCCAACCAGCATTGTTATTTTTGTCTCCTGATGGGCGGGATGTCAGAACAGACCTGGGTGAAGACTTCACCCACCCAGGTCCCCTCTGAGGTGATTTAAATGGCTGGGGTCGAATGTATTACATACATATCAGTTCTCCTTTTGACACCAGTCTCAGTCATAGGGTGTACAGATGGTCAACAAAAAGTAAAATAATAATAATCCGGAAGCACAGTCCTTTATTAACACCTTTCCACTTGTGGCTCATTTATTTTATTTTTTTACATTTTGTTTTATTTATTTTATTGCAACAAAATCCTGTGTGTAAGATGTTAAGGATGTTAAGAGAAAATACCACAGCAAAGAGCAGCATAAGATCAACCATAAAATTACATTCAGAACGCAAATGTAAAATAGATATTTTTTGTAGCAAAAGTGAATAAAGCTATAAATGTCAGGTCACATAGGGCATCTGCTTCCCTACCTAGGCAGTCTTGCAAATGACACGAATCTTAGGTTTGTTCCCCCGTCATGCCACTTCCTGAGAGGAAGCCAACCCCTTACGTTACAGATGCAGAAACTCAGCCAACCGTTTAACAGACTTTCTATGTTATGGGAAGCTCACAGGTCAGGGGCTCTTCTGTGCAGCTATTTCACTTGTTGAATTCATTAAATTATATTTACATGCTCTAAGAGGGAGGGTTGGAAAAGCATTAATCCCCTACCTTTTCTCTCTTGCTTAGGAGATAGCTCTGCAGTTGGTGAGCCGCCAGAGGACTACAGAGAGGCAAGTCATGCATGGTTATAACACATGTTAGATCCTGTGGTGTTGTGTGTGTACTACTACTACTACTACTACTACTAATAATAATAATAATAAGCCAGCACAACCAACATAATATAAGATGTTTACAGTAATAAAAAGCTCTGGGAGCTCCCTGGAACAGAAGACCTTTTGCTAAGCATCTGAAATGTCAGTGAAGATGGAGTTGTAAAACTTTGGTGCCCCTGTCAAGAAGGCCCTGTCTTGTGTAGCACATAAATTGGTTTGCAGGTCTTACTGAAGGCTCAGTAACTCCACTGCACGTGGTCTTTGAATCATTTTCTTTGGAAAGTTGTTCTTATTCTGCGCAATATTCCTCCGTGACTTAAGCAGAAGTAGGCTGCATATTATTGTCTTGATTTTTGTATTAGATTTGGCTGATTCTTCTCTCTGCACAGTTTGACTTCAGATTTACAATTTTAACAGAAGAGTGCCCTCGTGAATGTTTTCATGTGAGAAATTTTAAAAAATATATTTAAAAAATCACCCCATACTAGGGTTGCCACCTTTTGGATTTCCTCCCTGGACATTATCCTCCAAAATAAAACGAAAGTTGTCAGGTGGACAATGAGCGGCTTCGAGGGAAAGGAGTTACAGTGAGTTGTGGAGGTGTTAAGCACACCTGTCCTTAGCTGATTCTCCACTGAAAATCTACCCCGCTCCTAAAATGGCAAGCAATCAGTGTTTACTTCCATTACATTGCATAATTAGGCTCAGATATGGCTTTTAAAATGGTTAGAAAAATTCCTGGAAGATGAGGTCCATCCAATTTAGCTCTAATAGCTAAATGGAACCAAGCCCAAAGGCAGTATAACCCTGCAAATCCGGTGCTGTTAACAGGCAACAGGGGAGCACACAGAAGTCTGCATTTACCTGGCAAACTGTTGCAAACAAACTGCTAGACTAAATGTTATGTTGTGTGCAGCTAGCTCTGGCAGAAGCAGACAAATGTGTCTGAGGAAGTGAGCAAATGGACTTGGGTGGTGTTTTCCTCCTGTGCTCTTTTGTCACTTTATTTACCCAGTGTTCAGGCAGCCGTGGTTCACTTTCTCACCCCCAACTCCACATACAGCCCCTCAATTTAGTCTCTCAAGCACAGCGGTATCACTTTGAGCTCTGGGTGAGCCACGGCAAGTGAAGAGAAGAAATCCACAGCACTTAGCAAGCTGCTCCCTTCTTTTCTATTTCTATTTCTATTTCTATTTCTATTATTTCTATTTCTCTCTCATTCTCTAGACTCCTCAGCAGAGCCAGGCAGCAGAAGCATGAGTAAGGATGGAATTTTCTGAAAACCTCAATATCTAGCTTTTCCGCACAGATTTTTTTCTAATCACATATTGCTCATTAATTTTGTTTGGAAGCCTCCCCCCCCCCCCCGGAGCGTCAGCTATAAATATTAACAGTGCTGTCATACACATTATTATATGTATACTATTATATATGCATGCACTCCAGGTTTCCTGAAGTAACTGGCACATAGACAAGTACATGCAAAAATGTGTATGTATTTGGCAATACATTTGTAAAATTATTCATGAGCCTTGACTTTTATGTAATATTTGTATTTTGTGTGTATAGCTTCACATATAATTAGTGTTTGGGGGGGCAATACCCCCAAGATTGCAGAAACGGCTGTGATACAGCATGAAATTATCTGTGAACAAATCAAGTGACATCAGACAAGGGCTGGGCAAAGAGGGGGAAACAGTGTCCTAGGATCCTTCAGCTCTTTCTCCCAGCCATTCCCAGATCATGCACCACCTCTGGGTCAAAGGTTGCTCTGCAACATCAGGCGTAGGTAGAGCTTCCAACTGCTGTATCATCTCAGGTGAGAAACAGACAGGTTTACTCCATGCTCATTAGTTATTTTGTTCACAACAAACAAGTCAAATTTTTGTTTTAAAAATACGCTCTTGCACATTACTTTAGGACTCCACACTTTTTCAAGATGCAACACAGAGATTGTCCCCCCAAAAAACCAAACTTGAGATGTTTGCTTTTATTTTGTCCACCTTATGAAGACGGGCTGCTATAACATTAGTCTTTTCATAGGTGATTAATCTGATCATTTCTAATCAATGCATGACATCAAATTTCTCTCTCTTTTCTCTTTCCCCGTGTTTGTGTGTGTGTCTGTGTGTGTTAGTCTGGATAGGTCTAGACAAGAACCATTGTGTCCTCCTTCAGTTGTAAGCTATAAGTGAGTTTCTCTTTCTTCTGCTTTCTGTGTATGCTGTGTGCCATAGAACAACTGGATACTCCCTTGGTACTTTCTCCTCTCTCTGCATTATATTTATATCTAAGCAATACTTGAGATACGTTGGGCCCCTTTAGTTAAAATTGGCCAGCATGCATTTTCAGCTTTTGCTTCTGCAAAATGTAATTAAAAGGTATGTAATGATTACTCAGTGCACCTGTTCTCTTGCATTTTGGGGAAACGGTTTATCTGGATGATGTTTCTCTGCCTGTCCTTAGGAATACCTCTCAGAAAGGAAGGATGGAAGAAGAAATTAACGACAAAATGATGTCAACCATCGAGGGCCTCAGTTCAGCCAAGTAAAGGCACCACTCTTTTCTTCCTGTCCTTGAAAGAATAGCCTCATCTGCAGAAGGGGTGGGGCAGAGAGGACCAGGGATTTCCCCCATGCTTATTTTCTATAGTATGGGAGTGCAGGCCTACTTAGAAATATCGCCCCTTCATCATAAATGTGTGTGGGGAAAACAGATTGTGTTTTATTCAGTGATAAGCAAACACACTCCTCTGCTGCTGCCTTTTCAGTGAATTGTAACATGGAAAGGGACACGGGTGGCGCTGTGGTCTAAACCACTGAACCTAGGGCTTGCCGATCAGAAGGTTGGCGGTTCAAATCCCCGCAACGGGGTGAGCCCCCATTGTTCAGTCCCTGCTCCTGCCCACCTAGCAGTTCGAAAGCACGTCAAAGTGCAAGTAGATAAATAGGTACTGCTCCAGCGGGAAGGTAAACAGCATTTCTGTGCACTGCTCTGGTTCGCCAGAAGTGGCTTAGTCATGCTGGCCACATGACCAGAAGCTGTCTGCGGACAAACGGCAGCTCCCTCGGCCAATAAAGTGAGATGAGCGCCACAACCCCAGAGTCATCTGTGACTGGACCTAACGGTCAGGGATCCCTTTACCTTTACCTAACATGGAAAACAGGTTATGGGGTTAAGCATAAAGAACACTGCACTTTTGCATAGGTTTCAGGTTCCCAGAATTGTAGCCCTAAAACACTGGTTTAAATAATCAGAATTACCCTGTGTTGAAATACAGCTCATAGCTGTCTGACTGCTACAAAACCCTCGGCTGAGTTTTGAGAAGAACAAAAAGGTAGAAAACCAGAAGTGGGCTTGACAAAACAGGAAATTGATAAATGTCCTCTTATGACATGACTATTAATTAGGAGGTTTATTACTCCGGCTCCTTAAGAGCACTTGTGAAATCAGGAAGCTTTTTGAGTTCAGAGTAAGAGTCTTTAGGTTAACACAATACAGATGTCAAGGGATTCGCATGACACCCTGCTGCTTATTGTCTCTGGCGATACTAGATAATCCTAAGAAATGCAGCTTTTTGAAAAATTGCACAATACAAACTTCAAATCAGAAGTACACAAATGGAATTCCAGAGTTCTCTGCAAGGTCTCCTCCCACCTCTGCAGCCCTGGCCTGAATTCAGGGTTCTTCTGTGAGTTCAAGGCGGTGGGGGTGCAAAGACCCCCCCCCCACTTCCATCAGGGATTGGCTCCAGTCAAGAACTCCTGAGTAGAGCCAATCCCAGCAGGGCTTGCTTTTGGTGCCAAATTAAGTACATGCTGAAGGCAAACCCCACTTGCAGAGACACAACTGGCAGCCCTTTTTTAGGGCTCTCGATTGTTTCTCCACAGATGTGTGCGGCCAGGGGTAGCGGTGTGGAAAATTACATTGAGGGCCAAATTAGGAGGCTGGAGGTTCCCCATCCCTGACTTAGAATATCAGTGGTCTTGGGTCTTAGAGCGCTGGTCTTCCACTGAAGAATTGGGACCCACTACTGGGTCACAACAGAAGCACTATCGCCACGCAAATGTATGCCAGGAGATTAAGAAATGGTTCCCGGGTGTATATTTGGCTTAAAAGTGGGTCCTGGGTTTGTAAAGCTGGGAGGTACCCACTCTAGGGTATTCATAGTGCTTTACTTATCTTAGTTATTTTCACAACAATAATCTTGTAAAATAGCCCGTATAGCATAGGTGTGGGGGGAGCCTTAGTCTGGAGTGGGAGACACATCCCTAAGGCTGCCTACTGAGTTGATGGCAGTGGTGAGATCTTATTTATGGGTCTTCTCAGTTGTTTGTGCTTTGGGGAGTCCAAAGTTCTCTCCTCACATGTACCTTTTTGCGGTTCCATCTTGCTCTGCATCGTTTTATCTTGCTGCCATGCATATGTTTTCAACAAGCATTTCTTCTTCTTCTTCAATGCAGGCCGTGGTGTGGTAAAAAAGACGACTTCCGTGGGCTGTGTGGGTTCTTGCTATGTTTCGTAGAAATGGAGCTTGAGAAAGAGGTTAGTAAGCGAAGCATTGTGGCCTTCCTGTTTGTAGAATCTCGGGGGTGGAAGGTGGCCCAGCCCCCCTAAGGCAGGAACTTCCGTGGATCCATCCTCCATTGGCACCACAGAGAAGCAACCTGATTCTTCCTTGGGGGCATCACCTCGTTGGGTCCTCCTCATCTTACCCTCTGAAAGGTTGAGCACCACCAGAAACTATTTTCGGGAAGTCCGAAGAACTACTTTTCTGATAAGGCTGCTCAGAGTATATGGTTGCTAACTTTAAATATCTGAAGGTCTGTCACATGGAAGAGGGAGCAAGCTTGTTTCCTGCTGCTCCAGAGGGTAGTGCCAGAACAAATGGACTCAACTTACAAGAAAGGAGATTCCAGCTAAACATTAGGAAGACCTTACTAACAGTAAGAACTGTTTATCGGTGGAACGAACTCCCTCAGAAGGTGGTGGACTTCCTTCATTGGAGGTTTTTAAACAGGGGTTGGATGGCCCAGGTATCCTTTAGCTGTGGTTTTTGCATTGCAAGCAGTTGGACTAGAATGATGATCCCAAGGGATCCCTTCCAGCTCTTCAGTTCTTTGATTCTGGATTGAGGAAAAACTGCATTTTTTGTGCTTTAAACAGGCTAGTGTGTACACAGCCAAACTCCCAGCCTTGACCCTAGGGAGGACTTAATTCATCAGAGAGGCCAAAGTGTTCACAATGCCTACTCTCCGTCTCAACAAACCTGTCCTTTCTTTTGCTCTGTAATCTCCCCAGAGAGCAAAGCTCACATAGGTCTTCATCATTTCTTGCAACTTCCACTCTTCACTGCCTCTGCCCCACTCCCGTACCCGCTTGACTTTCCCACCTTTGTACAAGTACCCATTGTGTCTTGGGCGCACTGCTTGTCCCTGGTTTTGCACCCACACCAATGCTCATTTCTGAAATGCTGAGATGGTAAGAAAACACCGGAACTCAGTCCTCCTGCCCAAACCCTCACAGGGATAGTACAACAAACTGGGAGACATCATGGATTTTATTTTTGATCTCCCTCCTTTCTCTTCCTCATCATGCCTTTAGAGAGGAGGAATAAGAACTATTCATTTAATTTGCCTTTTTTAAGTTGTCAGGTTCTAACATTCATGTCTTCTTGTGGCCTTAGCAAAGAACTTGTTTGGTATAAGGCATACAGCACCCAAGAAAGCTAGTCCTTATGAGCTGACCAAAATTATGTAAATCTGAGCTAATGTCTTTGTTTTGTTTCCCCATCTCCAGTATCGCACAATCCCGATCCCCAAACTGAGGGGTTATTTTGCCTGCGCCAGCATTGTGTTGCTGTGTATGTTCCTTGTACAGATTTCCATAATGCAAGGGTAAGTGGTGTCCCCCCCCCCTTCCTTTTTAAATACGTTGCATACAAGTCTGCTACAGGGGCAGTTTAATGTAATCCAAAGATTGAAGTAGTTAATGCTGCCCCCTGGCCCCAGACTGCAGAATTGGCATTGTTACGGCTGCTACATAATAGACATCCTCCATTTGTAAGAACTTGGATCATACAGTATCCACAACTTTGGAACTTCCTGCTTATTGATATCAGCCAGGCTCCTGCGCTGTATTCTTTTCAGCCCCTGCTAAAAACATTTAGGCAAGCCGAGGCAGTTGTTCCATATGCTCCAAAGCTAAGCATGTAGGAACACTGAAGACGCCAGGTGCTTCGGTTTCAAGAGACTGGTGTGCAAGTTCTGTTCCACACAGCGGAACTTCAAGGAAAACACAACTAAAATTCACTCCAATAGAAGGTACATGATTTGTTCATGTATGTGCACAGAAAATACTCCATCTAGCTGAAAGGAGATTTACATTGATTGCTGCAATGCATCCCTACTGACTATTGTTGCGTTTTTAAACCATATTTTATTGGTTTTCAGATATACCAGGACCAAGGAAACAACCACAATAATATTATTGTATAAGCTTAGAAGGTTGCATGATCTTAGAAGGGTGTGTGGCTGTGGGGGGGGGGGTGGGTATGGCTGTGAGAATCACGAAGAGACCCTGTGCTTGTGATTATTATTATTAATGAAAATTGTACACTGCTACATTTTTTTTAAAACACCTACATCCTCAAAGCAGTTTACAAAAAGATAAATCAAGGGGAAAAACCCTATCTTTAAAACATAACAAAAGTTAAAATACTAAAACGGATTAAAATCATCTCAACTTTTTAAACAGCTAAACAGTGTTTAGCAGGCACCAAAAAGGGTATAGCAAAAGTGCCTGCTTGATCTAAACAGGCAGGGAGTTCCAAAGTGCAAATCCTGCTTCACTATATGATGGAGTTCTTACAAAGGCGGGACAGGTAATGAGGGGGCCTCCTGCAGTTGTTCCACTTCTGCCAATTGAAGCGGTTGAGTGGGCTCAGGCCACTGCATTACACTACTGCATGGGTCCCCAAACTAAGGCCCGCGGGCCAGGTAAGGCCCGCGGGCCTTGTTTATCTGGTCTGCGGCAACCCCCAACGCCTGCTGCCGCCGCCCACTCTTTCCGGCGCTGCACTGCATGGCTGCCCACTTCCGGGTCAGAGGAGCATCGAAAATAGCTTGTGCGCATGCACATGCGTTATTTCCGGTGCACATCCGGGTCGGAGGAGGCCAGTGCACATGCGCACAAGCTATTTCCGGTGCTCCTCCGACACGGAAGTGTGCTGGAAATAGCGTGTGCGCACGCGTATGGGCACGTGCTCCCCCCGGCCCACTGCGTGATTGGCGCTGGAGACAACGGCCCGAGGTGCGGTAAGTTTGCTGACCCCTGCACTACTGTTTGCCACTGCACTACTGTTACAGACTCAGCGCTGCCTCCTCTGGCCAGCAGTTGGCTCTTGAAGCTTTCAGACAGAGGTCCTTTATATTACTTCCACCTGAGAGATCCTTTTAACAGCAGCCGCAAGGGATTGAACCTGGCACCGTCTGCTTGCAAAGCATGTACTGTTCCACCAGATTATGGTTCTGTGCCCAGGATGGGAGTCCAGATGGCCCCGATTAGCAGCCCATGTTCCCGCTCTAGATGACAGGAATGAATAGAGAGATGGTATGTAGTTGGAGATGCAGAACCAAGGAAATTTGCCTCCTTATCTTTTTGTTACTAGGGTGTTATTGCCTTGGGTAATATCCTGAACCACCAGCCTTGCTAATTGCAGGCAAATGCAATGCTTTTAAACAGAGAGAGTGTTGGAGATATTCTAACATTTCAGGTTTGGGGGAATGTGCTGCTCAGTTAGCTTTGAAAGTCAGAAACGAAACCTGTGAGCAACTTGACTATCAAAGGGATTATATATTCCCCCAGGAACTCACGACTATCCAAGCATGAATAACATTTTTTTCTTTAGCTCTGCATCATGTGTTTCCACCCACCCCTTCCTCTCTTTCAGAACGTCAAAATTATGGATTCCATTTGGGGTCGTAGCTATCATAATGGGACTAATTTTGTGTGTGTGCTTTGCTGATGACTGTTGGGTAAGTAAAAAAGAAAAAGAAAAGGACAAAAAAATGTCCAAAGCATTAAAAGAAAAGAAAAGAAGATTGTACTGCCAGATAGTATGTGTTTGCATTAAATGCATTTGCATCGAAATTTGTTTATCTACTGGGGTAAATGTAATACCTGCTGTGCTTGTAAAAATCTCCATGTATTATTTCTACCTGGGGCTGTTGTTCTGGATCCTAAGAACTGCTTAGTCCATGGTTGTGGAACTCGCTTTTTAAAAAATGAGGGCCACATTTACAGTTACTAATTTCAAGGTTTCCATGGCCAATATCTATCAGCCATTGTCTGTCCGGGTTAAGTGGGAATGCGTTTAGATTTCTCCTGAACATCAGTAGATGGGGGAGGCAGGCACACCTCACCAGGTAAGGCATTCCACAAACAGGGAGGCACCACCAAGAAGGCCCTGCAGTTGGGCAGTGCAGTTGGGCAGATGCTGAAGACACCACCACCAAGAGGGCATGCCCTGCTAGTCACAGGGCCCATTGTGGTTGGTATTGGGGAAGTCACTCCTTAGGGAAAGGACCTGTCTTCCCATTCATCTTGCAGTGGAAAGCCACATGACCCCATTCTGTTATACAAAACCACGTTGCTAGTAAACAATGGCCTTGTGGCATTGGAAGCTGCTGGAGGGAGAGAAGTATGGCCAAAGCTCTTCCATTTTTAGAACTGTGTGCAAGGAATCCCCTTGCTGTAAACAGCAGAAAATGTCAAACATTTGTTGCTGTAGCATGATTGTAGGGAAGGAGGTAAGAGCTGGTATGTTTATGTGTCATGCTGTGCCTCTGTCGTCTGTTTGCAGAGACCCTGTTCAAAGCAGTGGCCCCCAGCCCGCTATCTCCGCACGCTTTCAGAGAAAATGGAGACCATGCCTGCCGTGAGGCTCCCACTGGCCAGTATTGCAATCGGCTCTCTGTTAATCCTAGCTGTTTCTAACTTGGTAATTCCTTTCACTAGTCTCTTTTTCTTTATTATTTCATAAAATTTATACGCTTGACTCTAAAGGCAAAAGCAAACTCCCCAAAAAAGCAGTTTGCAAAGAGAATAAAAAAATGCTAGCAGAAGGTTTCTTGCACTAGCAGATAGGTGAGTTTTAATATTATGCTACAGAGGAATTGCACAATCTGTTGTGCAACAGAGCTACCAGCAACCTGCCTATGCATTCTCTTGCACAACAATGTTCTGCTTGTGCAGAATTTTAAACTAATGCAGCACATAATTAAACTGTGGAACTCACTCCCACAGAAGGCAGCGATGATCATCAACCTAGAAGGCTGAAAAGAGCCTTCAACAAATTCATGGAGGAAAGGGCTTTCAACAGCTACTAACCATGACGGCTATTCTCTGCTTCCATGGTTGGAGGCAGTAATGCTCTTGAAAAGCAGTTTTTTGAAACCACAGGAGGGGGGAGTGATCTTGTGCTCTAATCCTGCTTGCTGGTTTCCCACCGGCCTCTGGTTGGCCACTGTGAGAACAGAGACGAGATGGCCATTAGCCTGATCCAGCAAGCTCTTATATTCTTAACCTTTCAAGTAAGACTAAGGGACTAAGTGGTTTCAAGAGCTTAATTCATTGCCACAAGCTGTGATAATGACCAGTAGCTTCAACAACTTTAAATATGGATTATACAAAGGGTGGGTAGATCAGTGCAAAGATTTACAGTAGTGCAATATAATTCCCCCCCCCTCCTCTCCCAAAGTGCCTCCTAAATCTTTCTAGGCATTTTCCCAGTTCTCCAAAGCAGATTTGGGGAAGGATGCAGGGGGGGTGGGGAAGGAGAAGTCCTATGGCACAAGTGGAAATCCTTTCACTGGCTGGATGTGTTGGTGATAACTGCCATTGTTTTGTAATAAAGCTACATATTTGAATTCCTAACTAGCTTCTAATTTTTTAATTAGTACACAGACCAGACTGTTGGAAACTGTACTACACCAAACCCGGTGAGTTTTAAAAAGCAAGTTTTGTTTGCTATATTAATAACCTTTGGTTTAGTAGCCCAAGGTTGGAGATCTATTTGTTATTTAAAATGCAAACTTTTAAAAAATTACTGATGCTCTAACCATCTAGCTTTTCTATTACCTTTCTCATTGCATTTCACTGTTACATTTTAATTCTCCTTTCGTTTGTAAAATAAAACAAAATGAGGTTTTTTGTTTTTTGTTTTTAAATTACCCTAATGATCTATTCAGCTTCTCAGTCTTTGAATCCTTTGGTTGTATTTTAAATTACTCATGATCCACGTGCAGAACCCTTGTCCCAAAAAAGTGTGGTGGTGGTAGCGGTCAAAAATAAATGAATGAAATTGACACTTGAGAGAGAGAGAGAGCCCACCTCACAATCAAGGCATGTAGAAGGGCCATTGCTTAGATGGAAAGCATCTGCTTTGCATGCAGAAGGGCCCAGGTTCAATCCCTGGCATCTCCAGGTAGGGAGAGACCCCTGCCTGAAACCATGGAGAGCTGCTGCTCATCAGTGTAGGCAATACTGAGCAAAACGGACCAATGGTTCAACTCAGTATAAGGTAGCTTCCCGTGTCCCAATGTTAATCCTTGAGCCGCTCCATTCTGAAATATGCATCATGGTTCAAGTCACAACAGCTCCATGTTTTCTTTAGCCAACCACCAGACAATCTGGTCAATTAATCATTTTGCTCTGCATGTTGATAGAGCCTGGTCTGCCATAGACAACAAACAAACAGTGTCTCTTTCTCTCTCTCTCTCTTTTTCTCTCCTGCTCTAACAAAGCAGCAGGTGGGCAACAGTTCTTCTGAAAACAGCGACATACTGAGAATTGAAGCTGAGACCTACTCAGTGAGTAAATTTGAACTTAGAATATGGGTTTAGATGCACATTGAACTTAAAATATGGGTTTAGATGCACATTGCTTTAAAAATACCAGCACTTGTGCAGAAGCAGGTTGCTGCTTCCCTCTGCTTCTCCAACGCCAACATTCCATTGTGTGCCAGCACAATCAAGAAACATCTCAAGTTAGGGCAATGCAGAGAATGGGCTGGCTTGATTTCTAATGGATGTGGTCACTGGGTAGGGGTGGGGTGGGGGTGATAAAATTGCATGTAAATACCAGTATATATGAATTTTCTTGAGGACTTTGCAGTTTTTTTTTTTTAAAAAAAAAACCAAACGTGGAAATGTGGGGAACAGAATTTAGGATTGGATAAATGAGAAATCAAGAGAAACTGACAGATTTGCATTAATATAATATAATATAAATTATTTTAAGCCGCTCCTCTTCTGTTCCAGTATTATACCTACTGCTGCCTTCTGGGTTTCATCGCATGCTCTGTGTTCCTTCGAATGAGCTTTGAACTGAAGCTTATCCTTTTGTCAGGAGCCGTCGTTGGGTATTTCATTGTATTTAATAGCAACCTGCTTTTGTGCTCCAGCCGCAGCAACGTCAATGACTCCACCACAAGGTACAGTATCTTGCTTCTCAATGGTAACAACACTCTGTAAGCTGATGGTGAGCTTAGTGGAATTGCAAACTGCTGCTCCAGGAAGTGATCTCATAGATTACAGTTTCTTAAGAAGCTGGGAACAGACCCAAAGTATGCTGCAGCATGGTGACATTAGCTGCATTAGGAACCCTTTTCCACCAGTGAAAAGGTTGAGTTATTGGGTATTGTGTGGATAATGATTACGCTAGTGTCACAGTGCCTTTGCTGTCACTGCAACACGTCACACAAGACCTTCTTCCTCCTACCTGAAGCATTTTCAAATGTTTAAACCACTCTGCCATTTTCATTCAAACACAGGAAATTGCCTTGTGCCAAGTCAGACTAGAGAAGACCCTAAATGGCCTCCTTAGTTATCATTGTGTTCATCGGTGATGAACTTGGGAGGTCACCTTGTTGCTTTTCTCTCTTGGCCAACCTGCACCATACATTTAAAGTGCTATGATATGACTTTAAATAGCCATGGCTTCCTGCAAAGAATCCTGGGGACTTAGAGCATTAGGAGGCCCCTATTCCCTCTCACAGAGCTACAATTTCCAGAGCGGTTTAACAGCCAATTCCTCTTTACAGGGAGCTCTGGGAATTGTAGTGCTATGAGGGTAAGGGGGGGCACTATTTTATGTTTACAAACTTATTCTCTCTCCGACACCAGTTCAAGATGGTGCATAATGTGGAATTTGCCCAATCTAATCTCAAACTGGTAAAAAGCCCCATCAAATAATTTTTGTTTCATGAGCTGGAAATGCTTCAAGCCTGTCTTCCATTCTGACCTCTTGCCCTTGAGAATAGTATTTATCTTAGTATCAAACTCAGAAGTGGATGGCAGTGGCGTTTACTTAACAGTACAAACCCAGGGTTGGTCCCCCCCCCCCTTGTGGGAGACCACTACACTTGACAATATTTGACACTAATTTAATTTCAACTGTCGATGGGTGTCTTTGTGTCTTGTGAATGGTTCCAATGTGCAATCTGGCAAACTCTTGTTTGTAGTCCTCTGTATCGCTTGAAACTTTGAACGTATTAGAGATGCATTTCCAAACATTTAAGCATGGGTGTTTCACACATAGTTCCAAACGCTTTTAAAATAAATGTTTTTGTTTTTGTTTGCTTTTTGTTCTAGGTTTTTTATGAAAGAACCAAGAATAATGACAAATTTATACCTGGCTCTGTTTTACATAACCTTGGTTCTACTGTCAAAACAGGTAGGCACCCCGGTACTGTCCTCAGAGGTGTGTGATTTGCCCAGAGCTTTCTGTCTTCAGTTTATTTGTGGTGTGACATTCCAAAACTTTTCTTACTGTGATATGTGGGAAGATTAAATAAATAAGAATAAGATTGAATAAATAAATGGTTCTCATGTGGTAGAATTGATGGTACCATTTTAGTCTGCACCTGGGGGGGGGAGGTTTTTTTTTTTAAAAAAATACTCCACTATGGAAAAAGTATCCGTGCAAAATTATTTTGCAGTGTTTTCCAGATCTGCTGCATTTTGTAACAAATCAGACACTATAGGATTTGTTCTGAAGTGCACTCAATCTCTCTATGCCTGTGAGTTGTGCTTACTCAGTTTGGCAGTTGGTTTTCAACGGTGGAAAGTCCCACTTGCACAGAGATCAAATCTGCGAGGTTATTATTAGTGATGATGATGTCCTAATGACAGCTGAGGCAGGTCTGGGAAACACAGCACAATGATTTGGGATAAATAATTAGGCACAATTTAAAAAAGAAATGTGGCTTGTGGGAGCATGTTAGACAGTTAATGAATGTTGCACGTCTATAGGAGTATGGGCATTTGTTTGTTTGTGATTTAGTATGCTTTGCTTGCATGGGGAAGAAAATGTGTGGGGTGCAATTTGGGGCATCAGGGGTTAAATACTTGACTTATTGGTCAAGTCTCCCATTTTAAAAGATTTCAGGCTTTTGAAGGAGGAACAGTTGATTTCATGATCATTAAAAATATCATGGAACCCCTGAACCCCCAAGGCATTAAACAAGTTTGCTGCTGTTGATATTAAGGATGGGTTTCATAATTCCTTGGGGTTTTTGTTTTGTTTTTGTTTTTGCAGATAGACTATTACTGTCGTCTGGACTGCCTACAGAAGAATAAATTTAAACAGGAACACGAATCGTTTGAAACGATGGAAAATGTAAACCGGCTGCTACTGGAGAATGTGCTCCCAGCTCACGTCGCTGCCCATTTTATTGGGGACAAATTAAATGAGGTATAGAACAATAAGATTCACATTGCTCCATTGTGCTTTCATTCACTCCTCTGCTAATCTTTAAGAGATTGCATGTTGAAAACAGCATGAGGACAAAGCAGTAGAAGCCCCATGGTCTAAAAAGCAAAATAAATCTTAGGTCTCATTCACAATATACACCTGAAGTGCTCAACCAATTTAAAGTCATGGCTTCCCCCAAAGACTTCTGGGAGCTGTCATTGTTAAGAGTGACAAATTTCCATCCCAGAGCTACAATTCTCGAAAGTTCCCTGTGAAGAGGGAGTGGTTGCTAAACCACTCTGGAAATTGTACCGTATATCGCGGCGTATAAGGCGACTCGGCGTATAAGACGACCCCCCAACTTTTAATGTGAAAAAACAGAGTTTGGGGTATACTCACCCAGCCCGGGATCCATGGCTGCTGAGGCAGCGGCGGGGAGAGCGTCCCCCGCGCCACACAGGAGATTTCCGCGCTTGCCGCCCAAGCGCACAGCGGCCCCCATGGCTGCTGAGGCGGCGGCAGCGACGCCTGGGGCAGCGGGGAGAAGCTCCCCGTCGCCGCAAAGGAGGCCTCCGCGCTTCCTGCTGAAGCGCAGGACGGCCTCCACGGCTGCTGAGGCGGCGGCAGCGACGCCTGGGGCAGCGGGGAGAAGCTCCCCGTCGCCGCAAAGGAGGCCTCCGCGCTTCCTGCTGAAGCGCAGGACGGCCTCCACGGCTGCTGAGGCGGCGGCAGCGACGCCTGGGGCAGCGGGGAGAAGCTCCCCGTCGCCGCAAAGGAGGCCTCCGCGCTTCCTGCTGAAGTGCAGGACGGCCTCCACGGCTGCTGAGGGGTCTTGCAGCGACGCCTGGGGCAGCGGGGAGAAGCTCCCCGTCGCCGCAAAGGAGGCCTCCGCGCTTCCTGCTGAAGCGCAGGACGGCCTCCACGGCTGCTGAGGCGGCGGCAGCGACGCCTGGGGCAGCGGGGAGAAGCTCCCCGTCGCCGCAAAGGAGGCCTCCGCGCTTCCTGCTGAAGCGCAGGACGGCCTCCACGGCTGCTGAGGCGGCGGCAGCGACGCCTGGGGCAGCGGGGAGAAGCTCCCCGTCGCCGCAAAGGAGGCCTCCGCGCTTCCTGCTGAAGCGCAGGACGGCCTCCACGGCTGCTGAGGCGGCGGCAGCGACGCCTGGGGCAGCGGGGAGAAGCTCCCCGTCGCCGCAAAGGAGGCCTCCGCGCTTGCTGCTGAAGTGCAGGATGGCCTCCACGGCTGCTGAGGCGTCGGCAGCGACGTCTGGGGCAGCGGGGAGAACCTCCCCGTCGCCGCACAGGAAGCCTCCGCGCTTGCCGCCCACGCCCAGCCCGGGCTCCATGGCGGCTGAGGCAGCGGTTGCGGCTGGAGCGCCGGGGAGAGGCTCCATGCAGCCAGTGGCGGGGCGGAACTCCGGGTCACATCGCATGATGTTGCCGGCATACAAGACGACCCCCGACTTCAGAGAAGATTTTTCGGGCTTAAAAAGTCGTCTTATACGCCGCGATATACGGTAGATCTGATATTTCTGACACCTAGCGTGCACTTACTTCTTTGAATTTACATGTGCTTAGACAGTGTTGCTTTAGTTGTATGGGGAGGTGGAAGCGACTGGTAGCGAGCAATGTTATTGTTGAAACTGTTGTTGCATTTCCTGCAGGATTGGTACCATCAATCCTATGACTGTGTCTGTGTCATGTTTGCCTCAGTACCCGACTTCAAGGTGTTCTACACAGAATGTGATGTCAACAAGGAAGGGCTGGAGTGCCTTCGACTCCTCAATGAAATAATTGCCGATTTTGACGAGGTACCTCTTGAGGCTTGTGTGTTGACTATCCAGACTATCCCCCCGGTGTTGACTATCCAGAATATCCAGAAATGAGTATTCTCCTCCCCTCAAGACTTCAGTGTAGTGAAGAGAGATCTTCTTCTCCACAGAGGAGAGAATTGGCTTCTTGAGTCATGGTAGGAAGGTCCTTGGAGCCTGCTTGGCAGCACTTTAAAAAATGTGACGGGTAGGATATAGGTTTGATTTGCATGCTTGAGCAGGATGACGCACCTACTTCTACAACCTTATTTTGAAAGGGTTGCCACCAAGGGTCGAAACACGATGAAAGGGGTGTGGGTGGGTGTCTTCGTGCAGGCATATTAATCAACCTATTGGGGAAGTCAGAAAGACACAACCAGATCTTAAAACCCACACATCCTTCCCATTTATTTTGTACTTGGTGATCGGTATGAAGTCAAAAAATGTAGCAGGAAAACCAGCCCTATCTTGAGCACTGTAGCATCTTCCCCTTGTCTAGCTTATTCAACTGGAAACTCTGACCTGTGAGAAGACTGTAACAGGACAAAGAATCATCCAGGTGCTGGATTTTAATTGTTTTCTCATTCCCCCCCAAACAGCTGTTGCTGAAACCTAAATTCAGTGGTGTTGAAAAAATCAAAACTATTGGGAGTACATACATGGCAGCATCAGGACTCTGTGTTACCCCAGGCCAAGAGAATAATCTGGTAAGTCACCTGCTGAAATACAAGCCACTTTGATTGTGTGTGTGTGTGTGTGTGTGTGTGTGTGTGTGAGAGAGAGAGAGAGAGAGAGAGAGAGAGAGAGAGAGACCAGGGTTCTAATCCCCACTCAGCCATGAAGCTCCCTGGGTGACCTTGGGTCAGTCACTGCTTCCTAGCTTGGCCTACCTCACAGGGCTGTTGTGGGGATTAAAGAAGGAGGGGGAGAACCATGTACACCCCCTTGAACTCCTTGGAGAAAAAAGTGGGATACAAATGCAATAAAGAAAATGAAATAAATAAATGTGAGTTTTGTTACCAGCTACTTTAAGCAGAGAGAGGAATGTAGGTGTCCACTGACTTTACCTGCAGTTCTAGGTTAAGCCAGAAATATATCTGCACTCCATTAGTAGAGGGGTGGCTACCTCTAGCCATCAAGATGTCATTGGACTAAAAAACCCCACTGGCTGTTCTGGCTGGGGCTGATGGGAGTTGTGAGTGCCGAAACAACCTGGAGGGCCACAGGTTCCCCACCCCTGCACTAATAACTTAAAGCAAAGATCCTCTTAACACTCTTCCCCACCCCACCCCAAAATATTGTTTAGGACCAAGAAAGACAGCATGCTCAAATCGGCATCATGGTGGAATTTGCGATGGCTTTGATGACTAAGCTGGATGGCATCAACAGGCACTCATTCAACAATTTCCGTCTCAGAGTTGGTAAGTTCAATCCACTTCCCCCACCAAAAAGAGGTGGGGCAAGATGAATTATCATGGGGACACCACTGTATTTCTTCCATATTCAGTGATTTTTTAAAAACACTACATCTTAGAAGAACATCTAATCCAGCATTCAGTTCTGACAGCAAGAAACCAAATATCTGTGGGAAGCCCGCAAGCAAGATCTGAGCACAAGGGTGCTCTCCTTTCCGTTGTTTTCCGGCAAGTGGTATTTGGAAACATTACTACTTCCAGAGCTAGCGTGATTTACACCATTGCTTTAGAACCACAACCAAAGAACATAAAAAGAGAATTGCTGGATCAGACCCAAGGGTCCATCTGGTCCAGAATCCTGTTTCCCACACTAGTTGATCAAATGCTTGTAGGAGACCCGTAAGCAGAGCACAGAAACATGAGACGCTATGTTGTTCTCATTCAGACCGCTGGTCCACCTAGCTGTGTACTGCCTCAACTGACCGGCAGGGTTTCAGGCAGGAGTCTCTCCCAGCTGGGAGTGGTCGGGCTCCAGTTTCTTACAGCACCAACCAGCATGACCATTGCTCTGAGTATTCACTACTGACTTGCTCTCCAGGGTTTCAGGCAAATGTCTTTCCCAATTTTACCTGGAGATTCCAGGGACTGAACCTGGGACCTACTCCACTGCCCAGTAAGCTAATGGAACCCAGAGAGCGTTGCCATGACCGGATATTGATCAGCTTATGATAACATAGAGGTGGACTTCTTCACAGCAGTGTTCTGGAATGCCCTCCCTGCTGAGATACAAGAAGCCCCATCAGTGTTGGCATCTCACCGGCTTCTGAAGAAGCCCTTGTTAAGGCACACATTCCCTTGAATTGAACTTGTGATTTTATTTTCCCATGCTGGCAAACAAACAGCACCTTCCTCTTCTTGTGCCAAGAAGCCACAGGAGCTGAAAGCAAAATTTCATCTTAACCTTCCCTTTCCTGTTCTTGCAGGCATAAACCATGGCCCTGTGGTAGCTGGTGTGATTGGTGCTCGCAAACCACAGTATGACATCTGGGGAAACACAGTCAATGTTGCCAGTAGAATGGAGAGTACAGGAGAACTTGGGAAAATCCAGGTAAAAAAAAAAAAGTGGGCAGAGGGGCGAAGGAAACCTGTACAATGATTAGAACATAAGAAGAGTCCCTCTCCAAACCCAGAACTAAGGAGGTCATTGTGACTGTTTCCATTGCCTTTTAATCTCATCTACCCTGCCTGCTTCTTGAGTCCCTTCTCCCTAGGAGCAGCCCAGATCTTTCACTGTCCAGCAGGAAAGAGGTTGGGGGAAAGCTGTTTCTTCTTGTTGTGGAGGTTTCCTTGTTCCTCTTTCTGATGTTTGTGGTTATTTGTTTATTTATTTTGCAAGCTCTTAGCAAGAGTAGTAGCTGGGCCTGAAAGGGATGAAATGCTCACTTTGAATTGTGAATGGACTTCGTGTGTTTTCTGTGCACAGGTTACAGAAGAGACTTGCAAAATACTGGAGAACCTGGGATACGCCTGCGAATGCCGAGGACTTATTAACGTCAAGGGGAAAGGAGAACTGGTGACTTACTTTGTGTGCACGGATACAGCCAAATCCCAAGCGCTTTGATTCGAGCAAGAAACTGCTGAGAAGTTCCGTCAAAATTTGTGTCTTGCTGGGCTTGGTTGTTTTTAAAATAACTTCCCTTCCGGAAAGCCTGGAAACTCCGCCTCCTTATGGAAAGGAGCTTATGACAAAAACGAGTGCGGACTAGAAGTGTTAGTACTTGTATCTCAAGAGAAAGGATTGTGGAAAAGCTCTTTACAGCTGTGCCTGTCAAAAGAGTTTGCAGGTGTCCATGTTGCAGATTATTCTCCTTTCCCTGCCATGCAGCCACAGGACAAAGCTCCACTTCTGCACCTTTTTTCATGGATTCAGTTGAACGAATTGCCTCATTAAAACATTCCACTGCCTCGTCCTTTTAGACCTGGTTTAACAGTATTGCAGTTGTCCTTGGACACAGCACCGCCTTGAATTTGCAGCAGTCTTATTACATAAGGCAACAGGACTGAAGACTCCTCTGCCTGAGAACTGGAGATGTCAGGGGTAGACTCTGGGATCAGCTGTACACAAAGCTTGTGCTCTTATCATTTGGTTGTGCTTCCCTCCACCCTCCCACCTGACTTCCGAGCTGCAGCTCTGCTCTAGAACTGGATTTCAGTACCAGGAACTGTTGCACTGCCAGTATTCTTCTCTACAACCACAACCTGGTCCTTATAAACATTTCTGTGGTGGTAGTCCTGTTCTGCTGCTAAACCATACCCGGATATATCATACATATCTTTTTTACTTATGCTTGTGCTATTCCCTACTGGAGCAGAAGACAAGTGATGGGAGGAACTTGCTTATATTTTGCTTACCTGGCTTATATTTTTCTGGATTCCGTTACCTGAGTCTGGAAGCATTCTTGGCCTTGGTTCTTGAATGTGCTTTCCACTCTGGGTGGAAACGTGTGGGTGGCTTCTCCTCATACACCTTCTGCTTGTGCTGTAATTTTTTTTTTTTTTGCACTTCACCAGGTGCTTTTTAATTTCAGCAGCTATTAGTGCCCTACAGCAACATGCTTAACATCAGCTGTGTGTGTGTGTGTGTGTGTGTGTGTGTGTGTGTGTGTAAAAATCCAGATTCTTGCACTTGGTAACCCTGCTCATATAATTGTGAGTAGCTTCAAATACAGTTTTCACCGCTGGCATGGCAGTGCTGTATGGCAGGCAGAATTGGGCGATACACACTTTTAAAATATGGCACAGAAAAATTTCCAGTATCTTCCTCAATTCTCCTGATAAAAAGAAGTATAGTTTCTGGGGATACAGATCTCTCTCATTCTTGTGAGTGTAACAAACCATGGGGCAGCCCATTGGCAGCTACAGTGCAAGTTTTGTGCAGTTAGTGAACCCCTCCCTCCCTTCCAAACTATTGTATTGCTGGATTTCATCATTGGCAAGAGGCTGCCACTTGTTTTCACATTTTTATGATAAAAATGAACAGAGAGGGCACAACCAAATACAATGTTCACCCTGAGCCAGACTTGAACTTTGTATGTCTATCACCTTTTGCTATGCCATGGGTTTTTGCTTCAGTCCCATTAGACAATTTGAGGGGGGGGGCTATTTTTTAATTATTATTCTTTCTCCCGTTGTATGTGTAGAGTATTCAATAGGCTTTATTTCTTTCTAGCTTCAGTGACATTTAGTACCAACTATGTCAGCATAAGGTAACTCCAAAATTGACCACCTGAATACCAACCTATATAACTAACTAGGGGAAGGAGAAATACTATGGGTTTCAGAACTCATTTTGGAAACACCTCACAGCAGTGTGTTGTTACCAGCCACCATGCAAGATCTGTGTGAGGCATGATAATTGGGGAGTAGGGAAAGCACAGAAAGCTAGCTTCTGAACAAAATCATTCTTCAGGTAGAACTTGTTTAGTCTGTTTAAATGATATGGGATTGGATCCAAAGATGCAGAAGGTACAGGTTTCAGTAGAGCCTTGTACAAGAAGAGAGAAACTAAATTGCAAAAGATGGAGATCTGCTTTTCTAGCTCATTGCAGGAGCTTAAGAGCAGCTCTAGAATCTACCTGTTTTAGTAATGGGTAAACTCCTGAGTTGTTTGCAAATCAGGGCCATCAGCTTATGCTCAGTATTTTTTGGGATCCAATCCATACCTGCCATTAGGTGTATTCACAGGGGCTAACCTTGAAACTTTTTTAATCTTATGAAAATTACTTCTGTCTGACAGGCTTTCACAGAACCAGAAACAAACCACTAAGTCTTATGGGCAAGAAAAAAGGTGTAAATTGTTTACAATGTGAAAAGAAGAAACAGTTGTTTATGTGCCCTGTGGGGGGGGGGGGAAGCTTAGCAGCGCAGTGCTATGCATGTGTACTCAGAAGTAAGTCATACTGGGGCAGTGGGTTTACTCTCAGGTAAGTGCACATAGGATTGCAGTCTGACTTTTTGTGGAGCACAACTGAACTGTGTTGACTAGTATGTGGGCATATCCTAGGAAAGCAAAATGAATTGCTTTGCATTGAAGTGTTCTATAAATTTAAATGTGAATACCATGAAACATTTTGAAATTGTATGTTTTTCCCTGTGATTGAGACTCTGTAGAATGCCTTTGGCTCTGCTCCAATTTGCAAGTCACTCTCTGGAGTAATTTAACTGAAATCCAACTGAAGTTTATGGAAACAATTCCAAGATTTGAGGACTGTGACTCTAGTATTTTTTTTTAAGTTTTCAGAGTAGAATGTGACTAACTGTGCAAAGATTTATGGCATTCTTTGCCCTGGATGCAGCCCTGTTGTGTTCATTATAATTACTGTGTAATTAACTTATGTGGAGGTTGAAGTGCCTATGTTTCATGACAGGAACAAAACTCTTCTAGTCAAGTCCTACTGTGGCTTTAGGACTTTTGGAAAGTCTTAGCTGTCTAGAGTAGGTCACACTGGAAAGTAGCAAGATAGGGTAGTCCTAGGTAGGATAAAAAGGAAACTTACGCTATTGTATTTTGTTATAGCATCAAGTTAATGTGAAATATTATAACACTGCTTTCAGTTTTTACTTTAGTTCAAAGGATCCACCTTTTAATCTTTGCAACTATTTGTCATCAGTTATCAAACATCATATGCCAACAGCAGAAACTCAAGTGTGAAATGCAAGTATTAATGTTTAATTGTTTCTGTTCACATTCTACTGCAAGTCAAGGTAACTTGTCTACCTTTTGTTTTAATTCTAAGTTTCCCAGATTAAAAATTTAGGAAGCATTTGTTGCCTAATTGCTCTTCTTTTATATCATTTCAAATTTTTAAAGAAATGCGTTTCAGAAAAGTAAATCTTTAATTCTTGCTTTGCGTGATCACTTTACCCAGGCTGTTATAATGAAACAGCAACGTTACATGAAGCACCTCTTTCCCTCCATTTAATTGTCAACAAAGGAAAAACATTGTGCTGCCTGAGATAACCCCCCCCCCCCAAGCAGGCCTCTTTGATAGTTTCTTTTCTTATGTTACCAGTTTGCTTTTGGAGTACTGTATGTTCAAGGGAAAGCAGTCAGCTGTTCAAGTCTAAGGCTGCTGCCCTGTGTGCATCTCTACTCACATTCAGCAGAATCCATCTAAACTCAATGAGGCATTGTTATGTCTGATGTGATGTGAAGACTTGTATAGGGTGACTCACTTACATATGCTTCTATATATGAGACCTAGAACTCAATTTAAAGTGAACATTGTTCCCCACGGCAGCCATGATAAGCTTTCCTTTGTCATGTAACTTCCTGTAATAATAAATGCACCATTTTAAATGTCAAATTTAAGGCTTTCTTGCCCATTGTCACATCAGTCCTGTATGACTCAAATAATGCCTGCAGAATAGAGGCAGCATCTAATGTACCAAGATTTGTGTGAATGTAAAACTGCAACTTGCTTCATTCTGCATTGCATTCAAGAAGCATCTCTTAAATCTGTCAGGAAAATAGAACTGGTTTGGTTTTAAAGTTTTTATTAAGAATGCAAATATAACACAAGTATACAAAGTGCCCATGCATGCACTGGGGCAAATCTTTAAAAAAAGGAAAGACTTAAAAACCAGTTTAAACATTACAATGCATCATGTACCAGCAACTGGTTCACATTCATTTCCAATGCGAACAGGAGCTTTTGGCGGTTCCTCTGCTTCTGAGGGAAAAAAGCATTAACAACCTATTACTTTGCTTGTTTTGGCTAAGGAAACAGGTGGAGGTATATTAGCTTCTCTCTATTAATGGTGTGAATCTGCTTCAGAATTGACAAACAGCTCTCACTGCAGGGAAGGGGAAATGTCAAGCTGAAAAGGTGCCAAAGTCAGATTTAGGCACATCTTCCAGCTCTAACTAGTCCAATGTGATAGGTCAAGACAGAAGTCAGACTTTCTCACTGTTTATTTCTTCTGTGGTTTCAGTACCTCTTAAGGGCTAGTTTACAGACTATGGTTACTGTAGTTACTCCATGTGGTGAGCAACTCATGAACCACATCCAGGACAACCGATCTATGGGGACATGCTGAAATTGCACTGTGGCTACTCACCATCTGTTAAGTCAACAAAGCTGTCCATGGCATCTGGTAAAGGAACTGAAATGCCCATCGCTTTACGGATTCCATATGTGCTCACAATATCTCCTGGAGCCACTTGTTGTGCAAGCTCTTTTAGATTACTCGTCACTCTCTCCGCTGGAAAAGTTAATAGTAAAACATTGATATGACTTTATAAGGTTTATCTAAATTCTGTTAATTGCCCCCTAAAAATGCAGGGTTTTGTCATATAAAAGTAGTTTGCACACATTGGTTTTCCATGACCTGTAAAGTGGGACAGAGTTAATGATTTACGATGAATCACTCACCTATCTGGGCCATTTTCTCTACTGGTGCTTGGGAACAAACCACGGTCACTGGCTTAGTACTATATCCCAGTCAAAGGTGGTCATCATAATTTATTTATATGCCACCCATATGACTTGGTTGCCCCAGCCACTCTGGGTGGCTCCCAACAAAATATTAAAAATTTCCCTGAACAGGGCTGGCATCAGATGTCTGCTAGAAGGCAAACATTTGTTTATCTGTATGACATTTGATGGGAGAGCATTCCACAAGGTGGGCACTACTACCGAGAAGGTCCTAATTTGCTTCACCCTGGTTTTGACATATCACTAAGCCCCCAGGAATTGTGGTTAGGGGGCCAGTGCTCGAGCAGCACAGCAGGCACAATCACCTCATGTACAGTAAGCCATGCAGCCCTTCAGACAGTTATAACAATAGGAACAATGAGGAAGTGAAAAGCACTACCTTGTGTCCCATTGCTGCGTTTCTAAGAATGCAATGCAAAATGTATATGACTTACGTTGTGGCTACCATATCCAACCTGCTCTGTGCACTAGCTGCAGAGTCTTTGCTGGCCCTGCCCTGTCCATCATGACTTCAGATAGTTGGGGCAGGGGAGGATTACTTTCATCTAGCTTTCCAGGCTTGGCCCCTCTGCCTGCAGCAGCCAGCCAGGCTACAAAGGAATCCCCTTCAGCTTGCAGTAACTAGCTTTTCAATCCCCGCCAGCAACCACACATCTTCCACTCTTCTATGACATCCAGGAAGGTGATGTCCCTATATTGTCGTGGCAATGCTGCTCCATTTGATAAATGTGATTACCAAGGCAACCACCATCCATTTTAAGTAAGTTACTAGCAGGGCAGAGGTTAGACTAAAGAACCAGAACGTGTCTAAAATTTAAAGGCTTCACATGCCAGGAGCACCACACTTACCCAAGTGCATCTCTTTGTAAGATGGGCCCAAAAGGCAGATCATGTTCGGAGGTGGTTTCGTACTTAGTCGTTCATTCTGAGCGTCTTGAAGCTCCTGAAGCAATTTTGTGGTTTCGTCAAGTTTTTTCTGGAAGACCTCTGCTTCTGTTCAATTGAAAGTGAAGTTTTGGGCAGACATCAGCTGGGCTGGAATGTGCCAAGAGGCCTTGAAAAGCAACTGCACAGCTCATGTCACTCACCTTCTGAGTCAAACTCCTCCACAGGCATTCCAAAATTGGTTACTGCTCTCAGTGCTGTCAGCCTCTCCTTACTAAGAGAGGAGTCAAACCTACTGGGTAGAGCTGTTTCCAGAATCTGTAGATGGCAAACAAATGCAGGTTCTTAAAAATCAAGCAAAACCCAAATTTATACAAAATATTTGAACCAAGCAGTGCATTTGTGGTGAGACTCAACCTTTTCTTCAGATCAAAAATAGGCATCAGGAATGGGGAATGTGTGGCCCAACAGCTGGAGGGCCAAATATTCCCCGTCCCTGCTATATACTAAGTGGGATGGTTTAAACCACTATAATTGGTTCTCTATTCCCTGAAGCGTAGACTTAGAACTACTCCAATATCAGCTGGTCAACTATAATATCTGGGGCTATGTTCCATCTTCAACATTTACAACAAAAGAGAGGCAATTAAATCATTCTGCAGAATCTCATCAATTTCCCAATGAGTCAGATTAGGATACCTTAGTAATACATTTATACCTGGACACCTCCTTCATCAAATGTCTCGTTTACAACAGATATGTTGAACAGGCAACAACAACTATCTTGCAGAATAGCATGAAGTTGTGAAGGCTTAGCTTTCAAAGTACTAAGGAGTTAAAACGGGTTTCTTTATATAGTACAAGCTGTGGCTGGAAAATACAGACGACTGCAATTAAAATCTGACCATGGCACAACAATAAGGTGAACTTTACACAACTTGATTTTAATGCTATGAATGAAAGGTTGCAACACAGAGCTGGAAGTCTATCTCCAATGCTGCACAGTAAAGTCAGCTGTTCCGGTTTTATGTAGAAGTACATAAAATTTGGCACTTGAAACAAATTATTCTAACTGGCTTGGATGAGACCCTTTCACTGCCTAGAGGCTCAATCAAATTCAGAAGAGTATCACCTCCACATCCTTGCTTGTAGCAGGCTTTTCACACAGACATTCAGCTTCTTCTGCTGGCTGCAACTGGAAAAGAAGGATAAAGTTTTCAAGCTGCTCAACCCCTTCAATTGGTTACCTCTGATTTAAAACACTCCAGGATGGGTGCCTTCCAGATGTTGGTTATACTTGCTTGAGGTGGACAGTGAGGGCTTCTCCTATGTAACCCCAGGCTTTTCATATTACCAGTGATACAGGAAGGAGTAACACTGCTGTGGGCCCCATGACACTGAAGGGACATAAAAATCTAACCTAAAGCTGATGGGGTTTAAGCAGCCTGTGCACAGGATTGCAGGCTTAGTTTATAAAACACACACACATCTTACCAAGCTAGTTTTCTGCTAATTAACTCCATTACAGGGAATAAATTTCTCAATGAAAACTTCACCAGTGGGATCCAGCTGAGTTAAATGCTCTGACATAAAAACATAGTTTGAAATGTTTCTAAAGGTATGCCTTTCCTCCAACATGCTTTCTCAAGGAGAACTAATACCTCATCTCATAAGTAATATCTGTCATGTAAATTCTTTTTGCAGTCCAGGGTAATTGTCCCCATGTCTATGGACTCAATGCCATGATTTCCACTCCACCATTTACACTTGGGAGTAGCCAAAGTGTAGTTCAACAACATTGGGAGGCCAATTCCCATCAGCCTCAGCTTGTAGGGTGAACAGTTAAGGATAATGAGAGTTGTAGCCTTGAGGACACTACATATTGCTTCTCCCTGATACAGATGGTGACACACAAGCAGTCTCACCTTTTCAAGTTCTCTGAGTGAGAGAGAATGCCTTCCTTGGGTCAAAACATCCAACAAACTGTCCACCATTACGTATGGGTAGTCTTGAGATTTTGCCAGGAACTCATTGATGCTGAAGATAAAAGCAACAAAAATGCATGCCAATTAGTTTACAAGAAACAATCTTGCAAATAATAAAAATAAAATCGCTACTTACCTTTGAGGTTTTGTTTTGTTCTCTCGTTAAAAAAAAAAAAAGTTTTACAATATCAAGACCACTAGGGATGTTAACTGGTGAATTCTTAAATTTATAGATTTTCCCTCTCTTGGATATGTTTTTAAATTCACATCTGTACCAGGAGACAGACTTGCAATATTATCCACAGGCTCATAACTCGTGTAAATTTGCAGTGCTAGTTATCACTGATGTTTCCTAGAAAGAGTAAAAACTGGAGCTATGTATGTTCAATGCAAAAGGTGGCATTCTAATCAGTCTGTGTACCCTGCACAACATTTGGTGGGTGCAGGAGAGAGGCTGACAGCAAAGGGAATTGTATGTGCAGTGGGGGGGGGGGGGAGAGGAGTATGTTATATCCTAATGTATGCCAACTTGAATTTGTCTTGGAAAAGGCAAGGTGCGACCAGGATAAAGTAACACTAAGCAAACTTTCTACAAATATGGGGTTCGGGGGTGCCAACGAATAAAATATTGGGGGAGGGCCAGCCCCGCCCTGCATGATTGATCACATGATGCTGTGCACCCACACCAGTTGAATGGCAATGCCCATCAACTTTGGGGGGACCCAGCTGCCTCAAATATTTCATTGGGGGGGAGCAAAGCCCCTTCGGCTTCGGCCCTTAGGAGATGGTTCCTATGACGTGGTTACACCTAACACTCCAAATACCACTCCAGCAGGTGCCCAACCCCAGTGCTCATTCCTATATCTCTCACAAAATTTTAGGCTGATGGCGGCAAACTGGAGAACTCAGTTGGTTAGAGAATGGCAGTGATGATGCCAAGCTTGCAGGTTTGATCCCTGTATGGGACAGCTGCATATAGTATTCCTGCATTGCAGGGATTGGACTACATCATGTTCGGCAAGGTAATAAGGCCATGGGCCGGACATGCACAGCGTGATGCTGGAAATTGCGTCTGCGCATGTCCACGGTGCCGGAAATCGCTTCTGCGCATGCTCAGATGCTGAAAATTGCGCCTGCACAGAAGCGATTTTTGGCGTCTGGACATGCGCAAACGCGATTTCCAGTATCTGTGTGCGCAGATGCAATTTCCAGCACCGCTCGGCAAGTCCCCGCACCATGCGCGCGCGTGGGGGGGGGCTTGCCAGGCAGGTGGCTCGTGGGCCAGTAAAACAACCTTCGTGGGCCGCATTCGGCCCATGGGCCGGAGGTTGCTGACCTCTGGACTAGATGAACCTCAGGGTCCCTTCCAACTCTATGAATCAATAAACCAATCAGGAAAGTTGAGACACAAGAAGAGATCCATCCAATTGAGACCCCCAAGGGAAACTTATGTGCGTAGAAAAAGCATCTCTCAGAATCATACCACAATTTAGATTTTTATTTGTATTAGGACAAAGGTTGTAATGTGTGGGATTTAAAAATCGAAATACTGAGAACTCACTAGCTTCCCTGTTGAGTTTGTGTTATTCCAGGAAAACCCCCACATCAAGTAGTCAAAAATAAAGAATACAAAAGCTGCAGTCAAGTTCCATTCTCTTGCTAGTGCCAATGCCAGTAACAAGAAGCACTCCCTCCCCCACCTGCCAATATGTGAACATTTCTAAAAGAGGTCAAAGTCATCAGGATAAAGACAAAAGTAAGCCAGTTCATTTGTTGAAATACTTACTTAAAATTCCCTTGATTAGAATCTTCCCCATAGGTGGAATAGATTAAATCAGAATCATCCTTGCTGATATTTGCAAATGTGGAGTCATAAGCTGGAGCATAAGAGCTAAAGGGCCCGTAGTTCAAGTACATCACTAATGAAAAATAAGAGTCAGAATTAATATTCTCACATGTGTTAGACTGAATGTCCCTTTTAACAACAGATTTGCTCTTCACAGGTGTTTACTGTTTGTTGGAAGAAGAGGTACAGCTTCTTGATTTAAAGTTAAAAGCACTTTAAATCTATTGCACCTGGTCTGGCCAGAGTAAAGAAAGCCTCTTTGGGTTCCGAGAGCCCAGTTCCACATGTGTCAAGAAATGACTGTTGTTTCAATTACAGCTGTCCTAGTGTCAGGCAACCAGAGATGTTAATACCTGGGGCAGGGGTGCCTCCTCTCCCCACTGCCAGCCACTATTTCTTCCAACAGAAAAATGTAAATTTTGGGGAAACACTGAAACAATTGCCATTAAGTATTTCTTTTGGAATGTGCGAAATGCTTTTTCAGAGGTGGTTTTATTCACTCAAAGGCCATGTTCATAAACATTTTATCTTAATAAACTATACTGTGCAAGAGCTGGGAGCTGGCAGAACTGCTGCTTCATTCCCACCTTTACGCAAGTTGCTAATCAAACCAGGAAGGGGATAGTTTCACACGGCAAATGAATCTTTGAGACCATGCTTTCTCCCTAGCAATCCAGGATCACTAACCAGCTTTAAGCCAGAGTTGCTTATGAAACCTGGCTTGTTAGGGAGATGCAAAGCCCTAACAAACACAACAAACTAAGAGCACAGAATGCGTAATTCAGGGGTAGCCAATGAGGTGTCCTCCAGATACTACAACTCCTACCAGCCCCAGTCTGCCTAGTATTGCCACAATTTTGACCAATCCCATCCATCTAGGTTGTGCAAGTCTTGTGCCTGAACCTATCCACTTTTACCTTGCACGACTAGGTTGTTAAATTCATACCACACCAGCGCTACATTCAATAACAACTGGTTTATTAAAACTGGCATTTCTATTAATTGCTTGTCAACCCAGATTCAACCAGCATGCATGCCCAAAGAAAACTGCTTTTGGAAATCCAAATTGGTTTAGCAGGTACATATGTGGCTATATGTAGTGCCCCAACTAACATATGAGATAGACTCATGACATGCAAACCGAGAGATGTCAAGCCTTTATTTGTCATAATTGTGATGATTGTGGCGTACAGCTGATGAAAACCTCAAATTCACAATCTCAGAAAATTAGAATATTAAATGAAATCATCAAAACAAGGATTACAAATAGAAAAATAGTGGACCTCTGAAAAGTAGAAGCATGCATATGTACTCAGTACTTGGTTTGGGCCCCTTTTGCATCAATTACTGCCGCAATGGGGTGTGGCATGGATGCTATCAGGCTGTGGCACTGCTGAGGTGTTATGGAAGACCAGGATGCTTCAATAGTGGCCTTCAGCTCTTCTGCATTGCTCGGTCTCATATCTCTCATCTTTTTCTTGACAATGCCCCATAGATTCTCTATGGGGTTCAGGTCAGGCGAGTTTGCTGGCCAAGCAAGCACAGTAATCCCATGGGCATTGAACCAGGCTTTGGTACTTTTGGTAGTGTGGGTGGGTGCCAAGTCCTGCTGGAAAATGAAGTCAGCATCCCCATAAAGCTCATCTGTGGAAGGAAGCATGAAATGCTCCAAAATCTCCTGGTAAGACGGCTGCGTTGACCCTGGACTTAATAAAGCACAGTAGACCAACACCAGCAGATGACATGGCTCCCCAAATCAACACAGACTGTGGAAACTTCACACTGGACTTCAAGCATCTGGCATTGTGTGCCTCCCCATTCTTCCTCCAGACTCTGGGTCCTTGGTTTCCAAATGAGATGCAAAAGTTGCTCTCATCAGAAAAGAGGACTTGAGACCACTGAGCAACAGACCAGTTCTTTTTTTCTGTAGCCCAGGTAAGACGCTTCTGACGTTGTATCTTGTTCAGGAGTGGCTTGACAAGAGGAATACGACATCTGAAGCCCATCTCCAGGATCTGTCTGTGTGTGGTGGCTCTGGATGCACTAACTCCAGCCTCAGTCCACTCCTTGTGAAAGTCCCCAACACGTTTGAATGGTCCTTTCCTGACGATCCTCTCCAGGCTGCAGTCATCCCTGCTGCTTGTGCACCTTTTTCTTCCACATTTCCCCCTTCCGCATAACGTTCCATTAATGTGCTTTGATACAGCACTTTGGGAACATCCAACTTCTTCCGCAATTACCTTTTGAGGCTTTCCCTCCTTATGGAGGGTCGCAATGATGGGTTTCTGCACAGCTGTCAGGTCAGCAGCCTTCCCCATGATTGTGATTCCTACTGACCCAGACTGGGAGACCATTTAAAAGCTCAGGAACCCTTTGGAAGTGTTATGGATTGAGTAGCTACTGCACCTTTTCACAATATTCTAATTTTCTGAGATTGTGAATTTGGGGTTTTCATCAGCTGTACGCCACAATCATCACAATTATGACAAATAAAGGCTTGACATCTCTCGCTTTGCATGTCATGAGTCTATCTCATATGTTAGTTTCACCTTTTAAGTTGAATTCCTGAAATAAATGAACTTTTCCACGATATTCTAATTTTTTAAGTATCACCTGTAGTAAAATGTGGCAAGGGCTACAGGTCACTCCATCAGTGGTTCATAACTGACCTAAGTAATTTATGCCAGCCTTGTTGCATTCAAGGGCACCACTAAGCATAGATTAGAAGTCATACTTACCAGGAGTAACTTTGTTTCTTTTGTCTTCTTTGAACCCTTGTAACATATTTACACCTGACTGCAGTCTTCCAGCTGTGACACCCAACTTTGCAGAGCCATGTCCTAGTTCTACCACTCAAGAGATGAACAAAAAGAAAGTTATAGGACTTAAGTTAGCCACATGCATACAACACCTCTCTTCTGAGTATTTACTAGGTTTTTCTAAAGCCTTTGTGAGCATAAACACTGAAAAATGGTCCCTTAAAAACACCTTTGTCTTGGATTAAACTACAGTGGTACCTCTGGTTATGTACTTAATTCGTTCCGGAGGTCTGTTCTTAACCTGAAACTGTTCTTAACCTGAAGACCACTTTAGCTAATGAGACCTCCCGCTGCCACTGCGCTGCCAGAGCACGATTTCTGTTCTTATCCTGAAGCAAAGTTCTTAACCTGAAGCGTTATTTCTGGGTTAGCGGAGTATGTAACCTGAAGCGTATGTAACCCAAGGTACCACTGTATAAGTCATAAAAATGCACTAAGGAAGAAAAAGGTAGTTGTAATAATGACCCTAAAACAGAAATGTCCACGCCAATCCATTTTTATTTACTTAATTGAGCAGGTGAAGGCAGGGAACTGAATTTGGGACCTTATGCATAGAAATTATTAAGCTATATTGCAAGGATGGGAAACCTGAGACCCACCAGATGGCTCAGGACTACAAATCCATTCATCCCTGAGCTCTGGGCATACTGGGTGGGAAGTGAAACAACATCTGGGCAGGCACAGGTCCCCCATCTCTGCTAGATAAGGAATCATGCTTCTGGAAGGCATTCGTTTAAAAATGCCATGGAATATTCCAAGATGTTAGGTCATTATTCCCTAAATCAAACAGCATTCTCACGAAGGACATCCCATTCTGACTGTCTCTGTGCTAACTGTTCAAACAGGCACCATTTAAGCAGGGACTAGAAGCAACCAGATGCTCAGTGGGAATTCTAAGGAAAGCTAGCACGGGAGGAATGTGGGACAGCCTCAAGAGACTTCCTCTGCACCTCTACTAAGTGTAGAAATCCATCAGTAATACACACCACCAAGGGGAAAGGTTGTTAAAATTACTCAGTGCAAGCATTACCCCCTGTGTTATTTTCTGCTGGATTAAGAAGTCCCAGGGTGGTTGTGCCATCAGGTTTTCTTCTTTCAAACTCACACTGAAATAAAGATCAAGCCATTAAAATGTGTCTTTTGTGCACAGCCTACAAAGCTAGGATGACAGAGTCATACATAATTTAGCAGGCTGTTTTGTTTATTGCTTCAATGAATGGGTATTATGAGACTTTAGATCTGTAATCACATCAATCATTGAAACATCAAATGAAAGGGACTGAAATGTATTTAACTTATGTTATGGTGTTCTAGATAATGAGCATCATCCATATCCTTTTCTCTGTTTACCTGAGCATTAGCAGGTCTTTTTGTTAACTTTCCTCCTGATTCTCTGATGATATGTTCAATCAGTTCTTGTTCCCTCTCTAAATTACTATTCCTTATTTTTTCTTCAAGTAGCTCTTTCTCTTTTCTAGAAAACAAACATACATTAAAAAAGAGACAACCCCCCCCAAAACTATATACATTACTGTACCCCTTCATAGTATATAAGGTAGCAAAAAAAAAGTTTAATACCATCAAATCTAAAACTTTGTTTCAGAATATGTGCAGTCAATAACTGGTAAATTCCAGTAAGTTCTTCATCAGTTTAAAATAAAGTGGCACATTTGGCAGTGAAGGTGGAATTCATTTGCCAGTAATTTGCTTCCTTCGTTGTGGATGTCATCAACCTTGAGTCTGAAAGTATGATTTCAAGCAGAAGGGACTGTATCCAATGTTGTTTATTCTCTGAATAGTCCCACTGAAATTACAGGACATGGCTAATATAGGTCCATTAATTTCAATGGTTTTGTTTTAAGTAAAACTTAGTTGGATACAACCCAATGTTTCTGAGATTTGCCTTATACAACAGGACAACATAATTTGAACCTGAAGTTTTACCAGAGTGCAAATAAGTACAAAAAAAGAGACAAGTCAATTCTGCAATAGGATAGTTTTCATTATATTAAATTGTATCTCGCTATTGTGTTTACTATTGTAGTTTCTACTATAAATGTTGTCCACTGGCAGTTCTAGCAAACCCTTGCTGTCTCTCCATCTCCAGGATTGGCTGAGGACTGATAGGCAGTTGTGTGGTAAAGGCACCCAAGCATGGCCAATCTAGCAACTCCTACCAACTGGCCTTTTCCCTGCTCTGAAGCTGGAAAGACAAGTGGGTGAGTGCCAATGCCGGAAGATTCTGTGCACCATTGGGAAGTAGTGCCAACTGGTGCACACTTCTCCATGACCTTTCCCTTAGAAAAATATGTGGGTGGTGGTGGAATAGGACTGGCAACTATGATCTTTGCCTAAGGCTACCCAAAAATGGTAGATCCCTTAGATGCCTCTGTACAGAGGTATTCCATGTAGCCATCATGGCTAAGTGCTGCTGACAGACCAGTCGTCTTCCATCTATTTGTTTAATCCCTATTCAGAGCTCCTAGAGATAGTTGCTTTCAATGCAGCCTCAGGTTGCCTGCTCCTAATTTCGCTGAAATGAAAGAAATATGTAAGCCCTTTGCAGAGTAATTACTTCTTGAGTTCTTTGCTAGGTGTTTTAAAGGCTCTGAGGTCTATGTCCATGGAGTCTGCATCTTTCCCAAAGCCATCATCATCTTCACCTGACTGGAGACCTGTTTTATCTTTATGCTTCCTGCTCTTCTGAAGGTCTGCCATGAAGTCAATGCTTTGTTTCAAGCTCTGGATTCTTTCCTAAGGAAACAAACCATGCAGGTTTAAAACTTCCTATGCGAGTCCCCCATTTTAAAATTGCCTAATCATTAAGTTACAAGGGGTCTTCAAAGAGGGGAAGAGGGCTGCAAAGCTGTCACAGAACCCTTGCAGAGTCTGCAGTCTTTTTTCCAAACAGAAGGTCCACTTTCTGCGCTAATAAAATATTGTAAAAGCAGTTGTACTAGCAATGCTTTTTTCCCAGGGAGACCTCACAGGAACTCAGTTCCGGCACCTCTCAGTTGGGTTCCGTCACCTCTCAGGTGGGCACCATTGCCATTCTAAAAGAATGAAGGAGGTGTTCATGGTGAGTTCTGGCATCTCTTTTTCTAGAATAGCAGCACTGTGTGCTAGCAATGGAAGAAGATGGGGGGAAAAGCCTACCACAAGCTATCAGTTCAGATTCCCGTTGAGTGTGCTCTTTGCTTCCCCCATCTGCCCACTGGGTAGGAAAGAGGTGGAGAGAGAAAAGGGGGTGTAGGGAAGTAAGTCCCACTGAGTTCAACAGACTTAGTCTCTAATACATGTGTTTAGGATTGCAGCCTTAGTGATCCTTGAAGGAAAGATGAAGCAAGTAGGTAGGGTTCCAAAACAAATAACATGCAAACAATCTAATTTTAAGTTATAACTATTCTTGGAGAAATAAAGAAGAAATAACTACTTATTGAATTAACCCAATGACTTAGCCTTTAGCTAGAAAAGGATGGCCTCTTCTCTATTCAACACAAAATGGAAATATGATGAAACCATACACAAGCCAACAAAACTCCAATACCTCTTGAATTATTTCCTTAATTCAGTTACCTGGCTGAGTATTTTCATTCCTGAATGCAACAGTTTTTTAGCAGCCTTGTAATAAATGGTCTCTGGTTTGTTATAGACCATGGCATTAGTACACATCAGTTTGAAGTTTTCCTGTATCAACAGAAGAAGTAAGACACATAAGTAGGAACTTACAGGAATGTTTCCTAAATATACCTGCCCCTTTATGTTTGGAAATTTGTACTGTGGACAAGATGGCAGGAGCTAGTAATTGAGAACATAAGCACTGTTTGTTCTGCCTGGCCAAAAAAAAATGTATCCTCATGATATGGAGAATAAAGGAATAATGCATCATAATACAGGTGCAAGTTAGTCTACAATTTATTAGCAGGATTTCCAAGTTCCAACCTAGCAACAATGCTTGTGTGCACTGCTGCATGCACACATGCAGATAGGAAGCATTGCAACTCCATGGTTCTATCTTACTGCACTGTTCTAATAATCTCTCTCCTGACCCACCTCTGACTACAGTACTACTGCAGATAGAAGAAAAGGACAAGTTAAGAAATCATTGCACTAGCTGGCAAAAGAGGCACCAGGCCTGCATTCTCTGCCGCCTCTAAGCTCTTAAGAGTGACAGGCTGAGTCTCTGGATGGGATTTGGTATCCTTTTACTTAGATATTAGTTTGCAAAACACTAGGCCAGCAGTTGATGTGTGTTAAAGATGACAGATTTGATCTGAGACCAAAGATGCTTATGACAGACATCTGACTTTACACTTTTCATATTAATGTGCTGATAAAGGCAATGCTCAATGCAGACAGTACTCCCAAGAGATCAGAGGGCTCTTTTTGTCAGGATGACAACAGTAATAAGGGAACCACGTGTGTGTTTTTCTTTAAAATGTGCAAATAAAAGGATAAAAGGTTGGGGCAGGCATTTTAATATATAGTGCTATGTAAGGCAGGAAAGAGGCAAGTTGCATTTTTTTAATTTCCTAAACTTTTTTTGGGAGGGGGGTGAGAGTCAATATACACAATATTTGTTTCAGTAATGCAATTGTATGACATTCTGGAAGAATGCAAGGGATTCTTACTGCTGTCCTGTGTGCTAAAGCTTCTTTCCTACATTTCTCAAGAAAACAACAACACAAACATATTTACATGCTTCTGTGATTTAAGTAGTTCTCTTAAACACAGAAAAACCTCAACCTTATTAGTACAATGGTGAAGAGTCACTTAATTATGGCTATAAGTATTTATTACTCTGATGCACTAATGACCAGGTTCATTTCACATCCTTGTTTTAAATGATCAAGTACTTCTGCTGTTCAGTCTTTTCTCCTTGACACACACAAAAAATTCCCAACACCCTGGAACATGAAAAATGTCTCTTGAAAACATTCACAAAGACTTTCTCTAAAGAAAGCAAATGAACAACTCTGAAAGCCAGATGCGCCAATTTTTTATTCTATGTGTTCATAAACTATGAAAGTGCAGCCCCAAAATGAATAAAATATTGAAAAAACCTGCACAATGCAATTGCTAGTACCAGCAAGTGTCAACGTCTAATCCCCCCTCTGCAGTTAAAACATAAATTAAAAGCACCTTTAGTTCTTCTATGGACTGGTAACCATTGTTCTTGATCTTCTCTTTCATGGTACTAAAATCCATTGGGCGTTTAATGATCATGGAGTAGCCAGGAGCAATAAAGTCAGTCACAGGAAATGAAAAGAAAGCATTTGGATCCTTTCTGTTAAGAAATGAAAAGAAGAGCCCTTTATGTTTCATTTCTATAACAAAGAACAGACAGAGCTTAGTATTAAATAGGAGAGAAGACTCCAACTTGAAAGAAACCACAGAACTGAACTGAAACAAGAGAGCTTTTGCCCTAATAATACAATCTTGCATTTCTTTAAAGTTGTAGAGGTGCTGCCTGGAAGCAGTCTCACCCTCCCTTTTTATTTTATTTTTTTACTTTTGATGGGATTTTATTTTTAAAGCATGTTTGACATTTCTAAACCAAACCACAGGTGCCACATTCTGTCTCTCCTTAGAACACCAAAATGGATTATAATATCAATGGCAGGGAAAGCAATTCTATTTTACAAGGCCGTTGAACGCTTGCAAAATCTTACTCTCACCTTCAATTGAAGGGACCTGTTTAAGACTGGCAGCATTCCCAAAACCCCAAGCAGTGTTAATACATAGAGCAAAGCCTTCAAACATCAATAGTCCAAGCCTCACCAAGCGTAAGTTAAAACTAAGAGAGAAGCCATCAAATCCTCATTCTGGTCCACATGGGTATGCAAGATACCTAAAAGCTACAAAAGATGAGTTGTCCAAGCCAGCCACGAGTCATATATATAACCCAACAGCACTGACTGAGAAGATTGCCACTAGCTTTTGGTCAAGTCCACAAGCCAGAATAGGCCTAGAATCGTCAAAATTAATTTGACCTTCCTCCAGTAACTACCGCTTACTTCCACTCTTTCCCTGATAAACTCCTATATTTTTGCCCTAATGGAGCAATGCTTCATATAATCTGTAGTCAAGTAAATGAACAATTCCCTATGAGGCTAGAAAAGTTCAGATGGGTTAAGCAAGAGAATACTTCAGACAGATTTCTCCTATTAGGAGAACCTAATGCCATCTGAAGAAAGATAAACTTAGATCACAAACCAAGATCCTATAAAAGCTACAGGATATTCCATAACTACTCTAGAGTAAGCAAATTTTGAAACACAACCCATTTATCAGTAACTTTCTAGAACCACTTCAATAAAGATTTAACGATTAAAAGTGAAAACCATTATTAAAGGAAGATGATGCAGAAACTATGCATCATCAACACTAAAAGAACTTGGGTTCACCATGCATTAGCTTGGCAGATTTTACAGTTGTTGACAGTATAGCAACACAAACGCATGTAGAAAGAAAGAAAGAAAGAAAGAAAGAAAGAAAGAAAGATCCAGCTCAGAAAAATTAACGCATTGGTTAGACAGCATTTTCTAGTCTTTAGCAATTTCTACTAGCAGTATCATAAATGCTCGGAGTCTGACAAGAACTCACCTTTGCAGCTGCCTCACAAGTTGGTTCAATGCTTCTTGAAGTGGTGTCTGTTCCACTTCTAGGACAAAATGATGAAAGAAAAATATTAACACACACACAAACACCACCTAAGGAATGCAAAATAGAAAATGCTGTATTTTCAAATGAAGTACTGCTATGCAAGGTAATAAACACATCAAGAGCTGCTTTCTCCTGTTAACAACACGTTTTCTGTGCATGAGGTTCCATAAGCTGGTTAGCTCTCTCAATTGCTCTGATGGGAAGGACTATGCACACTACAAGGAAATTAGACTTTTTTCCATAGGTGGTGGTGTGCTCCCCGATTCTAGTTCTGCTTACACTGTAGCAAGGGAGTTGTTTCAGAGCTACTGCTTCTATCACCTTTGGAACTTCTGCCTTTCTCCCTTCTTCAGCTTAGCTAGCTGAGGTGGAAAGTGAGCCAGTCTTTTTAACTCTGGCTATACCTGCTCAGCAGGGAGATTCTATGGCCAAAGACAGGTGTGTGCCTCACTATCACCCTGTCATCAAGAGAATATGGCCACAGAAGTGTCCCGTCCAGCCATGGGATGCACTTGCCATAACTCTTTGGACCATGTTTGTGGGGTATTACTGACTGTTTCAAGTTTTTCATCTCATAGTTTCAAACATACATTTATTTTAATTTTAGAAACAGTGGCGTATGAAGCATTTCAGCCTATTAAGAAACCTCCTACAATTTGAAAGGAAACTTCAGAGCTTTTCAGATTTGGGCCAATTACATGTTAGTAACAGAGAGAACTAATAGCCAGTTTGGTGTAGTGGTTAGGAGCGGCAGACTCGTAATCTGGGGAACCGGGTTCGTGTCTGCACTCCTCCACATGCAGCTGCTGGGTGACCTTGGGCTAGTCACACTTCTCTGAAGTCTCTCAGCCCCACTCACCTCACAGAGTGTTTGTTGTGGGGGAGGAAGGGAAAGGAGAATGTTAGCCGCTTTGAGACTCCTTCGGGTAGTAAAAAGCGGGATATCAAATCCAAACTCTTCTTCTCTTCTTCTTCTACAGTGCTGCCGCTATTTCAGATTTATTTTGAGACTGATCTTAATTTTTTTTAACTTTCAGGATTCATATTCCAGCTTTTCTCTTCAACAACAAAGCACTTAAGGTGGCCAATGTCATAAATTGAGAAGCAAGGCAGAACAAATCAACTTACCTAACAGCTTAAAAAGAAACAACAAAACAGCTTTTTTTACCTTCTTGTTTTGCCAAACTGCTTGCCAATGGTTTTTCAGGTGGCAAGTCTAGCCTTAGGGGACTCTGACATTTCAGTTCTCTTTCTCCTTCACTTTCACCACGATCCCTATCTCGCTTCTTTTTATCATCCTGTGGACATAAAAATAAGCAAAACTGTTTAGAGAAGTATTCATACCAGTGGTTGGAAATCTCTGATTACAATTTGTTTACACAATGAGGAAATTCATTCCAAGAATACTAAAGGTACACAAAGAACATTACAAATATTGTATGTTCTTTATGTGCTGTCTCCACCTACTGGAAGACACACTAAGTCAGGACAAGCTTATTAATATTTAAAGGATGTGTTCCATAGGAAGCTGCCTTATACCAGATCAGCCTGTTGCCCATCTAGCCCAGTATTGTCTAGCTTGACCAGCAGTGGTTCTCCAGGGTTTTAGGCATACAGTCTTTCCCATTACCTGGTCCTTTTCAAACTGAATACAGTACTGAACAGGGGACCTTCTGCATGCAAAGGAGGTGATTTATCTTTGAGCTATGGGCTAAATTTGCACAAGTGGAAAGCTGCACATGCAATTCTGCTGGTGCAAGGCACCTTTACCCATTGTTTTAATTCCACAGTCCCAACTCAGCCCCTTATGCTGCCGCATCCCAGGTCTTTCCAGAGGATTGAGGAGGACTATCCTGAAGACCAACCTTCACCAACCTGGTGCCCACCATAAGTTTTGGACTACAACTCTCATCAGCTCCAGCCCAAACATTTGAAGGACACCAGGTTGGAGAAGCCTGCCAAAGACAATCTAGCACAAGGAAAATATTTTAGTTAAAAAACAAAACAACTGCTCTGAAAGCTACCTTTCCTTTTCTCTTTCTTTTTTCCTTTTCTTCTCCAGGAACTTGCTTTTCTGCTTTTTTCCTCTTCTTCCTTTTCTTGTCTTTGTGTTTTTCATGGTCATTTTTGTCTTCATATAGGGCTGAATCATGTACTGAGCTCTGAGTGGAAAGTTCCGTGACTTCATTTCCTCCCACCTTTAAAACCAGCTTTAAGGGCTTTTCTACATATTCTAGGAAAAGCACAGGAAATAGACCTGGTTTAAGTATTAGAAATAAACTTGCACTACATACAGTCTAGCCAAATTCAGGTTACAAAAATTCTTAACAATTAAACTGATGAATATACAGCCAAGAATATATAGCTAAGATATATACAGAACCCAAAATATTGACCTAAGGATTATTTTAATGGGGTCAGTTAGTTATTAGAAAAAATTATCTTTATCTGTATAGCCAGCCATTCTACATGCAACCACTGACCTTCATGTAGACCTTAGCTCCATTAATACCTGAATACCACAGCTATGCACTTGGTTTTTGCAATGCTACAATGAACGAACTAGTCAGAGACAGAAAGGTTATAACACAGCGTTTAAGAAGGTAGTGCTAAATCTTGAAACTTTTGTTCAGCATTCATACAGAACACAGACGAGAGCCTTTGGGCCCCCCAATGTTATTGGACTCCCAGCGCCCATCAGCTCTAGATGATGGGAGATTTAATCTAGAAAAAATTGGACGGCTGCAGGTTCCTCATACCTGATACAAAGTATTTCAAGTGCTCAAAGCACTTCACAAAACAATGATCCAGTTCACATATAAAAAGGTAAAGGTACCCATGACCATTAGGTCCAGCCGCAGACTCTGGGGTTGCACGCTCATCTCGCTCTATAGGCCGAGGGAGCCGGCGTTTGTCCGCAGACAGCTTCCGGGTCATGTGGCCAGCATGACTAAGCCACTTCTGGCGAACCAGAGCAGCGCACGGAAACGTCGTTTACCTTCCCGCCGGAGCGGTACCTATTTATCTACTTGCACTGGCATGCTTTCGAACTGCTAGGTTGGCAGGAGCAGGGACTGAGCAACGGGAGCTCACCCTGTCGCAGGGATTCAAACCACCAACCTTCTGATCGGCAAGCCCTAGGCTCTGTGGTGGTCCAGTTCACATACAGCAACAAGCTAAACCATGACTTTGTATGAATGAGCAATTGTGCGAGTTCCTGGAGAGATTGCTGAGGTTCCTTTGCAGCTCCTCTGGTCCTGTGCTGCTGCACTGCTGTGAGCCAAGTCATGATATGACTTTTGTGTTATGCCAGAACCCAGGCTTGTGGTTGTGTGCCCCAGGCGTTAAGCCATTGGACAAACCTCAGCCACAGCTTGTGGTTTTCTCTGCGGTGAAATAAATCTTGAGCACAGTTCAGACACACAAAATCAAACCATCACTGAGCTCACAGCAGCAGGAAAACCAGAGAAGGAGCAAAATGGCTGCAATCCTTTCTCTGAGAAACAGGGTATTTGCTTGTTTGTATTAAACCATGGTTAGTTTTGATGTTTTACATGCAACCAAGGTCATTATCTCCGCAATTTAAAAAAAAGATAAAATATTAATATTCCCACACCACAGAACAGCCACTATAGCCGAAAAAAACATTTTGGAGTGATCATCGACATTTCCCTCCATGCCAAGAAAGTGAGGATAGAAATTTTCTTTAAAATTTGCGAAATTTCATAGGAAAAGGGGTATTAGGGAAATTTCATAAGAAAAAAAGAAGTAGGTTGTAGCTTAGTTCATGGTTCTGCCTTTTCTTACAGTGACATAATGGCATTTCCAAAATCTGGGAATGAACTGAGGTCATTTCATGCATTAGCTGTGTTCACATATCACACTGAACTATGGTCCAGCATGATGCATGTGAGAAGGAACAAGTCACAATCAGTCTCTCTTCATCCCATGTGGCCAAGGGGAATTACGTAAAAATCTTTTTTTTTGCTTTATCTGAACCACGGCTTGTCATTGTGTCTGTAATGACAATCTGCAGTAAATATTTTTAAAATTATTTTTGATACAATCGGCAAAATTTTAAATCAATTACTAAATCATACATTTGGATGGGCTTGTTGCAACAACATTTTTAGTAGGTATCAAGGAGTGTAGCAAGGGTGCCTGCTTAATGTTAATAGGCAATACATTTCAAAGCATAGATGCTGTTGTGCTGAAAGACAAACTCCTAACAGATGGAGAACAATTATTATATGGCACTTGTAGAAGTGCGAGCTCTGCAGATTGAAGCAGTCCAGTAAGCACATATGGGGCAAGGTGATCCTTCAAGTTAAATGGCCCATTAACTACAGCTAGTTTAAAACAAGACAACTTCAAAAGGTTTCTGGAGCTGGCTTAAAAAAAATATCCATAGTTAATTGTAAGTGCAGTTCCCAGTTCAATTGACAGAAGAGCTAGGACAGTCTGTCATTTTCTGTGCGTAGCCAGGATTAACAGATGTCTTTGAGAGAAGGTACTGCACTTTTGAACTGTCTTTGTATTTTAGATATCCTGCTGGTTGCTCCTCCCTTTTTATGCTGTCACTGTTATGAGAATCTGTATTTTATTATGTAATTCTTAGTTTTATGAATTTATAGAATCACTTCAATTTTTATATTGCATAAATATTACGTACTGTGTCATAAGCTCAAAACCAGATCAAAACACACGTTCAACATTCTGCATATCTGGGTAGGCCAAATGTTTTTTTTTCCTTTCCTTTTTTCCATTCATAAAAAATTATGCACCACTTGATTGCAAAAACAACAAGCCAACCCTCCAAGCCATTTACAAAGAAAGGTGCGCCGAAAGGGGTACAGTCAAGGCACCGCTTGACGTCAACAGGCAGGGAGTTCCAATGGGCAGGGCACCACCCACACTTGAAAAGATTAATTTCCTACAAGTGGGACATTATGTGGCACCGGAAGTGGTGCCAGACCCCACAGATCGAAGCGGTGGGAGTGGGCATGAGCGTATATTGGGGCAAAATTAATTCAATTAATTAACTGTTTGATTAATTAATACTTGCAGGTACAGGGGACCCTTAGGTGCCCTGTGAGTCTCCACAGCACATACCTTTCTTTTACCTGACCTACCTCACAGGGTTGCTGTGTGGCTTTAATGAGGAAGGCGAGAGAACCATGTATACGCCACCTTGGTCTCATGGGAAGGGGGGACACAAATGCAATAAAACAGACATAGATATCCCCCACACACCCACAAGAGGAGGAGGCCCCTTCCCCCTAAAAATCTCCCTCAGAATCCGGTTCCCTCAGAGAGCGACTCCCGCCCCGATCCATGGCTTCAAAGTGGATGGTGGAGGACCACAAACACACCAGACGCGCTCTCTCACACACATGTACACCGCACACACAACAGCACCACACAACCCACCGCCCCCTCATTATCAACCTATTTAGCAGCCCCGTGAGGAAGGAGGGGCGGCACCTTCATACGGGTACTTCTCCCCCCTGTGCTTCTTGTGCTTCTTGCCCATGGCCCGAACGCCGCCGCAGCCGCAGCCGAGACGCTCCTTCCCTCTTTCCGCCAAGTCTCGCCCTCCTTCCGCCGCGCTTCGTTTATTCTCGTGAGAGGAAGGCCGAGCACAAAGCGGAGGGAGAGTTGAGCACAGATATAGAAGAAAAATATGGAAGAGCGGCCTAACGCCTTGTCCGGGTGAGCAGCTTCCGCGCTCGCATTGGCAGCCGTCTCTCTCTTTCTCTCCTCCCCGCACCCCGATCCCTGCGGAGGAAAAGATAGGAAGCGAATGGGCAAAACTAGGGCTTGGGCGGAGCTCCGTTTAAAAAGCCGCGTGTCCCTGCCTCGCCCTTCTCTTTATCCGCCACCCCATCTCCCCCGCGCAACAGGGAGCAGTAGCCAAACGCTCGTCCTACTCACAATAGATCCGCTGAAGTTAAGGGGCATGACTTAGTCCATTCATTTCAGTGGGTCTGCTCAGAGTACTCACAGAGACGAGTTGTGCTTTGACAATGTGACAAACCACAGTTCAGATAAAGCCAAAGGGAGGGGGGAAGGTACCAGAACTCGCAAGCCGAAGTTGTGTGCTCTTCTACAACTCTATCTCAATGGGCCCGAATTGAAGGGGAGGGGGGAGAGAAGGAAGAAAAAAGGACAAGGAAGGGACCGGGGCAGAGAGCGGAACTAGTGAGGTGCCTGAGAAGATGAATGGTGTACCCTGGCGGCTCCAGGGCGCCACTACAGCGGCGCAGTCCCCCGTTGAGCCTTGTTCTTCCCCGCTTCCCTGTCCAAAGGTGAGACTCAATTATATATGATAGACGGCTAAAATTATATTTATGTAACATATAAAATTATATATAATCAGTTACCTTGCATGTATATGTGCCTATCCATATTGATAAAGAGCTTTAATTTGTAGGGTTGCCATATTTCAAGGAGGTTCTTTAGTGGTGTATTAAAATCTTATTTTCTGAATGCTAGGTTATGATCATATCAGACTGCAACTGAGAGGAAGCTTGAATTGGGGATAGGAGTTAAGCTCTAGGGTTTCCAAGCGATTTATATGGTGCATTCGTGTTTTCATTTATTTACTTCAAATTTATATACAGTACTTAATTTGTATGCCCTTTGATTGTAATAAAACTACTTATAAGTGCCTTATGAGCAGTTTTCTTGAATTAAGTGCATTGTAAATTTCTTTGAGAATTCTTTAAGTGTAAAGCAATATACAAGTCTTACCAAATCAATTCTGTGGGAAATAGATAAGATTTCAGGGTGGGTTTTTGCTTGCTTGCTTGCTTGCTCTTTCATCTGGATAAGAACAGATTATTTTTAAGTTTTTAGGTTAAAGTCTTTAAATCATAAGTCATCTTGGAGGCTCTTTTTGAGCTGATAGGCAACTCATAAATACTTCTATAAATTGACCCTAGTGTACAGTTTACTTTTCATGAACTTTCTGCATTCCACCCCCCCCCCCTTTAAGCCCGTTCATCCTTGCTCACCTGTGTGCCAATTGTTACATATCTTTAGGCACCTGGCAAAAGCATTCCTCTTCTCCCAGGCCTTTGGCTAACTAAGCAATCTATGTCCTTTTAAACTGTGGGAGCAGGTTCTTTTGTTTCTTTGTTAGTATGTCATGTATTTTTATATTGTAAACCACCCTATGATCTTTGGGTGAAGGGTGGTATAGAAATTTAATTAATATTAGTCATACCACATTGCACCAGAATTTTGGTAACTACCATACTGAGTGCCTTGGCACATACCCAGAAGTGCCTTGTGATGAAAAGGTCGATGTCTCAGGGGTAGTGAACATAGTCTGCATGCAGAAGACCCAAGGCCAGCGGTGCCAACTTGAATAAAATATTGGGGGGGGGGGCTGCCTTGCATAATTGATGACATGACATGGTGCATGTCCACCATTTGAATGGCAATGCCCATTCAGTGCAATATTTTATTGGGGGAAGGCGAAGCCCCCTCGTCCCCTAGGAATTGACTCCTATGCCCTAGGCTCAATCTCTGGCAACTCCACATAAAATGTTCCAAGCTAGAACTCCAGCCTAGAGTGGCAGCAGGTGCGTGGTGGTGGGGCAATAGGAGAGAATATTAAGGAGCCCTTGCCTGGCGGAATGATCAGCTGTTTTCACCCACCTGGTGCCCCTGTGTAAGTTTTGGACTACAGCTCCCATCAGCCCCCGGGGCGTCGTAGTCCCAAACCCTCTGAAAGACAGCCAGTTGGAGAAGACTGTAATAATGCAAACGCTTCCCTGGAACTTGCTGGCTTTATAAGCAGTGCATTCAAGGGGCTGTAGGGTGATCACGGAAGAGAGAGACCTGTACCAACAGAGTGTGCCCCCTTCTCCGAAGGTGGGTCCTCATGTAGCCAGAGTGACACCATTCATGCCCAAGGGGAAGGTTAAAGGTAAAGGGACCCTTGACCATTAGGTCCCGTCGTGTCCAACTCTGGGGTTGCGGTGCTCATCTCGCTTTACTGGCCGATGGAGCCGGCGTACAGCTTCCAGGTCATGTGGCCAGCATGACTAAGCTGCTTCTGGTGAACCACAGCAGCGCACAGAAACGCCGTTTACCTTCTTTATCTACTTGCACTTTGATGTGCTTTCGAACTGCTAGGTGGGCAGGAGCTGGGACCGAGCAATGGGAGCTCACCCCGTCACGGGGATTTGAACCGCCGACCTTCTGATCGGCAAGTCCTAGGTTCTGTGGTTAAACCCACAGCACCACCTGCGTCCCTCATTTGCTCCCAAAGTTTGCAAAAGTGAAAAAATACTCTAGCAGGTGCAGGAAGTCCTGAGGGGAGGACATATAATTGAAGACTGAGTAGTGAGCCTGGAATGTTGAAGGACTGGGAGGTGGGGGGGGGGCAGAAGCGCCTTCTCCATTGTCGGAGCATGCTCGGCATTTGTTTTCCCACCGCTCCCGTCACCTCCCTGCCTCAGCCATTCATCCCATGGGCACGCCTCAGCCGCTTGCCTTCCCACCTTCTTCAACCTCGGCTAAACCGAGGAGAATTCTCGCGTGCCTCACTCCACCAGGGGCGTGCGCTCCAGTGCTGAAGGGGTGCATCTGTCCACCTTCTCACGGCTCCTCCCACCAGTGGCAGAGTTAGCTGCATGGCCGGAGTGGTGGCCATGCCTGAACCCAGGTGGGGGGGGCGTGAGCCATGCGCGGCAGCAGCGGCGCGATCCGCTGCGTGCGGCAACGGCAGGGCGCGCCTCCTGCGGTGCCCTCCTCAGGGATGGTACCCGGGGCGTGCCGCCCACCGCCCCCTCTTCCTATGCCCCTGCGTGCGGGGACTGACTGAGTGGGCGACAAGATCCTCGCCACCCGCTCAGTCAGTCCCCGCACGCTGAGGTAAACCTGGCGCGGCATTTCCGCTGACGGGCTGGATTTACAAGCCTGGCAGGCCGGATCCAGCCCAGGGACCGTAGTTTGGGGACACCTGCACACGGATGTAAACACGAGAATGCTGGAATACTTATCCAGACCAAAAAACCCTTTCCCCTCCATTTTTGTATACGGTGGTTTCCTTTCAACAGCAACAAAACCTGAATCCACTGTAGCAGAAATCTATATCTGTAGGTGACAACTAGTATAATGCCTTCATCGCTTGTCAATGCTAGTAAGAGTGTTTTTGGAATCCAGGTTTTGGATTTCATCGGACAGCAACATAACAAGACATTGTGTGCTGAAAAGCAGGAGCGCTCTCTCTCTCTCTCTCTCTCGCGTCCCTCCCCCTTTTGTCAAACTTAGCTTTATGCGAGAGGTAGCTAAGATCACACATTGATTTTTATTTAGAACAAGGACTTACTGATCTGTACAGGACTTGTAATGAAACTGGCAAATCTCTGAGCAACTAAAGGTTCTTCAAGGCACACGGTAAACGCATGGTGGTCCTGTTTTGTCGCAGATGTGACATGCATTTGATGAAGACTGTCGTTGCCTGCGACAGCTTATGCCACAATGAGTTCAGGAGGCAGGGAGGAGCAGACTGTTGGGTTTTGTTGTTCCCAATACAGACTGCACACACAGCTAGAGGTTTGTGACATTTCTATAGCAGATGCCTACATAGCTAAGCAGGTAAGTTGCTTTTCAGCTCTGCAGGACTGTGTAATGTACAGTTAAGACCTGAATCAGGGATGGCGGAGAAATTAGATTAAGTTTGCATTTAAAGGAGAAGCTACCTGTTTCAAATTTCTCAACACAATGCATGAACTGAAAAGCTGTCCTTCAACATTTGCACCTCTCTGAATTTTGCAATGCTTTTCTCCATTCAAGTGATGTGTACAAAAAAAAATGTATATACCAGGGTAAAGTGTATCTATTAGTGAAAATATCAAAGAAAGGTGCTTTGTATTTGGAGACACTGCTTTGCAAAAAAAGAAGAAGTGTATATTAGGCAACATTGCACACAAATAGGTGTTTATTAGAATAAATTCACACTGAAATAGTGGTGAGGATTTCCCCCCCAATTGGAAACTGATACGGGAATGTGGAGAATTGGAGACTGGAAAAATGAGAAACTGAGTGACACGTTCTTCCACCCGTAGGCCTGATATATTCCTACGTCATGCAGATGACCTGTAAAAAGTGAGTGAACATAGTGTGGCTGTTATAAATGCCCAGTGCCGAAGCACCTGTAGCATTTGGAAATGTATTCTTAGCCATTCATTCTGAAGGTGTTCTGCAGGTGCGCATTTTTAACTACGGATGTTGGGGAAACTCTTTTTCTAATAATAGCATTAAGCATACCTAGCAAAGCACAGGCAGGTTTGTTTCCACCACCGGCTGCTGTGTGTGTGTGTGTGTGAGAGAGAGAGAGAGAGAGAGAGGGAGAGAGAGAGAGGCTTCCTTTTCCCATACACTTCTTCAGCATTTCCCCCATCCTCATTGTTCGCATTTTAGGTTGGAGTACTATGGAGTTTCAAATCCCATTTGCAAACAAACGGCGAGTCATTAGCCATGAAGAAACGGAGATTATTGTGAAGGGTGGGAGAGGTGGGGTGCGTGGAATGTAATCCTGCTTCATTCTCTCGCAGCCATGAATAACCGATACACATGTCTTTCCACCGTGGAAGTTATGCGATTAACGGAAGCCATTCTGTCGGCTGAGTTGCCACTTTCAGTGGATGCCTACCATCAATCTGCATCTTGTGTAATCGATTCCCCCCCCTTTTTTCTTTTTGCAAAAAAAGAAAATCAAAACCAGAGCTTGCCTTAGGAATTAGGATCTCCTGAATTGGGCCCATAGAGTCACAATGTTAGTGGGACCTCGAAGATCGGCTAATCCAGTAACCCAACCCGTACAGGAGACCTGCTGATCTAGCACACCTCCCATCAGCCCTAGCAAGCATGGCCAGTGGCCACAGACGATAGGAGTTGTAGTTCAGCAAAATCTAGAAGGCCAAAAGTCCCCCAATACCTGCTTTATGATATTAAGCCCCTGTTTAGAAACAGTCTAAAATACACTTGCAAAACAAATGGAGGGAGGAAACCCATATGAAGCATTATATTCATGACTGGCGAGATGTTATGAGATGGCTGACCAAACATAAGTAGTGCCTCAGTGGGAGTCTTGTTTATCTTTATTTTTTTTAAGAACCCACCTTCCTCACTGTACAGCTCCTCTGTCTCATTTGTGTCTCTAGAGGATGCCGGTGAATGGCCTCCTATCTCCTTATTCTTCCATCCACTTGGTGGTGTAATATGCAAAGGAAAAATGGACCCGTCACATTCAGCATTTCTGCATTAATGAAATGTGGATTTCTATTTCAGATAATGTAACTTGCTGGATTATTTAATAACCCTGGAACTTGTTAAGAGCTCGGCTAAGCTGCTGAGTTATTAAAGTGGGAAGAAATAGTCTTTCAAACAGTTGTTTTATGAGGAGTCTCTGTAGTCGTTGGCTTTGAGTTTATCCAGTGATAAAGCTATTTGCTAAGGTTGCCGTTTTACTTCATTATGGCATAATCAGTTATTTGGGAAATAATAGAGAAATCAAAACTTTTTTATATTAAAAAGTTAGAGATTAAAAAAACCACATTTTGCCTATTTATTTCTCAGCGTTCATAAGCTGTGCTAAGAGGAGAGGGTTCAAAGATGGAAGCCACACCTTCTGCTCAGGAAACTCTAAACCAGTTCAGAGGTGTACCTAGGCTCCCTGGGACCCCTGACCAAGGAGCAGTATCTGCATCCCAATCCCTTGCGCCCTTGGCAATCGCCAGCTTGTCCTTCACAATTTTTGTGCCCTCTTGGACCTGCATCCTTGGCGGGGGCCAACCTGACCAACCCCTAGGTACATCCCTGCCAGTTGCACAGGTAGTTCAGGTGGTCAGGGCATGATGCTAATAACATCAACGTGGCAGGCTCAATCTCCAAGTGGGTGGGAATGTGCAGGCTCTCCTTCCAAGGGAGGCAGAGGAACAGAGGAGGCTACATAACGCCATCAAACCATTGGTCCATCTTGCTTAGTATTGTCTCCATCGGGGTAGCCAACATTGCACCCTCCAGATGTTGTTGGACACCAACTCCCAGCATCTCCAATTGATATTTCCAAGGGTCAGGGGTGGTGGTAGTTCGAGTCCAACAGCAACTGGAGGGCACCCTGGTCTACACCTACGGGCAATGGCTTTCCAGGGTCTCAGACAGGGGTCTTTCCCAGTCCCACCTGGGGAGGACAGAGATTAAACCTAGAACCTTCTTCATGGAAATAGTGTGCTATGAACTGTGAGTCTTCTCCAGAGAGGCATAGTTTAGTGGTGGATAACACTGCCAAATTCTGTTCAAAAACAGAACAGCTTTACACCTTTTACTCTCTAGGTAAGTGGAATATTTTTTCATGCCCAGGGCAGTTTTATTTTTAAAATTCTAATATGGGGAAGCATTCAGACATATGGTCCCTCAACTGCCGTCTCAAATGTAAAACTCAGCAAAAGCTAAGCCATATGACTCTCTTGATCACCAGCAACACAAGCTCTTCTGGTCACTTTCAGAAACAGTGACTGCTCTATCATGTGCAGCTGCACCACTTTTTGTGCAAATTAATTTATTGAGTTATTTGATAGCTATTTGAAATCTTCCCTGGAAATTGGACTACACATTTACCCCATTTAACAACAACAACAACAACAACAACAACAACAACAACAACAACAACAACAACAACAGCATATCAGACACTAGTATGGTTATCCTCTCTCTCTCTCTCTCTCTCTCTCTCACACACACACACACACACACGGCAAAGTTCCCCACACCTGTGTGCTTGGTAATCACATAATGCAAAATCATTGTTTATGGGTTATTAAACCATGGCTTAGCATTCTGTATGAACTTTGCAGCTTAGCTATGGTTTGTTTACTGGTGACAATATATTGTTGTTGGTTTGCGAACTTTGGTTTGTTTTAACTATAGCTTGGTTTTATGTGTGAACCCAGCATGCTTCCTTAACCATGGTTTATTTGACCACCCCCTCCCAGACTCTCACCAAATCAGTCTTCATAAGGCAAGAACAGCTGCAAAACAAGACAAACTTTGGAGAAACAAGCCACAGTTCTTAAACAAACCATGGCTTACATGACAGCTAAGCCTTGTGGTCTGGATATTGTACACAGGTCCCACTTATGTGAAATTTCAGTTATCCAAGCACAAATAATTATTCCCAAACATTTCTACATGAACAGCTGATTCAGATATCCGAACAGCTGGAGTTTGCCCACTTCCTTACTTGCTATGCTGGTCAATGGCAGCCATGTCAGGCAGAAACCAGGGAGGGAGGGAGGGAGATCAACCAGATCAGGGAATAGGAGAAATTGGGCAAATTGGTTTTTACTTTGTTTGTCTTTTGCCGGTTGGCTGCAGCAGTTTGGGGCAGAAACCATGCAGGCAGGGAGGGAAGGATCAGGCAAATCACAGATTAGAAATGTTTCCATAGGAAATAATAGAAATTGTCAGCTCACCTAATGAATGATTTTCTGGGAACACATTGTATTGAGAAAGCAGGACCTGCGTTAACTATAGATTTTCAATGGGGGCCTGGCAGACTTTTGCATGCAGGCTAAAATAGGGTTAAACATGCATTCACTAAATGGTATGTAGAAGCCCAAAGAGATAATCTGTCAAAAACTTAGATGCATCATCATTGCACTAGTGTGGAAGACAGTCATGCAGTCTTTGGTTGGTTTACATACCAGAAGCAGCGAAGAATCTGAGCTTTGGAAATTCATAGTTGACATTGTAACATGTGTAAGACTTCACCGCAGTGTGAATTCCTTTGAGCGTCAGTTTCTTTTAGAGGGGATTAATTGCCACAGATGCTCCAGGCCCTGGAAATAGCTCTGAACACACCACACAGATTAATTTCAACTGTTGACTCTCTCTCTCTCTCTCTCTCTCTCTCTCTCTCTCTCTCTGTGTGTGTGTGTGTGTGTGTGTAGACCCATGCAGCTTCATGGAGGGCGTCGTTTTGTCTGAAATGCCTTCTTTGCTATACTGTTATTTCTTTTGTTTATGCAGAATGATGCAATTGCATGGCACTCTTCCAATGTAAAGGAAAACAGGTCTCTGCCCCAAAGGACTTACAATCTGGGATGGGACACATGTGGAGAAGGGTTGTGGGTCAGTGGTAGAGCACACACTTCGCATGCAGAAGGTTCAGTCCCCGGCATCCCCAGGAAGGGATGGGAGAGATGGGTGCTGAAATCCCGGAGAGCTGCTGCCAATCAGTGTAGACTATACACTGGTGCCATGGTCTCACTGAGTGTTCTTGGGCCCATGTCTTGTTGCATGCAACTCTGCCCCCCATTTCAGCCATTTGGTTGGCATGTTTGGGGCGTTCTGCAGCACGTTTCCCACTGCACGTCTGCTGTTCTGCCTATGCAATGGAGCAGAATCCTAAAGCTCCTCAGCTGGCAGATCTTCATTCCAGGATTACATAGGAAGCTGCCTTGCACCGATTCAGGGTGTTGGTCCATCTAAGCCCAGTACTGTTTGCGCTGACTAGCAGTGGCTCTCTAGAGTTTGAGACAGGGGTCTCTCAGAGCCCAGCTTGGAGATAGAAATTGGGACCTTCTGCTTGCAAAGCAGTTACTCCTCTTCCCCAAGGACACCCTGGATCCTCTATAATTTCTACAAGCAATCTGTGCAGTCCCCCCTGAAATCTCATCTTCTCTGTTCCTAATTGCTACCCCTCCTCATTGTTTGTAGATCCACAAATAATTGTGGATCATTGTTAATTGTTAACCTTTTAGGGTCTAGTTACAGGTAGGTAACCATGTTGGTCTGCCATAGTCAAAACAAAATAAAAAATAAAAATATTCCTTCCAGTAGCACCTTAGAGACCAACTAAGCTTGTTCTTGGTATGAGCTTTCGTGTGCATGCACACTTCTTGGGGTCTGTTACTTATCATGACCCTTAAGCCATTTTTGAAATAATTATTTGCAGGTGTGAAGCTCCTCCTCACCGTAGGAATGGCATGCATCTATTCACCCCCTGACACATACAACATGGAACCGAGCTTTTAAAATGGCTCGCAGGGTGATTCCACCCTCTTAATCATCTCAGATAGCACTCTGTCACCATGCAGCTTCCCATCTTGGTATAGAGTTTATTTTATATACAGTTGATGGCCATTTTGAGCGGGGCTTCCATTTCCAGCCCCTGTATGTGTTGGTGGAGCACTTATAAGTGTTCCCCACCCTGTTACGCCCTTTTAGTGATGTGTTGATTTATCATTTCAGGTCACTTCTGAGTTTGCGCCATGCGTGTGTGCGCAGTCTCGCACCTTTCAGGCACACGTTAATCGGTTGTTGCCTGTAATACCAATATACAATGCACAATTGTGATGTATTTACAAATATTTGCAATGCATATTTAGAACAGAGGTGCCCTACTTTCCATTCACCAGAAGCTTTCTGATACCTGGATCTTTCTGACCTCACATCAGGGAGCTCCTTGTAAAGAGGGATTAACCGTTAAACCTCTCTGGGAATTGCGGTCACGCGTGTGAAACCCTGTGTGTGGTGCCTACCCCTTCCCCAAGAACGAGACACGAGAGCAGAGTATGAGTTTGAATTGGCCACAACTTTATTCAACTTTTAGAAGTGGGGAACTTGGCATAGGCCTTGGCAGGCAACCCTCTCAGCCCGTGGGCTGAGGATATGCAGGATGAAGAGGTCCAGTGGGAGGGGACTGCAAAGCACACAGCATGCCCTCCCACTAACCTCGGTCCGGGAGTTTGACCTACGTGCCGCCGCTCTAGGACCAGGGACTCCCGTTTTTGCCCTTTAACGGGCCCTGCAAGTGCCGCCGCTTGGGAAGGGAGCATGTAAGCTCCACACACACACCTGATGATAGACTAAAGGCTACCTTGCCCATGCCTAAAACTGCCAAAGTTGTGATGAAATGCTGCGGGGGAGGCAAAACCTGCCAATGCAGGGGAAATTCCTTCCCGGTTCCGAATACGGCAACCATCTTAAGACCACAGCAGCGTCCGCTGACCTGTAACGCAAAATGTTAACCTGTAAGGAAAGTATTGTTAACTTGATGACTGCCACCTTCAGCCGAAACTATAAAGAGAGAAGAATAATTAATTTGAGGGAGGGAGGGCAGGTGAACCTGGAAAGAAAAGGGACCAAAAGGGGCCTGGCTGAACGGCTCAGCTTCTATTAACTGGCTATTGACCCCACCCCCCGGCTGGCTGTCCTTTGTCCTACCTGGCCGAGGGAGGGTCAAAGGGGCCGACCTAAGCTGGTGGATGGCACCTGCCCAGGTGACCCCCGCTCGGTGCCGCAAACCCTGCCCACCTGGGGAAGGGAGGGCGAAAATTGTAGCTCTGTGAGAGGAGGGTCTCGTAACAACTCTCAGCAACCTTAACAAACTACAGCTCCCAGGATTCTTTGTGGGGAACCATGACTGCTTAAGGTAGCATAATGCTGCTTTAAGCGTGTGGTGTGAATGTGGCCTTATTCTGACTCCTGACTTGACTCTTCAGCTCTGCTCCCTAGAGCAACTTCTGGATCCCGGCGGTCCCCCAGCAGCTGCAGTCGGCAGGCATATTAGCCCAAGTTGCCCAGCATGGAACTGGGCACACATAACACAGCACAGTAAGCTGTGATAAACAGACTGTGCATTGCAGCTATTTTGCAAGAAGGAAGTACGGGCCAATGGCTGCTGTTGTTTTTAAGAAGAATTTGCTTTCCTCCCTCAAGTTGCCCCTTTTGATCAGCTTCTGCCGTGCCTATTTCCATGCCCACCAGAGAGACAGAAGGCAGTTTCTCCAGTTTTCATGACAAAGGTCTTGCTATAACAAGGTATTTTGCAGTCTGGGGAGGGAGGGCGGGTGGCGGAGGTGGAGGAAGGATGGGTAAGAGCACTGCTCTCTAGCAAAGGACTCTCTGACAATCTCTCAGCTTAGTTGTGTTGATTTGCAGGACTAGGAGGGCAGTCCAGAGCAGGAAAGGGCAGGGAGAGAGGCGGCTTTGCTAGCGATATCAAGATCAGAGGAATGCAAGGAATGAAAGCAACGGGGAGAGAGGAAATGAGAGAGGAAACCTCTCCAGCACCTCATCATAATGATCGCAACTCCACGCTTAATATTTCTCCCCTCGCTTTGACACAGAAAGCGACAGAACATTTTCTTCCCTCCTCCCTTAGCGCATTGCAACTGTGTTCTGTTGTAGAAGGGGAAAGGTTCAAACTAAAGATTTCTCACCCACAGAATTATACTATCGGCGTTACGTGGCAAGTCCTAACCGTGCCCTTTATTATTTATTTGAAAGTATTTCTGGACTTCTTTATATTTCAAAAATCTCAGAGTGGCGTACACTATGTACAGTATGAAAACAAGATCCAGTGAAGCAAAAATATAAGCTGAAGCCAATAATAAACAGTATAAAACAACAGTATAAAAGCATGGAAAAACACAACAGTATAAAAGCATGGAAAAACAAATAAAAGAGATCAAGGGGATGCATACACAAAAAAAGGGTCTGATCTCTTGGGTCAAAGAAAGGCAAAAAAAAAAAACCCAACAAGTCTTCACAAGATGTCTGAAGCAACAGATGTCTGTGATCGTACAGGTTTATTGCCTTTTACTAGGTGCAGTTTGGAGTCCCAGTAAATTTCATACATCGGTGTAGCTATATGTCATGAGCCCTATGGAAACCTCTTGGCAAGATTGGTCAGAGGAGGTGGAGAATTGGGATGAGACTACTGAGACTGTTGATGGAAGGGAGTTGTTCATCGAGTGACATCCTGACCACAACAGCCTGACGTCCCAATGGTGGAGAGAATTGATGGATTTAGCCCCAGCTCTGCCCACTGAGGGTGTGGTAGACCTGACAACTGAGGAGGCATGCAAGCTTGAGTTGGCCAGTGAATCGGCCTGGCAGATGTAATCCCCAAGGATGCATCAGCAGACATGCCGGTGTGAGTAACCTCAGTCTATTCACAGGAGTGCCCACTTTCTTGACCAGTACCATTGCTTTGGACAAGAACTGCACCAATATTATTGTCCACCATGCCTTCCGAAAGGAGAGCCAAGAGGGCACGTTAGGCACCGAGGCAATTACCACATTCACACCATATATTTAAAGCACTATGATATCATTTGAAACAGGCATGGCTTCCCCCAGAGAATTCTGGGAGCTGAAATTTATTAAAGGTGCTGAGAGTTGTTAGGAGATCCCCATTCACCTCACAGGTACCATTCCCAGAGTTCCCTGGGAAGAGGGATTGATTGCTAAACCCAGGTGTTTAGGGAGAGTCTTCACACTGAAGATGAGCTGTTTGTTTTCAGGATCAAGCTTTGAGACTTTATTGGGGTGGGTGGCACCACTGGCCTAGAAAGACCTCAGCATAATGCAACTCCCTATCTTCCTATCTGGACAGAGAGGTCTGTCTCTCCCCTGGCAGGTTTTTGGGTGGGAGAGAAGAGGACCACAGAGATAGAAAGGGAATGGCAGAATGAGAGGGCGGTAGTGATGGCCTCCTTAGGTATAGAGGAGAAACTAGATTCAGTTTGCATTTGAAGGCAAACCTACCCAGTTCCCACTTACTGAAGTACGCAGAGGGAATACTGTTACAATATGCAAACCAAAACACAGACATCCTTTGAAATTTGCACTTCTCTAGATTTTGCAATGCAGCCGAGACTATACGAAAGGACACCGGGTGGTATGCAGCTAAGTTTTTACTCAGAGTAGACCCACTGAAATTAACAGATTTAACTTTCTCATGCTCATTATTTTTAAGGGGACTACTCTGACTAAATCTTAACTGCACACCACCCAATATACTAAAGTATGCAGATAAATGCAGATGCTAGTGAAAATAACATACACGACTTAGGGGAATTTGCTTTGCAAAAATGTGTATATTAGGAGAAATTCACACTAAAATACTGGTGAATTTTCATGAGGCCTTTTTTTTTTTTTAGCAAATTGATGTGGAAATGTGGAGACGTGAATTTAAGACTGGAGAAATAAGAAACTGAAATGGATAGATTCAACCATCCCTGGGCCTCACCTGCCTCTCCAAAAGGTGACCTCAGGAGCACAGCAAAATGGTTACACCTGTTTTAAACTAAATAAAAAAAATCCTTCCAGTAGCACCTTAGAAACCAACTAAGTTTGTTATTGGTATGAGCTTTTGTGTGAATGCACACTTTTTCAGATACACCTGAAGAAGTGTGCATGTGCACGAAAGCTCATACCAATAACAAACTTAGTTGGTCTCTAAGGTGCTACTGGAAGGAATTTTTTAATTTTGTTTCGACTACAGCAGACCAACACGGCTACCTACCTGTAACTGTTTTAAACTGTTCATCGTATAGATTACTATAGCAGCTATGGCCAGGATTACTGGGGTAGTTGGATGAATGGGTTCACGTTTGTTTTTCCTGGCTTCGTAAGACTGCAGTTTTAGAGATTTGCAAGAGTTCAGGGAAGCTTCCACTGCAAGCCACATCTGATCTGGTGGAGGTCCGGCAGAGTTCAACTGTCCTCCCAAACCTGCCATCTCCGTGGTGCTTCCCCCGTGGCACAGACACGTCTCGTTTACATCTCTCGTTTCCTTTTACTAGCGCGTTAGAGCCCAGTAACAAAGATTGACAGTATCAATAATATGTAAATTCGTCTTTTTAATATCTTTTCTCTCCCTAGGAATGTTTGACATCACCCAGGGAAAAACAACAAACGCGTTTCATGTAGTCGCAGATCAGAGCATCTCTCCCTCTCCACCCCTCTCCCTCCTTTCTTCTCCTTCTTCTTTAAACGTATCAATCATTGTATTCTGACATTGCGAGGAAATGTTGTGATTGGAGATATTTATGTCGCCAGTTATTAAAACGAGACAATTGCAATTAGGCGCACAGTGACGGCTTTTTATCTTCCAAATCATTTTGTCCTCAGATGAAACAACTTCCCTTTCTGCCCCCCTGTACATGTCCCCCCCTTCCTCTCTCTCTCTCTCTCTCTCTCTCTCTGGGTGTGTGTGCTCACGCATGCTAGCTTAAGCTGTCAAAACTGGATTCAGTAAATAGGAAGTGCTGTTCTTCCCTGCAAAAGCTTTAGAAATTCCAACTGAAGTGTTTAATTATATAATTACCAAACAGACCGCCTCAGGTTAAATTCATTAGTGTTTCACCGGGATTGCTTTCAGTGACTTCCCCTAGTACCCTCTTTTGCTCCTGGTAATAGAAACTTGTGGAAGCAGATTGCACCAATCGTTTCTCTCTCTCTCTCTCTCTCTCTCTCTCTCTCTCTCTCTCTCTCTGCGATTGCCTAGGTGTTCTTGCAACTTTTTTTTTTTTTGAGGGTGACACATAAAAGACAAAAAAAAAACCCAAATCAACAAACCTGCCAGCCGGCCATTGTCGCTTTGAAGAAACTGTTTCAATCACTTTGCGTCGTCTTTATGTCAGTTTGCCAGATGGCTTGGGTCTTTCTGAGGTCCTGTACCAACGGGGCTTACAGAGTGCTGTTAAAGCTTCAAAGCCGCTTTTTAATCTTCCCGAACATCACAGGGGCTGCGAAAGTGACTTGGACTCCCTGAAGTCTCTCCTACAAAAGAGGCCAAGCGAGCCTGGAAATGAAAGCCAGATAAAGGGATTGCGGGAATAAGAAACAGAGGGAAAAGAGCAGTGGTTAGTCTTTCTTGTAGCGTTTCAAAAGGAATTCTAAGACAAATTATGGCTCTGGGTGTTTCCAGCCCCCACTCTCCCCCCCCCCATCCCCACCCCACCCTGTAAAGAAAAAGGACTGGTGCAGGGAAGAGATGCTGAGGAAGAATATTTTGACCCAAAGAACCCTTAACCTTGTATGAAGCGAAAAACAATGAAAGCACCTCTTTTTAAAATCATCTTAAGACAGTGTCCCTTGCATAATTACCAGTGTGTGTGTAAAGGAAAGAAGGAAGAGGTTGTATTCTCCACTCACCTTGCCAGCGGCAATGTTAATAATGAGGTCTTGGTTTTGATTTTAGGGGTTGTTATGGGCTGTTTTGGGGTTTTTTTTTTTAAGAACCTATTTCCGTAGTCTGTCTGCATTGCCACACTGAATGATGTTGTCCTCAGATGTTCATGACATTTGACGACGGTTGTGTTTATTCGATGTGGCACTCCATCTGAAGAAGTACACCTTTCTTATACAGATAAAGGGCTGGCTGAGATTGCGGTTGTTTTGGGGGTTTTGCCTCCTTAAAATGCTTAAGTTCATCCTCCTTGCACAAATAAATACTTGCAATGTGTTTTGAGCAGTGAACATGAGCTGAAATGAGAACCTGTGGAGACTGGTTGACCTTTAGAACCGCATTTAATGGCACGCTAAATACTGGTTGTCTCCATGTGAGCTTAACATTTTGGTTGTGTCTGGTTGAGCTAAGAGCTTGATGGCTGTTTGGAAGCTTCCGGAACCCAGCAGCCCATTGTAGGCATTCAGGAGTACGAGATGTCATGTTGTCCTGGTGCCTGCAATGGTCCTCTTCACACGATGAAAGAGAAATTTGCTTTTGACTTAGGAGGGTTGGCAGAGGAAGCTGTCATTTCTTCAAGGAGTGGTTTTCACCCATTTAAGTTAAAATCATGGCACTGCAGAGTTGGAAGGGACCCTAAGGGTCATCTGGTCCAACTCCCCACCATGCAGTAATCACAGCTAATTACGGTAATCCCTGAAAGATGGCCACTCAAACTCCAACGAAGGAGAGTCCACCACCTTCTGAGGGAGTCCGTTCCACTGCCAAACAGCTCTTACCATCAGATAGTTCTTTCTCATGTTTAGTCGGAATATCCTTCCTTGTTCCATTGGTTCAGCTCCTACCTCTGGTGCAGCAGAATTCAAGCTCGCTCCATCTTCAATAGGCCAGCCCTTCAGATATTTCAAGTCAGCCAAGATCCAGGCCAGCATCAGGAACTGGCAGGGTCAGGTATGTGCTGAGGGGGCCACAACCCTCCAGGGGGCCCTGTTGACAAGAGCCCCTGCTCTTCAGTGTTGCACCATGCTTGCTTGACTCTCATTCTGGTCCAGGGCAACAGTTCCGGAGAGGTGGAGGAGGCACAATAGATGCCACTGCTTGCTTGTTCATTGAGTATCTGCCTGGCAAGTGAGCGGGTGGAAACAGTGAGGAAAATGAGGGTGGTAATTATGGTGGTGAGGAAGCAAATTCCCCAAGAGAGTGGGGTCAGTCAGGCTGTGTGACTTCCCCAGCCCCCCCCCCCCAAAAAAAACTAGACCTGGCACTGTATGGCTATTAAGATGCTTTGCTCGGGGTGTGTGTGGAGAATGTATATTTTCGCAAATGTCTTTGGCTACAGAAGATAACAAAGTGGCTGACTGACTATAGCAGGAGCCGTAGTGATTCCATCGCAATCTGCAAGATCTGTTTAGAGTACTATATGGGGCAGAGCAGGGGCAGCTCCTCTGATTGGTGCTGAATGGCTGCCATTTTAAATTTCCCACAGTGCCCTGGAGCAGCTGACATGGCATTGCTCCTGGGCAACATGGGAGAATTTAAACTGCTTTCCACACCTCAGCCTAGAGGCCCAGGGTAGGCATCAGCATTGTTGGGCTCTGTCGGACTGCGCAGGTCCTGTCGCCTTCCCTGCTGCCTGCTCTTCGGGATCTGAAGGGGAGGCTATCCTTCACTTCCTGATAGAAACACAATTGGGGAATGGTTGTGTCTCAGTGGTAGAGCATCCCAGGTTCAATCCCTGGCATCTCCATATAAGGATGGGCGAGACCTTCAGGGGTGGCACAAAGAAGTGCCGGTGAGGGGCACAGCCTGGGAAATAGGGATGTGAAACAAGGAGATTCCCTAGGGTCAAACAGAAAGGCTTGTAAGGCCCCATTTGACCCTCAGGCCTGAGGTTCCCCACCTTTGTAGTATGGGGTAGCATAGTAGGTATCTTTCTTGAGCCGCTTTTAAAATTTGCTCTGTTCCTAGGTGGAACACATGGATAAGTGTGCTGGATCTTGGAATGGGTAGGATGTTCTGTCCTTCCAGTTGTGCATGTGCAGGATGAGGTGACTGGCAGCCAGTTTTGCACAAAGAAGCCATTTCCCACATCCCAGGGCTATATCCTGGAAATGGCTAGCACATTGCCAAGGTTCAGCCAGAGGCCAGGAGTTGAGCGAGGACATTGGAGCTGACAAAATAGAGCCAGGTCCTGGTTGTAAAGGGTCCTCCCCCCCCAAACAGTCTTCTGAGTCAGAGGATGACAATGCAACATCCTTGATCCAGAGGAGTACTCATCTTGCAGACATACTTCTGGGGCTGGTCCTGAGTTCACCTCTTCTCCTGACTCCTCAGTCTCATCCCCTGGATGAGCCCAGGGTCATGGCAGGTCTGAGCCACCACCGGCAGTCACTCCAGCACTGTGACTGCATTTTAATTCATAGGTGTGCTTCAGCTACCAAGAAGTTGGGATAAAAAACATGTACTGGCACTGTCTTTGGGCAAGGACCACGTAAACCAGTGTCACTGGTTCCTGGAACCAATCAATTAAGCCCTTATTGGTAAATTTACCTGGAAACTCTGTTATCTTTCATCTCAAGTATCTCCTTGAAGATTAAAAAAAATAAACCTAGTCATGGCAAAATTTTCTCTTGGAGATAGTAAGAATTAAAAATCCACATGTATTGCATAAAACACAGTGACTGCCTAGTAATGTCTTTTCCGTATTTCTGCTGTACTTTGCTTTCGAAATTGTTTTTGCGGGTCTTGGGACCTTAATAAAGAATGTGTGTAGTGTCACTGGAGCTCACTTAAAAATAATGATTAACATCCAAACTGGGCCATTATTGATAAATCACCAAACCATGGTTTGACCAAAAGGAGCAGGTCTTGGGCACACACAGTCTCCTTCCCTTGCATGCTAAATCAGCCTATCAGGCCTGGTTCACAACAAACCATAGGGTTTTCTAACACTCAGTTTGGGGGGAAATATTGTTTGCTACAAAACAGAATTGGTCTGTGCTTTACAGTTCTCACCTTCAAACAAACAATAGCTTGCCTGAGAAACCTAGCGTACTCAGCTGAGATGTAATGGCCAACTGTCGCTCTACCCAGGCACTTGTCTTTTGTGTCAAATCAACATGCTGGGAGAGAGAGAATATGGACAAACCTGCTTCCTCTACTGTCCCATCGAGCTGGGACAGTTGACCTTCATGAGCTGGAGGTCAACTTTCTACAACTCTCTGTATTTGTGTTGACCAGCCTTCCTCAAACTGGAGCCCTCCATCTGTCTTGGACAATACAACTCCCGTCACATCTGTCACAGCAGCTTACAAAATCAGTTGTAGGCCAAAACATCTGCAGGGCAACATTGAGAAAAGCCAGTGTAGGCTCTCTGTTCCAATATAAGGATCTCCATAGCTGCTAGCCACAATGACAATGTTCTACCTGCACTGTTGGAGGCAGTATGCTTCTGAATACCACTTGCTGGAAACCACAGGAGAGGAGAGGGCTCTTGTGCTCGGGTCCTGCTTGCTCCCTACTGTGTTAGCCACTGTGAGAACAGGATGCTGGGCTAGATGGGCCTTTGATGTGATCCAGCAGGGCTCTTCATAAGTTCCACAGGGCTCCAAGATGATTGACGGGTGGGAGCTAACATGCTCCTCTCCTCTCCCCTGCCTCAAGTGTTAGCACAGAGGAGAAATGCCTGAAGAGGGCTTATGGTTTGTTGCAAACCAGGATGTCAGGAGCAGGTCAGCAATAAAACACCCATTGCGTCTGTGAAGTCAGCTCTTTATTCAAAGAAAACAAAATAGTGCAGGCTTAGTGATCACAGCAATTCTTCCCAATAGGTCTTGCATCAGTGAAGGAGTTTCAAGGATTGGAGTTCCCTGCCTCCTCACTGCTCTCTAAGGCTCCTCCTGCGGTTGCTTCCCCAGCCTAAGGCTGCTTCGTTTTGTCTCTTCATTTCTCTCTGTGTTCTAGGAGACCAAGGGGTAGGGGAGCTAGTCACAGCAGGAGGTTCCCCAGCCTCCCACCAGTCTTCTGCATCCAGGCAACCCATGACACAGGAAGTCCAGGGAACAGTCAGAACACTCTTGGAAGGAGAGAGAGGGAGGTTTGAGAATGGGAGCATGAGGAAAGGACCCAGGTGGTCAAACAATGGTTTGGCTTCCCATTGCTTCAGCAGTATGTTTCAGGGGAAAGGGATGGGCTACGGACTTCCACATTTTGGAACATATACTCCCCTGTTCTCTTTTTCCTCTCTCTTTTTCAATCATCTCATTTTCCATAAGGATGTAATTTGCAGCCCTCTTTCCCCCTTTTTTCTTTTTAACAATTAACACCTTCCCAGGCCGCCCACCCTCCAGCGCCCCCCCCCCCCCCCGGTTATTATACCCACAAAAGAAGCCAGCGTCTCTTTGCTTCCATGCACAGATCCCAAATGTAGGTCATACAGTCTAATAACTTTCAGCCCCTTGCTGACAAAGTTTCATGCGAAAGAAAAGCGAGAAGAAGAAGTCGGGGCGGGGGGAAACCTGGAAAAAGAAACACACAATAACTTGGCTTTGACCTTGCACTCTTCAAAAAGGAAGTTACTTCTGAGCCACAAACATCAAAAAGAATAAATAATTGTTTTTCTTTTTTGTTGTTATGATATGGATCATCTGAGCAGTTAGTGGTAAGCAAGCCGCCTTTGATATGGTTTAGATGCCCTGGTGCTCAGCCCTCTATTTATGTCAGCGTGTTCCTGTTCCCACACCAGGAAAGTAGAATCCCTTGATTAAATTCATATTTGTTTTAATCTTTCCCTGTGTCTGATCTCAAGCTCAAAGATTCTAATGAAAAAGTAACACGTCCTGCTGGGTTTAGTGCTGATGTCAGGCATTCATGTGTTTGTCCTGTTCTAACCTGATAATGCCAGAAAAGCTCAGAACCCCAAACGGCTCAAAAACTCCAGCCGGTTCGAAAGACAAAAGGTATTTGGGTATTTCATGTGGGGTATTTCCCCCACCTCCATACAAGCCACAGGCCTCTTTTTGGTGGTGTTCTCTCTTTTTATATATATAAAAAATGTTTTGTTTGTAGAAGTAGCAAGAAAGGAGGAAGAAAGAGAACCCCGATAAACAACAATTTATAAAATATCAACAGGCCACAACAGGGAGTTTAATTAATCTGACCCAGGATGTAATTTTGTATGCAGGGGACATTCATGTGTAATCTGTAGGAGTAAGAAGAAAAGAAAATCGATGGGCATAAGAAGGAATGATAAGGAAGAGAGAAGTTGTTTAATTATGCTGGCCCTCTTTTGGAATATATATGTAAATGTTTGAGATTTTTCCAGGAGTGTTTGTGTACTCAGTTTTGTTGCTCTTTGCAATTACCAAACCAATTTACGCAACTTAGGCCACATTCACACCATCTATTTAAAGTACTATGATACTAATTTGAACAGTTGTGGCATCCTCCAAAGAATTCTGGGAGCTGCAGTTTTTTTAAGGGTTCTGAATGACTTCTCTCAGAATTCTTTGGAGAAAGCCATGACTGTTCAAAGAGGTATCATAGCGCTTTAAATAGATGGTGTGAATGTGGCTGGGGTCTCTCCAAACCCTACCTGAAGACATTGAGAAATTGAACCTGGGACTTTTGGTATGCAAAACAGATGCTCTACTAGAGGTGTAAAGGCCCAGGAAAAAAACCGTTCCGTCCCCCCACCCCCGTTTTTTCCATGATGCGTTTTTTGTTTTTTCTCCGAAAAATTGAAAAAATTGTTTCTATCCGAGCAAACATTCAGTTTTCAGAAGTCCGTAATAACTGTGATAATGACAGACACAACAGAGTAGATGCAGAAGCAGAGACTGAAACTGATACTGATCATTACAGCTCAGAAAATGATTCTGATTAAATTTCATGCCCATTCATTGAAATTTAGTCCCATTTCCTCCTTCAGTTCTTTTTATGAGAATGTTTTTTTAAAATACTGTGGAGAGGAAATATGAATAATTGTTACTTCTGGATTTTTAAAAATTGTTTGTGGAGTTTTTTCTTTCTTTCTTCCACATAAACTAGTAAACAGTTCAGGAGATTGTTGCTCCATTTGTTACAAATACAAATAAATATTATTTTAAAAGTAAATTCTGTTTGTAACAATTGTTTGGCTACACTATATTTTTAATATGCTAGTTGTGATAATTTTATGCCCATTAAAATTGTCCATAGTTATATTTTATGTTTCTAAAGTAACAGAATGACTTTCAATCTGGAAAAGAAAAAAGAAGTGCTAATGTAGCATTTTTTTTTCAATTTTTCCAAAAATTTCCATTTTCCCCTGAAAAAACACGGGGGAAAACGGGTTTTTTCCCGAGCTTCAAAATTTCCGGAAATTTTACATCTCTATGCTCTACAGATGAGCTACAGCCCTTCCTCTCTCATACTGAACCAAAACATGCACAGGACGACTTCCGGCGGCGACGCCATCGCCGGGTGGTCGAAGGCTGCTTCGGGTCCGAAGCGCCTTGTCCATCCCGGGGGTTAGGAGCCGCGCTACCGCAGCGCGCGGCTCCGGTTGGGGTGCGGGAAGAGCGTCCCGCACCCTGGGCTCCCTGGCTGCGCCCGCGGAGGCTCCGAACCCTTCCCCTGCCCCCCTGTAAAGGGGGAGTGGGGGTGAAGGGACAACGGAGCCGGGCTTACGGGGATATGCCCCAACCGGGATGCAAATGCGGCGGCAAAGCCCGCGGTGAGCGTCTAAGTTCTACCTGTGAAGAATGGAGCTAAAGGAACCCGGTGGTCGTGAGTAAATAATCTTGGCAGAAATCGTGTTTTTGGAACGATCCGGGGGGAAGGAGAAAGGCAGCCTGCCTCCCTCCCTTCGAGCCTAAGAAATTAACCAATTTGAGGGATTGCTGCCACAGAACTGGTTATAAAGTATTTAAAATCGATACATGAGACTGGCAAACTTTTTTTTTCTTGGGAAGCTAACTAGCGGAAAATATCTCCATTTAAAGTTGCGGTGTTTGCGCTCCAGCTTAGGAAAATGGCGACGAACAAAGAGACAGGAGAAGAAATATGATACCCACTTCCTCCTCCTCTGCCAGTATGCTGGGTTTCGTCCTTGAACTGGTATTGAACTCTGGACTAACAGATGAACAAAGGCTCACTGCCTTGAAGGTGGAACTACTTTACAGAAAAGTTAAAGTCTTGTGTGGGGGTCTGAAATGGAACCAACTGCCCACAGAGGAGGCTAACAAAACTTTTGACACTTTGGAAGAAAATCTTGTCAAAGAGCTGAGAGGATGGATGGAAAGATGGAAAGAAATGAGTGAGCTACTTCGGAGAAGAAATTCGCTTGTTGGGGGTGGCAGCCCCAAGGCGATGTCAAGATTTGCTATATCCAGTCCCCGAGGTGTGAGCTCGGGGGCCAGGGACAGAGAATTAAGGTATTTACAAGAAGAAAAGGAATGCTACAAAGAACCGGAGAAGCTGAGAGAGGGAGAGTTGGATACCTCGGAGCTCGTGGCAAGGAGAGCTTTGGACTATGCCTGGATCTGTGGACGTTTGGAGAGGGAAGATGCATGGAAGTTCAGTGCTGATGCCATCAGGAGAAGAAGAATGGACAGAGGGGGTGTGGGGTGATGTATTAAGCAAAATCTAAAAGTAATCTGTTATGGTACTTTGAAATTGGAGGGTGAACACTGTCAACAATAGTTTGTTTTATTATCTGTTTGAACATGAAAAGAGATATTTTAAGTTTTTATGTTATTAGCAGTAGTTCAAAGGACAGAAGAGATAGATTTGATGAGGATGATCTGTGAGGATTTATGAGGATGTAGTATAAATAAAGTCGATTTAAGTGGTTTAAGTTTATAGATTAAGACGATTAAGATTAAGATGAAGATTAAGATGAATGTTTTTCTTTATATATATAATTAAGTTTAATTTTTTAAATGAAGAGGTTAAAAAAGTAGATTATGGATATAAACTCGAAGGTGAAAAGGCAGGGGAAGTCAACTGTCAAGATTGGAAAATGAAATTTTTTTTTGGAGATGTCTAATTAAGAAGGAAAATCATGGCAATTTTTGTATTAGATGTGTAATTGTATTTGTTTAGTATGTGTATAAATGTAGGTGTGGTTAAGGTTGTATGTGGTTATAAGTAAAAATGTCAATAAATTCTTATAAAAAAAAAAAAAAAACATGCACAGGACGCAGGAAGCTTTACCATGTTATTAATTCTGCAGACTATAATGTGCTTCTTTTTGTAGGATTGCTTGTTTCCTTTTTATAACCTTTTTGTTTTCTCTTTCTTCTTTTGATTCCTTTTACTCTCTTGTTGCTTTTGTTCTGGGACCCACAAGATCCAAGGGTGGTTACGGATTTTTTAAAAGTGCAATATTCAAAACATTTTTAAACAAATGCAATCAAAGGAATGGGGTGAGCTGCTTACAGCTGTTCGTTTAACTATTATGAGATTCTGTAAAGGGTGCAGCGTTCGACTACAGCTATGAGAGAGTCTGGAGGGTACCTTGAGTGGAAAAAACTTAAATATAAATTGAAAGTAATTAGGGAGCAAGCAAAGAATGATTACTTTGTAGGAGAGTGGGATGATTTTATCTCCTTTGTTAATGATAAAGGGGACGACAGAGGATGAGATGGTTGAACAGTGTTCTCGAAGCGACTGGCATGAGTTTGGCCAAACTGCGAGAGGCAGTGAAGGATAGGCGTGCCTGGCGTGCTCCGGTCCATGGGGTCACGAAGAGTCGGGAACGACTGAACAACAACAACAACAACAATGACCTATCTCCACATTATATGAGGCTTTGGACGATTTGAAGTAAACTACTCTTTTGACAGACTTAATATATTTTCGTATGTATTATGATTTGCATTTAAGCTGCTCTTGCTTTGCTACGGTTACCTGCTGAGGCGTATTGGGACATTCTCATTCTAAACGACACTTGGAACCAAAGAGTCATTTGGTTGAGGGGGGAGGATTTAGTTTTGCTTGAATTAATTTATTTGTCACGGTGGTTCTTGCCTATGATGTTTGTTTGCTGAGTGAGGGAAGAGTAATGCAATTGTTTCGACATACATTATTGAAGAGATAACTTCCTTGGCTAATGTGTTTACTTATTGAAAACACAATAAAATAATTTCAAAAGAAATGGGGGGGGAGCTCTAATGTACAGAGAGCGGGAGAGAGTCAAAGGCCAGGATCTTCTGCATGCAACGGATACTTCATAATAAAGGTCTCACGTGCACCTCTGTGTGAGGAGGGAAAACCACCACTAGGCAGTGGTGTCCAAACTTTTTTCAAAAAGGACCAGATTTGAAGTGAATGGCTGTGAGGGCCGACCCAAGGGCCCAACCAAAGTTGTTAATCTTATTTTAGGATTGGAGTTGTTGAGCTTTTTATGATTTTACCCCAAAGTTGAAAATAAACTGCCACAGGGGCTGGATTAAACCGACTGGCAGGCCGGATTAGGCCCCCGGAACGGACTTTTCTGACTTAGGGTTTGCCACAAAGAAAGTGCTCTCCAGCATGGCCGTCCTCAAACTTCTGAGGACAGTGAAGCTACCAAGAAGGTTCTCTCTGCTGGTCTTAACACCTGAAATGATCTGTAGGGAAGTAGGCACTGTTTCAGATAACTGGGTCCCAAATCTTAAGGTAAATGCTGATGTGAGCATCTTGAGTTGGGAGGGGGGACGACTGGCAACCAACCCAACTACTTATAAAACAAGGGTGATACAAGTTCTAAATGGCTGCTGCATTGGTTGTTCCTGCCACTGTCCTTGGGGAGGTTACCATTTTGAGAGCAGCGAGAAAGAACTGCAGCGAGAAAGAACTGCAGTTTCCTTAAATGATTTTCCAGACGTCCTCGTCATCAACCTTGCACAGAGACACACATTCGCTTTAGAAATCAGACCGGGATATGTAGGAGTAGCTTGTCTCTTGACAAGCCGAACTACCCAGCAGACACAAACATAATCCTGCCAGGGAAGAGAGGAGAAGAAAGTGGTGGCAGGGAAACTGAAACACAGGCCTCTAATGTTTTTGGCAGACGTGTCTGCTCCTACAAGTGAGCGCGTAGGCAAGTTGAGATTACGGCCTGTGTTTCCAAAGACGTGTGCGGTGGGGGTGATGCTGAGCACGCCTGATAGCAAATAATAGGATTTATACTTGTATCTCTTACTTGCCGCTTTGAAAATGCATCTCTGCAAGTGGGAAAATGCTGAGCTGTACAGAATTTAATCGGATGATGCCAACATAAACTGCTTCTCCTCATCCCCCACGTTAAGCTGGAGGTCAGAGCAGTCATTTCTGCTACTTTGACACCACCAAAAAAATTCATACACAAAAGGAGAGGTGTCTCAATAGCAAGGTGTTTTCCTTTCAGAACTGGCCAGTACTCAATAGGGCTAGGGACAGGGGGAAGAATTTGATTCAGTTCGCACTGAAAGATGAACCAACCCAGTTGGCATTAGGTTTGGGTGAATATGTCAATTTTGGGTTCTCATTTTTTCAGCCCTAAGTTCAGTTTTGTATATATCCACATCAGCTTGAGATTTATTTATTTTAGTATCCATAAGCATTTTTGTGGAACTTATGTGACCCATAAGTTCAGATTCAGGGTCGGATTCTTCCACCTGCTTCTCAACAACCAGTGTTGATCTTGCCTCCGTCTCCTAGGACTCGGAAACACCAGCACAAACCCACCTTGCAAGCTCAACCCACCCTGAGGATTGCCCAGTCTCATGACTACAGCCATTTGCTATGCTAAGTGTTGTGCCTGTCCTGTCCTTTGAAGCAAGGTGCAGGGGACATGTTGCTTGTTGGACTAGCGCCTTAGCTTGCACCTAGCTATGTATCTCATCCTCTTGCACACCTGCTATACCTTGTAACTGTGCCTTGCCTAAGTACCACTCTTATTTAAGCGTTAAAGTCTTTGGCAGAAGCCGAGCTGGGAGCTGGAGTTCTTCTTCTGGCAGTGAAGGCCAGGACACTTGGAAACCCATTTGCTGACATGTACTAAGCAAGGCGGAAGAAATTAATATGTGCACCAATTTCAGCAAGTGATTGTGTGTACCATATGTCCATAGATCTCAAAAATCTTTGCCAGTCTCCTGCCTGTTAATTGGTGCAATCCTGTTGAAACTACCATCAGCATTTGGAACTGTTTATCTATCTCATGGATGAAAGCCAGTGTTGAAAGTTTGCTGCAAGCAAGGATTTTACAATGCTCCATCGCCAATGGGCATCACCAGCAGTAAACCTGAAAGCTTGAAAGGAAACCACACTGTCCTTCTTAGCAAAGCTTGTTAGTTACAAAGCATGCAGGGCAAAGGGATGGAGCCTTATTGCATATGAGTGACTACAGGCTACATCTCTCTATCTCTCTCCTTATACTTTCTCCAGATGAGCAGCTTGGGATAACATCACTAGAATTATAAGATCATAAGAACGCTGCTGGATCAGGCCAAAGGACTGCCTAATCATAAGAACATAGGAAGTTGCATTATACAAATTCAGACCATTGGCCCATCTAGCTCAGTATTGTCTCCTCCGACAGTGGAGGACATATACCCTTGTGCAAATTAATTGAAACAAAGCATGTTTTCTATCTTACTCATAATCCTGTAATCAAAACAAACAAGAAAAGTCAGTTGATCATTATGGTGTTGGAAGCCTGCAGCCAATAGAAAGAATGATGTGCTCACCACAATATATTGAGGTTCTATGAAATAGAGTTATTGCAGAGTTGGAAAAGAGGTATTCTGACGGTACTGGGATATTGCAGCAGGACCTAGCCCACTGTCACACATCGAAAGTGAAGAAAAAATTCACGGCAGACCAGCAAATACAGGTACTTGATTGGCCAGGGAATTCCCCGGACGTAAATCCCATTGAAAATTTGTGGGCTATATGCAGTAATTGCCTCTGTGCTGTACACTGTACAACTACGGAGAAGCTCATTCAGGCGCTGATTCAAGTGTGGTACAGGGATCCGAAAATCAACAATGACTGTTCGAAACTCGTAGACTCCATGCCAAACCATGTTCAAATACTGCTTAAAAATAGCAGAGGTTATATCTGTTACTAATGTATCTGTATGTGAGTTTTGTACATGTATATGTGAGTTTTGTACTATAAACTACATTGTTTGTTTCCTTTAATTTGCACAAGGGTGTAGTCATCTTGGCTAGTAGTCACTGATATCCTGATCCTCTATGGGTGGCATTGTGGCAGCAGACTTTGTCTCCTGTCTATGCACATTCCATAAAACATTTGTAGAGAGTCCCTGCCCTTATAGCTGGAGGGCCTTATCCATATGATTGGGAACCAAACCTGTATACCGTAGTATTCTGGCGTATAAAACTACTTTTTAATCCAGGAAAATCTTCTCAAAAGTCGGGGGTTGTCTTATACGCCGGGTGGAGAATCTGCGGTCAAGTATATCTGAAACTATATTTTAACTGGAAAAGTTGGGGGTCGTCTTATACGCCCAGTCGTTTTATACGCCGGAAAATACGGTAAGTGATCTATCCAGACTATGTGTGTGTGTCCCTGAGAAATAAACATACAATTTATGAAACTCAGAAAATGGGTATGGAGACTAACGCAACCACACGCCTCAAAACTGGATTCATAAGAATTAAGGCCAGAGTGTGGCTTGCCACTCTTAATTATTGGCTGAAACTAGCCTTCCTTCCGAGTGGCCTTGCTTCCCTGACTATTATAGATGAATTTCAGTCCACATGGAAACAAGCAGTGGAAAATATAATAACTTTAGGATCCTACTCAACATGGTGCATGAACAAGCAAAAAACAATATTAAACAGCGTATGGTAGATATAGAATGACAGGTAGACCTAGCCAGGTCCCCAAAAATTTTAATTCGCGAAACTAGAAGATATTTGACTTCCCAAATGCCATACATAGCTAATCTTGAAATAGCAAAACAACAAAGGGCTTTCACTATGGCCCGTTGTCAGGCCCTCCCTCCAGCAATTCAGGAAGGCCGTTATAGGAAGATACGAGGAGAGGAAATGCCCATGTGGTTCTGGGCAGCAGGAAACAACGGAGCATGCCCTTCTTCATTGCCAGTATTATATAGACATTCGAACTTGGCTTATCCAACCCATTTTATATAAGTTTCCTGGGCGTTCAGAACAACACAACATCTCCCTCTTAATACAGGATGAGAGCCCAGAAGTCACATATTCAGTCGCCAGATTTTGTGCTGCCATGATAGATTTCTGACGAAGAATGGTCTATGCTACAATTCAGTCCTAAGCTGAAGGCCCATATTGTTAGATCCACACTTCTAAAACCCACCCCATATAGCTGTGTTAACCGATCTTTTAAATTTTCTTATACATTTTTACTCACCCATTATCTATGCTTAATTAAGTATTCTATGTGTATGCTTAAATCTACGTTTGGTTCTTGCTCCTATTTATTTAATAATTATTCGCTTAGATTCATACTGTTATGCTATTTATTTACCGTAGATGTTTTGCTTATGCTGGTCTATGACTGTAATAAAGTACTTGACTTGACTGGGTGGGTATGGAGACTATTCCCCTTCTGAAACAGTGCCCTGGCCCTATATCTTGCCAAGGCTTCTGACTCAGTCCTGATTCTAAGAACACAACCCTTTTGATCTTAATTTGGCCAATCCTGCCCATACCCTGGTATCTGTCAGTATGATACTCCAAGCATATAGCTCTTCGTTTCAAGAGTTTTGTATGTTATCAAGTATTTCTGGACTTTGGACCAGACACAATTAATGCTTGTGTTGTTCAATAAATCTAGCTATATCTGTTGATCTTAAGCATCAAGAGCATATGTCACACATAAAAAGATCCAGCTGCTGCCACACAATTGGATAGATTTATGGTGCACTGCAGATAGCTCTCTCCTCTGCTTTCTCTTTGCCCAAGACTTTGAGCATGCTTTCCCATTTTATACGCACATAAAAGTTTGTTCTTTAAAAAAGAAATCTGTCTTTAAAATCTTTTCAAAGTGTGTGTAGATATACACATGCACATGAAATCTTGCAAAATCTTGAAAGTTGGTTTCTAAAACCAGATCAAATAGTTCTGACATTTGCTATCTAGCCTTTAAAAGATGTACTATAGATGGCAGTAGTTTCTTCCCCTGGTTGATTTGCTGTAGATAAAGAGCTAACCTGCACCTGTCGCTATAAACACAAGGAGACCAGATTGTGGGAGCCAATGTCCTGGAGAGAAACACATTCCTTTAAATGTTAATCCATTTGGCTTAACTTTTTGTGACTCTTTATTCTTTTAGGAAACCGGGACCTGGCATAAATTGAATTCCTCTGCCACAATCTTTGGAGAGGGAAGGGAAGAGAAACATGCATGATCCTGGCCTGATCTCTTTACTCAGGCGTTTATCATGGTATTCTAGCCAGAGAAGAGGCCTGTAGCCGAATATCTGACTAGATGTTTGAAATCAACATGTCAACATCAGCCCCCCCATCAGTACCAGCACATTGGATGTCCATACCCACATCTAAGCCCAGGGAGTGGGTCCATGAGGTCATTATTTTCATCTGGAACAAGTGAACCAAGAAACAGGCCCTTACTCTTTTAACCAGATAAAGGCAGAGGGCCAGCATCCTAGTATTTATGGCAGGCCCAGCCAATCCAGAGCCTTCACACAGCATGTCTATTCCAGCACATACTCTTATTCCCTTCTGTGCCCGGATTTGGTCTCTCAGGCCCGTGCACAATACATTGTTACGGGTTAGCAGACCACCACCCCCAGCTGATTCCCCTCAGAGAGCCACAGTTCCCAGAGTTCCCTGTGAATAGCAATTAATTTCTAAACCACCCTTAAATATTGTAGCACTTGTTTTATTTTATCTGCTTATTTTATTCATTTCATAAAATCAATCCACTGCTTGATTGTAAAAAGAAACAAAAACCGCAAAGCAGTCTACAAAAACTGTGAGGGGAATAGGGGAGTCTCCAAACAACTCTCAACAGGCAGCACCTTTAACAAACTACAGCACACATAATTATTTGGGGGAAGCCATGACTGTTTAAAACGGTATCACAGTGCTTTACATGTCTGGTGTGGATGTGGCCTTAAAATCCTCACTGGAGTCAGAAGTCTGCTATGAAGCCAGAGGCAGGATGGAGGGATGGCCACTAATTTAGATGACTTTAAAGGAGGACTCATAGAGGATAGGTCTGTCAAAGGCTATTAGCCACAATGGCTAAATGAACCACTAGGCTTAAGATGCCGTATATCACTCAATACCAGATGCTTGTTGGAAGTTTGGTAAATATATTGCAATGGTGTGAAGAAATAAAATTGACTGGTAAGACTGTCGGTTGAAGGGATAAAGAAAACTTTTATTACTCGTGCCAGACAAAGAGAACCTTAATTATAGGTTTTACATGTGGCCAAAATAGAGTCAATACACACACACATGCTTGCTCATACTGATGTTGACTGAACTTGGAGAAGAAGCAGGAAGGAAGTAAAGCCTAAGAGGAAGCCTAACAAGTACAGTGGTACCTCGGGTTTCTGATGCTTCAGGTTACAGACGCTTCAGGTTACAGACTCTGCTAACCCAGAAATAGTACCTCAGGTTAAGAACTTTGCTTCAGGATGACAACAGAAATCATGCTCCGGCGGCGCGGCGGCAGTGGGAGGCCCATTAGCTAAAGTGGTACCTCAGGTTAAGAACAGTTTCAGGTTAAGAATGGACCTCCTGAATGAATTAAGTTCTTAACCAGAGGTACCATTGTAGTTGCTAAAAGAGAAGGAATCGGGGGGGGGGGGAGAGAAGAGATTACCGTAGCTTTCTGTCTGCCACACCCCACTGGTTCAGGTAGTTTATTGCAAGCGTTGTTGTTTCAGTCCCAGTGTTGCTGAGGAGTAATATTGCCTTCATGCCCAGCTAATGAACTTCCTTCCTAGAGGCATTTGGTTGGCTACCATGGAAAACAGGATACCGCACTAGGCTTCCAAGGAACCACGAGGTTGTCCCTAACACGTGTATCTTCTACCCCCAGAAAAACTCACCCTGTACCACAGTCTGTGCCTGCGAAAGGGGAGGTTTTTGTGACTGTGATGGTCTTGACTCCTTGTGCCAAAGCAACCCAGTGGAAGCTCCCCACCCCACAACCCTACTTTTTATTGTTCTGGAGATGAACATTATGAAGAGTTAACCACATGTGAGACAGGGATGGCTTGAAGGGCAGGTAATTAATATCATCTGTCGCAACCTTCTTATCTTGATGGACTGATGTTTGGAGTCATGACCTGAGGACTGGTGGGAGGCGTGACCCCCACCCCTATAAAACCAAAGGAAGGCCACTGACTCCTGTTCTCACACAAAACAGCTTGATTTGTGCGTAAGCATGAGAGTGAATGATATTTTGCACCTCCATCTGCTCCAACATTAAGTTCCTTTCAAGTTTCTTTCAGCAAATGGGGGGGGGGGGGAGAGAGAAAATGTTCGTGGTACATTTATTGTCTTAGATGCTTTTTTGTCCTAAAAAATAATAATATTCCTGTCAGGTGACAGTGATTTTTTTTTTTGGAGGGAGGTCCTCACAAACAGACCATTGATTCCAAATGGCTCCCCCCTCCTTTTTAGTTGTCTACCTTCTACGTTTAATTATTCCTGACATTTTGCCCATCATGTTGTAATGAGCTTTTTCAGAGGAAATTAAAACAGCTTGTCCCTTTGAAAGCGGAGACGTAGCTATTTTTTTGTGTCTTTGTTATCACAACACAAGCTGGTTCCCCACACACGCCCCCCCCCTTCCTCAAAGCATACCTTGCTGTACAATGGAAGCAACATCAAGAATTTGGTTAGACAGCATCAATCTCACATAAAAAGAAGTATCTCTTTAAACACATTTGTTCATTTTTAAAGAGAAAAAAGCAGGGGATATGGAAGTTTTAAGGATTTAGAAATCTTCACCTCCCCCTTCCCTCCAACACCCGTGAGGGTCTGTTTTTGAGCGCAGATGTGATGGTGAGGAACTGAACTGCAGATTTTAAGATAATGGCCTAATTGTGAACAAGGAGGCTTGAATTAACTCAATTCATTTGGGAGGTCTTTTGATAATTCCCTATATTAGCTGGGTCTCAAGCATTCTATGGTCCCCTGCTCATTTCAAAATATGTATCCGCCTTTGATCGTTCGACGATGTTAAGGATAAATCACAGATTAATTACTGGCTGCTTTGAGAGGCTCTTTATATAAGTCTAAGGCGGTTTTCTGGGAGCAGTAGTAGAATTTATATTTTAAGTCTGAGCAAATAAAGCCATTTTTAGTTTCAGTGATTATCATAATATCCCTAAACATGGCAGGATGAGAGATCTGGCTGTGTAAGGATACAGAGCCAGGAGCTGGGCAGCTCATTCACTACTGCTTCTATTAAGGCTTGTTGAAATGACCCCATCAAGAGAACTCAAAGGGTTGGTTTTGCAATATACCACTAACCCAGAAGTAGAGGAGAGAGAGCTACCACTAAAAAGTGAGGAATTATCAAAGAGCCCTCTGGTTTCTGCTGGTTCCCAGAGCCGATCTAGATGTTTACATATTCTGTACTATGAAGGCAATCTTTGGAGGCTGCAGTTAGGAGTGGGGAAAGGAGCAATTGGGAAGGAGATGCTTAGCTTTTTCCTTGACCACAGTTTTTCCTCTCTGAATTTTTGGCACTCCCCCCACCCTGCGCTCGGGAGCTCCTTTTCCCCAAGGGGGTTGATTATGAGAGAGGGGAGAAATGGCCAGCACGTAAAGGGTTAAGTATCCCTTCCCACCAGCAATTTTCTATCCCTAGATTGCACACTCCAGGGGCTGCATGAATAATGCTATGATCAGTGTGCCAGACGCATTTTGCACCTGTCTATCAGCCACTTGCGACCAAGTAAAAATCCCCGGACGCCAGGATGGCGCCTGAGGTCTCCACCATCTGGAGGTGCATGCCTGGTGATCCTTGGATCTTGACTGTTTTCACACACTAGCAACACATCCTGTAGAATTCTATCCACTACGTTTTATCTGCACCATCAGAATAAGTTTCAGGAACCCAAAAGTTGTATTGAAAAATACAGCTTTCCATCTGCCTGGCCCCAAAATGGCAAGTAGGCATTCAGTTTTGATGACTGTACCCTGGTTTAAGGAGCCATTTTGCACCTAGTTTATATATCTGAGTTTCTAACATTTGCTTTGATCTCTTTCCACTCTTGGAAGCAATGTGTGTCTGAATACCAGTTGTTGGAATTGCAGGGAGAGTGTTGTTGTGCTCAGATTATGCTTGCATGTTTCTCACAGGCATCTGGTTAGTCACTTTGAGAACAGGGTGCTGCCGGACTAGATGGGCCTTAAGTTGGGCCTGATCCAGCAGGCTTTTGCTTTCACTGGAACAGTGCTACTGTCAACACAAGTGAATTTCAAGAGCTTAATGGGGAGGGAGTGTAAGAGGAGCCCACCAGAGGACACTATGCTGAGGGCCTGCTAAAACATGGAGCTAATCCTGCCATACAGCTTTACAGGAAGAGGTGTCTGTAGGATAGCTAACATGGTGCCCTTCTGATGGGGATGGAGGTTAATTGGGAGAAAGGGGCAAAGGAGGGAAGATCTGCCAGAATGTCTGTGCTATAATTTGCAGTCAACTCCTGCTGGATAGATTGATCTCAATACTGCTGATAGATATAATGCTCAATGCGCTGGATTATGGAGAAAGCTAGAGAGTTCCAGAAAAACATCTACTTCTGCTTCATTGACTATGCAAAAGCATTTGACTGTGTCGACCACAGCAAACTATGGCAAGTTCTTAAAGAAATGGGAGTGCCGGATCACCTCATTTGTCTCCTGAGAAATCTCTATGTGGGACAAGAAGCTACAGTTAGAACTGGATATGGAACAACTGATTGGTTCAAAATTGGGAAAGGAGTACGACAAGGCTGTATATTGTCTCCCTGCTTATTTAACTTATATGCAGAATTCATCATGCGAAAGGCTGGACTGGATGAATCCCAAGACGGAATTAAGATTGCCGGAAAAAATATCAACAACCTCAGATATGCTGATGATACTACCTTGATGGCAGAAAGTGAGGAAGAATTAAAGAACCTTTTAATGAGGGTGAAAGAAGAGAGCGCAAAATATGGTCTGAAGCTCAACATCAAAAAAACTAAGATCATGGCCACTGGTCCCATCACCTCCTGGCAAATAGAAGGGGAAGAAATGGAGGCAGTGAGAGATTTCACTTTCTTGGGTTCCATGATCACTGCAGATGGTGACAGCAGTCACGAAATTAGAAGACGCCTGCTTCTTGGGAGAAAAGCAATGACAAACCTAGACAGCATCTTAAAAAGCAAAGACATCACCTTGCCGACAAAGGTCCGTATAGTTAAAGCTATGGTTTTCCCAGTAGTAATGTACGGAAGTGAGAGCTGGACCATAAAGAAGGCTGATCGCCGTAGAATTGATGCTTTTGAATTATGGTGCTGGAGGAGACTCTTGAGAGTCCCATGGACTGCAAGAAGATCAAACCTATCCATTCTCAAAGAAATCAGCCCTGAGTGCTCACTAGAATGACAGATCCTGAAGTTGAGGCTCCAGTACTTTGGCCACCTCATGAGAAGAGAAGACTCCTTAGAAAAGACCCTGATGTTGGGAAAGATTGAGGGCACAAGGAGAAGGGGACGACAGAGGATGAGATGGTTGGACAGTGTTCTCGAAGTTACTAACATGAGTTTGGCCAAACTGCGAGAGGCAGTGAAGGATAGGCGTGCCTGGCGTGCTCTGGTCCATGGGGTCACGAAGAGTCGGACACGACTGAACGACTGAACAACAACAACAACAACAACCTGCTGGGCTGAAGGTTGCAAGCGCTCTCTCTCTCACACACTCTCTCTCTCCCCCCCCCCCAAAAAAAATTAAAGGTGCTCTTACCCACCTGGAGATTCAAGCCTGCCATCTGCCACCTGGAGAGGGACAGTCAACATGGAGACTTTGGGTTAGAACTGAAGGTCTGGCAAACCTAAGTGGTGCTTATTCTTTAAGTGCTATTGTCCTTTTCCTGGAGACTTCTCATCAGCTTTTAAACTGAAGGAGCCTGTACTGTTGGGCCTGAAGAACCCAGCTCCTCCGTACCTCTCCTTAACAAAATAGCTTTCTTTTCACTTGAAGTGACCAATGTGTTGACAAAAGAGCCTACTTATCTCAGGGTGGCCTAGATAATTTGAGTGTTTGCTAAATCAGCTTGGGCATTCCAACCCCCCCCCCCCTTTGTGTTTAATTGTTTGTTTGTTTTTGCATAAAACTGCATGAATTGAACAAATTTGAGCTCCACTCCACATTGTGCATGTGCATTGTGGTTCACCAGAGGCATTGTGAAAAGCGTTTGTAGTTAATATCTTTACAGAAAGCATCTATTGAATCGGAGGGTAATTTGCAAACAAAAATGTAAACCTCATTTGTGTGGGATTTGGGAGTTGCTTATTCAGTAAAATGCTATGTGAATTACCTTACTGCATCTCAAGAAATCATTCTTGGCAGAAAGCATCAGAATGGGGCATCTCAGTCAGCGCTGCACAAGGGAGCAATGGCTAAAAGGCTAGCAACTAAGGGTGGGAGATAAATTTGGCCTTGTTCACACTTCTCCGAAGCAATATGTAAACTTTGATGCAGCTGTTCTTCAAAATACTAATTTTATTTCAATTTTGCAGTGCTCCCCCCACAAATGTACAAAAATGCATATATTTAGGAACAAGTGTGCATAAATATGGATGACTGAAAATAACACTTGTATTGGGCAAAATTGCTTGTGACAATGTGTATATTATGAGAAATGCACAGTAAAAATGCCAATGAATTTTTGTGCGGGTGTTTTTTTCACACAAACATTTGGAGAAATGTGGAAAACTTCAGTGGAAAAAAGGAGATACCAACATTATTTATTAATTAGTATTTATTTATTTATTTATTTATTTATTTATTTATTTATTTATTTATTTAATCTATATCCTCCCTCTTCCCTCCAAGGAGCTCAATGTTGCTTATACACAGTTCTCCCTATCCTCATTCAGTCTTCACAAGAACCCTGTGAGGTAGGTTAGGTTGAGAGACAGTGACTGGCCCAAGGTCACCCAAGGAAATTCATGGCCTGATGGGCACTACTAGAATCTTGCTTTCCACCCACTTCCTAGTCTGATACTCTAACCACTACACTGTTGGAGATTCATTCCCCATGTCTGCAGTCATGGGATTGTTGTCTATCACATGACGGTATGTGTTTTCATTCCACAGAATGGGAAGTGACGGAACAGGATGTTTGTATTACTGTGTTCCGTGAAGTGGGACTATTGTCCTTTGTTCTTTCTTTTTGCTGTCTGATGCTAGAGAGAGAGGGAGCCATGTTGCTCCGTGTGTGTTTATATGTAAATAAAGTAGATTAGCCAAAATGCTGAGTTGGTGAGGTCTGTTTACACATGCTGCGAAGACTCTGCGGATCCTTAAGTGTGCTGATGCTTCTTGGTATCAGTCGCTGTGATGGTTGGTCAGAAGAAAGCTTTTGAAGCTCCCGAACAATCTACCAGGAGGGAGAGAACATGCCAGTCGGGCATGTGTCTCTGCCAGGGTCCTACACGTGAGTAGGACGCTCCTGCTAACATACACCACACTCCCTTGGTAAATAGAGGGAGAGGTAGGGAAAATATGATAGATGTGTAGATAGGAACATAGGAAGCTGCCTTTTGCTCAGTCATACCATTGGTCCACTTAGCTCAATAATGTCCACACTGACCTGCAGTGGCTCTCCATGATTTCAGAGAGGGTTTTCTCCCAGCCCTAGCTGGAGATGCCAGGGACAAACATATGCTGTACCATGGAGCTTTGCAACTCTGTGAGTTCTCTGAGTCAAGCACACCTTCTTTCAAGCCTAAATCCAGCTGGAGGAGGAGGTACTGTGAGGTTATCAGGGAAAGACTCTTTGGGTGAATGTGTGCCCATGGGCACTGTGTTAATGACTCCCGCTGTACAAATAAGAAGCCAATAATATAATAAAAACACAGCAAACAGCAACAGAAAATATCTATAAAACAATACAAGTCAAGTGAGTGCATAGACATCTTGAACCTTCGTTTGAAGATGTCACCTATTGGCACAGGCTCAGTGTCACCTGGAAGGAAGTTCTGTTGCAAAGGATCACTACCCAAATCCATGGGTTTGAAATAGGTGGCTTTAGGATTATTACTGGCCCTTGTTAATTCCAAGAGGACAGTCCTCCCCCCCCCCCCGCCCCCAAACCTGCAAAAGTCTTGTAAAGGAGCTAAGTTAATTTTATCTTGTATAAGCATCGCAAGCTGTAAAATGCAAGCTATCCACAACTAAAAATAGAAAACAGCTGGTGATTGTGAAAGGGTCTGTAAGCACCAAGACAGCTGTAATTACACACAGACACCCACCCACACCCACCCACCAAACTCTTCACCAGTAAGTGTGGAGAATGTGTATGCCTTTTGTCACCATTTTTATCTGTTTATACAAGACTTTGCAATATGTACTGAGGCCAAGGTATGAAACTATACCAGTAGAGCTTTTAAAAAGGATGCCGTTTCACACGATTTACTAATAAGCCAGATAATGTATTTTAGTAGATGGAGCTATTTCCCCACACCCTTCCAAGATGAAACTTGGAGCATCTTTGTGGATAAAGAAGCTGCAAACAGAAAAATAAAGCAATTGTAAACATGTACACTGGGACTTTATAGGCTCTGATTCCCCAATGCAGCTTCCCCTATCCGCAGAGGCCTCACAATGGCTCTGGCACAGTAACTGTGTACACACCATATGTTTAAAGCACTTGACTTCTCTCAAAGAATCATGGGAACTGTAGAGCTAGCACCCTTAACAAACTGCAGTTTGCAGCCAAACATACTCCAATAGACGCACACCAGTAACACTCCATTTTTTATAGCTAGGATGACTGCTCACAGCCTCCGCCCTTTTCTCTGTTACACATTGCTGATTGGTTTTTAAAACCTAAAGAGTAGGTGTCTCCCACCGGTGCCGGCCAGACAGTGCTGTCAAGTATCCCGTTTTCCCTGGGATTCTCCCTTATTTCAAGCAGTTTCCCGCTGCTCTCCATTATTTTTTATTTCCCTTAAATTTCCCGTTTTTAATGGAAGCAGCTCCTCCCCTGCTGGCCAGGGACTGGGTGGGAAGACCTCGCCTACTTGGAGAGAAAAGCCTCAGCCCTCAAAGCAAGTGGGAGCCGTTTCCCGTGCTTACAGGGGGGTGTATTCCTCCCCCTGCATCAGCCCCTATCCGTTGCCGCCAAGCCCCTCAGCCGGCCAATAGGGTTAGCTGACGGGCAGAGCCTGGCTGCCTTTGAGCAGCTGCTGCTTCCTGTCCTGTTTTGATGGGATCAGACAAGAAGATGATGGGGCTCCATCGCGCGGAGCACATGGCTGCCCTCCTCTTTGATGGCTACTTGGAGTTTACATTGCTGCTCCGCCCACTTTTGCTTCTGGCTCCGCCCACCACTGACATGTGACTGTCCCCGGGATAGGTGAGACTGCTGATCCCTTATTTTCAAATCCGAAACTTGACAGCTATGCGGCCAGATCCAGCTTCTGTGGGGTGCGCTTTGCACTCATTGGCCTCCTCTGCTGTGCACTTCCCACCACCTGGTGGCTTGTGGGTGCAACTGGCGGGGAGGTGCACAGAGAAGGAGGGGGCATTTTCCGCTTTGCCTCTACAGTCGTACCTTGGGTTATGTACGTTTCGGGTTACGTACAGAGACCCGGAACCCATTAAGTACGTAACCCGAGGTACGACTGTATTGGCAAAATGTCCTTGGCAGGCCCTGGTTTCCATCCCACCCCACCCCACCCCCCACCAAATCTACATTGAGATCCTGGTGGGTAGGAGAGGAGGGCTTTAACCTTTTGGCCTCACTGATTCCAGTCCAGATACGAAGGACCTCCTCTACCACTAGATAAAGAACCATTCATACGTGAATGAATGATGGTCACTTAGTTTGGCCCTGAGTGATTCTATTTAGAATCGAGAGCATCTTAGGCTTCCTCTGTACTGTGCATTTAAAGCGATATCAGGGCGCCATCTCTAGTGGGCCCTAGGGGCCCAAGCACCCACAAAAATTTTTGTTGTGGGTGCTCAGCACACACACCGCAGGGCCCCCGGCACAACTTCCGGTGCCTCGCAGAGCACTGGAAGTCACGTCCGAGGCGTCGTGAAGTCAGATACTGAGGCTACAGGGTGCGTGACGTCATGACATCATGGTGTGCACACTGGGCACCCATAACCTGGGGCCCAAGTCAGTGCCCCTGAGCGGTATCAAGCAGTTTTAAATAGGCAGGCTTCCCTTCAAAGTATATTGGGAATTTTAGTTTGTTAAGGATGCTGAGAGTTGTCACAAGATCCGCATTCCCCTCTGAGAGCTGCAATTCCCAGAGTGGTTTAACAATCAGTCGTGATCCTGCCGATAGGGCCCTAATGAGGAAATCAACTGGGCAACGTACAGAGTGGGCTTGATTGGCGTTATTGATTGATTCTGGTTTCTTGTCCAGCCAGTGACATGTTTTGGCCAGAGACTGTTTTCATGGGTTTGTGTGGTGCCTCCAGTAGAAAAACCGCCTTGGAATTTAGGTCTCTGCCATTCCTCTGTCTGGTTCACGTTCCCCCAGTGTTGAATTCCTAATCCCCACAGAAGTAAAGCTGCTGCCTGCTGTAGCTTTCCTTCTCTGTTTTTGTTTCCTAGGGTTACTTTATTATTGTTATTAAATGTCATTACTTTTCAAATACATTCATGCTTCTTAAATCACTTCACAGAGGAGCCTTTTAAAAATACAAAAAGAAAGAAAGAAAGAAAGAAAGAAAGAAAAGGAACTAGTTGTCTGCTGACACATTTTTCTTTGCTATTAATGCTGGCTTTTGGGGGATCCAAATCCTCTGACACAAGGACTTTTTCCAGAACATGGCATTAAAATATGAAGCCAGCAGTTCATGCACACACCTACATGTGTGTGTGTGTGCGTGTACACACTCACAGAGTCTAAGAAAGGCTAAAGCTACATTATTTATTAGCAGAACCAAGAAACACTGTAAAGCATTCCCTGTGTTCAGCAAATTGCATCGACTAATGCCATATCCAGTTACCTGCATGCTGGAGGTACGTCTTGTTGCATTGCCAAGAAAAGCAACCAGTAATACTTCTTAGAATTTTAACTGTAGGATATAAAATCTGCGGTGTGCGCTTGTTCTTGGCACTGACATGAGAGGGAAAACCAGATATAAAGTAAATAGAGGGAGCTTATTCTGTGGACGCGGCCGTTGTCGTTCACCACAGGCCGGCCATTGTTTTTCACTGTGATGAAAGTTGAAAAGCAGCATCATTAAGTAACAAGGCGTTGCGTAATGATTCTGAACACTGTTTACCCAAAAGGAAGATAGAAGGGCCAAATCTTACACAGCGAAGTTTTGAACTGTTGCATGGGGAGGTCTGTGCTACTTCAGTGTGTAAAATCAGACCCCTGAAAAGTGTGTTTGTAATAACAGAAGAACCTGAGTGGATGGGAGAAGGCTGGATGAGTTGGGTGAAGGTCCTCTCTATGCTGCCTCTGATCTCAGCTTCCTGTGTTCCTAAATAGGCCAGTGATCTGGTGGAATGTGGCATGCCACTTTTGTCACCTCCCCCTACTCTACATTATTTTTGGACTACATTTAAACTTCTCAGCAGGTCCCATTTAGAATTCAGAATGAAAAAACATACCCTCCAACATTTCTTCGATGAAAATAGGGATGTCCCATTCCACAACAAAAACAACTGTTGTTATTGTTGTTATTATTGTTATTGTACTATTTACACCTCATCCACAGCCACTCTGGGCAGCTTCCGACATATATAAAAACTGGACAGATTAGAGAGTTCAAGGACAGCAACAATGGAAAATGCAACATGTAACAGAGAATGGAAAAGAGATACTTTATGGCTATGTTAGAGTAGTTGCCTACCAAGAAGAAGGATACAACCTGGGAAAGAAGAAGAAATAATTAAAAATGTTAAGTCCAGAATTGGGCACAATGGAAATTACAAAAGAAGATGAAGGAGCTGGAAAGAGAGGACTAAGGGGAGGGGACCCGTGAGGGATGGGAAGGAAAGAGGGAAAGGTTAGAATGGCTAGGAAAGGTATGGGGTGAAGGTAGATTTTTTAAGGGGAAATATAAATAGCTGACAACGAAACTCCGAAACCAGAGGGGGAAAACAGTGTAAGAGAACTGGAAGGAATGTATAATTATTTGAAAGGATGTGATTAATAAAAATTTGAAATTGAAATCAGTAGAGATTTAGGCTATAGTAATTAGAAGTTAAGCTAAGAGAGGATATAAGAAGTTGGAGTTGTGTAATGTTTATTTTATTAGGAATAAGATTTTAGGTATATGATGATTAGAATTTATAAGATTAGGATTAGTTGTGAGAAAAAAGATTTTACAAGGTTACAAAGTTACTAAAGAAGATTAGAAATGAACGCAGAAGAGAGGATGTGAGGAAGTCCCAAAATAAGGTTTATAAAGAGGATAAGGATAGATAAATAAGTGTGTGTAAGTTGTTGTTTTTTTGTATTTTTGTAGTTTTTTGTAGTGTTTGTATTTTGTGTGTTTTTATTGTTAAAACAATATTGACAAAACCCAATAAATTCTTATTAAAAAAAAACATAATAAAACACTAAACATTACAACACCTCCCTTTACAGGTCTGCCTTCAGATGGCTCGGGGGTCAGATAACTCCATACCCTCCAACATTTCTCTGATGAAAATAGGGGTGTCCTAAGGAAAAGTGGGATATTCCTAGAGAGGTAAAATTTCCGGAAATTTTGAAGCTCGGAAAAAACCGGAATTTTTTTCTTTTTTCTTTTCCAGATTGAAAGTTATTCTGTTACTTTAGAAACATATAATATAACTATGGACAATTTTAATGGGCATAAAATTATAACAACTAGCATATTAAAAATATAGTGTATCCAAACAATTATTACAAACAGAATTTACTTTTAAAATAATATTTATTTGTATTTGTAACAAATGGAGCAACAATCTCCTGAACTGTTTACTAGTTTATGTGGAAGAAAAAAGAAAAAAGAAACAACTCCACAAAACAATTTTTAAAAATGCAGAAGTAACAATTATTTATATTTCCTCTCCACAATATTTAAAACAAACATTCTCATAAAAAGAACTGAAGAAGGAAGTGGGACTAAATTTCAGTGAATGGGCATGAATTTAATCAGAATCATTTTCTGAGCTGTAATGATCAATATCAGTTTCAGTCTCTGCTTCTGCATCTACTCTGTTGTGTCTGTCATTATCACAGTTATTATGGACTTCTAAAAACTGAATGTTTGCTCGGATTGAAACAATTTTTTCAAGTTTTTCAAGTTTTCAGGGGAAAATGAAGGCTTCAAGAAAAAAATGGAAAAAACAGTTCCCCCCCCCTAATTTTTCCGTTCCCCCCCCCCCGGGCCTTCACATCTCTAGATGTTCCAGGATCAAATCAGAAGCTAAGATGGCTTCTGTAAATCCGGGACTAACCTTGTAAAATAGGGACACTTGGAGAGTCTGAAAAAAACCCAGTTAGAAAACCGTCATGGGAATAGGGTGGACCCTGAAAACATACCTCTCAGGTGTCAAAGGCTGGAGTAAAGTGGTGCATCTTCAGCATTTACCCAAAGTACACCTCTGTGGGGAGGGAGTTCCTCAACTTTGGGGCTGCCACAGATAGTGCCCTCTCCCAAGACACACACACCCCAAACTTCAGAGGTGGGGCAGCGGTAAGAGCTAACAAGAGGGCCCCCTCTCCTGATCTTAACATTCATGGGGCTCTATAGAGAAGGAGGTGATCTTTCAGATATTTGGGGCCTAAGTCGTTTAGGGCTTTAAGCACGAATATGAGCACCTTGTATTGAGCCGAGAAGTGACCTGCCTTCTGAGCTCCCCACAGGCACCTGACTGACCACCGTGAGGAACAGGATACTAGACAACTTTCATTGAATCTAGCAGGGCTCTTCTTCAGGATAGGTGGTGAACCCTGCCTTCTCTTTGCGTCGAACGTCGCATGGCATCTCTGTTTTTCCAATCCATGACTGCCCCAGGGGAAAGGGGGCTGATGACTCAGCATTTGTCAAAATGTCTGGTATGGGAGTTTGTTTTATTAATGCGGGTGAAATAATGCTAATACAGAGGAAAGGCAAAGATGATTGCCGAAAGGCCCGAAAGTGTCTGTGAGGCTAAGCAAGCGTTCGCCGGGTGAAGAAACGCCGCTAGCTACTTATGAAAGCAAACTGTTCTTTTGATTTTAAACCTTTCACCTTGCGCCTTTCTTTGAATGATGCCATTCAGAGAATGAAACCTAATCCTCACATAGTTTATCCACGCTCAGTTGCCTGCCAACAAGGCTGCTAACAAAGAGGAAACTACTTCTATATTTGCAGACTCCCATCATCCAGCAAAAGCACATCTCTCTCTCTCTCTCTCTCTCTCTCTCTCTCTCTCTCTTTCTCTTTTGCAATATGGGTTTTGTCATCATTCTACAGGTGAATCCCTGAAGCCCAGCGGACAACAATCCCACCAGCCAGCCCAGAATTACCAGCTTAGAAAATGAAGAGCAGGGCCTGATGCTGGAAAACAGTATTAACTTGGGGCTCTTCCAAATGACCAGTTTCTCAAGCATTCAACCCAATTTTGTGTGTGCGTGTGTGTGCTCACACAAAATTTGTGTGGAAGAAATGCAATGTCTCTGTCAGGGATGAATAAAGACCTTTAGAGGCCCTAAGCACTGAAAGGGTGATGGCGTTCCCCAAATCTAATTGCAAGCAAAACAACACTAAACCATAAAATCATAATTTAAAAATAAAGGAAAACATATCTTTATTGCAACACATGACGGGATCTGATTTCCTCAAACTATTTTGATCTATAATAGTAGCATCCTCCTTCATCACTGGTTTAGGTGGGGATAAGTAATAAAAACAGAACAGAAAAATGTGGCAAGAGGGTGGAGTGAAGGAAGTTTAACCTAGTTATGATTTGCCCCCCACAATGATTACTTTGATGCTTATTTAAGAATACATCAATGTAAAATTCTTTTTAAAAAAATAAAATAAAATATTTTTCTTTCTTTCTGCTGCCCCTGCTTTGCTGGTGCCCTAAGTATGTGTTTAATAATACTAATAATTTTATTATTTTTATGCCACCTGTCTGACTGGGTTGCCCCAGCCACTCTGCGCAGCTTCCAGTCTGCTGATTGGGTAATCCAGCGCTGGTCACTGACTGTTCATTGGCCATTCTATAGCCCAGTTTGAATGTCACAGCAAGCCAGTGTATGGATTTACTGTGACTGTCCAAACTAGTTCCCAGAGAGGGTAAACCTTGGGTACAGATGCCAGGGGCTGAACCTGTGACTTGGCTCCCAAACCCCTTCCGTGAACAGAAAGTGCTTGGATCCAGTGGAGGTTTCCATGAACGGAAGTGAGGAGGAGACCATTCTGAACCATTCACTCTTCTCCCTGCAAACCTGCACCCCACCCGGGGTCGGCAAGCCATGACGCATGCGCACGGAGCGATGCCTCCGCTCGGGCCAGTGAGGAGGGGCGTCACGCTTGTGGCCTGCCCCTCTCCGTTCCCCGGGAACCCGGCCAGCAGCAAAGAAAGCTTTCTTCGCCACTGTTTGGGCATGGAGAGGGACGGGCCAGCGAGGAGGGGTGACACCCCTCCTCGCTGGCCCGCCCCTCTCCATACCCCGGCTCCGGTCCGGGAGCCCAGCGGCAAAAAAAGACACTGAAAGGGGGAAAGCCCCCTTTCAGCGGCTTTCTTTGTTGCTGGCTGGAGGCGGCAATCGCGGGGGGTGGGGCGCCGCCCCGAGTGTCACCCCCCCAGGGCGCTACCCAGGGCGGCCCACCCCCTTGCTCCGCCCCTGACCCCACCATGCCACTTGAATATCATAAAGTGAAACCTGCAACAGAATGTTTTTTTTTTTTGCAATGTCTCTCATATTTTTTTACATGTATCATTTTTACAGATCAGTTTCATTTGTTGAATTTCATTTGGGAAGAAAACTGGGGAAAGAGGTGGACAGGGGTGGGAGGATTGGTGGGGGTGGGGTCGGGTGACGATGTTTCTATTTTACTTAATATATGTAGGGATTGGTGTCAGCATTGCTTCTGCAGGTTCTCTTTTGTTCGCTTGTGTTCCTGTGGTGGTGAGAGAGGTTGGGGTTGGCCTAGGGTGTGGTTGTTCATTTGTGATTGGCTGTGGTGGTCTTTGTTTTCATGTGTGAGTGGGGTGGCTGGGTGTTTTGGATCAGGTTAACCATATTGATTTGTATGCTGTTGGTAGATTTTTGTCACTGTCTTGTTGGGCTGTGTGTGTGATAAAGGGGAGCCATACCGGGGTGAAGGCATCTTCTTCTATTTGTCCCCATGTCAGTTTCAGCTTATTGGTTAATTTTTCTAGTAAGGCTGTTTCCCATACTGTTTCAGTTACAGGTGGGTAGCCGTGTTGGTCTGCCATAGTCAAAACAAAATCGAAAATTCTTTCTAGTAGCACCTTAGAGACCAACTGAGTTTGTTCCTGGTATGAGCTTTCGTGTGCATGCGTATCTGAAGAAGTGTGCATGCACACGAAAGCTCATACCAGGAACAAACTCAGTTGGTCTCTAAGGTGCTACTAGAAAGAATTTCCCATACTGTTTGGTACCATTGGTCCATGCTTACTCCTGACAGGTCTCTTCAGTGTCTGGTTATGATGTCTGCAACAAAATGTTGCAGTACATTCTGCCTCCTAAAGGGACTGCTCCTCCTAGCCAGTCATTCTTTCCAAACAGGGAATTCCACTCCCCCTCTGATATGTCAGCATTGTGTTTGCGCTCTTAAGTCTTATTAAAAAAAAACACCTTCTGCAAGCTTTTTGTTCCCCCTGCGCATACTGATAGCTCCTGCTTGCTTCTCGTTTGATCCGTTTTGACTACAATTCAAGCAGCACTCACTACCTGAGTTTGCTGTTAGAAGGAATGATGCTCCTTTAACATCCTCCAACTTCGATTCTTGCACCCCGTCACAACAGCTCATCTACAGGAGCGCCGGTGGTTGGCCTAGCCTGACTTTTGAAGCAGCAGTCTGCATTTATGTGACCTTTTTAGACTTGTGGAAACATAGGGGGAGTTTTAGCCGGGCTGTCCAATAAACGTGACAGCCATGAAAGGTCATATGAAAGTAGAATGAAACACAAGCTGGGTTTTTAAAAAGAAAGAAAAGGTGTTTAAACATGTTGTGAAGGCATTTGTTTATCTGTGGCTACTGACCAAGCAGCTAAGAACAGAGCCTTTGACTAGGGTTTCCATATTACAAAAAGTGACAATCTGGACACAAGAGTTGTTGAGCTCTTTTTGTAATTTCTGAAAAGAAGACGTTTTTGAGCTATTTTTAAGGAAATTCATCAAAATCTAGACATAGATTGCCATATGTCCGGATTTCCGCCCAGACACTGCTTCCGACTGCCATATTCTGGCTATGTCTGGGAAATTCCGGACGTATAGCAACCCTACATTTAAAGAACATGGCTTTCCCCAAAGCATCATGGGAACTGTAGTTTGGCCATCACAGAGCTACAACTCCTAACCCCCTTAACAGACTACAGTTTCCAGGGTTATTTAGGAGAAAGCCATGTGCTTTAAATGCATGGTGTGAACATTACAGCTTTCTTGGGGTATCTGCTTAGCTGTTGTCAGAGGCCCCTGACGTGATCCATCAATACGTATTACGTGTTTTTATGGTGGTCCAAAATGCACATCCAGTGTACATTCCCATATAAATCTTCACGTTCATCTTAATTTTCCTCCTGTGTTTTGTAGTCCTCCTAAAGCAATGAAGAATTGCTAAGGATGGGCAAATTCCTGATGCATGTCAGGATCTAACAATACCTTTGGGACTCCAGAAGCAAGCTTGTGGCTTTGGTAATGTGATATACGAGATCATGATGGCAATTAAACCCCATCCTATTACTGCAGACTCTAGAATTTTTCCTTGTGGTTCCTATGATGAGACCATAAACTTTGCTCATATCCCGCTAGTCAAGCCCTCCCTTTTCAGACCTGTTGCTGTTTAAATTTTACACATTAAGTGTATTGTACGACACAATTGAAACACACATAAATAATTAAGAAGCGCACCAGCTTGAAAAAAAGAACGGCAAAACCTACATCATTTATTCTCCCAATTGCTTGAGCTCATTTGATCATAAGGGACAGAGAGGGAGAGACCAGGCCACTCTAAAAGATCTCACATTTTCCATCAGCTGAACCAAATCCTCCTTTGATCTGTTAATCCCAAATTTATAAGGTTAGGAGATAAGCAAGCGTAACCAAATTCCTTTTTCTTTTTTGTATACTTAATAGTCTATGAATCAAGGCAAACATAATAAGCTTCTTTGCTATGTTCCCCACCCCCATTTTAACCTCTTCTTGCTGAATAATTCAAGGTCTGCATTTCAGGGATATATATATATCCAACTGTACATGCAAGCACTTTTCCATCTGAGTAGCTTTTTCTCTCCCTCCCCCAACATTTTTTTGTGTGCATTCCTTAAATTTGTATTCATAATATTTTGATTTTGTATTTCTGACACAGTGGCTGACTAGCTTACTCTCCTTTGGGGGGGGGGGAGAGCAGGAGTTCCCTAGTTTCTTTGAAGTCCCGTGGAGCAGAAGGCCTCTTTTGTCCAGGAAAGCCTCAAGGCAGATCTTAGGTTAGTGAGGAAGCCAGAGGTTTGAGGCTAGTTAAATGTCACCCAAATGGCTCTCTTTATGTATTGAAATATCAGTCTTCTCCTCTTAGAGGAAAATGAATCGCATTACCAATGAAGGAGGCATGTCTTTGTTGGAGGAGACTGCTTGTCTACTGCTTAACAAGAAGCTTTTAATTCTCCCTCCACACACACACTTTTATAGGTTTCTGGTCAACCCAACCGTGGTTGCGCCATGTTAGAACTCCAAGAGTGTTGTTTGGGTGAAGTAACAGAGCACAGACTCATAGCATTGTAGAGTCGGAAGGAACTACAAGGGTCATCTAGTCCAACCTCATGCAATGCAGGAATCCTTTGTCCAAGGTGTAGCTTGAACCCATGGCTCTGAGATTAAGAATCTCATGCTCTATCAACTGAGCTAAGAAGAGCCAGGCGTTAGCTATTGGGGTCATTCCCAGACCACCTATTTATTGAGTATTCATCCTGAGCATTTGCAGAACATTTGCAGGGAGGTTAGATGGTGTTAGGGCTATGTATTGATTGTTTATTGTGATTCTGTGTGTGGAGGTTATATGAACTTGCATCAAGCAGTCATTATCCCACACTTTCCAGTGCATTTCTCTGTCACTGCAAAATGTCCAGTTCTTGTTTTTTCGTTTGGAGCAGGGGTTCTCAAACAGTGGGGTACGGCCCTCCCAAGGAAATTGCGTACCAATTTTAACTTTCCCCACCCCCCCAAAATAAGTAAATCTCGAAGCCACATGCTTTCCTATCGCACACACATTTTATACTTGGTTTAACTCGGAGAACATTTCTGTCTATGCTTCTCTGGCCATAGAGGTCTCTGCAGCACTTGGTCAATCCTAATCCAAAAGTATTGCTATGGCAAAGAGCCCCACCCCTCCTGTGTGTCTCTAATCAGAAAAAAATCATTTGAATGATCAGTCTGCCTGAAATACAGCCCCACTATGAAGGCTTCTACTACATCAGGGGTAGGCAACCTAAGGCCCGTGGGCCAAGTGCAGCCCAATCGCCTTCTCAATGCGGCCCACAGACGGTCCGGGAATCAGCGTGTTTTTACATGAATAGAATGTGTGCTTTTATTTAAAATGCATCTCTGGATTATTTGTGGGCCTGCCTGGTGTTTTTACATGAGTAGAATATGTGCTTTTATTTAAAATGCATCTCTGGGTTATTTGTGGGGCATAGGAATTTGTTCACCCCCCCCCAAAAAAAATATATAGTCCGGCCCACCACATGCTCTGAGGGACAGTGGACCGGCCCACGGCTGAAAAAGGTTGCTGACCCCTGTACTACATCTTTTGTTATGAGGCTAGCCAGCAGACACAGTATTGACCTAGTAGGGCTGCCTTGAAGGGGCAATCTGAGCATGCTCAGAGCTGTTTCCTACAGCCGTACCTCAAAGTACTTTATGTTCTTTGTAGCTCAGCAGGAGAAGCTGTGCTGATAGCATGTGACATCTTTGCTGAAACATCTACACTGGCTGCCCATATGCCACCAGGCCAAATTCAAGGCTCTTCTGTTAACACACAAAGCCCTGAACAATTTCGGTCCAGGGTATCTTCAGGAAGGGCCTGAGCCATTCCATCCCTGCTCAGTCACAGAGGTTATCCAGAGGAGCGTTGTTAGTTGTCCCTTGTGTCACAGACGTCAGTCACTGATTGTTGCCGGCCCCATGCTGTGAGACTTCTGGCAGAGATTCTGCAGGCATCCTCACTTTTGACTATCATCTGTCTCTTGAAGACCTCTTCATGCCAACAGGTATAGCTATGCAACCATTTAAAATTTCCCAATTAGCCAGTCATTTTAATGATTACTTGGTATTTTGTGTTTCATTGTACTTGTATACGACAGTATACTGGCACGGCTTTTTTTCAGCCAGAACTCGCCAGAGCCCAGTTCCAGAACCTCTCAGGTGGGCGCTATTATCATTATAAGAGAACAAGGGAGGCGTACATGGTGAGTTCCAACATCTATTTCTCTAGAAAAATAACTCTGTATACCACCTTGATATTTTATGTGAGTTGGTCGCATGTACGTATTTTTTTTTAATAAATAAATAAAACTATTTTTCCCTAGTTGCATTTGCCTGCCCTGTTAGATGTGATGCTAAAGGTTTGGACTCTTGGCAGAAGGATGGTATAAAATGTAATAAATAACCAGTTAATCAAGATGATCTTCCCTTTGCTCTTAAAAGGGACATTTTCAATGTGATCTTATACACGCCTGTACTCAGATCGCACCCATACGGTACATCTAAAGCACATTTAAAGCTTTCTGGGAATTGTGGTTTGTTTCCAGGAATTGTAGCTCTGTAAGGGGTAAACCACAGTTCCTGTGTGCTATAAATGTGCTTTTAAATGGTGTGGATGTGACTTCAGAAGTAAGTCCCATTGAATTCAGTGGGGCTCATTTGCAGGAAAGTGGAAATAGGATTGCAGTGTTATATGTAAATCAACCTCCCCACCATTTCCTCTGAGGTACCTTGGCATGGGGAGAATCATGTGCCATTATAGGATGCCAGTTCTAGGTTCTTTGTTATTCATATGAAAAACAAAATATTTGATTTGAAGTAGAAAGTGAAATCTCAGAAGGTGTGTGTAGCTTTGATGGTGTCCCTTTAATTGTGTGCTGGAGAATATGAAGGCAAAGCTAAGGTAGCCTTCTGTTGGTCAATCAATAACAGGGGTAATATAATAGAAAACAAAAATACTTTTATCTCTAGAAACCAGCCTCAAATCTATTCTGGATCAAAGTAACAAGAGTATCTAGTGTCTGTTAAAATGTCCCAAGAAAGAACAGTCAGGCAGCTTCTTTCTTTGGTTTTTTGCATATCACACAAATCTATTCTTGGCATGCTTTAATTCCATAGAAAATACACATGCCTTAGTTAACAGTCAGGCCACCAAGAAAAGAAAGGAAAAGACTCTAACATTGTCACATGTCTTTGCTTTATGCTGGGCTCAAAAGCTTTTAAAGAGCAATTTTAGAACAGCACACACAGTGTATGGAATAAATTTGCTTTTGCTCTCATTAGAAGTTAAATTTATCCTCCAAGAAACTGGCCTTTGTGCTGGGTGCAGATGACAGCTGGTGGGGTGGGAGCTTCCTTCAAGCTAGACACATAAGGAAATTTGAACAAGAATGAGAAGATTAATTGTCCTACTTAGCCAGAATCAGCATTTGTCATTGAGAGAGCCTTTGCAGAAGACCAGTGTTTCAAAAGTATCACATCCTCCTCTGTGAACCTGTCCCACCAGTTGACATTAAATCCCTGAACAATTGGCCTTCAAAGCCATGTGTGGTGCGTGGTCAGGAGATCAGAGGGATAGCTTCTACCCATCTAAGCCAGCTGAGAGCCCTACCATTGGGCTGTCATGATCCACAGGGATTTCCACCACTGAGGAAGGGTGATGGCCCAAGCAAAGGGAGGTCAGTAGTTCCTGATTCTCAGGGCAAGACAAGGCAAGAGTCAGCACCTGGGAAGGAGATTATAACTGTGCTCCTGGCACCAAGGCAAAACATCCAAGGTATCTCAGCAAGTTCTTGGAGAAACTAACTGAGTTTTATGGCAGGGCTTGGTAGTTCTTGAGAACACAAGAGTCCTGCTTCATCAGGCCAAAGGTCCATCTAGTCCAGCATTCTGTTCCCACAGGGCCCAATCAGATATCTAGGGCACACCCACAAGCGGGACATGAGCACAATAGTCATCTCTCACACATGAATCCTAAGCAACAGGTATTCAGAGGCACACGACTTCTGATAGTGGAGGCAATATAATGACCAGTAGCCATTGGCTACTGGTTTGCTTCAAGCTTTGTTTTGAGAGAAGGAATAGTTGTGTGTGAAGGGAGGAATGAGCATGTGAACGCAAGGTCCTTTGTCACTCATTTATGTAAAGGAAAAGCATGGTTTGACATTACATTTAAACTGCTCCACTGTGTTGATCCAGGAACATAGGCTGTGTAGACATTACTGGTTTCTCTGGCTCTTCATACCACTGGTGTTTAAAGTCAAGTACATTACATTAGCCACAATCCATTTGTATATTGAGCTACTCCCCTATAAGGAAAGGTTACAGCGTTTGGGACGTTTTCGTTTAGAGAAAAGGCGAGCAGGAGGTGACACGATAGGAGTTTATAAAATTATGCATGGCATGGAGAGAGTGGAGAGAGAAATTCCCCACCACCCCATAACACTAGAACTCATGGACATCCAAAGAAGCTGAATGCTGGGAGATTCAGGGGAGATGAAAGAAAAGAATTCTTCCCACCCACTGGCCTAGGAGGCAGTGATGACTTTAAAAGGATTAGACAAATGATGGCTATGTTGTGCCTCCACAGTTGGAGGCAGTAATGCTTCCATTGCTAGAAACTGCAGGAGGGGGAAGTGCTCTTGTGCTCAGGTCCTGCTCACTGGTTTCTCACAGGCACCTGGTTGATCACTGGGAGAACAGGATGCTGGACTAGATGGGCCATTGGTCTGATCCAACAGGCTCTTCTTATGTCCTTATGGTGTGAAAAAGGCCCTAGTCACTGTCATGGACCACCTGAAGGAAGCTTGCAGAACCTGTGGAAGGCAGTCCATTAGGGCAAGTGGGACACTGCCTCACCATCCTCAGTCTTGGTTCCTCAAAGCCCACCTGCCTTCTTATTTACAACCAGTCCAAGGAGGTGGCACTGCCTGTCAACTTCCTCCTCCTCCGTAGTCTCTGCCTTGCTCCTGCAGAACTCGACAGGGAGGAGGAGGATGGAACAAAAGTAGAATTAGATGGGTCCACCAGTGATTGACTCTCTGGCTCAACCTGCTGTTGGCCTCCGCACCTTCTGCCCCACCAGTTCCAATGGGCACAACCCACCACTGCCAGGTGACCATACTTGGGGAATCTCTGGTCTATGGTTTTTCCCATTGTCTGGTTCCTAACCTTTTAACTGGATAAGCTGCATTTGAAGGTGGAGGGAGATCTGCTGTTTGCAAAACCTGGGCTCTATCACTGAGCTATGTAGCCCCATCTCCTACGTATCCTAGGTATTCTTTGCCTGTGAGCGCCTAGTGAATAAGGGTATAGACCATGGGTAGGCAAACTAAGGCCTAGGGGCCAGATCCGGCTCAATTGCCTTCTAAATCTGGCCCGTGGACGGTCTGGGAACCAGCTTGTTTTTACATGAGTAGAATGTGTCCTTTTATTTGAAATGCATCTCTGTATTATTTGTGGGGCCTGTCTGGTGTTTTTACATGAGTAGAATGTGTGCTTTTATTTAAAATGCATCTCTGGGTTATTTGTGAGGCATAGAAATTTGTTCATTCCCCCCCCCCCAAATATAGTCCGGCCCCCTACAAGGTCTGAGGGACAGTGGATCGGCCCCCTGTTGAAAAAGTTTGCTGACCCCGGTATAGACTATGGGAGAAAATCACTTCCATACCACTTTACTGAAGTGTCATTTGCATTCAGTAAGGGCTTGCTGAAAGATAAGTCGCCCTTTGGTATGTAGCAATGTTTTGCTCCCCCCCCCATTTGCTGACTGTTTCCCCCACGTTTGCATTATGCAAATTGTCCCTGTCCCCCTCTTCTTCTCCCACACAGCGTGAGATAGGATTGGTTCTCTCTATTCAACAAAAGTGGCTGGGAATAGATGCTTCTATCTATATCGGATGCCTGTGCCTTGGCACTCAAACGCAGAAAGAAAACAATATCGGTCTGCCCGTAGGAGGCTGAATTTGTAAATATACATTAGTTTGGAAGTAGAATGAGAGATGATAAAATATTCAGAAAGTAGCTTGCACAGCCAGGGAGCAGATTAATGATTCTGCACAGGGGATATAAGTATATGTGATATGCACCATAAAATATAGATTTGGAACTGGTAACTGAAAGGCTGATCAGCTGCTGTCTGTAAAATACACACGACTTTCTGTGAGGTTTGTGAGCCACCTGATGATGCAAACTTAAGAGCCAGAGCTGCATGGGGGATGGGTCATAACTCAGTGGTCCAAGGTTCAATCCATGGCTTTTCCAGGTAGGTTGGAAATATCCCTCTTCTGAAACCCTGGACAGCTGCTGGCAGTAAGGTATACCCAGTGTGGTGCCCTCCAGACGTTATTGGATGCCAGCTTCCATCAGCCCAAGCCAGCATGACCAGTGGTCAGGCTTAATGGGAGCTATAGCACAGTGACATCTGGAGGATGCTGCATTGTCTACCCCTGAGATACAAACTTCTGAGTTAGATGGACCAATGGTCTTACCCAGGAGAAGACAACTTCCTGTGTTTGCTTGTTTAACTACGTGGGCAGGTGCACCCCTTGATCAGAGTGTTATGATACAATTGCACTGAAATGGAATGTTCAACATCTATTTTTTATTATCATTAATTTTAAAAATATGGGGGAAAGCACACTATTAAATATTGAACCATATCAATATTATTTCCGGTATGCTGCTGAACCTTCAGTATTGGGAATATACAGCATGAAATTTAACCAAGACGCTGTCACCATTTGACATTAGTAATGAAATGTCATATATTTCGCATAAGATAACTAAATAAAAAGTGGCGGTTTTTCCCCCAGTTTTGAGGTGTTAAGTTTTAAGCACTTTTATTATCTATATTCTGTGATACTGCTGTGAAAGAATGGAGTCTACTAATTAGTTCCAGAATTAGGCATTGTGATGGTTTTATTATCATTTTCCTTTTCTCACCTTTTAAAAAAATGTGTTTCTAATACTAGTACAGTGGTACCTCGCAAGACGAATGCCTCGCGCAACGAAAAACTCGCTAGACGAAAGGGTTTTGCGGTTTTTTAGGTGACTCGCAAGACAAATTTTTCTATGGTCGTGCTTCGCAAGACGAAAACGTTTCGCATTTTTTTTCACACAATGCATTCCTATGGGAAACCGTGCTTCGCAAGACGAAATTTTCACAATATGAAACAATTCGCGGAACGAATTAATTTCGTCTTACGAGGCACCACTGTACTCAGAAACCTGGAGGTAGAATTTGGTTCAGAAAACATAGGGTAGTTAAGATTGTGTTCAAAATGAGCCTTGATTGCTCCAAAAGTTCTTTTGGAAGAAAATAAATGCAAATTAATTTAATTTGCCCAGTTTATCTCGTGTGTATGAATAATGGCTGAATGTCTCCCTGCTATGTACAAGGCCTGAAGAAAGAAAGAGAAAACTTCCCAATGCCTTTCTCCTCAAATTATACACTGTTTTTGTTCAGCTTTCCTCAATAAAGCATTATCAGATTTTCTTTGCTCTCTGAACTCCACCTGCATAATTTAAATCACTTTGCTAACAACACTGACACAAATCATTGGTATCTTAATGATCTGTTGGTATCTTATGCAGGGAGTGCTCAGGGAGAGCAACTTTCTATACTGTTGATTGAGTTCTATGAATTTAGTTTTGCTAGCTCTTTCGCTGCCATAAATTTACGCTGGTAAGGGAGGGGAGACTTCGCCCAGGAGATAGTATAGAATCTGAAATAAACTGGTTATCAAATTGTTCCTCCTGCACCAGACCCCCAGAACTGTGCAGTTGTCGTCATCCCCCCCCCCAACTAGTGCTGTCTTAGCTAAAACAGCATAAGATTTTTCACTTCCCCAAAGATATGGGATCGTAACTTCCTTCCAGCAGAATAACTTGGGAGTTAATGGTGGTGTAAGGGGTTTAGTAGCATTTCTAACTTCATCCAGCTGTTCCAGTTACAGGTGGGTAGCCGTGTTGGTCTGCCATAGATCATCTGAAGAAGTGTGCATGTACACGAAAGCTCATACCAAGAACAAACTCAGTTGGTCTCTAAGGTGCTACTGGAAAGAATTTCCTATTTTGTTTCATCCAGCTGGCGTAACACAAAGACAGGACGGTGTTGTAAATCTGATTTCAAAGTCATTCTCTCTCCACTAAGAATTTTAGGAACTGCAGTTCTTTGGGAGGAAGCTAGGGATTTATAACAGAGAAATCTCATCTCCCTTCAAAATGGAAATATTAGAGAAATACCTTGATGGTTAAATTGGATTCAAGCCCCTGAGGATTTGCAGTGTAGGGATGCCCTGAGTTTGGTGGTGGGGGGATAAGAAGTTACATGACCCAAATTCCCCATATGTGTTTGCAGGTGGAAACGTTGCCTTGAAACGCATCACCAGCTTTTCTCTTTCTCGCTGCTCCCTTTGGGATTTGAGTGCTCCACTTCTCCAAAGCCAGACCATAGCTCAGTGGTAGAGCACATACGTACTTTGAGTGCAGATGGACCCAGGTTCAATCCCAAGCAGCATTTCCATGTAAGAAGTTGGGCAGACGATCCTTTGAAACCCAGGAGGCTGTGGACAGCCCTCAGGTAGATGGACCAGGAATCTGACTCAGTAGAAAGAAGGCAGTTTTCTATGTGGGCCACCCTCTCCCCGCCCAAAATAATCCATGTAAATCTGAATTACTGGATTCACATTAAGTAAGGGACAGCGTTCTGTTAGAAGGGGGAGAAATCAAATTTTCACAGGATATTAAATGTTCCCGAATAAAAGCCCTGCTGAGTAACATACACATTTTTAATGGCTTATTATCAATCTCCTTTATTCCGTATACAAACAGCAAAAAAGAAGACAGGATTAAAAGATTAGATTTGCCAAGTTGTTTTTTTAAAAAAAATGTCTTTCAGCTTCTGCATTATTAAACCCAATCCACTGACCACAGAACTGGGCTTCTCTTCATTTGACAAGAAAGGAGGATTTCTTCATGCCTGCAATTGATTTCCACACTTCAAATCAAAGATTATTCAATCTTCCTCTAGAAATCTGAAGTATGTTTTACAGGCTTTTCTTTTTCTTTAAAAAAGAAAAAGTCCTTTACCCTAATTATACCATTGCATGTCACAATTATCACTTGACTTCAGCAAAACCCTTCGGCAGGCCAAATATAAACATTTTAATAAGGAAAGAAATAAGAATGTGAGGGGCGGTAATTACAAATTAGTTTTTAATGGGGGGCAGGCTTAGCACTTAAAAAAACAACAACCCTATGCTGATACACATGTAAGAAAAGTGGGGGGGGGGAGGGACTCATGTACCAGGATTATAAAGTTCAGTGCAAGCTTCTTAATACCACATGATTTTCTGATTTTCGCTTTCCTAGTCCCAGGTTAGTTAACACGTTCATGTTTCTTTCTTTCTTTAACTCTCCCCTTGTCAGCTAGTGCAAAACAAATTTCCCTTTCACTCCACCTCTCTTTGTCTCCTATATTTTTTTTAAGATGGTGAGTCTGTGGTGGGAATGGGCAAACACAACATTTTCACTTTCTCTCGGTTTTTCATTTTGCCAACCTTAAATTAAGTTGTCTATATTTCCACATTGGTCTGTGATTTATTTATTAATTTTTTTTAAAAAAACTTCACGAAAGGTCATCATCATTGTAGCACAAATGCTTCCTAATATACACATTTGTACTGTATGCAGTTTTGTCTAATATACACATGACATGTTTGAAAAGCAACTTTCCCAAACATAATACATTATTTTCACTTTTATATGCATTTATATGCACACTCCTCCCCAATACACTTTTTTTTTGGTACACATCACTTGGCTGGGGAACTGCATTGCAAGATGTTTTGGTTCATATATTGCTTTGGAAAATGTGAATTAAGTGATTTTGCGTTTAAATGTGAACTGAATCAAATTTCTCCTCCCATCCCTAGTTTGTTGGCCATGATTCCCCCTCTCCTCTTACTTTCTATTTCCTTCTGGTTCCTGGTCATTGTTGACTATTAATTTTTTTAATCAAAAAAATATTGAAGTCCAGACATATTCAGACACTTATTTATGGATCTAATTTCACTACTTTCTAAATGCCAGGATAGCAGACTCCCTTGTGGTCTTAAGGCAGTGTTGGCATTAATGATACTGTCTGCAGCCGCCCATTTCTCCTTCATTCCATCATCTCTTGTGTCTGTTTCAACAAAGTCATCCTTTCCCCCCACCCCCAGTCTCAGTAGGAAACACTAGAAACTGAGACCTCAAACAACCCATTTGAATTTATGCTCTAAAAGCTTCCCAGACTTTGACGTGCAGATGCCATCAAAGGCGATTCTTATCAGCATCCTGAATGCTCAGGTACGATGTCTGTTGGCGGCTTAGCTGGGGGTATTTTTAGCAGTGATGGCAAAACGGCATTTCATTCTCCCACATCTGAGGCTTGGGAATGACTTTGCAAAGTTTCGTTAATTAAGCCTGGCAGCCCCCTTGTGAGTCAGACAAGGAATATCTAAACGTGCGACATTATCCGCAACTCTAATGCAGCCACCTGTGGGATGGAGCATGACAGTCCTCCTACAAGGCAGCCCACACAGCTTGCACCCTAATTAAGCAATTAGGAGCCGTGGAAGGCTTTATTCAAAGAGCATGTAATTCCAGGCAATGCGCAGGTTGAGAAATGCATCTGTATCTGTAACCTGCATTCATTGACTTCGCCAGCGAGTTTTGAGTGGCGTAAGTTACATTGTCGCAGCAGCAGCAGCAGCAGACTTTGGTAATATAGCACCCTGGACAAGTACAAAAGTTGGTGCCCCCTGTATATTTCTTATTTTCACAATAATTCCTTATTTATTATTATTTTGCACCCCCTTGGCCGTGTGCAGGGGAACTGCCCGCACCACCCTAAATCCGGCATTGGTCACAGCAAAACTTTGTCTAGTTTAGTACAGTCATACCCTGAGTTGTGCATGCTCCATGTTGCGTACGTTCAGGTTAAGAACGCCCGCAACCCGGAAGCGTTTCCGGAGTGCTTGTGACCTGCGCGCGACCCCCGGATGCGCAGAACGCTTCTGCACACTTCGCACATGTGCACAAGCGCTCAAATCGCGCTACTTCTGGGTTTTCGGGGTTTTTTTGTGCGTTCGGGATACGCACGCGTTATGCACAGCGACCCGGAACGGATCGTGTGCATAACCCCGGGGTTCCACTGTACTCTGTCTATGACAGCGACTGGCCCTGCAGTGGAGACTGGGAAGTGGGCCTTTTTGAAAACTAAGTGTTGTGCTGTTGCATAACAGCAACACTACTAGATGGATTTTCTTTGGACGAGGAGTTTAACAGTATCTTTCTGTGCACGCTCAAAATTTATGAACATACAAAGCAGGCATGGTCCGAAGATAAATCTACTGATAGCTGATTTGCAGTAGATCTGCAAGGGTTTCTGATTCTGAATTGTTTCAACAATATAAACGACAAAAGGATGCCTCTTCAGCCTTCCAAATTAGGTTGTTTGAATCCCTGAACAACTCAAGCTTCACACTTATATTTATTTGTTACGTTTATATCCCATCTCTCTCCCAAGGAGCTCAATGTGGCATACATGGTTTCCCATCTCCACATTTTACCCTCACAAAAACCCTGTGAGGTAGGTTAGGCTCAGAGACAGTGACAGGCCCAAGGTCACCCAGTGATCTTCATGACTTAGTGGAGGCTAGAACCCCAGTCTTCCAGATCTTAGTCCATCACTCTAACCACTACACTACATTGGCTGTCGCTGGAATTCATCTCAGTGTATGACTCATGAGGTGTTGTTGGGGCTCTCCTTTCTGAGCCACCATTTTGCACCCAGTTCCAACCAGCTCCCATCTACTTTTTGTATCTAGCTCCATTTGGTGGAGCTCAGGGCTCTAGTAACCTTGAAGGGCTGTAACTCGGTGGTAGAGCATCTGCTTTGCAAGCAGGAGGTCGCTGGTTCAATCCCTGGCATCTCTAGGTAGGGTTAAGAACGGACTAATGGCAGCTTCTTATCTTCCTAAACAAACAAACAAACAAAAAACACCTCTTCAGTAGATTCTGATGTGAATGAAATTTAGAGCAACATGCCAGAATCTTGGTCAAAAAGCCTCAGCTTCATAATGCAACAGGTATTGCAGTGTGAGAGGAACATTAGAAAATGGGACAAAAGTGCTAGAATTCCAATCAGGAAATCTAATGCAATCTTCTCCGCATATGAATGCACCCTGAGGTTGGTGGGGCAGCACCCTATTTACCCTAATGGGCCAGCCTCTGTGGGCCTACCCCTCAGTTTCACAAGGCCTACCTTATGTCATGAACCTAAATAAAACTGTTGGTAGGGATGGTGCATTAGAAAACCAGTGCCTGCATTTTCCCTGCACACAAGGACAATGACATAATGATTGCCTTATTATGTTACTATTCTCGTAGCCATTGTAGGCTTTCTGCCTTCAGAATATGCAGGAATTGTTTTCGCCCGCTGCCAATGGGGTAAAAGGCTGCTATAGTTATAAAGCTATAGTCTCTGTTCTGGGGAGGTGGGGAGGAGATTGGAATCACATCCTAATTCTTCATGACTGAGATGCTCCATTTTACAATGCAGAATTATTGTGGGTTGTTTTTTTTAAAAGGTGCTTAAATTAGCACGGAAGAGATGCAGATCAGCTTCTGGCGTGGATACAGATAGGAGATGCTCCATTCTATTTTTAATTATCCTGGTAATGGCTTGCTTTTCTATATGTTGGCCACATATAAGATAAGCATAATGCCACACTGACATGTGAATAGCTTATTCATTACGAGAGCCTGCTAAGAATCCACATCCGGCATTCCTCTAAGGAAATGCAGCTGGAGCTTTCGGATACAGGACTAAGCATCTCTTGAACAGCTTGTATTCTGCAAGGTTCAATCGGCTATTATCTGTTGCATTGTGGATTATCTTCTCCTCTACTGTGAATAGGAATCTTGCCCTGCAACATTAACCATGCTGCTGCAAATGCTGGAATTTACATAATGGAATTGCATTAGGGTGAGGACAGATGTGAAAAATTGAGAGCAGCTGGGCCATTTTTAAAGCATCTGCATACCTGAATTAATAAAAAATGCATCTCCCCACCCCAGCCCCCTCACTTCTGGGGCAAACTCAGAAAACCCTGTGGTATATTAGGTTTAGCCTCAAGGGTCCATCATTACAGTTTTGCCACATAAGTTAAGTAGCACTATCCTCCATAAATTTGTCGAATCCCCTTTTAAAGCTATCCAAGTTGGTGGTCATCATTGCCTCCTGTGGGAGCAACCATAGTTTAACCATTCATTCATTCATTCATTCAGCCTTTATTGGCATAATACTATGCGCTGCATGAAGAAGTACTTCATTTTGTCTGTCCTGAATCTTCCAACATTCAGCATAATTGGATGTCCAGAAATTCTAGCATTATGAGAAACAGTGGGTGATCTTTTGCTGCACTTCCTCCTCGCTGCTCACCATGTGTCGGGGTTCAGCCCTGTTCAGATGATGAGCAATGAGAACAGGACCCTACAGCAAATCTCCCCCTTGCCAATGACCTGGAAGAGCAATCAGATCTGGACATCACATTCCTACAAGGAAATTATCTCAAAATCTCCTTGTCCAGAACATAAAAATATAAGGAGCACCCTGCTGGTTCAGGTCAGTGGCTCATCTGGTCCACCATCCTCTTCTTACAGTGGCCAACCTGATGCCTATGGGAAGCCCACAAATAGGACTTGAGTGTGACAGCACACTCTTCTGCAGAGAAATTTTGACTAGTCTTTGTTGATTGTCTGATTCTCTATTAAAGCAATCCTGCTGTTCAATCCAGCCCCCCCCCCCACCAGCTTCAGTCTGATTAGAAGACTCAGCCAGATTCCCTTTGTACTTAAGCTAAAGGTAAAGGACCCCTGACAGTTAAGTCCAGTCGCAGACGACTCTGGGGTTGCAGCGCTCATCTTGCTTTACAGGCCAAGGGAGCTGGTGTTTGTCCGCAGACAGTTTTTCTGGGTCATGTGGCCAGCATGACTAAGCCGCTTCTGGCACAGTGGAACACCGAAACCAGAGCCGCGCACAGAAACACCGTTTACCTTCCTGGAGGAGCGGTACCTATGTATCTGCTTGCACTTTTGGGCATGCTTTCAAACTGCTAGGTTGACAGGAGCTGGGACTGAGCAACAGGAGTTCACCCCGTCGCGGGGATTCAAACCGCTGACCTTCTGATCTGCAAGCCCAAGAGCAGGGCCGTCTTAAGTAAATCCGGCGCCCTGGCACGAAGATCCCTCCGGCGCCCCTCGCGCTCTGCCAGGCAGGGCCAGGCGCAGCGGGCAGCCGGAGGGCGCGGCGGGCGGGGACACCGAACTCGTGCTGCACCGGGCAGGGCCTGGTGCAGTGGGCAGGCGGAGGGGCGGGTGGGGACACTGCCAGCTGTGCTCCACCTCCGCCTCTGCCTGCTCGGCCCTGGCTGCAGCGCCAACGGGAGGCAGCTGACGGCCTCCCCGTGTCCACAGCCCAAGAAGAAGTGGGCGAGAGCGGCGCTGCCGGCAGGGCTGGAGGGCGCAGGTGCCCTCCTCAGGCCATGGCGCCTTGTGCCAGTAGCCTCAATGGCTAAGACATCCCTGCCCAAGAGGCTCAGTAGTTTAGACCACAGCGCCACCTGCATCCCTTGTACATAAGCTAGGTATGGACATTTGAGACAACCATTGCACTTGAGTAGATGAACACGCATGTGGAGATAACAGCTTCGTGTACATGCATTCTGGTCGTGGAGTGTTGTGTTGCATGGCCAGGGAAACCGAGAAGGTAATATATGTTGGATGAAGATATCCCCACCTCCTCTCTGATGTTTACAACACCATGCAACCAAATTGATTTGCAGATCTGGCACGGTTACAGGTGCCACATAATACTCGTTCTGCATTTGTAATAAATCAATATTTTGATGTGGCAGCACCTACACTTTGGAACTTCCTGCCTATTGACATTAGGCAGGCACTTTCACTATACTCTTTTCGGCACCTGCTAAGAAACATTTTTTACTCATGAGAACATAAGAACCTGCTGAATCAGGCCCAAGGCAAACCTACCCAAGTATGTGCAATGTTGACATGTGTTTTAATCTGTTTTTAGTTCATTACTGATTTTAATTATTTGAATGTTTTAAATTATTTTAAACTATTGTAACTGATAATTTTATTCTTTTATTCTTTTTGTAAGCTGTTTCCAGGGTGTGTGTGTGTGTATTGAATAAATAATAATAAATAATCTCCAAAGTCATGGTTTCATAAACCATGGTATACCATTATGTGTGAACTAGGCCAATACGTTTCCTATAATATTTTCTCTCCCCCCCCCCCAATTATTAAACCAAATGTTTGTAGACAAAAACTGGTGGCAAAGCCACCAGTTCAGAATGCTGGAGCAGCTATTTTCTTGCAGCTCATTCCTCATATGTCAATGCTTTAATGTATTTTTTTATATTAAAAAATAATCCTCAGAAGTTCTCTTATTCAATCAGATCAAGGCCAATGGCCCGAGCAATATCATAATGGGAATTAAAATGATTATTTTTATATAGTTATACTTTATAAAAGAAAGAAGAAAAACCAATTCTCTCTCATTGATATCTGAAAGTAAAAAGGGTCCTTTTTAGGTTTTTATTTTCTCCAGCCAAAGATCCAGCCTTTATTGTCATTCCTGAACATTAGCCTCAAGGTTTAATTCAAGTTGAATGTAGGAGAATACTTTTGTAGTCCTTCATTTACATGTATGCCAACAAGCTTAAATGCACTGCAACCTTGGAAGACTTTCAAAGGAAGTAATAATTCCTCTGAAATAGGTCTTTTGAAAGCGTTATCTTGTTCCTTCTCTTTCTGTTAATCTTGGGAACCCCTTAGCATGTCAAAGCAATTTTTCTAATGTCACATCGTCTCAACATTACCATGAAAGCGCTTTAAAAAGATGATTTGAGAAAGAATAAATGTTGAATGAGCATTTACTAAAGGGCCATTTATGCCCCATTTGCATTTTGACTATGTTTTTTGAAATGTTTGAAAAGCCAGCTAATTTGAAAGTCAATCTCCTCTCCAAACAAACTTCGGGACATAAGTGTGTTTACACCAATCTCATTCCTTTGTGCCTTCATTAAAAATAAAATCATTAGGTTGAAGCTGGTTTTTCTTTTTTAAAACAGGGCACGTAAGACCTAATGCTGAAATGGAATTCTGTTCAGGGATGTTAGCTGTGAAGAAATGCTTCTCCTCTGCTATTTGAAAGAATATAAGGGCATCTCCAGCTAGGCCACAGTGATGGAAGGGCACCACTCACTGTATGGTGAAGATGTGGCTGGAGTCTACCTCCTCACTGCCATCACCACCAGCTTCTGCCATTTTCCCACAACATTGGTACCCTCTGCTTGATTGCCTGACGGAAACCCAATGAGCAACTGGGCAGTGACATCTATTTCTCCTCATCTTCTTTCAACTTACAACCATCAGGTTTGATGCCTCAGTGCCTTCCACATGCACTGCATCAGAAGGATTTTGGGTATCACACAACAGGACAGAATTCCAAACAAAGATGTGCTCTCCCAAGCCCACATTCCCAGCATGTTCGCACTTCTGTCTTGGTGACGTCTACGCTGGCTTGGTCATGTCCAGAGAAAGAAAAATGGCAGGATCCCCAGGGGCGTGCTCTATGGGGATACTGGCACCAGGCCAGTTGGCAGACCAACTCTGCATTACAAAGATGTCTGCAAACGTGACATGAAGACTGGCAACATTGTGTTATCCACAGAAGTGATTCTCCAGGCTTTTGGACTGGGAAGATTCCCAGCCAGTGGTGGCTTGGGACCGGCAGGGCAGGAGGCCAACAGTAGATGGAGCCAAAGAGCCAATCACAGGCAGAGCCAACAAATTCTAATTTTGTCCCCATCCTCCTCCTCCTGTCCTGTCTGAATTCTATAAGAGGCAGCACTAAGATTAAAGAAAAGGAAGTGGGCAGATTGTGCCTCCCTCTGGGCTGGTTGCAGAAGGAAGTAAGTTGGGGACTGAAAATCGCCCAAATGGACCAGCCTCCACTGTTCCCATCCTTACCTGGAGATGCTGGGGATTGAACTTGGGACCTTCTGCACACAGAGTAGATGCCCTTTCCCCAAACTTTATGAGAAAGTTCGACTGAGGCAATTCCTAACTGAACCAAGTGCAGGCATCCACCATTGGAGAAACTATTTCCATGAAAGCCGGACATTTTAAAAGACATAGCGTTTACAGGCCTAATTGTGGCAAGTGCCCTTAAGTCCAGGTCCAGATGTTAAAAGCTGAGCGAGTTAAGAGGAAGTAGTACGCCAGAGGTTATTCACCTGGTATTTGATTATAGAAACATTTTCCATCTTTTGAGTAGGTACTTCCTGACCTTTCCAGCATTGTGATCCTATCCAAGTTCCTGAACAAGAGTCTGAATAAGGAGTTGCTTACAAGGGATAGTGTATTTGGTTCATAACAAGGCAACTCTCTGTTCAAATCATCCTTTACGCACTTCTGACACTATTGGTCAGGCAGAGCAACACTTCAAGAATAAATGGAAAATTTTTACTCATAGATCTCCCTTTGTGAACTTTTGGCACTGTGACAAAAGAGGATTTTCAAAATGTAACAGCTGAAAATATCTCAAAAATGCAACTTTTATACAGATTCCCTCTATCTACCTTTTCTGCTTCTTCTTTTTGGTATGAATAAAAGTTCAGCCTTTAACCTCAGCTCACTCTAGTGCAATTGGTTTGCATGCAGATATCTCAGGTTCAATCCCTGGCATCTCCAGGTGGAGCTGGAAATGTCCCCTGCCTTAAATCCTAGAGAGCTGCTGCCAGTCAGTGTATGCAATATGGAGCTAGATCAGTGCTGTCAAGTATCCCGTTTTCCCTGGGAATCTCCCTTATTTCAAGCAGTTTCCCGCTGCTATCCCTTTTTTATATCCCTTTAATTTCCCGTTTTTTCAAAGGAAGCAGCTCCTCTCCCACCCCCTGCTGGCCAGGGACTGGGAAGACCTCGCCTCCTTGGAGCCATTTCCCACGCTTACAGGCGTCGTAGCCCAAAATACAGTAAGCCTACTGCGCGCGTTCACACCAGTGCCGCCCACTTTTGTTTCTGGCTCCACCCACCACTGCCATGTGACTGTCCCCAGGATAGATGAGGCTGCTGATCCCTTATTTTCAAATCCTAAACTTGACAGCTATGAGCTAGATAGACCTTTGGACTGGCTTTGTTTAAGGCAGCTTTTTTACATTCCTATTATTTTGAGCAGATTTTTGCACATAAAATGTATTTTTCTATCTTTTGGGGTTTCTTTTAAAAAACTGACAGATGATTATGTTAAGAGCAAAAGGCTCTCTTTCCTAATATGCCAGGTTTCTGCATCTGCTAAATCATATTAAATGCACAATTAAAGCACACTATATCCCCAAAGAATCTCGAGAAGTATAGTTTCCCCTCACAGGGCTACAATTCCCAGTGCCCTTAGCAAACTATAGTTCCCATGACTCATTGGAGGAAGTCATGTGTTGTGTGGACCTGCCCATAGTTAAAAGGTTGTTCTCAGTGGTAGATAAGAAATTCAACTTTGTTGTGTTCCTTCAGGTGTTCTTCTAGTGGACCAGGGATCCTAACACTCCAGATGTTTAGGACTGCCATCTCCCATCAGTTTCAGCTGAGATGGCCAGTGGTCAGGAATGATGGGAGATGTAATCTAACAATATCTGGAGGGCCATAGGTCCCCCAGCCCTGCAGTAGGCAGTTCTGGAACCTATTTTGAGCAAGGCATGACAATGTGTTTTTAAATCTTACCAATATGCAGGAGACCTTTTGCTGTTTGTTTTTGGTTGGGAACCTTTGCAGCCATTAATACCTTGAATTGGGTTGATTCAGTGCAGGAACAAAGGAAGCTGCCTTACACTGAGTTGAATAATCATAGCTCAATATTGTCCACAAGGACTGATCCTTGTTCTCTGGGATTTCAGACTAGGGGGGAGGTCTCTCTCAGACCTTCCTGGAGGTGCTGGGGATTGAACCCAAGGCCTTCTGCAGATGCTCTACCACTGACCTATGGTGTTGCACTGGTGTCCAGTTTCCAGGCTTCCCAAAGGCATCTGGTTGGTCACTGTGAGAACAGGATGCTGGACTAGATGGGCCATTGGCTTGATCTTTGCAGACTCATATTGCATTCTTATGAACAGGCAGCCTGACCAGGTCTGAGGCAGCTTCCTATGGCTACACCTTCTTCACCACCCACTTAAAGCCATCTTGCACAACCTTAACAGTTGCAGAGTATCCTGGGAACTTTAGTATGTTAAAGGTTGCTGGGAACTATAGCTTTGTGAAGTCAGAACCCTCAACAAACTGCAGTTCCTAGGATTCTTTGGGAGAAACTATGACTGTTAAAGTGGTATGAGTGTGCTTTAAATGTGTGGATGCGACCTATGTACCAAACAGAAGGAATAGGAACATTCTCAAGAATTCTCTCATTCAGAACTGAAGATATGCTTCTTATTTTCCTTTCTCAGCTCTGGAAGAGGAGTCTTTCCCTGCTTGTTTTTGTGGAGACTACAGTGGTACCTTGGGTTAAGAACTTAATTCGTTCTGGAGGTCCGTTCTTAACCTTGAAACTGTTCTTAACCTGAAGCACCACTTTAGCTAATGGGATCTCCCGCTGCCGTTGCGCCGCCAGAGCACGATGTCTGTTCTTATCCTGAAGCAAAGTTCTTAACCTGAAGCGTTATTTCTGTGATAGCGGAGTCTATAACCTGAAGCGTCTATAACCTGAGGTACCACTGTATTGGGAGGCCAGAGCCAAAGCTAGCCTTGAAGGAGCGGGGTGTGTGTGGGTGTGGGTGTGTTTGTACGTACTTGGGTAAAGATCCCCAGCTTGCCAGTAGGGACCCTATGAAAGTATGTAAAGTTACATAGCCCTGTTCTCTTACCCTGAGTTTCTTTCTAATGCAAGGCTATTGGCGACCCCAAACTTTGTTCCCTAAAGCCTTATTGAATTTTTGACCTTGGAAACCCCAAATCTTTCTCCCTCGAACAGATGGGAGGCACTGCTTAAGCGAACGCTTCCGTTCCTTTGTGGATATGAAATTGCACTGCCTCCCTGTGAAATAAGTAATGTACATTCCACAAATCATGGAGTGTTAGCAATCTTATACATTACAAGTTCCTCAGGGGCAGAAAAGGCTTGTGTTTTATATACTTGTAAATGGCTGTGTTCACTTAAAGGAACTAGGGAACAAAAATAATTAATGGAGGGAAAACCATTATTTATAGAGTACCATAAATATACAGCATAACACGTAACATTCCTGCCCTGAAGAGCTTGCAGTGTAAAAAAAAAAAAAACCTTTCAGTTGCAGGATTCCAAGCGAGATGACACAACCGTTCCAGATGTGTCTGTGGCTTTTAGGTGTGGGAACAAGGCCAAGGGAAGTACCACTTTGGATTTCTTTCAGCAGCAAATCTTTTAAGAAATCCCCAGACCTGTGGTAAGTGGTATTTCTTTTCTAGTGTTCGTCAGAATCACATGACACAGAGCTTTCCCCAGGCTGTATGACTTCAGGCTTCCAGCAGGAGAGCACAGCTTAGGATACTTCCCCGCACAGCAAACTCTGGGCACATCCACACTATATATTTAAAGCACTATGATACCATTTTAAGAGACATATCCTGGGAACTGTAGCTTGTTAAGTGTGCAGGGCCGTCTTAGAGGGATCGGCCGCCGTGGTGCAGCGATCCCTCGGCGCCCCCGGCCTGCTGCCTCTCCGCCCGCCTCCCTCCCGCGCTGGCCACCCCTCGGGAGGGGGGGTGGGCGAGTGGGGGATGAGGGGCGTGGTGTTGGAGCGGGTGCTCGCGCGCCGGCGGGCAAGGGATGAGGGGCGGGCGGGCTGCAAGCCGGCCGCCCTCGCCTCCCGGAGCCCCAGCTGGAGTGCTGGAAGGGCGCACAAAGCCCCGCGCCGCTCCAGCTGGGGCTCCGGGAGGTGAGGGCGGCCGGCTTGCAGCCCGCCCGCGCGCGAGTGCCCGCCCGCCCGTGGGGGCGGGTTGGGGAGGGGGAGCCCGGTATGCCGGCGGGCCGGCGGGGGCGCCCCTGGGGGGGCCGGCGCCCTGGTGCGCCGCACCACCAGCCCCTATGGATGAGACGGCCCTGTAAGGGTGCTAAGAGTTCTTAGGAGACTCTGTTTCCTTCACATACCCACAATTCCCAGAGCAGTTTAACAGCTAACCCCTCTTCCCAGGGAACTCTGGGAATCGTAGCTCTTTGGCAGTAATAGGGGGACTTAACGTTGGGGTAAATTACTCCAGTTTAAGTTACATCAGCTGAGCTGGGAAAGCCCAAGATCTTCTGAATCCAAGCTCTCTCATCCTTGTGGATCTTGGGTTCAGATACCTGTAATATTCTAAGGCTGCAATCCTAACTACTTCTACTCAGAAGTAATTCCCAATGAATCCGATTGAGCTTACTCCCTGGTAAGTAGGGTCAGGATTCCAGGCTAACTTGATTCAAGTTGGCAGCCCTGATAAAAATAAAATAATTTTGGACATTTATGCTACATGAATGACTTTATATCAGGTCAACTTCAATGCCAGGGAAACAATTATTTGGTATCTTTTTAATCTATTCATTTCCTCTACCTGGCATCTCGGTGCCTTTTAGATTAGTTCTCTGTAGATCGTCCCCTTTGTTTCTGTGCAGGCATTCAGTGTTTCCAATTTCATGTTACTGTACTGAATTCTCTTTTCATAGCAAAGCGTCCTTCAATATGCTTGTATTTGGGATAATGAAGTTCGTCGCCTCCGTGTGTTAAATAATTCACTTCCTTTTTCCGCCTCTGTGAAGTTCTCTTATTGTGGCGTGGCTTCCAAAACATTTTCACACACGCACGCACAAAAAGCGTAATCCATAAAATATGAAGAACTAACAATGAACACAACACTGACATTTTAATTCTTCACTTAGGAGCACAAAAGGGATGACAATTGGAAATTGCTGTTGTTGCCATAATAAAGAGAGATTTGCATTCCTCTGAAATTGATAGTTTAGTATTTGAGCATAATGTCAGTAACGGCAAATAACAATGCCTAGGTTCTGCGGATTATAAGTAATAGCTGTTTTCCATTGCACCCTGTTGAATAGCGCCATTTCCCCCACCCCTTTGCTGTAAACAAATGAGAGGTTGCCTGCAGTAATAATGCAGGTTTGCACACAATCAGAATTATTCCAGAATAAGCAGATAACAGCTTTGAGATGTAATGACTATGTGGGGTGGGGAACCTTTTTCAGCCGGAGAGCATAAGGCAACTGCCATCATTTATGTTAAGATCAACGTGCAGTCCTGTATGTGAACAAACATGGCCTGGATTATCTTTCCCTTCTCCTTTGAGGCAGAAGCTCCTGTACCTGACAAGTCAGGCGTATGCTCATATGAGAACTAGAGGAACATAGGAAGACGCCTTATAACATGTCAGGTCATTGGTCCATTTAGCTCAATAGTGTGCACAGTGGCCACATCCACACCATACATTTAAAGCAGTTTCATGCCACTTTAAACAGTTCTGACTTTCTCCAAAGAATTCTGGGATCTGTAGTTTGTTAGCGGTGCTGAGAGCTGTTAGAAGGCCCTTATTCAACTCAGAGCTACAATACTCAGAGTGGTTAACAGTCAATCCCTGTTCACAGGGAACTCAGAGAATTGTATCTCTTGGAGAGGAATAGGGGCCTCCTAATAACTCTCAGCACCCTTTGCAAACCACAGAATTCTTTGGGAAAAGTCCTACCCATTTAAAGCCGTATCAGGGAGCTTTGCTTGTACACTGTGAATGTAGCCAACGACTGGCAGCAGACCTCCAAGGATTGAACCTGGGACGTTCTGAATGCACCGTGAATTATCTACCACAGAGCAACGACCCTTCCACAACTGCCACGTGGTGTGTCTGCATCACATGTTCTCTTGTACACATGCTCGCTCTTCCTTCTACCATATGTAAATCCTTGACTGGGTGAAAAATTCCAGAGGGGTAGCCCTATTAGTCAGTTGCAGTCAATCGGTGAAAGGTCCTGTGGCACCTTAAAGACTACCAGATTTTGTGAAGGGCATGGACTGAAGTGGACTCCAGCTATGGGGCATTTGTGATCCTCTAGATGTTGCTGGAGCCTAGATTACCCTCCACAAGAAACAGGCCTTTCTTTCCTGTAGCCCCCTAACCTTGGAACGGCTTTTCTTGGGAGACTAAGAGGGCCCTCTTGTGGCTTTTCTCCCAAAGCCAAATTAACACTTCTCTTTAATGTTTCACCAGTTGATTTCTTTGGCCCCTCTTTTTGTTTGTTGGCTTCTAGTGGAGGCATGTGGTTACATTCATTCCCCCACCTCTAAACTGTAGTATTTTTTATCTGAAAAAGTTCATTTTAAAAAATGGCTACTAGCCATGATGACTATGTTCCACTTCTGCTGGACTAGATGTGCCATTGCCCTCATTTAGCAGGCCATTTGCTTCACCCAGTTGAGAAAGCACTCCTCACTTCTCTGAGTGGTGAGAAGTTCTATGGACAGCAGTACCAGCTGAAGTTTCCTTCCTATGAAATAAAATGCAGCCTTACACTGCCTTTGTAATACTTGCTTTGTTTAAAGTTATGAAGGCAAACGGAAATTCCTGTGAGGCAGACCTGCCTGATAGCAACTTGGACAGTGCCCCCCTCCCAACTGCTGCCATGACTGCACCTCCCAGGCTAGGTAAGTCCAACTAGAAACTCTACTCTCTTTCCTTCTGCTTAATTTCTGTTTCCCTGCTCCCTTCCCTCACCTGGAGTTGGGTTACCTTATTCCAAAACACAAACCCTGATGGGTATCTTATTCCAAAACACAGAGAGATTCCTAACTATCAAGAGATGGTTTCTTATCTGTTGGCTCTTGTTGATGAGGCACCAACCAACTGTCTTGGACTATTAACAATCTGCCTGACAAAGGGCTGGTCAGTTAGCAGCCAGAACAATATAGTAGCCACTGATAAGTGATATCTAAAGTACAATTCCTGTGTGTGTGTGTGTGTGTGTGTGTGGAGGGGAGAGAGCAAGAAAATTTCCACCAGGGCAATGGAACATGTTCCTTAACAATTGGCAGGCTACTAAAGTCAAAGGTTCACTCTCACACCGTACCTGCCAAGATCAAGGTGACTTTGGGGTCTCTTTTTGTGGGAATCTCATTCGGCAAGAGTCAGAAGACTCTTTCCAATTAAGTAATTAGACAAGGTGCTAAATATAAAGGAGGACTGGTAATGATCCTGTTATTACAGCATTATAATATTTTGTAGCTTAAGAGCATTAAGAAGGCCTCACTGGCGATTTGAAATTAGGATCCTCTTTTTTTTTAAAGCCCATCAAATAAAAGAGAGAGAGGAGAGAAGAAGAGAACTTCAAAGCTGCTTTTTTCCCACTTGGAAACCTGCCTGTGTTAGGATGAAATGAATAGAAAAAAGAGCAAGGTTTGCCTTCTAATAAAGCATCTGTTGCCCACTTTGAACATTTCTTACTTCTTTGTGAGCATGTCTCTCCAGTTATGGGGACTACTGACAATGAAGAACAGAGGCCTTGAAATAGACAATACCTGTTATCTACCCAATATTTCTGATTTTCATGTCACTTTGAACTGGATCTTCATTTGACCGCATGCTGAGTCCAAAAAGAATTTCTTTGTCGGCTGATCCAAAGATGCCAGAAGATGCTCAAAAAAAAAGTAAACTGCGGGAATCTGCTCAATAAAGGCAAGATGAAAAACAAGCCTTTGCCATTCACTCCACGCACGGACAGTGCTTTTAACTTCTGCCTATTTTGGTGCTGCAAAGAAGCCCCCTAAATGCAAATTTTGTGTGTGTTTTTGTGTGTGTGTGTGTGTGTTCCAAGGCTAGATTATAGCTTTCTCTGCATAAAATAACAAAAACCAAGCATAAGCCCCGACAAGAGCTGTGAGTATGGAGAAGCCAGATTGCTTAAAGTAGACCCCTGGCTTTCGGAAGCCCAGTGCAAGGAGACTTTTGCTGCTACTGAGCCACTGCTGCTCTTGAGCAAATGTCAAGAGGCCTATTCCCAACAAAAGATTGGCAGCCTTTCACTGGGAGTTGCGGGGGGGGGGGGCAGTCAGATTTGGCAGCTCTGCTTAGCAGAGTGATTCAGCTAAAATTTGGCCGGGCTTCAGTAAGCTTTTGTGTGTGTGTGTGTGTGTGTGTGTGTGCATGCGTGGTTGTTGAATGCTAGAAAACTCCTGGCCAGAACAGGCAGAGAGACAAGATTCCAAGGCACATTTTCATCTCCATCCAGCGGGCTCTCGTCCTGATTGGGCAAGGATAAAGCTGGGCCCAGTGAATTGATCATTGAAGAATGTTCAATGGAAACCAGCCAACGAAATCATCAAAAAGAGCCGGGGTGGAGCACTGGATGGCTCAGAAAGATCTGTGATGGGGAGGGGGGAGAGAAAAACCAAAAGGGGGGGGGGAAACCTCCTTTGACTTAAATGGGGATGAATTAGACTAGCCTTGCCTGATTAAAAGAAGAAGAAGTTTGAGCCAACAGAACTTTTTTGGGTGTGTTAATGGCATTAGCTGGATACCTTAGGTGGGAAACTCTTTTTTGGCTGAGGGCCACATTCCCTTCTGGGGGCTGGTGATAAAAATGGGTAGAGCAATATATGTAAAATATTTACATTGTTCACTAGACTAGTTTCTGCACGCACCCCTGTTTGCGTTCCATCCAGGGAAGGAAGTGGCATGATCAGAATTCAAGGGCAGATTTCAGCCAGGTAAAAAAAATATTGGGGAGAATCAATGAGGGTGTGTGGCCTGGGGAGAGTTCTAAGGCCAGAAGAGTTGAAAGCACATGGTTTCCCTCAAAGAATCCTGGGAACGGTCATTTACCACTCCCTGTGCTACAGTTCCCAATGAACTACAATTTCCAGAGTGGCTTAACCATCAATCCCTCTTCACAAGGAACTTTGGGAGCTGTAACTCTGTGAGGGGAATAGGGGTCTCCTAGCGATTCTCAGCCTGCTTAACAAACTACACCTCCTAGAATACTTTGGGGAAAGCCACGAGGGTTTAAAGTGGTATGATAGTGCTTTAAATGTTCCGTGTGAATAGTAGCGGGGTTTCTGAGTAAGGAGCATGGAGCCCAGCTGCAATTGGGGACCAATAGGCCCCCTGCTTTTCCCTCTTAGTGAGCACGCGGAGGCCAGTTGCAATTACTCTTGCCCCACTAATTCCCTCTCCGTCCCACAACCACCTGCTTGCCCTCCCTCTGCATCCGTGCTTTGTAGTGCACATTCTTTCTACCAAGTCATCAGTAACGTCAGCTGGAGCAGATGTCTGTTCTGTAATTGATTAAGTATCTTTCTGTGGCAAAACCTTTTTGAGTTGTGATCAAATGAGCAGTTGGTAGGGGCCCGGGCTCTGAGCATCAGAATCTGATTATGTCCTCAGAAAAAAACACAGCCTTTGAAGTGGGCCAGAGAACACTTGGGTAATTCCAGTTTATCTGTCTTCTGCAAAATTCATCTCGAAGGGAGGGATTTTTGCCCAGGTGTGTGTGGAGGGGGGAGGGCAACGAGCTTGTTTCCATTATGACCCATCTGTTGACTTCAAAGTTCAGACATTGGCAAGAGATTGATTTAAAAACCTGGCAAGCTGGTTTTGCTTGCTTCTATATACTTGGGGCAACTGGTGGATTCAGACAACCAGTGTTCCTCCCCCCCTCCCAGTCCTATTCCAATTTATTTCCCCCTAATTTCTATTTACTTTTGAAGTCATCAGGTGTGGGGAATCATGTGATTAAGAGGGCTGGAGGAGGCTCCGAAGAATTCAGCACTGTTGAGGGACCTCCAGAAATGATCTGGCTCAGTGATTTTTGAACTGTAAGTCTGTTGTGTGTGTGTGTGTGTGTGTGTGTGTGTTTAAAAGTTGCTTTACAATACTGTTGTAGGGGGACAGCAGATATCCTGCCTCCTTCCCTACTATGAACCTTCTTGGATTCTAAGATCAGCGAAAGGGCCCTCTTGGTAGTTGCTCCACCAAGAGGGGGTTTTCTCTGTGGCAGCCCCTAAGTAGTGGGACTCCCTCCCCACAGAGGTGTATGCCATCTTTGTTGTCAAATACTGAAGACACACCTCCTTACCCTGGCTTTTGACAATTGAGATGTATCTTTTTAGGATACACCTTAATTCTATGATTGTAAGTTGTTTTGAACAACTTCTTTTTTTAAAAAGTGCATTAACAGTTGTAACCTGTTTCAGGACCCTGGGGCAAAGGGCAAGTAAATTGTAACAACAACAACTGGATTTCCTGAGGTGGGAGGGAATCATAAAACCATAGAATCAGAGTTGGAAGGAACCCCCAAGGGTCATCTAGTCCAACCCTCTGAGCAGTAGTCTAGGAGATGACCACAAAGAGAATAATCTCAAGCCAGAAGAGTCTTGACTAAAGCACCTATATTAGTATGCATGTAAGAGCAGCAGATGTCAAATTCGTGCTCTGTGGAGCCCTGTGATATTTACAGTACTTAGAACAGGGGTAGGGAACCTCAGCTGCAGGGACCAAATGTAGCCCCCCAGGGACTCTTCCCAGGCTACACTTCCTCTTCAGTCACACCCCCTGTCCTAGGCCACACCCCTCATTGAGCCTTCTTTGCACCCTCCAGTGTTCAAACCCAGAACACCACCCTAGTCCAGCATTCTATTTGGCAGAGCAGAGCAAGTACACTCCTTGTACGTCAGGCAGGATTACGTACTATGTGCTATGGCACTGAGTAAGCCAGATAAGGTACCTGCTTCCATGAGGTCCAGTGGCTTGCCTGCTTAAATAATATTTAAAAGTTTGAACTTGCAACATGTCAGCTTTCTTATATACCAGAAAGCACTTCTCCAACATCTCACTTTCCAAGCTTAAAATCAATACAAGCACAGCTGTGCTAGTCATTTCCTAAGGAAAACATTTCAGTGTTTCGGCCTCCACAGTTGCTGAACTGGAAGAATGTTCTAGGAGTCAGCTTTTTACCAAAGTTGAGTGTGGGGGAGCAGCTAGGCACCCAGATAGGCATGGCAGCAGCAGCCACCCGCAAACGAGTAGCAGCCATTAGATACAAATCTAGTGCAGACAGCCCACTTGCAGGCTTAGGAATAAACCTGATTCAATGCCTATTATGAAACCGGTACAGGTGTGATGAAGTGATGGGAAGATTTCAGCGCACTTCCTGTCCCCATAATCCTATGTCTTCTTCCGTTCAATAAGAACAGAAAGGCCAGCAAAAGATCTTGGCCCTTATTTGAAAGGAGCTTGGATAGCAGTGGTTGTTTCAGGAACAGGAACTAGTTTGCAGTGCCCACCCAGTTAAGGTTGCCAACTCAGAGTCAGGAGCACCCCAGATCCTGAAATTTCAAGACCGAAACCTAAGAGTGACCCCCTGTTGATTCTTCTTGGGCTTTCCCTGTTACCACTGAGCCCTGGAGATAGAGGTTAATTGGGAGAGAAGGGAGCAAAGGAAGGCAGCCCCCCCCCCGGCGAGCCTATGTAATAATTCACAGACAGATCCTGTGGGGCTGAAGCTTACACACATAGTCTTAATTTAGTTTTAAAACAAAACAATGCACTCTCACCCACCAGGAAATTCAAGCCTTCCACCTGGAGGGGACGAAGCAAACGTGGAGGCTTCAGGTCAGCCTGGAGGTCCAGCAACCCTATCCCTGACACATTTTACATGGGAATTTTCGTTCTCTGCAAGAAGGAACACAGATCAACATAGGCCCAGGATCTCCAGCCAGAGTTAATTCTGTGTGAGTAATAAAATGGCTTCCAAGCCTGGATGTGTTTTTGGCACAACTGTTTTCCTTTTGTGTGTGTTTCCCCATTACTGGGACCTCCCAGAATGTACGAAGGCTTTTTACTGGCAGCTGGAAATTCTAATGAATTCTTCTAACTTGACAAGAAAGCCACGAGGCCTACACACCCCCGCACACACACGCACACACACACACACACACACACACACCCCCTTCAAATCATACACATGACAGTAATTATCTCCTTTGCTGATGTTGAAAAAAAAGCCAAAGTTTGCGTCATGCTGGATACCTCCAATAATCATTTGCATGGAGATGTGGCGTCTGTGGCATCAGGACATCCCAGCGCCAGCACTGGGGCACATGCTGGCACAAAGGCTCAATTAACAGCAACGAAGCTGCAAGAGAACAGCTCAGGTGATAGAACGAAACCAGAATCTGAGTGTCAAGAAATGAGATGGCACACTAGCCTGTGTTCTGGGATGGTTGTTTTGTTTCTGTTTTCTGGGATCGAGTGCTGGGGGAAATTACATCTATTATTATTATTATTATTATTATTATTATTATTATTATTATTATTATTTATACCCCAGCCACTCTGGGCAGCCTCCAACAGAATGCTAAAATACAATAATTATAAAACATTAAAAGCTTCCCTAAACAGGGCTGCTTTCAGCTCTCCAGTCTCCTAAAAGTCTGGTAGTTGGTTTCCTCTTTGACATCTGGTGGGAGGGTGTTCCACAGGGCGGGTGCCACTACCGAGAAGGCCCTCTGCCTGGTTCCCTGTAACTTGGCTTCTCGCAGTGAGGGAACCGCCAGAAGGCCCTCGGCACTGGACCTCAGTGTCCGGGCAGAACGATGGGGGTGGAGACGCTCCTTCAGGTATACTGGACCGAGGCACTGGTATACTGGACATACTTGGTAAAGATTCCTGGGAACTGAGGTTGCTGCTAGTTGTTAGGAGGCCTCTATTACCCCCACAGAGCTACAGTTCCCTGTGAAGAGGGACTGACTATTAACCCACTCTGGGAATTGTAGCTCTGTGAGGGGACAGGAACACATTTAGGAAACCTTACTTGGGTTCAGAAGTACCCAAACAAGCAAAATAACCCCATGTCCACATACTGATCTATGTAAGCAACTTTCATGCTGTGTTCCAGAGACCCCTGAGGCTCCTCAGGTAGATCCTTGTTTATTAGAGGATTGGCAATGGCAACTGTCAAGGCCCCAGCCCCAACCTCTCTGTGGTATAGTGGTTAGAGTGCTGGACTAAGACCTAGGAGACCAGAGTTCAAATCCCCTTAGCTATGAAACTTGGGCCAATCATGGTCTCTTAGAGTACCCTACGTCAAAGGGTTGTTTTCAAGAAAAAAGGGGGGAGAACTGAATACACCACCTTTATTTCCATGGTAAAAAGGTGGGATAGAAATGTTTAAATAAATAAAAAGGGGGTTGAGTCTTTGGATCCCTTCCAATCGGGATTCAGGCCTCACCATGGGATTGAAACCGCCTTGGTCGTGCTGGTCGATGATCTCCGGCGGGCTAGGGACAAAGGTGAGAGCTGTTTCCTAGTTCTGCTGGATCTCTCAGCGGCCTTTGACACCATCGACCATAACATCCTTCTGGGCCGGCTAGAGGGGTTGGGAGCTGGGGGCACTGTTATACAGTGGTTCCGCTCCTTCCTCCTGGGCCGTGTTCAGAAAGTGGTGGTGGGGGATGAGTGTTCAGACCCCTGGGCTCTCACTTGTGGGGTGCCTCAGGGTTCTGTCCTCTCCCCCATGCTTTTTAATATCTATATGAAGCCGCTGGGAGAGATCATCAGGGGGTTTGGGCTGGGTGTCCATCAGTATGCGGATGATACCCAGCTCTACCTCTCTTTCAAATCAGAACCAGTGAAGGCCATGAAGGTCCTGTGTGAGTGCCTGGAGGCGGTTGGAGGATGGATGGCGGCTAACAGATTGAGGTTGAATCCTGACAAGACAGAAGTACTGTGTTTGGGGGACAGGAGGAGGGCAGGTGTGGAGGATTCCCTGGTCCTGAATGGGGTAAGTGTGCCCCTGAAGGACCAGGTGCGCAGCCTGGGAGTCATTTTGGACTCACAGCTGTCCATGGAAGCGCAGGTTAATTCTGTATCCAGGGCAGCTGTCTACCAGCTCCACCTGGTACGCAGGCTGAGACCCTACCTGCCCGCGGACTGTCTCACCAAAGTGGTGCATGCTCTGGTTATCTCCCGCTTGGACTACTGCAATGCGCTCTATGTGGGGCTACCTTTGAAGGTGACCCGGAAACTGCAATTAATCCAGAATGCGGCAGCTAGACTGGTGACTGGGAGTGGCCGCCGGGACCACATAACACCGGTCCTGAGAGATCTGCATTGGCTCCCAGTATGTTTCCGAGCACAATTCAAAGTGTTGGTGCTGACCTTTAAAGCCCTAAACGGCCTCGGTCCTGTATACCTGAAGGAGCGTCTCCACCCCCATCATTCAGCCCGGACACTGAGATCCAGCGCTGAGGGCCTTCTGTCGGTTCCCTCACTGCGAGAAGCAAAACTACAGGGAACCAGGCAGAGGGCCTTCTCGGTAGTGGCGCCCGCCCTGTGGAACGCCCTCCCATCACAGGTCAAGGAAATTAACAACTACCTGACATTCAGAAAAAACCTGAAGGCAGCCCTTTTTAGGGAAGTTTTTAATGTGTGATATTTTTGTATTTGATTTCTGTTGGAAGCCGCCCAGAGTGGCTGGGGAAATCCAGCCAGATGGGCGGGGTACAAATAATAATAATAATAATAATAATAATAATTATTATTATTATTATTATTATTATTAGGACCACCATTTAAATTTCCCACAAATCCCCTGGAATGGTGTTTTTGGGAGTATTGTGGAAATTAAAATGGCAACTACCAGGTGTGCAGGACTGATCCAGAGTGCTGCTTCTTCCACCACTGTTGCTGCTACTACTAGGTAAGTGGGCATGTATGGGCCTGAGCCTTAAACCCAGTGGATAAACTTACCCAGAATCCTTTGCACCATGCAAGGATTCTGTGGCAAACAGCCAGTTTGGAAAGGGGCTCCATAAAGGTACAGGGGGAGGGGAGGAGGCTAATCCATTTTGAACACTTTATATATAAATGAATGCATGCATGCATGCTTTTCTGAGAGCAAAATCTGGGTTTCTCTTTGGCCCAAAAGCTTGCATCTTTGTGTGAGCTGCAAAGTATGAGGAGCCACTGAGTCTCCTTTCATTGCTACGAATTCCTTTTCCGCAATTCTTAACAATACCAAGGGGAGCTCTGTGGAATTCCGCCACCAGGGTGCGTTGGTAATGAAAGAGGAAAGACCAATGTGTTGTGGCAATGTGATGTGTTGTCCAGATTCAAGTGGAAGGGGGAGCAATGGGGGAACAACATGTCGCTTTTGATCCTGATTCTTTTGAGGAGGGACAGGATCAGGACCTCAAACTTACTTCTGAGAGCAAAAGGGAGGGAAACCGGCCCAGACAGTTTTACAGAGGGAACCTTTTCTTGAGGAGAGACAAAACTAACAAGACACCTGAAACTTGTGTGGCGGCCTTTGAAAAAAATAGAGTTCAAAAGGATGAAGCTTTCTAAATTCACAAGAAAGATGAAAAAGGAGCTGGAAGGCAAAGAACAAGAGGTACCCCTCCTCCGCCAACCTTGCTCTGGCCAAGCTGAATAAGCGGCATGGTCTTATTACAGATGGAAGGAAGATGCTTGAATTGTGCAGCTATGGGTGGGTGGGGGCAGAAATATGATTCCATTTGCTTTTAAAGACAAAAGTATCAGCTTTGCACTTTCTAAAACAATATGTGAACCAAATCACAGCAATCCTTCAAAATTTGCAGTTATCTGACTTTTGCAATGCAGTTCTCAAAGTGGTTTTGAAACAGATTCTTTGCCATCTAAGCAAATGACGCAGGATGCAATTCTAATTCACTTCAACTGTGCTCTCGTTAGCAGCAAATTCTATATATGTCCTCATCACCCACTGCATGTTGAGTGGCACCCATCGGTTGGAATCAGGCTTGCCAGGTGCCAACAAAGACAACCCAGATAGCACCCTTTAACCCAGAGATTTTGGCAGTTGAGAAAAGCAGTCCAAATTCCAGGTTTTATATTCCATTCTGTTCTGAAGGAGAGCTGTGTTTTGGTTTGCCTGTTGTTTCATGGAGTGTAAATTATGTAGGTTCACGTTAAAATGAAAACCAAACTTAATTTCTTCCCCACCCTTAACCTTCATCCTTGATTAATTCCTCCTTTCCTCTCCTTCAGCAAATCATCAGCTATTTCCTCAGCCATTCCCCCCCCTCTTTTAATTGTATTGTTATTTTAAAACAAAAACAGGGTGGGGGCAATTACAGGCAATTGCAAGGATAAGAACATTGCTGGGAAGGAGCATACTACATCGTGAATTCTGCTGGGATGTAAATCAATGGCCAGATGTCTCTCCACGTGTGACCATGTGTCTTGATTTTAGGCTAAGAGACATTTTGAGGGCACATCTAGATTTTTGTGTATCAAAAAAGAGCCTCTGATTTCAGGTGGGGCTAGGCATCTGAATTCATTTACTCATGGTCTCAGGGCAGATGGCACACAGGTCTGCAGAGATGTAAACCCCAAAGCATATTGCCCCATTTTGCTGTCAGACCCTTTAGAATGTTTGTAGAATGAGAAGCATTACGAAATATGTTCCCTGGTAGTCCTCTAGGGTTGGCCAAAGTGATTCATGCTTCCTCAAACAGGCTTAATGGTCCACATGTGTTTAGACTTCTTGAAACTCTGCTGTTTGGGGACAGGGGGAAAGCTTAGCTGGATGGGTTTAACAGCAAGACCAAATCTTGTCAAAAACAACAACCTAACTTCCAGTTCAGATTGGGAATTTAACATCCTCTTTTTATGTATTCTTTATTATTTTCTCAAAGGCTTCCCATTTTAATTACAAAACTGATTTGAAACTTCTTTTTTATTGTGCCACAGCTGCTTCTGAGATTCTTCACTGGATACTGAATTACAACTGGTGATCTTTTAGTGCAATCCTATGTAGATTTACCCAGATGTGAGTAAGTGCCTGAAGTGGAAGAGGGAAAAGGATGGGGGGGGGGTGTTAGGCCCACTGTGGTCGATCACAGAATCATAGAGTTGTAGATTTGGAAGGTACCCTGAGGGTCACCTGGTCTAAACACCTGCAATGCAGGAATCTCAACTAGATCATACGTGACAGATAACCATCCAACCTCAAACATGAAGAGAAGTGGTATCCCATCCCATCTCACCTCACTTTGAACATTACACTGAGTTTATTAGCGCTTAGTCCCAGGTAAGAGTTCATAGGATCGTAGCCATAAAAAGCTTTGCAGGAATTCTCTTTTCACAATCACCTGGTATTCAGAGGCATGATTCCTCTCACAGTGAAGGTAGACTATAGCTGTCATGGTTAGTAGCAACTGATAGATTTACCCTCTGTGAAATAGACCCTTGATAAGCCCCTTGGTGCCCTACTCAAGACTTAAGGAAGCAGTGGTGGACTTTGGGCTCTCAAATTCCAGCAGCAGCCTGTGCGATGGTAAATTTCAGCACCCTCTGCCGCTCCATTCTACATAATTGTTGCAGCCCTGGCACCCAGTGCAGCCCAACTGACTATGCCACCCTAAAGCCACCTCTGAAGGAAACTCGTCAGCTCAGTGGTGGAGCATTTGCTTTCATGCAGAAGGTCTCAGGTTGAATCCTTGGGGTTCCAGGGAAGACTGTGAATGTTCCCTCTCTGAAACCTTGCTGCCAGTCCATGTAGAGAATATTGAGCTGAGTGTCCTGACTCAATAAGGCTCTAGGCAGTTTCTTACATTACTGTAAGATGAGGGGGAGATGTCTTGTGGTATTACCAGCAGCACCTTTTTTCTTCTCTTCTCTTTTTCTTCTGTCAATGGCGTTTGGCTTCAGAGAGTTTTTTTTCTTTCTGGGTTGCATCAAAGCACGTCCTGCCTCATCGCACCTTAGAGCATCCTCAGAGCGCAGTGACATGATCTGTGCCAGCCCACCTGGAAACACAACCGTTACAAAGCAGCAGCATCACCGATTCTCTTTCTACTTCTGCCATCAATGAACTGGAGAAAACAAGAGGCAGGAGCAGGCCAAACAGTGGGGATGCAGGCAGGGTAAGAATCGCTTTCTTTGTAAGGATAGAGGATGTAAGCCAAAATTCACCCCCCTGTCTTGTCAGCGAAGTTCCAGGCGTCAGCAGAGGATGCTGGCTGAACTTTGCCGCTTTCTTCATAGCATACTACATCTCACATGGCAGAGTCCTCATCTTACCCCCATGATAGAGGTGACATGATAGAAGTTTACAAAACCATGCACGGCATGGAGAAAGTGGAGAGAGAAAAGTTTTTCTCTCTCATAACACTAGAATTCATGGACATCCAATGAAGCTGAAAGTTGGAAGATTCAGGACAGAAAATAAAGTACTTATTCATGCAGTGCGCAGATAAATGATTGAACTCGCTCCCATAGGAGGCGGCCATGGCCACCAACTTTGATGGCTGTAAAATGACAAATTCATGCAGGAGAGGGCTATCAATAGCTGCTAGCCATGGTGGCTATGCTCTGTCTCCATGTTTGGAGGCAGTATCTTTGAGTACCAGTTGCTGGAAACCATAGGCAGGGAGAGGGATCCTGCTTGCCTGATTCCCACAGGCATGTGGTTGGCCACTGTGAGAACAGGATGCTGGACCAGATGGGCCATTGCATGATCTAGCAGGTTCTTATATGTTCTTATGATTGCTGCATTCTTGCCTCAATATCCAGAGACGTTCGTAGGAGCTTCCTCAGGCCAGGTCAGAATCTTTTATTTTGCTCACAGGCACAGCAGCAGTTGATTTAATCCCGTATTTCATATTTTGTGTTCTCTTTTAATATGTGTTATTGTAGGCAACCAATTAATCACAGTTTCTTTGATTAGTTTGCCAGATTGCATCACTGCAGTTAGATTCATTATTTCCAATTGTTCCCAAAAGTTCCTAACTGTTTCCAATTTCTTTGGCTCTCTTTGCTCTTTTCATGCTTTGGCGTAGAGTGTCCTGGCTATGGCCATTATGTACAAAATCCGTTTTTGATTTTATTTTATACTGTCTTGGCCTTGCTTGGCCTTGGCATGCTTAAGATTCTTTTTTCCAAGAAATACTTGGGTCCAAACTAGACACAATGTGAGCTCCATCAGGATGCAGATCCAGGAGACCCGTGGCTGAGACTGGGCTACACAGGTGTAACTCCCCATTCTCAGCTCAGATAAGGGACCCAGCTGGCTGAGCCAAGCCTAGCAGATTGTAAACCCTGAAAAGGGGGTGTTCTGGAGGCAGGACCAGAGATGGGGGTATTAGGCGGGATTCTAAGATTGTTTAGCTTGGTCACTTGTGCTGACAACCTGTCATAGGTTAAGCCAGCAAAAAGGGCGATATAACTCAAAGACTATTTTAAGGGCTTGTTTTCCCTCTGCCAGGCTTAGGCCTGCTCAGCCAGCAGCAGCCTTGCTCCTAAGCAAATTTTGGAACTGGGCACCCCTATTTTTTATCAAAGAAAGGTTGGAGGGTATGGAATTATGTGGAACCCCCCCCCCCAAGCCAAGGAGATAAGTAACTATACAACCTTTAAAAGACATCTTAAAGCAGCCCTGTATAGGGAAGTTTTTTAATGTTTAATGTTTTCGAAGTTTTATATACTGTATGTTGGAAACTGCCCAGAGTGGCTGGGGCAACCCAGTCAGGTGGGTGGGGTATAAATAATAAAATTATTGTTATAGAATAGGACATCCCTATTTCCAATGGTTGGGGCACGGGTGGCTCTGTGGCATGCGCTGCTCTGATTTGCCAGAAGCGGCTTACACATGGTCCTTTACCTTTACTTTTTATTTCCATTGGAGAAATGTTGGAGGGTGTGGTGAATTGTTAGTCTGCTGGGCGTTGTTCCTTCTCAGGTCTAGCTCATGAAGAGGCTTCTTTCTGGCATTGCAGCAGCGTAGATTTATGTTTGCACCGTTTACAATCACACCGTGCTCACATTTGTACTTGTCAGTCAAGTAGTGATCTATTAATCAAACAGGACGCCTGGGGTGTTCATTACAAAAAAGAAAGAAAAAAGGTATGAAGACTGAATATGAATGGTGATTTTAGTGCTTTTGACAAACAAGGATTGTTAAGCCCCCCCATGCCCCCATGCACTAACAATTCATTATTAAGGGCTTGCTTGTAGTTAAGTGACAAGAACCCCAAATCTCTTATTCAGTCACTGACATGGCAGTTTATTCCTGTTCACCCCACCCAGCCCCACTTCTGTTCATTCAGTGCCTAAGAATCCCTGCTGCTCTTCCCAGCATGCATTGCTGTGTGACCCCTGACCTCTGGCAGTGATTAATTGTCTTAGTGTCATAGCAATCACCTTGCTCTCTCTGATCCTCGCTCACTTTGTTCTCTCTGATCCTCGCTCACTTTTTCTCGCCAGATCTCCCCCCCCCCATTAAAAAAAAATATCTCTCCAGTATCCTGGTTACTGTAAAACAAATTAAGAGAAATGGATGTTGCCTGTTGCTGGACCCCAAATCTCTTAATTCTTGATTCTGAGGCAGCTTTCTGCTCATGTTCTTTTTTTCTTTTTCTTTTACCTTGGATCTGATGAACTGGGAGGAGGTGATCTGCATCTGTGTCTGGACTCTAGCATACCCTCCAAGTGTCCTGATTTTCCAGGGACAGTCCCAGAACTATGAAAGTCATCCCAGCTTCTGATTTTATACCGGAATGTCCCTATTTCCCCTGCCAGGGCCGCCAGAATTGAGCTCACGGAGGAGGAGGAGGAGGAGACTGTGCTTCTCCAGAGCGGCAGCGGAAGCTGCGAGAGAGCTCCCGGCCTCCCCATGGCCGCTGCTGCCAGCCTCCTCCATTGGACAGTTCGTGGCGGCGACTGGAGAGTAGGCAAAGATGAGAGGCTGCGGCAGGAAAGGGGGAGGAAAGCAGAGCAAAAGGAGTCTTGTTTTTTTTAAAAAAAAATACGCTTTATGTGTCCGCATGTAATCTTGCCCCTTTCTAAAATTTATTTATGTATGCTTTACTTTTTGTAAATCTACCAAATAATAAAATAAAATTGGGATTAAGGGGTTTTATCTGGACGGCGGAAGGTGTGTGTCCCTTGGTGAAGTGGCGGCGGCACTTGCCCTACTTCTGACAGGAAATGCTGGGGTGGGGATAGAGATAAAAATGGGGTCTGTTTGAGGAGGGTCAGTTTCGGATGTGGGGAATGCCCCTATTTTCATCTGAGGAATGTTGGAGGGTATGCTCTAGGCTGGGCAGAAAGGCAGGTCTGTGACAAGACTCCTGCCTGGCACCCTGCAGAGTTGCTGCTAGTCGGTGTAGTCAGTATTGAGCAAGATTGGACAATGATCTGCTTCCAGACTTGCCACTGTTTTCAAGGTTCAATTATAAGGGAGGTCTTGTGCAATGAACCCACTTCCCTTAAAGAACAAACTTTCTGGGAGACACAAGGGTGAAAAGACAGGTAAATATGCCCCTCTTAGGCTCACTCAAATAGCACAAGGAACCTTTCCCCTGTGAGTGAAGGTTGCTGTGTTTAGGACTTTTTAGTTTAGAGAAAAGACGAGCAAAAGGTGGCATGATAGAAGTTTATAAAATTATTCATGCCATGGAGAAAGTGGATAGAGAGGAGGCCCTCTCCCCTCTTATAACACTAGAACTCATGGACATCCAATGAAGATTCAGGACAGATAAAAGAAAGAACTTCTTCAGGCAGCACTGAGTTAAACTATGGAACTCTCTTCCATAGGAGGCAGTGATGACCACCAGTTTAGATGGCTTTTGAAGAGGATTGGACAAATTAATAGAGGAGAAGGCTATGGATGCCACTAGCCATGATGACTGTGCTCAGCCCACATAGTCAGAGACAGCAATGTTTCTGAATATCAGTTGCTGGAAACCACATTTATTTATGCCAAATCCTGCTAAAACAGAATTAGCAGAAACAATATCAATCCACTTTGGGGTTGTTGTTTTGTATAAAAAAAAAATAAGTGAAGGGAAACACTTAGCAGTTTTACACTCTTGATTCTGCTACTGAGGATGAATGCGTTAGCTGTGTGGTATCTTTGTGACACTTGTTCAAGCATGGTGTGATTGTTAATTATTTCCCTCCAACGCTTTAATGTTGATTTGACAGGTTGTCAGGTTGTTTCTCTCTCTCCCCCTCCCCCAGCATTGCCTTGAAGAAATGTGAGCATATGCCTGTGTGTGTGTGTGTGTGTGTGTGTGTGTGTTTAAATTGTGCAATGAAATTAAATGGTGTATGACAAGAATGTTCTTTAAATAAGCCTTTAATGTATGTGACACCTTTTGGAGGAAATAATGGAAGCTGGTTTTGTATTTACAGCTGCAGTTTCTACAACCAGTCTTGTATTGATTCTGCAAACCCCTTATTAACACCTGGCTGCGCTTTTGCAGTTTGCTGTTTGCCTGTGAGATTAACCCGGACAATTGCTTAAGTGAGTACAACTGCTCCTATGGTCCCGAGGTGATAGAAACCCCCCCCCCCCTCATCTGCAGTCTATCTGAAGGAGATAGTCAGTTTCAACAGAAGGCTGTGTAGTGGTGCTGTATCTTTGGAACACCCTCCTAGCTTTTAAGTGTACCTTGAAAATTTATTTGTTTGAAACAGCGATCAATTAAATGGCTTTAAAATGTTTTTAAGTGCTTCTAGTTGTCTTTTAAATGGCTTTAGACCTGTTGTTTTAGGTTTAGATTGTCTCCTTGGTATTTTAAAGATTGTTTTATGTAGTTAATTATCTTCTGTAAGATGCCTAAGAAGCGCAGATCCCTGAAAAATGGCATACAAGTATTTTAAACAAAATAGTTTGTGGATCTGGACTACTGGTGGAATTCCAAAGGCTTGTTTCTACAGATATTCTGTAGATATTCTAAACAAGATATTCTACAGATATTCTGCTCCAGTCTTCTCGGAGCACCTAGAAGTGCTGCTCTTCCATAGAGCTATGCCTCATTGTTGTGGATGTGTTTCCTTTTAATCACACGAAGGCCCCATGTGCACTAAACATTAAAGTGGCATGATACAGCCATAGCTTCCCCTGTAGAGCTTTAAACAGTCATAGATTTCACCCCAGGGAATCCTAGGAACTGTAGTTTGTTACAGGTGCTGAGAGTTGTTAGGAGACTCCTATTCACCTCCTAGACTAGAGCTATGTTGCTTTGCCATTTGAACTTAATGGCCCCAGATTTCTCCAGGCAGATCTTCCTCGGTAAAGTCATGTTAAATGTGCAGAACTGGAAATTTCACAAACAGCAGTGGATTGATAAAATTTGGGAGATCTGAATTACGTAGCAACTCACTCTTCAAGTGCAGTGAGCAGCAGTCCAATTTTTAAAAAGATGTTATGACTGCCGTGGCTTCCGTTTTATCTCCTTGGTGGAAGCTCTTCAAGATTCTGACCACATTCCAATCAAATGCAGATGTATATATTTTTCTGACTGCGATTCCATTATGTAACTTATGTGCTGAAGCTCTCTTAAGGCAGATGAACACATCTGGTTGTGCTGATGCAGGTGTACCATGACGTTTTTTCTTCCTGAGCTCCTCCCAGTGGGCAGCAGTCTCCCGTTAGATCATGCATTTTTCAAAAATTCAGTTTTCAATGCCATGTGCATTTTCACGCACACTTTATCCCAGTACGTGCATTTTTGTAGGCGTTGCTCAGCTGGAGAACTGCATTGCAAAATTTGGAGACGTATAGATTACAAAGGATGGTTGCATTTCAGTTTGCACGTTGTTTTGAAAGTTGGTAAGGTTCCCCTTTCCAAGTGAACTGAACCTAATTTCTGCCCCTGCCAACCCTATCAACCTCTATGGGGCCTAAGTTAGCCACGGCTCAAGTCCCATTGATTTCAGTGGGAGCTCAGTCCAACTACCTTAAGCTTGGATCCAACCTGTTGCCTTGACAGATGACTGACAGAGGTGCAGTATATCCTGTGGCATCTTAGATTTCTTTGACACGTTAGAGAGCTGAGAAGCTGCTCCATTTCAAAGCACACAGATAGGATGTTGGTATTTGCCCAGCGCACCAATGTCTTCAGATGTTTGCTAAGGTTGGATACATGATCTTGTTCTGCTTAACAAGCAAACAGTATGATCGCCTTGTCCCTTGGCGTTCTTAGAAACCAGGGTGAATCATTGAGGCAAATCCTCCCCCCCCCCTTTACGTTCCTTCCATGCGAGTAAAGAGAAACCTCCCTCCCTCTCCTCTCTCCCTTCTTGTTGGCTGGAGTTCCTTGTGTACTTGGAACACTCTGCTGAGCTCGTGAGCTTTTGACAACTGTGTGAGGATCAGAGACACCGAATACCTGGGCTGCGGCCGCAACAATTATATTTTCCAAACATTTTAGGGTGTTTAACAGCTAGGAATGCTAATTCCGTGCACTTTTACCGCTTGGTGGCTACTAGTAGCTTGTCAACATGTGGAGCTGCTTTGCCTCAGCTTCTCTCTAGGCTCGCATGCTGTGGAGTGCAAGTAATATGTTTAGCGTGCAGTTATTGCAAACGAAAGGAAAGCCAGTGTGGCTTAGTGGTCAGTGTTGAACTAGGAACAGAAAGATTCCCGTTCATGTCCTCCTCACTTGCCTACAAAGCTTATTGAGTGAATTTTCGGCCAACTATTCTCTCTTAGCATGTCCCCCTCCTAGGGCTGTTGTGGGGATAAAGAAGAGCTACACCTCACTCTTCACACACTGCAGCTTTTCTCCAAATTATAAGGATATATGAGGAGAGCCCTGCTGGATCGGAGCAAAGGCTTAGCTTAGTCAGCCTCCTGGGGTGCATCAAGATACGGGCTTACTACTGTAAACAAGTAGTGGTGGTGGTGGTTATTATTATTAATTACCTGCCCTTCACCCTAATGTCCCAGGGCAGATTGCAGCATTTAAAACACATTATTAAAAACCGTTTAAAACAACTTAAAACTACAGGACTAAGGTGGGGCTTAAAAATATGCCTCTACAGTGGTACCTCTGGTTACATACGCTTCAGGTTACATACTCTGCTAACCCAGAAATAACGCTTCAGGTTAAGAACTTTGCTTCAGGATAAGAACAGAAATCGTGCTCTGGCGGCGCAGCGGCAGCGGGAGGTCCCATTAGCTAAAGTGGTGCTTCAGGTTAAGAACAGTTTCAGGTTAAGAACGGACCTCCGGAACGAATTAAGTACGTAACCAGAGGTACCACTGTACATTTTCAAAAGCCAAGGTAAAGAAGACTGTATAATGAAAGTGCCAGGCTCACCCATGTGGCGAGGGAGTTCCACAACTTAGGGGCTGCCACAGGATGCCTTCTCCCAGGCTACCCCACTCCCCAAGCTGCTGAGGGTGGAGGAAATACCCAGAGGGGCCCCTCTGCCAATCATAACACCCAAGAGGGTGTGCAGGGAAGGAGGTAGCCTTTCAAGTATTTGGGGCCTGCATCATTGTTCAGACATAGTAAGTGCATTGTTGGTAACAGTTTTTAAACTTATCAGACCTTACCTGGGAAGCAGCAATCAAGAGTAAATGTGGAGTGCGGGGGGGAGATATATGGGCTGGCATTCGGATGCCAGCAATGCCATGTAGGCATTAGGGATTTAATGGCAAATATACCTAATCTGTACTTTCCAACACAATCCAGGAACCAAAATGCAGCCATTCACTCCAGAATTTGCAGTGCAGTTCTCCTGCTGGGTAATGTCTATGAAAAACTGCACATACCAAAGCATGCATACAACAAATGCATTTGTTATTAAACATAACATACAAAAATGCATTACATTGGAGAAAACTGGCTTTGCAGAAATGTGTGGGACCTCTCTGTACAAAAACAAGCCCTTCATCCCATTGTAGTCAGGAGGTGTTATCTACTGTGGAGCTATCTTCATGCATAAGAACAAAGGACAATGATGGTTGAAGGGGACATTCTCTTGCTTGGTGGCCTGTGAATCATAGCCAATGTCTGACATAATAAAAATAACTTGAGACAAGTTTTACTGGGTGACCTTGGAGGGGTGTGTGGTCTGTTGGCTCCCAAGGTTATGGCTCTTTGGAGATGAGAGGCAGGTTTTGTTGTCCTGGGATCGGCAAGTGTTTGAATGTAATAATAAATACTTCAGGAATAAGAGTTTTCAAGGGAACAGATAAAGTTAAGTAGGAAGAAAGGACACATACCATGAAGTTTATAACCACTATGTTATCTTGCCATTCAGCAAAAATAAAAAGGTGGAGTCCTAAAAGAGATTTGGGGGGGACGGACGGACCCATAGCGATGACTCCATCTGCATGCCTTAATCTTAAGCAATCCATCCTTTATTCTCTCTTTTTTTCTAGTCTCAGAGTATTTACACTAGCCATTCAATATCAGCGTTAGAGCCCAGGTATGTGGAGGATTGTTGCTTCAATGTTGGATTAAGGGAAGGACATAAAGATGTAAGAGAACAGGGAGATGTCTGCTGGGTCAGGCCAAAGTAGTTTAGCATCCTGTATAATATAGAGCCTGGCAAAAAACAGGGGAGGTGAGGTCCCCCAAATTTAAGGAAGAAAAGACAAAAGGCACAAGAACCAAAGTGGCAAGGAATCGATATCAAAAAGAATGATTGTTTGAATATGAACAACTATCCTTAGAACCATGTGCAAGTATATGTGTCTAGAACACAAAATCACAAACTACAAATACAAAATCTCCCAGCTGTAACCACTGCATACTGCTAAATGGCACCCCCAACCTCCACAGCACTGCGATATTCCAGGGCAGTGTTTTCAACCAGTGTGCCATGGCACCCTGGGGTACCTTGCATGATGGTCAGGGGTGCTGCGGACAACAATGGCCTCTGTCCGTCTTTCCTTTCCTCTCTCCCTCTTCTGATGTCGTCTCGTATATCTGCTTCCCAAAGGCTTGCATAGCTGTTTATTGCAGCAGCCCTAGCTATAAGCTCTGCAGGTGAATAGTGCCTCTGGGAGGCACTTCTCTTTGGGGTGGGGTGGGGGGCAGCTCAGAGACCTGGGATGGCAGCAGCATCTGCCTGGAGGACTGCCTTGGGGGAGGAGAGGAGAGGAAGCTGAGGGAACACTCCACAAGGGAAGGGTGAGAGAAAAAGGGTGAGAGGCTGTCAGCTCTGCATGCAAGGGGTGACATAACTGGGCTCCTGAGCCTCACGGGGGTGCCGCAGAAAGAATGTAGTTGGTCAAGGGAGCCGTGGACTCAAAAAGGTTGAAAACCTCTGTTCTAGGGAGTTTCAGGCACTTACCCAGGGTCTGTGTGTCTTTTTGGAAAATAAGGCACAGCGGTGACGGTGGCATCCTTTATTTACACATATATACAACCTGAGCCTTTGATGGAGGGGTCCCCAGCATTATACTCCAAGAGGGCCTTGCCCCTTCCAGAAGCGCAGCATTGGGTTCAGACATCAGCTATTTTTCCTCTGCCTCTTGCTCTCTGCTTGTCACATAACATCTTCCTCCCAGCTTCTAACCCACAGTTGCTTTTTCTGAGGTGTGAAAGGAGCCTCACTCCATAGTTGCCTCAGAGAGATTCCTGGTGATCCATTGTTGTCCTAACGGCTCATTGCCCCACAGGCTGACACCTCCAAGAAAATTAGTCTGAGTTATTCCATGGGATTAGCTAGGTGTCAAATACACAGTTTAGGAAGTTTGCCTAGCTAAATTAATTCTTTCACATATGTTAATTCCAGAGAATTAAAAGCATCTAACACACATCTTAACACACATGGGTCTAGCAACAGACTGGCCTTAATTAAATTCTAACACTAACTTCATCCGGAATTTAGGGTGTCTTGCACCCACAGATTCATAACAATACAAGGCAATGGAGTTTTCCAAGCAATACAGATAATATGCAGGATTGTATCTTGTTTAGATGGCAGTCATTATTCCCCCTTATCAACTCAAATTTTCTTTCAGGAATATGTCGTTCCTGTTGATCTTAAATTTTTAAAATATAATATACTGCCTCCCATTTGATAATGTTAGAATATAGGAATGAAGCCGCAATATATGTATTCATTGTCACTTAGGAAGATACCTTTTATGCAGAGAAGGTCAGTTGTAATTAATGGACCTAACTTAGGGCTCACCCAGATTTGTGTTTTTATCCAGCACCTAGAAAGCATGGGTCCAAGCAGTGTTCCATTTGTCTTGCAATTTCTTGGCACAGGTCTGAGTGATTTTGCCCTTGCCCCACTGCTTTTATTAGTGATAAATTGGAGCAAACATCAGTCTGGAGAAAACCCAATTTCTCTTCTTTGCCTCCAAATTTGTCTCTTCTTTGCCTCCAAATATCACTTTGATCTAAATTGGCTGTATAAACAAAAATTGGGCAGTTAAGATTCCATAGGCCAGTTTAAAAAATAATATAAAATCCAAACTTGTGTGTGTGTTTTGGGGTGTGTGTGTTTTCCATTCCAAATAAGAGCATTTGCCTAGAATGGAACCAGAGATCTTGTTCCGAGGAGCGCAAAACAATTTTAATGCCAACAATATTTTACACAGTATAGTACTTCCCTTACCCACTAACTCTTCCATATAGGAGCAAGCCCAAAGGAACATTTCATGTGGAATTATTTAATTTTGATTAACAGAATGCTACTTTTAGCTGGGGAAAAATGTTCCCATAGACTGGTAGGCAACAGAAAGGCTGTATAAAGCCAGATGACATCACTACTTTCTCAGAGCAACAAAAGACCAATGGCATCTCCTCTTGCTGAGAGAAAATCAGCAGCAGCTTTGGATCCAGGGCAAATACTTCAGAAATTAGGGGGTTATTGGCTGCTCCTAGGACCTGACACCTATTTCGCAAAGCACATCCAGAATCTCCTTTTGGTTCTTAAGTCCATTTCCGTACTTTTATACGTATTTTACTATACCAAACTGTATGTTTCTGAATGGAAAACTTCTAATGAATGCACCTGGGAATGCAAAATGGTCAGTTTAAATTTGAGAAACTGTGACCGGGAAATTTGGAAGATGAGAGAAGCCAAAATGGATAGATTTGGCCATTTCTAATTGCCAGATTCCATTTCTGAATTAAATATAGGAAGTGAAAAAATAATTAAATACTGTATGGTTAAGGAGGAAGAGTATAGTCACACCCACAGCATACATTAAAAGCACACAACTTCCTCCAAACACACCCTGAGAATTGTCGTTTCCCCCTCACACAGAGCTTTGATTCCCAGCACCCTTAATAAACTACATGTGCAGATTTGATCTATGTATTTATGTGTGTATGAAGGATTTTTGGGGGGAAATTCCCCACGAAGTGGGGAAAGAGGGGAAATATTTAGCTTCTGGTTTTTGTAAAGCTTGTTTGGGATTTAACGTCTGGCTTTAAGATCATTCACCTTTCTGTCTTCAAAGCAACCTGAAGAAAGAAGGGAACGAGAGACGTCAAAGATGTTCATAAATCACCGAAAAGGAGAAGAAGCCGCAGACCATCAAATGTGCAACAGAGCAAAGCATTTTACGGGTATATCTGAAGGAAAGGGGTAGGGGTGGGAATCTGTTCTGGGTTTTCGGTTTCCAAGTGCGTAATGCTGTCCTGCTAGCCAAGTATCTCAGGAGTGGAAGACTCTTCAGCACACAGTTGGTATGTGACTCTTGCGGCACCTGAGAAAATATACAGGCAGTGTGCCGGCCACAGGAATTTCATACAGAATACTCACTGCTGTTACAACCGGCAAACTCCACACATCATGTGCAGATGTTCATAGGAAGCTGCCCTATATAAAAGCAGGCTATTGGCCCATCTAGCTCAGTATTGTGACTTAGGCCTCCTCCAGATGACCCAAATCACTGCCCCCTTTTGTTCCATAAACTTATTCTCAGTGCCCCCACCCTATAAAAAGCGCTACTCAGAATAGCAGTTTGCATTGCCAACTGAGGAATAAAACAATACAATAAAATTCAAAACAGTAGCAATTAATTGTCCATTTATTTGAAATACAATTGAAACTATTTAGTTTAATTAATTCAACAAAATCATAGAATTGGAAGGGACCCAAGGGTCATCTAGTCCAACCCCCCGCAATGCAGACATCTCAGCTAAAGCATCCATGACAGATGGCCATCCAACCTCTGCTTAAAAACCAAGAAAGGAGAGTTCACAACCTCCCGAGGGAGACTTCCGCTGTCAAGCAGATCTTCCTAATATTTAGTTGGAATCTGCTTTCCTGTAACTTGAAGCCACTGGTTCAAGTCCTACCCTCCAGAGCAGGAGAAAACAAGCTTGTTCCTTCTTCCATGTGACAGCCCTTGAGATATTTGAAGATGGCTAAAATGGATGACCTTGATCCAGTGATACCAGCTTTTCAAACTATGATAGACATTTACACCTCCAGCAACCCCTTGCCACCCCCACTTGCCTCTTAACACCCCCCATGGTAATCCCACTGCCCCCAGTGGGTGGTACCACCCACCTTGGAAACCACTGGGTTAAACTATAGCCTGAGCACACACCATACATTTTAAGCACAATTACTTCCCCCAAAGAATTCTGGGCACTGTACTTCATTAAGGGCCCTGGGCATTACAGCTCCAGGAGGGTTAGACTGCAGTTCCCAGGATTCTTTGGGTGAAAATGTATGCATTAAATATATGGTTTCTGTTCAGTATCTATTAAGCAGCCACCTTTATTATTTGCAGGGAGGTTGTACGACAATAAGCTTTCGTCCTCATTTGCTTGTGGTGAGTTTATATGCTCATTTATCATTTGCAGGTTAGTATTAAAGGTGTTCCACAGGAAAAAAAATCTCTAGGTCAATCCTTCAAAAGCTGGAATTCATGGTTTAATTTCTTTTCTTGCTGTGATGACTCTGCTGTAGCAGAAGGCATCTGTAGTGAAGGGCAGTATCTCCGTGGTGGATCATCTGCTTTGCATGCAGAAGGTCCCCAGTTCAATTCCTGGTATCTCCAGGTGGCACTAGGAGAGAATCCTGCCTAAAACCCTGGGGAGCTGCTGTCTGTGTAGACAATACTGAGCTAGATAGACCAATGGTTTGACTCTGTCAGAGGCAGCTTCCTATGTTCCTATTGGTGCTGTGAGAAAAGGATGCTGGACTAGATGGGCTTTGGCTTGATCCAATAGGGCTCTTCTTATCTTCTTATGCAACACAACTTGGAGCAGAGGTAGCCAATGTGGTGTCCACCAAACATTGTGGACTAGAGGTCCCATCATCCATGACCCTGCTAGCTGGGGTTGATGGGAGTTGAACAACATCTGAAGGGCACAACATTGCATACCCCAGTCAGAACCAGTGCCAAATAATGTGCAGATGAGGCATCAATACACAAGCCACAAAGTGCATCTCATTCAGGATAATTAAATGAAGTCAGAGCGGCCTCAAAATAGGCCAGGGGACCTACAAGCATACATTGGGTAGTATTCAACACTAGGGCTACCCAGAGTAGACCCACTAAATCAGGGGTCAGCACCCTAAGGCTCAAGGGCCACAAGCAGCCCATGGGGGTCATTTAACCAGCTCATGAGCCGCCCCCAAACCGAGCCACCTGTTCGGCGAGTCCCCGTTCACTGCACTAAACTATCATAGGTTCTTTAATTTCAGTGGGTCTACTCTGAGTAGGATTTAGGTGAATGCCACCCATAATTAAGGCTTTATAAGAAATCTACAAGGGGAATGTGTAATCTGCTCAGGATTGTTAATACGATGTGTTAAAATCTCTTTTTAAATGTACATCTTCGCTAATCCTTAAGTGTGCTTTGTTTTCAAATATTTTAGTTCAGTTGCTATTATTTTAATCCTGTACATTTCATGAAATTGGCTGGTCCTCTTAGCAGTTGAAGATTGCAATGCAATCCTAAACACACCTACTAAGAAACACATCCCATGGAACTGCGAACTGCGTAAATCGCCATAAGATTGCCCTGTGAGAAAACGTTCAACTTTTGTACATTTAGAATGTTGTTGTTGTCATTGTACTACATACAATGACAATAAAGTATCTATCTATCTATCTATCTATCTAATCTTCATTATTTTTTATCATCATTATTTTAAGCATGTATGTGTTATGAAATTGGCTGGTCTCCTTGGCAGCTGATGATTATAATCTTAAATACGTCTACTAAGAGATAATCCCATGGTGGAGCAGAATATTCCACTATTGTACATACAGAATAAAAGTTGTGCCTATATAAGGTATACAAGCAACTCCTTCCCTCCCTATACAGCATTAGCAGGAATGCCTCAAAGGACAAAATCATGACCAGACCCTGGCAGAAGAATGCACATATGGTTAAAGGTAGGAGACAACCACATACACACACAGCAAGCTCTGCTCACATCTGTTGTTTGTTTAACCAGCCTTTTCCTTCTTCATAGTTGTTGAAGGAAAGAGGGGAGGGTATGTTTGGAAGGGGGGAATGATCAGAGAGGCTTTGTTTTCTAACAGAGAGAGAGAGAGAGAGAGAAAAGTGGTACAACTCAAACACAGATCAGTTTTGTACAGCTTTAACCATAATGGTTTTTTTCTCTCCAGGCCAAGAATGCTGGGAATTATAGTTTGGCGACATGCAAAAAATTATCTCTGTAAATTGCTTGAGCCCCCTCCCCTTAAATAATCACACAGCTACAGTTCCCAGGGGAGAGGAAATTACATTTAAACCAGTAAGGCCATAGTGTGGGTTTGCCTCCCGCAATAAAAAAAAGTTCAATTTTAGCAGGAAACGAGGTTAGCAACTGCCTTGTAAGACAGTAAAAGGCTTTTTGATTTCACCTCTCCAGTCATTTTCAGTTTTATTTAGAAGCAATATATTAAAGGAGGTGAAAGTATCTGATTATTGCTCCATCTACTTTGCGCCAGTCCCAGTGTTGTTCATGGTTATTGTTTTTTCCCAAAAAAGATACACAAGCCTGAGGATTGTCTCACCTGCGGGAGCAGACAAAGCTACTGTCTACTGAGTCAGGCTGTGTCCATCATGGGCACACCCTGGCAGGGACAAAGGCAAAGCCCAGATGCACCATCCTTTTAAAAAGTGAATAAATTCTGAACACCAGAACCTGGAAGCCAGTTTTAAACCCCTGCAATGATGCCAATGTTGCTGTGTTCCAGGGCTTCGTAAGGAATCCAAATGACATTTCCCAGCTGCCTACTACGGTACGGTAAGTCTTACTCAAAGTAGATCCAATGAAATTAAAGAACTGAAGTCTGTCATGATCATTTACTTTAATGGGTCTACTCTGAACAGGACTAGTGTTGAATACCACCCATAGTAAAGAGCTTTCAAAATGAGCCAGCTCAAAGATCACTGGTCCGTCAAGTTCAGTATTGTCTAATCCAGTGGCCTTCCAAAGTCTTGGGCGGGGGTCTTTCCCATCATTTGCTATCACATCCTTTTAACTCGAGATTGCTCAAACAGGCTTGAAATAAAGAAATAAAAATGAGTAAACCTCTTTCATGTACATTTTGTTGTCATCTGTGAGTGACCTTGCAAGGTAGGTCAAGATTATTATCCCCATGTTGCAAGTAGAGTTCTGGTGCCCTGAGCTGAATTTAGAATGCTCTCCCTGGAGACCTTTGCCTGGCACTGAATATTATGTCCTTTCAGCACTAAATGAAAACCCTTTCCTTTGCCCCAAGCGTGTTAGATTTAAGTTTTTATTCATTTTAATTAGGCTTGTACAATGTGTGTCCCCCTGCACTGCTCCTGTTTATATTATATTTTATTTGATTGCTATTTCTATTGTGTTATCGGTGCATTTTATTGTTTTAGCTGCTCTGAGAGCTCTTGCTGGAAAATTTCTAAACAAATTTTCAAAACAAACAAACAATAGCACCTGCCTTGCAGAGTTGAAATTAACTACAACACCACAGCAGTTCCTGTTGCTTTCAATTCCATTTCTGGTCACACTAGATCATGACAAAGAAACAGCAGTTGGCATGTAGGTTTTAGATAGCAAAATGCCCACCATATTTGGTGTGCAAGGGAGGAGAGATGGAGAACTCCAGCCCCTTCCTAAACATCCCCTCTCCCCGGTTTGGCATTGCAAAACGTTTACTTAAAAATTAACCAAATAAATACATAGAGGTAACATTTCACCAGAAAGAGGTTACAACCTGAAAATCTCTTATACAATATTTCTTATCTCTTGGTGGACTCCTTGATATAACTTAATTCTGTTCCAACACAAGACAAAGCGTCTCCAAACTTCCATGAGTATGATTGTTCCATTTACCCATCGCTGAAGTTTGCCAGCTGTTTTGGAATCAGTCGTCAAGCATTGCTAGATTTCCCCCCCACCCCCAGGAACACAGGAAACTGCCTTGTACTGAGTGAGACCATTGGTCCACCTGGTTCAGCATTGCCTACACTGACTGGCAGAGGCTCTCCAGCACTTCAGACCAGATGTCTCTCCCAGCACAACCTGCAGATTGAAACCTGGGTTTCTTTTGCATGCAAAGCAGATGCTCTACCACAGAGCTATGGCCATGGCCATAAAGTGTTTAGCAACTAAATTATGAGCTGCAATCTACGTATTGTTTACTTAGGCATTTGTATTCTGTTTTCATAGATTGTCCAAACAGAGCAAGAACAAAATTTCAGGTTTTAGAGACATCATTTCCTCTCCAGTCTCTTTGATAGTTCTTATGATAAGTTTCCTGAAGTTTATTACATACTTACAGGACCACCACATTTGCCTGAAGCCTGTGTTTTGTTCCATATGCTGCCAGCAACATGAATTAGCTAAGCCAAGTACAGCTGCCACCAGCCCTACACACTCGCCACGCTGGCTGAAATTGTTGGGATTTGTAATCCAACATCTGGTGTTTGCCACCCTGAGCTAAACCATATGGGTGACAATACCCATCATTAGTCATACTAGGGAGACCCACTGAGTTATGTTCAATGCAGTTCTATTTAGAATAGACCCACTGAAATTAAAGTACTTAAGTGAGTCATGCCCATGAATTTCAGCGGGTAAACTCTAAATAGAACTAATATTAGCTACAATCCATTGAACTCAATGGGTTTAATGCCGTGAATTTCAGTGGGTCTACTCAATTTAGTTGGCCTTGTATTTCTTGCAAGTATGGGGAATCTGACACCGCATGCAGATCATTTTAATGAAAATTTCTTTAGATCTAGCAGCTGCTTTGTTTTTTCTACTCTGCCTTATGCGCTCTTAATGTAGTTCCAGAATTAGGGTTTTCATCCCATTATTCAACCCAAGATGTGAAGAGAATCTGCAACCCCACTTTTTGTGGTGGTGGAACAGTGTTTCTGATAGTAACAGCCAATTGAAATACCAGAGTGAGTAGATGCATAACACAAAACAGCTGTCAGGGGTTTCCCCCCCACCCCCTCTTAACAAATATAAGCTTTCAGATCTATAGTTCAACCCACCGTTTGAGTGGAAGTCAGAGAAGCCATCCTTGAAACATCTGTGGTAAGGGTTGTAAGGCTTTTAAGAAATGAAGAAGAGGAAGTAAAGCAACACTAAGGGCATATTCACACCACACATTTAAAGCACTGTTATACCACTTTAAACAGTCATGGCTTTCCCCCAGAGAATTATGGGAGCTGTAGTTTGTTAAGGGTGCCAAGAGCTGTTAGGAGACCCCTGCCCCCCTCACAGAGCTACAATTCCCGGAGTGGTTTATCAATCAACACCTCTTCACAAGGACCTATCAGAATCATAGTTATGTGAGAGGAATAGGGGTTTCCTAACCGCTCTCTGCACCCTTAAACTACTGCTCCCAGAATTCTTCGGCACAATCCTATACTCATCTACTTGGAAATAAGTCCCATTTCACTGCTCGCTGGGTTAGAGGGGGCAAGGGCAAAGGCCAGAAGCGGCTCACTAGGTGAGATGGATCCACTATGCTTGTGTCCTTCAGTGACCCACCTGCTGGGAAGCTGGCAGAGCAACCAAAAAAAAAAAAAGCTGTTTTTGGCAAAAATAGGAGGAGGAGCACCAGGAGGCTGTGGGGATGAGCCAGGGGCGCCATTTGGGGGAGCTGAGCAGCTGAAGGCTCTCCTTAAATCTTCAAGCAGGGGGCCAGCTAGGCTCCCTCAAGATTCCACAGCCTGAAACGGGCCTTGCTGGGCCTCCCCACAGCTGTGATGGGTCCCGTCGGGCTTTCCCACGGCTGCAGCAGGCCTCACAGCCTCCTGCCACGTGACATCACATGTGCACATCATGCAAGTGACGTTACACACACACTGGGAACCCCCAAAATTGGGTAGAACCTACTGGGATGGGCAGTGGGTCCCTTCCTAAACCATGACCTTTGCCAAGTGCCCGATGGTGCTGACCTTGGGCATTAGCCCTGTAACTTTTTGCTGGCTGTGTGTATCCAGGTTTTGACATCAGTTATCCATGATGAAACCTTGTTGGGTTACAAAAAACCCTTAATCACTAGTGCGAGGAAGTAAATTGTATGCGGATGGGTTTTACTTGGGTCGTCAAAGAAGTGTGGTAAAAAAAAACACCGCAAGTTGAAGAATAGGCCTTTCCTTTTTGCCTTTGCAAAAGGAAACAAAAAAGCCAAGAGTGAATTGGCTCTTAATCTCCAAAGGAAGCTGATATGAGATGGATTTCTCCCTTCATCTCTCCCTGGACTGTTTTTTCTTCCTGCTGTGAGAAAACTCTGGTCACAACACACCTGTGTTTCACAGGAATATAAAGGTTTTTGCAGCAGAAACCTCTGAAGCCCCCAGGAATTCCTTTGACGCTGGGATATGAGCAGCAGCTGTGGGTCTTAATAGCTGCAGTCTCCTTTTGGGGGGACTTTAATAAACATCCCCTTCCTTGAAAAGAAGCTCCAGTTTAAAAAATATATTCTCAAGTTGTGTATTGCACTGTTAAATAAATAAATTCATTAGCCTTAAAGGTGCTTTCTGCAGGATTCTGCACTGTTGTTACCGCAAAGATGGTGACCCTAAAGAACAGTGTCACAAATGATCTGGACAGCCTTCTCTGTTAAAGGTTGTGTCTCTCAATTTGGCTGCATGCACACTAACCCATTTCTAGATGTAGAAAATGTAGTTTTTCTCAATCTGGAATTGAGGGTTGCCATATTTCGAAAAGTAAAAACCAGGACACCCCGAAAGTTTCAACAGGCCTTTCGGAAATTTCCCGGACGTATGGCAGCCCTACTCAACACACCACTTTCAATCTAGATTGATCCTAGGTCCTGCCATCCATAAGCGGGGGTCTGTTTATTTGATATACATTTGAAAATCTTTTCCTTTACATTATTCACACCTTTTCCTTCCCTGCACGTACCCCAGGTGAATGAAGAAGGAAGTAGTGATTCCACCCACAGCATCATTGGGCAGCTATGGATCTTCCCCCACCAGCCAATTTGTGGGCCCACTTCTATCTGTTTCCAAACAGGCACACTGTGGGATAATGCAGAATCAATATGCAATGACCCCCCCCCCCCCCGGGGAATGAAACTAGTTTCTCAAGAGGCGCTTCTTAGGGGCAACAAATTTGCACTATATTTCCATTGTGTGCAGACTACATAGAAAAGACTCGGCCTCCATTGATTCTAGAAATGTTGTGTGCAAACAGCCTTTATTTCCATCACTGAATAAGGTTTATTCTGTTCCCACCATCTTTCGTTGGTACCAACACTCAGTTTGACAGCTTCCTGGTGCTTTTGCCATCCTCTGTAATGAAGAAACCCAATTTGTATTGTGTTTTGTTTTTGTTTTCAGGTGGGTTTTTTTTTTAATTCAAAAAATATCCTTGTTAGAATACTACTTTAAGGGACTTCGAAGGAAGGGAGGGGTTTTTTGTTCCGTTTTTTGTTCTGTTTTATTTTAAGATATAATGAGAACTTTGTGTGAGCCGCCTGCAGCATCCCTGTTAAAACTGTGATTAATGTCACTGTATAATTCTGACAAGCTGAAGCTCTCTCATGGCATCCATTCATCTCAAGAGTTCCTCTCTAGCTCTTATTTATTTATTGAACAACATGTAAGCACCGTTCCCCCCCCTTTTTTTTGTCTAAATGTATCAGTGTTTCAGCACAGAGACTTCAAGGTTTCAGTCTTGTTGACAATAATGAGATCATTCAGACAATTACCGCTGTTCCCCCCCTCGTATGTTTTTTTTATTTCTTTTTTTAAAAAAAACCTCCACTAGTGAAGAAGATTAAAGAAAAGTTAAGGAGCTTTGTCTGTTTCCTGTTATCCATTTGCTAAGCTGGAGGGGGAAAGCAGTGTTTTGTGTGTCTGTGTCTGTGTGTGTGTGTGCGTGTGTGTGAGACACACACACACACACACACACACACACACACACCCCTTTAACATTCCAATTGTATAAAACCAGGGTAAAGACAGCTGTAATGTTTGCAGATAACTAGGGCTTCTTTGGAAGTCCTGCACCATGATCAGTTCCAACATACCCTTTGCTAACCAGGGTCAAACTCTGGGGGGAATGGAGGGAATGGTTCCAGAAAAACCTAGCTGTAGGTGGCACTGATTGGCTAGTTCTAATGCCATCACCAGGACATCTCCCACTCCCCATATCACCGAGGCATTTTCCTGTTGTTTTACAACTTACCTTAACTCTGTGCACTTGTACTTTTGTACTTTTCATTTGAAAACAAGACAAAGGATAAATGTAGGAAGTGCTAGGTATACATATGGTGCTTGCAGTTTTGTTTTGTTCTAAAGTGGGCAGACCACATAAAGCAAGGGCCCAGGCTGACCGGGTTGTTTGGGATAATGCAAAGTTGTCACTCATGTCTTTGCCTGAAACCTTAAGATCTCCTTCATACAGCTTGCAAGTTGACTTTGTTTTCCTCGAGTCACTTCATTAGTCTAGGATTCTGTTTCAAACTCTAGCTGACCTAAAGCACCTCAGACTCATTTCCCAGCCCTGACATCAGATCATCACCCACCTAAACTCATAACCCAACTCCTGAAGACTTTCCCTCAAAATTTCTGGGGATTTTTGCCCATGGTAAGATCGGCCTGAGATTGTCTAACAGCTCGTAAGGACAGAAATTTTCTGGGAAGCCAACAACATTAAGCCAAGGCACCCTGTCACAGCATTTGCTTGCTCAGTTATACTTGTAGCAGAAACAAATCTCATTAGGGGCCTGTGACTGTCCTGCTAATAACAACTGCTTTATTCATGCAAAAGAAGAAGAAAAGAGAGGGTGGAAGAAGAAACCCTCAATGTACAAATGGGAACAGGGCAGTGGGGTGACAGAGAAGAAAAGTCCCGTCAAAACTAGATTAAAATAACATCAAAGAATGAAAATAAGTGAATTCAGAGTTTAACTATGAAACTCTCTTTCCTGCTGTGTATCTAGATACTGCAGGAGCCTCAAAGCCATGATTAGCTTAGACACCAAAGGCCGAACGGTACAGTAGATCAGCTCACACAGTTATAGATGACATCAAAGCAAATTCCACATGAAGGACAAGGGCAGGTGGTACACAGCGCTACATGCGCCTCAATCAACATGGTCAATGGGGTGTCCTAGGAGCTGTTACTAAACACACACACACACACACACACACACAATCCACAGTAATTGCTTAAGTTTTCAGGATCTGCACCATCCTGCCAAGCCTTGGGATTCTGCTCAAAGATGCCGCTGATAAGAACAGCCCTGTTGGATCAGGCCAATCTAGTCCAGCATCCTGTCCTCACAGTGCCCACCAGATGCCAATGGGAACGCGTAGTAAGCAGCACCCGAGTACAAGAGCACTCTGTCTCCTCTCCTGTCACAGCCACACAATGTATTTAAAGCAGGTGGCTCTTCCCAATCCTGGAAATTGTAGTGTGACCCTCACCGAGCTACAATTCCCATGATTCTTTAAAGGAAGCTATGCACTTTAGATGGTTCTCTTCCCTATTTCTACACCAATAGCCCACTGTCCATGTGTTATCTTCCCCAGTTAAAACACAGAGGTTTTGTTCAGAACTTAACCCAAAGTCTTCACTATGGTCAGGGACTCACTGCTCATTGTGGGCATCTACTAAACAGCTGTCACTCTGTCTTCAGCTCTTCTGGAGTACTGCTGCAGGAGTTTTGCTCTTTGCAGACCTTCTTTAGATGTTCTTTATTTGTAAGCCGCCTTGAGTCCCTGTCAGGAAAAAAAAAGTGAGGTGTAAATAAGTATAATAATAATTCAGCCTTCTGTGATATCAGCTTTGGTGGCCTAACATGTTCCTCTTTGGACAGCTGCTGCTTCCTGCTGCTAGGACCTCTCAGCCCTACTCTGGCTTCTTTAGTGTGTGCTTGCCTTGGTGCAGACACTTCTTCAGTAACCAATCAAATGTTGCACTGTCAACCCATCAACTCAAGAGCCAATGAGTACAAATGGAATGCCCACTAAAAACCTATCTCAGTCCGAGCTTTTTTATTCTACTGTCTTGTATAAAAGCTGGTCTTTAATGTCAACTGACATAATGGAAAACTTCACAAGGTACAAAGTCACTGTATTGGCCTAGCTGGTCCTTGACAGGATCCCAACTGAAGACCTAGTCATTTTATCTTCCAGGCCTCCACTAGAAACAAACTGTCAATCTTTGCCCTTCAGTTAACTATTCACAAAACTTTTTTTTTTAATTACAGAACAGCATTCATAGATATAGATTTATATATCACTTATGTAACTTTAACTTCATAATATTGCTGTATGTCCGCAGGACCTATAACCAGAAATGTTGTGGCAAGAGATCCTAAGGGGTTGTAGCTTCCCATCTGTGGAATGCTCTCCCAAGCAAGGTCTGCCAGGCACCTTCATTGACATATTTTCTGCACTAGGTAAAGACTTAAGCTCCCCCCCCCACCAGGCTTTTGACAGACTAAGATGATGTTACTTTGTTACTAGTGTGTTGCCAAAGCTTCCTGTGGCTTTTATGGGGTTTGCTTTGTTCTTCAATATATTCATATTTATATTTTAAATGTGTTGTAAATTGCTTGGAGGCCTTCAGGTAACAAAAGGCTTACAAGTCTAAACAACAGCAGCAGCACCAATAATAATTGTATTAATGAGCAGTTAGGTAAAATACTGACTGCCCACTTTTTATTGCATTGTCCACAAACACAAGGGAGAATAACTCTTTTCATATATACAAAAGCTGACCATTCCGGTAAAGGCCTTTAAATCTCCAATGGGAAGCTAACCATTCCCAGTCCAGGCTGGAGCAGAGCTTATGACAGACTGCCGTGGAGTTTAGCATAAGGCAAAGGCATGTGAATCAGCCACGCAGGAGGCCAGAGGCAGGAAAGGCTATAGACCACATACCCAACTGACAAATCCAGATTGCTATTCATTGTAAGAAGTTGCTCAGGCTAGTGTAGAAGGAATGTTTTATATGGCCTTGCCTGTCTCCATTGGGTGGAGAGGTCAGCTGATCACCTTCTGCATCCTAAAGGAAGCCCTAGCCCAGAGTACGGGTGACTCAAAGAAGGTAAGGCTCTGGATACTGGCTTTTGGAGGTCCCAACTTGAGACCTCCCTCCCACCCCTGGTAAAACATGAGTATTTTTTAGCAAACCAGCATATTCTGTGGCCTATCAGACTCAATGCAGCCTGTGCATACCAGGTGTTCTGACAAGCCCCTGGCTTTGCATTCCATAATAGCAAAAGAAACAACAACAATTAAATGAGCCCCTGGTGGGTCACCATATGTGGTTGGCGGGCTGTGTTACCTTCGTTTGGTCACCAGTCGTTCAGATCTGTTGCCTAACCTCAGCAGGGTAACTGAATGGTATTGATCAAGGATATTGCAAATGCAAAGGAAAGGAAAACCACACAGTTATCTTACTGAATGGCCAGGTTTAGCAGGAGCAACAATGGGAAAAATTAGCAGCTGGGATGAAATATTTTTTTCCCCCAGCCAGCAGGGAGGTTGGAGAGTGATGTACTGAAAACAAATTTCTGAAGCATCAGAAACTAAAGAGGAAATCATTTTCCAGGTGGTCAACGTAGACTTTGGAATGTTCATAGAATGAGATCTAGCTGAAAATAACACCTGTTTTTCATTTGGCAAAGCATCCCAAATGAAGTAAGTGTTCACCCCACACCCATTATCCCTCCAGTGCTTATTGTCCGTGATCATTCGCTTCATCTTTCTCAAGAGGCACATGTAATAATGAGAGAACCTGTACATATTTTTTAAATGTCCCACAACCCCTGATCTATAGTGGTATGATAAGTCAGTTGTGCCTTTCTTTGGAACCCACCTGGCTGTAGAAGCAGGACTTGTTTTGCCTGCATTTTAGAACAAGCTGAACCACTTCACAGCTCCTGAACTGAGTTTTAGGTAATAATCAAAATTTGGCAATTTTGGGTCAAAGTGTCCAAAAATGTGCATTGAAGTGCCTATTTTAAGGAAATTTAATTAGATTTGTGTGTTCGTTTCACTGGCATGTGCTATTTTACTATTTACACTGCTTACCTAACCTTTAAAGGAAAATATTTTAGAGCATAGACCCAAAGGCAGGCTACAAATTAATAAAGCAGTTTTTGACGCTTTTAATATGCTTTGATCTGTTTCCAGGCACTCTTTGAGATGCTGACTTTCATCTGTAAAACGGCACATCACTTGCAACCCAGTTCTTCAAGGCTGAAGTGGAGAAGGGTTCCATGTGAACAGCTTTTGAACATGGGCCAGTTGGTCCTAAGAGGTAGGGGAGCACCATTCCGAAAGGGCAGGCGGTGGCCACTGTTGCCCTTGGCCAATCAAACAGGAGTTGAGTTCAGATCCCTGAATCTGGAGTGGCGGAAAGGGGTGCCGAGATGTGTCCAGGGCTGTAACTCAACTGATCCTGGAGAAGCTGGTGGGAGTCCTGGGGAGAGTTCTCTTTTATTTGTGAAGGCCAAGGCGCCCTGGCATGGGTTTGCCCTGAGAGAAGGGCCTGAGCCTCAGAAAGCATCGGAGTTCCAGCAGTGACTCTGAATAAACATCAGGAAGAACTTTCTGATGGTAAGAGCTATTTGACCATGGAACTGACTCCCATGAGAGGTGGTGGGAGATGGCTGGCCATCTATTATAGATGCTCTGGTTGAAATTCCTGCATTGCAGGGGGTTGGATAGATGACCCTCATGATCCCTTCCAACTCTACAATTCTATGGTTTAGTGATTCTATGAGCTTCCAAAGACCTCAAGGACTCCCAGCAGGTAAGGTCCTGGGATCCATGAGCCCTGTGTTTAGAAGTTGGTAATGAAGATTGTGAGTTATTTATGCTTCAGCAGAGTGTTTAGGGCAGCCTTTCTCAACCATGGAGCCCCAGATATTCTTGGACTACAGCTCCCATCATCACTAACCACTGATCATGTTGGCTAGGAATGATGGGATTTGTAGTCCAACGTTCTAGGGACCCACAGTTGAGAAAGGCTGGGTTAGAGTATTGGAAGACCAGGGTTCAAATCCCCACTTGACAATGAAACTCATTGAGTGAACTTGGGTCAGTCATTGCCTCTCAGCCTAACCTACCTTACAGGTTTGTTGTGGGGATTACACAAGGAGGAGGACAACCTTCAATTCCTTAGAGAAAAGGGTGGGATATAAATGAATTAACAACAACAAAACCTGTGACCCTCCAAATGTTGCTGGGCTCCAATCCCCATCATCCTTGACCACTCCTCCTGGGGTACTTAGGTGTCGGAATCCAACAACATCTGGAAGGCTGAAGGCTCTACAGTAGTAACATTTGGTCCAAAATATGGGAGGAGAAAACTTCACTCCTGAAACAGTACTGCTGCATAGGTTTTAAAAGAATCCCTGTATCTGATCTTCACCCTTTATTTTTGAGCACATAATTCTGGACTTCCTACACAAACACAGAGTTGCAATAGACAACCAGACAGGGTGAGAGATGTGTGCAGAACGTTCTTGCACTCGCCTCCAAACCCAGTGCTCAAAGGCCAGTGTGGACTTTGTATTCTTCCTTTTGTACGGAGATTAATCTGCAGTGCAGAATTTTTCTCTATGAACGCCAAGCCAAGCCATTTCCTTCCCAGAACATGCTTTTGGCATTGCCGGCTGCTTGCTATTCACTGGACTTGACTGCAGGCCAAACCTTAACATCTTTACATATTTCTGACTCAGGCAAACTTCCAATAGCGATTGATGGAAGTTTTGCCTGAGCAAACACACCAGAATTAGTCCAAAATGTGTAGATCAGACTCTGCAAGGGTACGCACACGCACACACCTATGGCTGTGTAAACACCATGCATTTAAAGTGTGTGGCTTCCCCAAAGAACCATGGGAACTGTAGTTTACCTCCATAAAATTATGGTTCCCAGCACCCTTAACAAACCACAGTCTACAGGATTCTTTGGGGGAAGCAATGCGCTTTAAATGCAGGGCCGTCTTAAGCATATGCGGTGCCGGGGTGCAAAGATCTGTCCAGAGCCCCACCCCCAGATTGCCCAGTCCCAGGTGCGCAGGAGGGTGGAGTCAGCTGGCTCAGTCGCCCCTGATCTTGTGGTGCAGAGCCACCCACAGTAGAAGAGCCTGCTGCGGTGCTCCGACGAAGGGTGGGCTCTTCCCCGGACTCAACTCTCAGGCCCCGGACTCTCGGCCTGGCACCCCTGAGAGCCCGGCACCCGGGTGCCTCGCACCCCTAGCACCTATGGGTAAGACGTCCCTGTTTAAATGTATGGTTTGTACACAGCCCTAGTTCTGGACCTGAAAATTAGAGCCCCTTCACATGTCACTACTGACACCCAATATAAGACCAACCCTCACGCCACTGAGGCTGTAGTGGCTTTTCTCCTTATACTGTACTAAGTTGGGTCACTGAGAGTGCATTACAGTAGATTTCTAATATCTACACTGGCTTTCCTTCATTGGGCTCATCCACACTGTCGTTTTAATGTGGACGGTAAGCTTCCTGTTATCTTTACCTCCATTTATTCTCCATTGCCCATATGACATTTTCCTCCCACACCGTCCCCTCCTGCAATCCAGATTTTCTCAAACTGTTTCCTTTCCAGAGTATCTCTGGCATAAGAAAATCCCTACTGAGGGAGGGGGGAAAGTGTGGGAAGGCTGTGATTTGGAGGAAAACGTCATGCATACAATGGAGAATTAATGAAGTTACAGGAAGTTTGCTATCCACATTAAACAACATTATGGATGAGTGGCCCATTGTTCTCTTTGCACAGTTTAAGGCACCAATTTTGACTCATATTCTCTTAAACCACTTTCCACTCAAGGACCGCATTCCCTTCTGAGCAAGCTTCCTAGGAACATATATCCCAGTGGTGGGTGGGGCCAGAGGCAAAAGTGGGTGGGACAATGGGTGTCAATTATCCCTTTGCACAGTAGGCTAGTTTCTATGTACACTCTCACACTCCTCATCATCATTCATCCATGAAAGCAAGAGGCACAGCTGTACTGGGCTGGGGCTGATGGAAGTTGTAGTCCCAAAACATCTGGAGGGCACCAGGTTGGCAAAGGCAGATCCATGCAATGTAAGATAATGGTGGTGGTGCTGGGTCCTTTGATGCTCTTGGGAGGGGGGGGCTCCTCCTGCTAGCCCTGTACAAAGAAGTAGCTTGTAGAATGGGGGAAGGTGACCACAACCAACACTGGTGATAAAATGACGTTCACCGTAGCCACTCAGAATAGAAATCAAGGCAAAGCGAATTCCGAATAGGTCCTTCTGTCTCTGTTTGTGTTTTGTCTGGCACTCATATCGCCGCCCAAGCTCAAATAATAATGCAAAACATTCGTGTTCTCTTCTGAATCTCAGCCAAAGGGGAAATCATATCCAGGCAAACTTTACACAAAATCCAATCATCAGGCATAATGGGAATCAAATGAACAGAATGATTGCATGCTTAAAAAAAAAAAAGAGAAAGAGAGACAGACAGAGAGAAGCAAAAAAAAAGAAAGAAAGCAATGAAAAGAGGGGATGGCCAAACAGAGAATAAAAAGGTCTGTTATTGAATGGAACTTGACCAACAAGGATCAGCCAAATCATCTGGAAAACATACATTGGATTTGCTGTGCTAAGTTGACGATTAGGCTGGCAAGGTATAAGAAACATCTTAATGGAATCCTGATTACTCAAGGTGTTGCCGTTCTGATTGTGTTGATAGTTTAAATGTTTGTTTGCAATGGAATCAGGGTTGTGGCATTCTGGGCGAATATTATTTCTTTCTTTCTGGTTAAAGAAAGCATTTTGGGCTCATGTACAAGCTGGGTGGTTTTCAAACTACAGGAAAATGCTCATGAAGGATCCCAGTAATTCCATACACGTAGGAGTGTGATGAACAGACTTCTCCAAATCTGGGTTGCCAAGGCCTTCCTACTACAAACCATTGGAGGGATATGCGGCCCTCCATGCCCTTCTTTCTGGCCCTTGGAATTCTCCCAGGTCACATCCTTTACTGACTGTGCTTCACCCCCCACCCAAGTGTTTTCTTCTTCACTGGATGGTGTCCGTGGACTCTGGATTGCCTGAGTGGGCAGTTCAGCGGGGCATGTGTAGAAATTACTAGCCTACTGTACAAAGGTGAAATTTACATTCATTGCTCCTCCCACATTTGCCTCTGCCCCCACCCATCACTGACATGTGGTCCCTGAAAGGGTGTCCAGAAGGAAATGCTTCTTGCTAATATCTAAAACCTGTGCAGGACCACCCTCTTACAGATTCTGCAATATTACACAGCATTTCCTTCTATTTGCCCTCTATTTCAAGCATGAATTAAAATTCCAAAAAACCTTGGAAAAAAAAAAAATTCCAAAAAACCTTGGGATGTAAAGTTGAATAACCATGGGTGATCCCAAACTATAAATTCATATGAGATCCAAAAAAGGAGGGAGGTTTCCTCATTACTCTAGCATACACATAATATAAGCTCATTATAGAGGCATTTGGCTTTAAAGGCACATGTAATTTAAATGTAATCTAAAGTTCAGAGCTTTCTTTATTGCACCCACAGCTCAGCTTGCCTTTTTGAGCTTCATTTAAACATCTGAGCAAACTCTAGTTCATCTTGTTTTTGTTCCCCTGTGCCATTGATCTCAAAAAAGCCCATGGTCGCCTTGTGCATTATCCATCTTTAACTTTTTACATCTGTTTTGGTTCCTCTTCCTCCTCCCACCCCATCCCACAAGTTTCTGGTTGATTTAATACTTCACCAGATGAGCAACTGATCCTTTTGTCTCATCTTTTCAGCCATCCCCCCACCAAGTGAAAAGCATTGGCCCTAATACTGTCCCACCCCCACCCCATATTTCAAGAGGCAGACTTCAAGGAACCTCATGCCTGCTCCTTGCATCTCTCTCCACCCTGAGGCTTATTAGTGTTAGCCTAATAGCTTTCTGAGATGATACTGGAGGAATGTGATGTTTGGGACTGGAGCTGAGGTTGTTGGGATCCACCTCTACCCCAAATCTCCCCCCCCCACCTATGACAGCTGCACCTCACTCTTAATTTTCCTTTTTTCCTGCCATTGTTTCTACACATCAGCCATGAGTGATTTATTTTTCTTTAGTGGAGGGAACGAGAAGGCAGTGAGATAATGACATGAAAATGGCTCAAGTGCTATTTATATAGGGTTTTTTTTTAATCTCCCTCCATCAGTTCACACAGGGAGAACTTGAAGCTTGATATGTTCTCGCTCTTCTCTCTCCCTCCTTCCACCCTTCTTGCTTGTTCAAATGCAAAAGGCGCAAGGAGGGCTTTTGATTTGAAGTGCCTCTTCCGCATATCTAATTATTTCTCTATGATATTCATCTTGAGGTTTCGAGAGGAAGGTTAAAATTGCAACCTTGTTTTATGGCTGGTTTTATAGTTACTCCGCTCCTTTCCTTTTCCTTTTCCTTTTTTTTAATTCGACCTTCCCTGTGAAGCTATTTCTGAGCTGCTCCACTATAATATCAGCAAGGAGGCCAAGCTGTAATTTCTCTCCCCCCCCCCACACTCTCCTTTTTCTGATCTCCTTGCCAGAGACCTCTAGAATTTCTACCTTTCTCCCCCTCCATTTTGTTCCCTTTTGAAATATGACACGTAGAAGAGACTCCATGGTTGCTGGCTGAAGAAAGGATTGGGAGCCTGGCCATTGGGTAAGGCTTACATCCCAGGTCTTGTTTAGGTCAGCATGGACATTACTTAGTAGGGATCTAAAGAATGATTCTGACATTTCCTTAGCAATGATTAAGTCCATGGGTGGTTTATTTTGGGGGGAGGGAAGAGATTATGTGTTTCCATTCATGCATATCAAGACCGCATGGTCTTGCATGCCTAAAACCACCCTACATAATTATCATGGTTCCATAGCCAAATGGAGATTGGTGTCTGGAGAAACGGTTTGTAGCACGTTTCTGGATTGTGACATATTCATTCCAGGGGTGTTGCCAGTAGTCCAGAGCACCACGTTTGCTTTTGTTTTGCTACTGGAAAGATTTTTACTCCCCCCCCCACCTCGCCCTTTCCATCAAATTGAAGTTTGAGGCAGTTTGCATAATTTTAAAAAGGACAGCTGTGTTATAAAATGCATTATATATACATATTAAGAATGGTAGCATTAGATGACTGATAGAGAACCTGCTGTTGGACTACAACTCCCATCATTCCTGCTCTATAACCACCCTGTCTGAAGCTGATGGGAGCTGGAGTCCAGCATCCTTGGGTGTGGGTGGGTGTGGATACAGGTTCCCCACCTCTGCACTGGATAGTGCAAATGGCCAACTGTCTACTCAGAAATGTTCCCTTAAGTTCAATCAGACCTACTCCTAGGTGTGTTAAACCAGCAGCTGCCCATCATTAAACCACACCAAAGCATATAATAAATAAAGCAGTTTTCACCTGGCATCTAAAAAGATATCAGATAAGGTGACAGGCAAATCAGGGTGAAGACCTGTAGTCAGGGAGCTACAATGGAAAATACCTAGCAGCTACCAACATAATATCTAATGATGGGGCATGTGGATCAAAGTCTAAGAAGTTACAGGCTTGGGCATTCTATACTTTATTCATTCATTTAATGTATTATGTGCTCTTCACCCTACGGTTCAAGTGTAGGTTACAACATTAAAACACAACAGCTTAAATCAAGTTGCCCAACTAAAAAAAATTCCATGACCTAAATTCATTTCTGAATTTATTGAATAGCTGGTCATAATTTCTATGGACAGCTGGTTAATTTCAGCAGTAACTATTAAACCTAAGTATTTACACTCACCACGCAATAACTTGAAGCCTTAATACAGCCGAGCACACTCCTGATCTGGGACAATGATGGACAATATAACCAATTTATTGTAATTTATTTTCAAGCCTGCTATTTTTCAAATACTGAAGAAGTGTGCATGCCCCCGAAAGCTCATACCAAGAACAAACTTAGTTGGTCTCTAAGGTGCTACTGGAAGGAATTTTTTATTTTATTTTGTTTTGACTATGGCAGACCAACACGGCTACCTACATGTTCCTCCTCAGAGACAGCCCTGTTCAAAATGTTCCTCCATCCAGATTAGAAGAGTAGTCTGAGTAAGATATGAGTCGATGGGCTCTACAGATGATGAATTAGAGGGAAATTGTTGTTTGAAAAGTTCCATAAATTCTTTGCTAATTGAAGGATTACTGTATAACAAAACACCTTGAGATGATTGAATACAATGAATTAAATTCATGGATCTCCGTTTCTTCAAGGAATGACCTAACAACCAAGATGCCTTATTGCCAGACTCATAGTATAAACTTCTTGTTTAAATCACTAGAAACGAAAAGATAGTCCAAATGATCCAGATATTCAAATAAATATGAATGAAAAGAATATTGCCTGGTAGTAGGATGGCAAAGGCACCAGGTGTCATATAGATTGAAGTCATTAATAAGTTGTGAAACAGTAGCATTGCAGTGTTTGTCTCTTTTTGTATAGTTATTTCAATCTAGTTGAGGATTTAGACATTCATTTAGGTCTCCTCCTAATATAATGCTTCCTTCCTGAAATGCCTGTAAGGTTTGCAGTAAATCATTTTTTAAAAAAAACTTTAAAATTAGAATTAGGAGCAAAAAATATGCTAATTGTAAGTTTTTACAATGAATTCTTCTTGAGCCGTGATTGTTGCATTGCAGGGGATTGTACCAGATGAACCCTGGGGTTCCTTCAAACTCGATGATGATGATGATGATTTACCCACCATTTACCATAAGTTCCCAGGGCAGGTACCAGCAATTTTAAAAAACAATATAAAAATCAATTTAAAAAAAATCAAAGTCAAGGGAATAGAATAAGTTCCTAGATCGATCGATTGATTTCATTGAAAGCATCAAACAGCACTTCAGACACGTTTGTGCTGGTTCCTAGTAGGATATAGTTCATCACTAAAACTATTTATTATAGTGACTAATGAATTAGAAATTTCAGATTCTTTAAAATAGATAGATGTGCTCTTGCAGATTAGTGATCACCTTGCCAACTCACATCACTCTTTTTTTTAATCAGATGAATGTCCAGATGACTAATATATAAAAAAATGCTTTAGCTGTTTTTATTTTGTTTTGTTTTCCCCAAGGGCAGAGTGTAATGGCTCCAGGGAACAAAACCTTGCTATGCCCCCTAAATAACTACCCAGTATATGGAATATTCCTTGTATTGTACATTTGACTCCTCCAGCAGGCATTTTCAGCCTTTCCTCCACCATTGTAAAAAGGCTGAAGTCCTCCGGATCCTGGAGTGGGATCCAGCTGACATGTGGTGTGGGATGTGTGCAGAATATCACTTAGCACGAGGGTCTTTTGATTTACCGTGCGGCTTTGTCTGCTGCCCATAGCTACTTCTCCCTGTGTTAATATTATCTTTACAGTCCTAAGAAGAGATTAGCTGTTCTGACCCTCGAGCGGATCATTAGAAAGATAGATCTTCTTAACAGCTATTATGTGGTTTGAAAAAAGAAGAAGAAGCAAGCCTGCTTTCTATTTTATGTTAACATTAGGATTATTTTTTGTGTACAAACAGCCTTGATGCCTGAGAGCATTAAGGAGCGAAAGAAGTCAGAGAGGGTGTGGGTGTGTGAAAAACACAAACAGCACAATTAAAAACAGAGAAACGTGGTTCAAAGCGGAGTAGGGATATTGGGAAATAATTGCCCACAAGGCTTTCTTTCCTTAATAGTCTTACTCTTCGTTCTTACCTGCATTCATTTGGAACTCTGCTATTTATATTTTTAAGCAGATAGATAACTCTAGATAAATACATAATTTCCAGATTCCAAAGAAACTCAAGGCTGCATACACAATCCAAAAGGACAATAAAATGTTGTCTTTAAATCATCCTGTCCTTCCCATAGGAGCCCAGGATGGCAAACAGTAAATTTATAAATCCAGTGCAGCAGGCAGCAAGCAGTAGGCCTACTTGCACAATTTACCTTCGCTCCAGCTACATATCAAAGGCCCGAACAGATAGATGTTTTACGTTGTTTCCTAAGTGACGATCAGCTAGGAGACAAATGGATCCCCACAAGGAGGGATTTCCGTAACTAAGGTGTCACCACTGAGAAGGCCCTGTCCTACAGGTCATATACTTTGGAGGGACCACAAGCAGGGCTTTCTCCACCAGTCTTAATGTATGGGCCGGTAGGAACTGGGGAGGCAATCCTTTAAGTCCTTGGGTCCCAAGCAATTCAGGGCTTTGTACCCTAGCACCAACACTGTGAACTGAGCCCGGTAGCTCACAGGCAGCCAATGTGGTGTTTTAAGGGTTGATAACAAATGATACCATCTTGCTTCTTCACATAACAATCTGGCAGTAGCATTCTGCACCATTTGCAGCATCTCCTGGACTGCTGGGCCCCTCCCTAGGATCCCATTCTGCACTCTCATCCTATTCCCCCTCTCCCTCTGACTAGCCTTATCTCCATAGGGCTCATAACAGGGAGGTGGGGAGTTCCATTGCGCAAGTGTACATTCTTGCACTGATGGAAGAGTTAGGGCTCATCCACATGTATCTTTTGCCCTGCATTTTCTAGGCACAGGATTATGCTCTTAAAGCACCATGTCTGGGTGTTCCCCCCCACACCTTTTCATCAGGAAAACCCACTCCTTAAAGCTGAATTGGAACAAACAGCAATTTGGGTCTACTGTGGATTGCTGTTTGCTCTGAAGAAGAAGAAGAAGAAGAGGAGGAGTTTGGATTTGATATCCCGCTTTATCACTACCCGAAGGAGTCTCAAAGCGGCTAACATTCTCCTTTCCCTTCCTCCCCCACAACAAACACTCTGTGAGGTGAGTGAGGATGAGAGACTTCAGAGAAGTGTGACTAGCCCAAGGTCACCCAGCAGCTGCATGTGGAGGAGCGGAGATGCAAACCCGGTTCCCCAGATTACAAGTCTACCACTCTTAACCACTATACCACACTGGCTCTGGTTCAGCAATAAAGAGCAGGTCATGCAGGGAAAGCGCCAGGTGCTGGCTTTTTCAAACATTGGGGGCTAGAGGTTTTGGCGGGTTCTGCAATTTCCACATGGCAAGAATTTCTCTGAGGGAAAAGTTCCCCTGAGGTAACTTCTCTTGTGGATCTCCTCTTATTCCTTTGGCAAAGGGGAAAGAGGACAGAGTGCTGAGGCTTTTTGGCTGGGCTCCCATAATACCCATCAAATGGGAGCCAGGCTCCCTCTTTCTCCCTCACTGCATTTGGTGCAACCGCCATGTTTGGTCTCTCAGATTGTGGTTATCTGAACACAGCATGTTCCTTCTCTGTTGAGCGGCCACAAAATGATTCCTCAGACCTTCAGGTTACCTGTGTCAGTTCCCTCTGAGACTTAAGGGACTTAAGGAGTGAGGTGGCTGGTGAGGAATGTATCAAGTTGCAGGGTCATTTCTTTGAAGAGGTTCAACACTTCTCCTCAGAACAGACAAGGATGTGAGTAGCCTAAACTAATGGTGGTGCTGGAATTTCGGGGTGAAAATGTTTCTCTTTGGAGAGCTGCCTCTTTCTCTCTCACCAAGGCCTGGAAGGTCAGGGGAGCATTTCCAAGGCAACAGCCTCAGAAGGCCACAGTCAAATAAATGTATTTACAAGACCAAATAAATGTATTTACAGTTAGTCCTTCTAAATAGCTATACTGTAGTTTGAAAGTAAAACTTACCGGTAATTACCTCATGAGTCCACAAGGAGTTTTAGGGTTTCGCCAGAGGATGGATTGGAATCACCCTGCTGGATGAAACCACAAGATGGACTCCTCCTTTTACCTCCAGCAGATGCTTGTCTGCAACATTTTGTTGACGTCTCAATCACCAAGGTGCTAATGCAGCATTTCAAGGTTCCTCACTTTGACTTTTGCCACCTTGTAAAGATTCCACTTCATCTCTGACATGCCGAAAATGCCCCCGAGACGTGCTGAGATTCAGTATTTGTCCAAATGTGATGCCTATCCCTACTATCTACATGTGACAAAATAATATACACAGGTACATGGGAGCGGGGAAGCATCTGGTATTGTCCTCCTGGGAATGTGTCACTAAAGTCTCTATGGGGGATGATGTTGCTGAATACATTTCCACGCCAAAATTCCCTGCATATAGAAAACTAACACATCTAGGTAGGTTAGTTTTTTTATTTATTTTGACACGCTACCTTGCCATAGGCAGGGATTTTAATTTTTATTCTTTGACATGGGAAGAACATCAGATATAAGCCATCTAGACTGAGAAATGTTGCAGTCCTGAAAGGGCTGTAGGCCTACAGTATAGTTTGCCATTGCTAATTCATTAACCACCCTGGGAATCTGCTTGGAGTAAAAACACCTATGATTAACAATGATAACAAATACAAATATGGTTCAGCTCTGAACATCTGAAAGCAGTGCAAAATATTTTCAAAACTCAATTTGGCTTTGGGCGTCTCAGGACAGTACTATACAAGGTCCTAGCTTTCATCTTTGTGAAGGTTCATTGTATTTAACATGTTGCTACCTTATCCCCAAGTTGTTAAGGAATCAAACTATGTTTCTTCATGGCTTGATGATGAAGCTGGGAACCTTTGTGATGCCTTCTTTTTACATTGATTCAGACCCTTGGCCCGTCTGTATTGTCTACACGCACTGGCAGCAACTTTCTAGGGTTTCAGATGGGGGTCTTTTTCAGCCTACCTGGAGGGAAGTCATTGATCCTTTTCATACAAAAGTGTGCACTCTGTTTTTGAGTTCCTCCTCTCTGAGCTCAGCCAAAATATCATAGTCCTCTTCCATAGCTCTTGCATTTCCTCATTCGTCACAAGAGCCAGCTCTCTAGAACAAAAGATGCCTCAGGCAAGGAGGATCCTTGGTGCCCCTCACCCTCTTTTTTTGTTCAGCTTCTGAACACCTTATTCTGTATGGCATTGGTTGCCCATGTTACTACTTGGATGCCCTATTTGCAAACACGGACTACCGCTGCCATGTGAGATGACAGATTTGCATACTAGGATCTGTAAGTCTGCATATATATTCACACAGTACAGGCTGTTCATATCATTTGTTTCCTCTGTTCAGTATATAGTGCAGTATGGGCACCCCAGAAAACCTGTAAAATATTCAGGAATGGGAACTAGGCCTTTACCAACCTGACTCTAGATACCAAAAAAAATCACACCTCAGTCCAGGCCCCAGCAAGATCACCAGCAGACCCTATCTTTCATCACCACTGTTTGAAATCATCTTCATGCAAACGATATTCTGGTTTTGAAAGGAAGCATGGTGCAAACAGGGCAGCTTGCAAGGTTGAGTGTGCATTTTGGAACGTCTTGGAGGCCTACCAAAAGTTTTTGTCTCTACCCACTGTGTGTGTGGTGTGTGTGCGTGCGCATTAACTGGCTAAGGAATAATACCCTCAGCTGCCAGTTGAAATGTGCTGCTCATGTAACAGGAAGAGTTTGTCAACTGTTCCCCTGCTTTTCATTAGAGCCGTGAGGTTTACGCAAGGCAGTTCTCAGGGGAGGGGTGTGCAAGTTCTTTGAAGTCCTTTGTGGTGGCTGTCTAATCTGGGGGAAGAGGATTACTTTCTTTCTGCCAGGAGCACATGACAGTTTGGTAATTAATGAGCATCATAAAATTCTCTTTTACCATTAGATACCCATTAGAAAACCTGGGACGGTTGTCATCTCAGACAAAACCATGCAGATTCTCAATTTATCCCGACATCAAAGGGAATCTCCTACTGTCTTATCCTGAATGCTCTAATTGTGTTTGCATTCGGCGTGGCTGGTGTTGAATGTGACTGAGACAAGTCTTGGTGTAAGGCGCAGGTCCCCTGATTCGATACACAGCCTGAGCCCTTGCAGATCTGGAAAGGGGGGGCAGGGAAGCAGCACCCTAAATGTGGTGTAGGGCATCTGCATTACTCTTAAGAACCCCCGCTTTTCTTCTTACGCCTGCTGACTGTTTATAGTATTCATTTTCTGATTTGAGAACCTGGGAATTAATTCCACCTCCTATACAGTGTTGTGAAATGAAAGAAATAAAACATTATGTATGCTTTTCCTTTATTGGTATTGCATTACAAACATATTGTGTTCTGGGTTTCAATTCGTTATTCAGCTCAGAGGGCCTCTTGGGTCATCTTTGCTACATTATTTTGAAAGGACAGCATCATCTCCTGCTTTCTAATAGGGTTTGCGTATGAGTGTGTGTGTTTGTGTGTTTGTTCCTGCTGAGAAGGTTGAAAAGTATGAATCTGAAGACTTCCTTTGTGGCTTTTTCTGTGTGTATGTATATGCGAAAATGCTATTTCTTTCTGGAAAAGAACCCATAGACTGGTTCTTGAACCAAATTAGATCTCTCTTAGAAACGAGAAGAATAGACAAGTCATCTATTTTGTATAGGCTACTCTAAATGTAAGGCTCATTCGCCCACCCCTTTAGAAGGTCAGATATTCAGCCTAGGCTTGAAATCTACACTGAATTCAGAGGAGAAGTCAAGGCAACGTAAGCCTCTTTTCTCCAAGAGAGGCTGGTTACAGCAATTGCTGTTATAATGGGGGGGGGGGATGCTTTCAAAGCAGTTTTGCTCTTACAAAGCAAGAAGAGACCAGCTGAGTCAGGGTTGCCAGCTGGTTTCAGGGAACTTTGTCTATCCTTAGAAGTTTTGATGATTAAGCGGTATATAAATCCTGTTAAATAAAATAAATGGTGTAGAACATCATATGAGAATGCTAATTCTCGTGCGATTATAGCATGAGGAAATAAGGTTGTTCTTTAAAGCACATTTGAAGCATATTCTTTCCCACAAAGAATTCTGGGCCCTGGGCATAGTCGCAATTCCTTGCAACCCTAAACAAACTATAGTGCCCAGAATTCTTTGCAGGAGGGGAAATGTATATTGAATGTGCTTTGAAGGTATAGTGTGTATGCATGTCTGCAGGTTTGTGGTTGAAGATGGGAGATGTTGCAGCCATCATATTTAAAATTCCTATTTTTTAATTGTGTTTTTATTTTATTTCTTATATGTTGTATGGAATACAAATTGTAATGCAACAAAATACAATATATGAGAATTAACTATATAATTGCAGTACAATAAAATGCAATATATAAAAAAGAAACGATAAAAATAAACTCAACAATGATGCAACATCTAGTGTAGCACATTACAATTGCTGCAACAAGTGGAAAAAAATGTTTCACCAAGACGCTTAGATATTTTCAAGTTTTCCAGATGTTTTAGATAGCATCTCACACATGTGTGAGACCATTGGCCCTGCTGGCTGGGCTGATGGGAGTTGGCATCCAACAACATAGGGCACTATGTTGGGGAAGGCTCATATCTCTCTCTAATTGCCTGAAACAGGGATGGGGAGCATGTGTCCTTCCAGATGTTGCTGGACTACAACTCCCATCACCCCTGACCATTGGCCATGATGGTTGGGGCTGAAGGGAGCTGGAGTTCTCCTACAACATGTGGAGAGCCACAGGTGAAAGAAAGAGAGAGAAAAGAACATCCGATAATAATAAAACATGGTGTGTTCAAGATGAAGACTCCACTGGGGTGCTGCATTTTAAAATTTAAAGCACTTGGCCTGATGTGCTTATTGTTCTTCAGTCCATTTCAGCATCTGATGAAGCAGAATATGAACTACAGAAGCATATTATAAGATACTGTTACGGAAAAATCCCAGGTGTAGCCAATGTGGTGCCTTCTAAATGTTGCTGGATTACAACATATGGAGGGGCTCTACATTGGCTATTCCTGACTTAGCCCCTTAATGTGTTATAGAGATGTACAGTGAAATCTGGTGCATGTTTACTCATACATAAGTAGTAGAGCTCACTTCCAAGAATGTGTGCCTAAGAATGCTACCCAAGTTTCTACCCTCCACGAAAAATTAGGCATGGATTAGAAGCTCATCCCTACCTCCCCTTGTCCTGTGCCTAGAAAGCACAAATCTGAGTGATTTCCCCCTTGCCCCGCTCCTTTCTCAGGAAAACCCCACTTTTTAGTGCTGAATTGGAGAAAACCTCTGGAGAAAACCAGAATTGCTGTTTGTTCCAACTAAGCGCTAAAGAGTGGTTTTCCACGGGGAAAAGCAGCAGGACAAGAGGAAGTGTGGGTGAGTCCTACAACAACTTTGGACTTCAGAGTTAGCTGGGTAAATCCTGGAGGCAGGAGTGGGGAATCCCCCCCCCGAGTGTATTCATTAATAAATTTGTATCCCGCCCTTCTTCCCAATGAACCCAGGGGAGCAAACATCAAAACATATATCTTAAATGAAATAAAAACACATTTACAACATAAAAAACAGAACATCTAAAAACATTTACAAAGCAATACCATACCATCAAGTGGCCAGCCTCTTTCAGCTATCAAATGCCTACGTAAACAAGAATGCCTTTAAATTTATCCTGCAAATTGGCAATGAGGGAAGTGGATGCATGTCACATGGGAGGGCATTCCACAAACAGGAACTACCACCCATCATGAGGCATAGACAACCATGCCGCAGCCAGTGGTAGGCAGAGATAGATCTGATGGCAGGGAGAGTCAGTGCCAGAAGCTGGCTCACTTTTCAGTATTGCGCAGCTTTTTCACTCTCTGTACCACCCTGTGCGGGAGCCGCCCCCCAGCCCCATGTGAAGAGGAAGCAGTTCCTGGAGGGGCCACAGAGCAAGAGTGGGTCCACAACACTTGGGTAGACAATTGATGACATTACAGTGGCCTGTCTAGTCCAGCATCCTGTTCTCACAGTGGCCGACCTGTGAGAAGCCTGCAAGCGGGACCTGAGCCCAAGAATACTTTCCCATCTTGCAGTTCCAGCAACTAGTATTTCCTTCATCATGGCTTGTAAGCATTGAGAGTCTTTCCCCCATGAATTTGTCCAATCTCTTTTAAAGCCATCCAAGTTGGTGGCCATCACTGCCTCCTGTGGGTGCAAACTCCACAGTTCAGCTGTGTGATGAAGTACTTTCTTTTAGTTATCCTGAATTTTCCAACATTCAGCTTCATTGGATGTCCATGAGTTCTATTGTTATGAGAGAGGGAGAAAAACCTTTCTTTATCTACTCTTTCCATTCCATGCATAATTTTATAAACTTCTATCATGTTGCCGCTTTCTCGCCTTTTCTCTATACTAAGAAATGCTGCGAACTTTCTTCATACTTGAGTTGCTTTATTCTCAGGATCATTTGGGTTGCCTCATCCTACTTGCCAACCTCACTTTTCTCAGCCTGGGCCATCCATTCCTACCTGTTAGTGTGTTTTTTTCCTCCCATGCAGTAGGTGACAGACCTCTGCAGAAGCCAGCTGGCTTCTTGTCCATCCTGCTTTTTGCTTTTTGCTCTTTGCTAGCAGCAGTCTCTCCTCAGCCCTTCCTGGAGATGCCGGAGATTGAACCTGGGACCTTCGGCATACAAATCAGGTGCTCTAACCACTGAGCCCCAGTCCCTCTCCTGTATCTGCAGTACTTGGATTTGCCAGGGCTCATTTCCGAAGTTCCTCGCCACTGGATCTAGAGCCATCAAGTGGCAGACGGGACACACGTGATCCCACATCTGCTGTCAGTCTGAAGATGCTTTTCTGTAGACACTAAAGCAATTATTAGCATTTACAGTCTCTTGTTCACGCGCTTTCATTTGTATTAAAAAATAACAACAACCCACTTTTGCCTGGCTAAAATTAAACGTTTAACTCTTGCCCTGTGATGAAAACCCTTTCCTTTAAGTGGTGGCAGAGGCAACAAGCAAACAGTTCACTAGAGAAGTTGGGGAGGGGGGGGGGAGAGAAACACCCTCTGAGCATTGTTTTTGGACACAAACATACACAAGTTATTAGAACATAAGATCAAAGGAGATGTCCTACTGTGTTTCTTTCAATGCTTCCTTTGTGCTTGTATACTGAAGCCTGGTAGAGAGTTAGAACAGGAGGAGAGGGAGGGAGAGGAAACCCTTTGTACAAAGATACTTGTCTCGGAGAGAAGCTCATAAAAGGTGATGTGAGAAAAGACGCCAGGTGGAGTATAAACCACCCTTATTGTTAAGAAATGCAAATAAAAAAGCCTCATCTATATTAAAACTTCCTCCCTTGTCATTTCTTTAGATGCTAAAGTATTATTGAAGTCCTGAAACTGCTCCAAACCCCCCCCCATGCCCCAACTCCCAATTTTTCTTTTGTTTTCAGCGTAATATACCATGCATGATTGCTGGTGAAAGTTAAGTTTTCTACTTTCTCAGCAAATAACAGTAAGTTAAGGGAGGAAACCTCATTTCAGCAAAAAAATACTTGCAGGAAGCAGGGAGAAAACAAGACTTGAATGGGAACATTTTGTTTTAAATAAATAAATAATCCTAGTGTTTCTGGGTTGTTGTTGTTGTTGTTGTTTTTTTTAAAAAAGTAACGCATTCTATGAATGAGATTATCTGATGTCCCATATAGCTTAAAGAAAGACCTCTTGCAGCCTGGTATGTTAGCTGATGGCTTAGAGTTGTTTTGTGGTGGAAGGGGAGGGTTCTGGGAGCTGTAGTTTGTTAAGGGTGCTAAGAGTTGTTTGGAGATTCCTCGTTCCCCACACTGAGCTACAATTCTCAGGTTGGTTGTGTGTGTGTGTGTCCTAACAACTCTCGGCACCATTAACAACTACAGCTCCCAGAATTCTTTGGGGGAAACCATGAGTGTTTAAAGTCGTGCCATCGTGCTTTAAATGTATGGTGTGAACGTGGCCTATATAGTGTTGCACTGGGGCATTGTTGTGTTGAGTACGTGATCCCTGATTAGGTGGGATCACTCATATCATTACTTCAAGAAAGAGAAAAACATAGCAGCCAGAGGTGTGTGGGGATGTCAGAGAAGCAGGAACCAGAATAAGCAAAGGTTATTGCATTAATGTGGGTTGAAATAAAAGCAGAATGAATGAGAAAGATAACTTAAGAAGAAAACAGAAGGTGTATCATCACAGTCAGCTCAGCTACTTAACGTTTCCGGAAAGGGCTGCTGCCACAGTTTCTGTCTCCTGAGGAATATTTAAATTTTCACCATCACAACATATCACACCAAGAATTAACTTTCTGCAGAGAATGGGTCACTAATGCATCACTACAGAGTGAGTTTTTACAACGCATTTCCCTTTTTGCTCTGTGAGCTTCTGGACAGGTTCACTTGCAAAGCATCCAAGTACTGTACTGTACTAAGTCTTCATTAAAATTCTCTGGTTCTCTGGTTGCTCTCCTTCCTCCTGTAACTTGAAAAGAGCAGCTGTCTCGGGACAGCACCTCTCTCTCTCTCTCTCTCTCTCTCTCTCTCTCTCTCTCTCTCATCGGAGCCTGAGATTGTTCTAGGATAAAATAAGGATCCCTTTGATTACGGTGAAATGTTTTTGCCTGATCTGTCTGCCGTACATAAAAGTGTGGTTATATCATCACCTTAGTAGTACCTCTTTGACCCCATGTATTTGATGACAGGTTGTCACCTGATTTCAACAAAGGAACCTACAGGGCCAGTTAGTCAAAGGAACATTCTGCTTTTCCTCCTATATTTATTTCATATTCTTGTTGCTATGAGTCTTCAGTAAGCCACTACTTATAGGTAGAATATGACATATCCTTCAATCTATTAACAGATGAGCTGGGAGCAAGCTACATGCTAAGGTCGAGTACATATTACAGTATACAGTACATTTAAAGCACATTTCCTCCCTCAGATAATTCTGGGTACTGTAAGACCCTTTTGGAGGATCTCTAGCATCACAATTATACTGTCAGTTTCTGGGAATGTAATATAATTGTTGAAATCCTTCCAATTGCTTCCAACAGACTGTCAAATATTTGTTTGTTCAAGTTACAGCACTACTAATTATTAATACCGCATTTCCTGTTTTTGGTTGGGTCAAGAGGCAGACTACATAATGTCCTCCCCATATTCCAATCAATGTGTGCCTACTGATTGTATTAATAGAAGGTGATAGTGATAAATTATCTTTCTTGGTGTCCCCCCCTTAAGCAAAATGAAACTCCATCTCTGTTCTGTTGTTCTTTAGGGGATGAGAAGCAAACCCTGGACACTGAATCACCTTTGTTTATGTTCGTTCTAGTTGGGGAAGCGTTTCGTTATGAAGTTTAGAGGGTCCGTGTTTCTTTCACTTTATTTCTATAGCCCTAAGAGCTGGTCTTCGACCGTAATAAAAATGAATTGAATTGAATTCTATAGCCCCAAGGAATGGTGTGAAAGCACTTGAAGCAGCATCATTTCTGAAGCTAAGCATGTCAGGGTCTGGTCAGCATCTGGATGGGAAACCACCTGGGAACCCTGAGCTCCATGGAAGAAAGACACAATGCAAATGTTATAAATAAGCAAGCATGGACTTCGCTCCATTGTAAGTTCAGCCTCACACCTGCAGAGCACAGTGTAACATCACAGCAGCACAATGTAGCTTAGAATGGGATTCCATAGACATACTTTTGGTCTTCTAGCACTGCAGCAGTGTTTAGGGAATTGACATTTGGCCAGTTATACCTAACTAATGCTACAATAATGGATCTCCTATCTTGCCTTGGTTGGGAGAAAGTGCATACCATATATATGATCTAAGGAGCTGTATCTGAGGTATAATTAGGGCTGCCATACATCCCGATTTTCCCAGACATTACCGGGATTTCAAAAGTGGAATTGACATCCCTGGGGAATTTCAAAAAGGCAGTGCTTTGTCCTGGATCTTAGGCAAGTCAATCAAAAATTTGTGAGGTTGTTTTGTGTGTGTGTGGTTTTTGTAACAACATTTGGGGTGTCCTGGTTTTTCCTTTTTGAGTATAATCAGCTGGAAAATCCTAATTGTACATATTTATGTTATGTCTACGAGTCTTTGTATTTTTTTAAATTTTGTATATTTTAGTGAATGCTGGAGATCGTAAGAACTGCCTTGTTGGAATACACCATGGTCCTTTCATTAATCTATAAATCTGTTCTAAAGATAGGCCAGGTCAGTGCCAGGTTCACCCAGAAGGTCTGTAGTTCAGTGATAGAGCATCTGCTTTGCATACAGAAGGTTCCAGGTTCTGTTTCTCAATATCTGGGAGAGACTCCTGCCTGGAACCCAAGAGAGCCACTGTCCATTACTGTAGAGATTAATGAGCTACATGGACCAATGGGACCCATTTAAGACAGTTTCTTATGTTTTCAGCTTTTAAATGGCAGGTAACATGGGCCTTTGTTTTTTAAATCTGTTATTCATTTTCAGGGTGCAGCAAGTTCTATGTCTTTACTTCCCATCTTACTGGTTTTCTATTTCACTTTTTGTAGGTGGGATAACTCAGTTAGCAAAGCATGAGACTCTTAATCTCAGGGTTTGAGCCCCACCTTAGGAAAAAGATTCCTGCACTGCAAGGGGTTGGACTAGATGACCCTTGGGTTCACTTCCAACTCTACAATTCTATGATTCTAAGTGTTTTTCACATACTGTAGTTATTATACACACTCAGAGAACTTTATGTTATGGGGAGGCAGCATACAAATGCCATAAATAATTCCACACATGGCAAAGCCTGGTATTCAAAGGTCTGCTGCTTCTGAACTCTGAACTGCGTCAGTCCATAGATCTATGGGAAATTTTCATAGATCTGTAGAATGGAGCATTGCATTTTATGTATTTTTAAATGGCGGGTGGCCACTGCCAATGGGAGGCAAACCTGGCGCTCATTCAAAAGTGGCACCTTGTCCTGCTGCCCCCAGTTTAAACAGCCAACCAAGGACTCAGCAAGGTGACATAGCTGGAGCAGGCTAACCTGGGACCCTTCAGAGCAACTGGGGGCCCTTGACATCCAGCTGGTGCTGGATATGCCTATTTTTTTAACCAGATGGCAGCTTTTCAAACAATCAAACCATAGAACAGTCATCCCGATTGCAGACAATACCAAACTCATGCTGCCTGGTGTGTGGTGTTTTGTACGGCTTCCTTCCTCTTTCTCTGCTCCCCTTTCTTTCCAGAGCAGCAAGAAAGCAATTTCCTTTCTTCCAACATTATTTATACATTTATTTCCCCCATCCAAATCTACACGCATACGTTTTCTACTACAAATAATCTCTCTCTCTCTCTCTCTTTTAATGAGCATGTAAAAGTTCAAGAGTGCGATCTTTTTGCATTATTTTAACTCTGGCACAAATTTAATTTCCCATCATCAGATGGGAACAGGTTTATATTGCATGAGGGGTTCAAAAGGGCTTTCTTTCAGCGTCAGCCCCTTTGCAAGAGTTTTTGCGCGCTCTGCACTAATGAAAGGGCAATGGGGGGGAAAAACAACAGCCACCCCTCCGTCTGCGTCACAGATTTCAACCCTTCGAAAAAATTCCACTGCGGTCACAGGGTTACATGAGAGGCCCCTTTAATCATTATTACAGTTTTATGAATGGTGTGCTTTACTCTGATATTTTACTACACATCACTTCTTAACATGCTCCATTGAAATTGGGGGGGGGGGGAGAGAGGAGAAGAAGAAGAAGAGAGAGAAACAAAAGACTTTGTGTATTTGAAAGACCCTGTGGTTACGAAATGTCATTGTAATTATACTGTGACCCCCCACCCAGCTCCTCCAATCCTCAGAGCCCGCTTGTTTTTGACATCCTTTGGTCCAAATTCCATTGAAGCCGGAAGATGCCTGAACAAATACAGAGTTAAGGCCTCAGGATTTACTGTATGTGAGGAATTGTTTTCATTGATACATTTAGGCTGCGACCCTCAAGCAGGGAGGGAGGGGGAAAGAACCAAAGGCAATTGAAATGCCCCATCCAATGCCCTTCTGAGTCCACGCCGGCAAGGCGGATGTAAGGATAGAACAGCGCTTTTGCACATCCCATCTCTTTATCTCTTTGTGTTCTAAGAATTTCCCTCCAATTGGAAACAATGGCAGGAAAACACACTACCACAGCTCCACAGCTGTATTATTCCACAACTGCAAGAAATCAATCTTTTAGTGTCGCAGCACCCACTATCAATATCAGGCAGGCACCTTCACTTCTATTCTTTTTGGCACTTCTGAAAAACATTATTGTTTAGACAAGCCTACCTAGTTCTCTAGGATGCTGGCGTGTTCTTAGTTTATTGCTGGTTTTTAGTTTTCCGAGTGTTTTAATTGTTTTGATTGAAAATGCCATTGTCTTATTCTCTTTGTCAACTGCTTTGAGGCTTTCTACAATCAAACAGTATAGAAATTTTATGAAATAAATACAGAGATCATAATCGTAGTGCAATGAAAACAGATTTATACCCCATCTTTACTCCAAGGAGTAAAGTGATGCACATGGTTCCCTCTCCCCCATCCCACACAATCTTATCCTTAAAACCTGTGAGTTAGGTTAGGCTGAGAGAAAGTGATTTGCCCAAAGTCATCCAGTGAATGTCATGGGTATGTGGGAATTTGAGCCCTAGTCTCCAAGTTTGACACTATGATCACTGCACCCCACTGGCTCTCTCAATGGGTTGTTTCTTTTCCTTTTTCCCTCTCCCCCCCATTGGTAGGGCACGTGCTCTGCATGCAGAAAGTCCTACATTCAATACCCAGCAGTTCCAGGTAGGGCTGGGAGAGAACCCTACCTGAAACAATGGAGAGCCACTGTCAGTCATCTCTTCTGACCTGGTATGTGGCAACTTTCTATGAACATTTCTGAATACAGAGGTGGGAATACAGCAATCATGGGATAAGGGTGGGAGCTCAGCCAGAAAAGAGTCACACTGCTCCAGACAAACCTTACCTCCATGAAGGTGTGCTATGAAGAAATATGACCCAATTCATCCAGTATGTTACAGGGTTCTGAGAGGATTTATGGCCCTGGACCAAACGTGAGATCACCTGCCACCAGATCAAATGTTTTCAGCTGACATCCACATATTCCTGTCACCCCCCTTTCTTGGCAACCCAGGTTGTGAAATAGTTGTAGCCTTTGCCAAGAGGCAGGGGGAAAAGAGGATTTGTGTGATGCAAAATGTCTGGGGAATCTCTGAGGACAGGATCACATTATCTCTTGTTAAAATATTATGGAAATCAAACATCATTGTTCATTAGGGTCGTCTGTGTTTTATTTATTGGCTCAGGGCTGACTGCAGGCTGTGAAGGGATTTTTAAAATAAAATAAAAATCGAAGAATTTGGCTATTTCATAATCTCTTTTCTCTGCTTTCTCCAGGTGAGCTCCAGATCCAACCACTTTGAAACTTTCATGGAATTTTTGAAAATGAACAGACAGGAATGTTTTAGGCTGGGCCTGTTTCCAGATTTCTTTTGCATAGCATGAGTTGATGGCTTGGAAGGTAGTGAAACCTCCCTCTTCCTTTTCTTCTCTCCTTACTTTCAAAAGAATTGAACTCATAAGCATTTGCTTCTCTTTTATCTCTCTTAGCTGAATCCCCCCCAAGGAAATGCGATTTTCATAAAACGGGAAGTAATGACCAGCTACAAGGTTGTTGTTAAAAAGAAAAAGAAAGACGGATATTCTCCCATATAACATGTTGTATCTGTAGCTGTAGGGCACAGTTTCTAACCTAGCCTATCTTCACACAACCAGTTCCTAAGTACACAGAAGAGCCCTACTAGATCAAGCCAAGGGCCTATCTAGTCTAGCATCCTGTTCTCACGTGGTCAACTCAAAGCTGCTACGAGACCCAAGTGCAACAGTGCTATCCCCACATGTGATTCCTAGTAGCTGGTACTCAGAGGCATAGTGCTAGCCAGTGTGGTGTAGTGGTTAAGAGCGGTGGACTCATAATCTGGTGAACCGGGTTCGATTCCCCACTATTCCACATGCAGCTGCTGGGTGACCTTGGGCTAGTCACACTTCTCTGAGTCTCTCAGCCTCACTCACCTCACAGTGTTTGTTGTGGGGAGGAAGGGAAAGAAGATTGTTAGCCACCTTGAGACTCCTTAGGGGAGTGATAAAGAGGGATATCAAATCCAAACTCTTCTTCTTCTTCTTCTTCCATACGTGGAGGTGGAATGCAGCTAGTGTTGTAGCTGGTGGCCACTGCCAGCCTTATCCTCCATTAATTTGTCCAATCCTCTTTTAAAGCCAGCCAAGTCGCTGGATCTGGACGTCTCGACTCCATCTTGTGAGAGCAAACTCAGCTATGCACTATCTGAAGAAGTACTTTTCTTGGTCTGTCCTTGGTCTTCCAACATCCATTTCATGGAACAATTCCTAGTTCCAGTAGAGAGAGAGAGAGAGAGAGAGAGAGAGAGAGAGAGAGAGAGAGCATTGTCTACCTCAGTAGTAGCTGGTGAGGTGGTGCACCATTACACTCCATGCTTCGCAACATAGTGGGCTGCTGGTGCTTACCAAGGCCGAGGGGGAGTTATGTTGTGCGGGGAGCTTGCACGGTGGAACATTGGATTGGCTCCACTGCGCTGCTCCACACAAGCTCCCTGTGTCCTGTCCCTCATATCTCCCTCTCAATAAGCGACAGCAGCTCACTGTTGGAAATCTGGAAGACAATTGTGCCCTACCTGTGTCACCTCACTGGGTACTACTGCTCTTTCCACTTTCTCCATATCACGTATAATTTTATACACCTCTATCATGTCTCCTCTTACATGCCTTTTCTCTAAGCTGAAAAGCCTCAAACATTCTGTCCCTCAGAGGGGAGTGTTCTCCAACCCCTTGATCAGGTTTGTGTGCCCTTTTCCTATGCAGCTTGTAAAATGGCAGAAGGGGAAGCCACCAACCTACTCTGGGAATGAATCGCCAATTTGCATTTCTTTCTTTCTTTCTTTCTTTCTTTCTTTCTTTTCTTTCTTCTTTCTTTCTTTCTTTCTTTCTTTCTTTCTTTCTTTCTTTCTTTCTTTCTTTTCTTTTCTTTCTTTTCTTCTTTTTTCTTTCTTCTTTTTTTTTCTTTCTTTTTTTTTTCTTTTTCTTCTTTTTTCTTTCTTTTCTTTTTTCTTTCTTTCTTTCTTTTTTTTTTTTTCTTCTTTCTTTTTTTTTTTTTTTTTCTTTCTTTTTTTTTTCTTCTTTCTTTCTTTTTACTTCTCCTTTCTTTCTTTCTTCTCTCTCCTCTCTCTCTCTCTCTCTCTCTTTAAAAATTATATCCTGCTTTATTTATAAGCTCAAAGGGGTGTGAGGTAGGGGGGCTTACGAAAAGTTCACCGAGTACATAAATCACAGTCAAAACAGTCCAAATGACTAAATTGGTTTCATACGATAAAGCCAATAGCAGAATAAAATGAAGTTCAGTGTAACAGAGGGAGATAACTAAGCCAGCTGCGTTAAAGGCTTTAGCATCTTATCTGATGCTTAAAGTGAGGCAGCCAAGCCAACCCCTCGGGAATTTACACTTCCACTCCCCAGCCACTGCAATAGAAAAGTTTAGTAAATCTTTGAAGAATTACCAGGATTGGCTTCTGGTTTGAAGGCACCACTGCCAAAACAACTTCAGGTGGATCCTCTCTTACTTCCGGTGCCACTATCCTTGCTCTACCGTGGCTTTACTAGATTAAGGTGGCATAAAGCAGCAACGCCCAATGGAGCCACCACTGAAATTTCACACAGGGGCTCCTAACCCCCCCATCACAGTATTGAGCAAAAATGGACCCAAGGGCTGACTAAGTAGAAGACAGCTTCCTATGTAGTCCTGAATTTCTTGTTTGTTATATCTGTTGCCATACTAAGCATTGCTCCATTCCTTCAAAGGGTGAGTCTGGATGAAGACAGGTAGCCGTTTAGCAAAGTGGTAATTTGCTACTGTGTGTGTGCAAACTGCTTAATAAACTGGTTGTTTGTTTACACAAGAGATGAAAAGATTATTGCCACTCCCTTCTTCCCTAGTTTTCTCATTAAGCTAATGGCTTGGTCAGTAGATGGATACCTGAAAGTCTTCCCTTGATTTGAGGAAATGCTTCTACTTGAACCAAACCCCCAATTTCAGCCCGATTTTCATTTCAGGTGGAATTGGGAGTGGAGGGGCCTTCACTGAGTACCTACCTTCCACTGGAGCATCTCTAAAAACGTCTAGTTTTGTGTTAAAATGTTGATCTGAAAATTGGATGTTAACCGTGGAGCTAATCCTTAAGTATATCGGGTCCCCATCAACAACCTGTATGCCCAGGCCCGGGAGAGAATAAATTTATTTACTGGAGCTTGGTTTGATTTCTGAATGCCACATATGCACTCATGGCCAAACCTTGGAAAACATGGAGGCAAATTAAAACGAAGAATAAGCTACTTCTTGAGAATGCACAAAAGTAGTCTTTCCTAGCTCACTGCTATTATTTTGTGCTTTCCAAGTTGATTTACTGAAGAATTCTCTGAGCTGCTTTACTCTGAGGTTGTTTCATTGTTATGTACTGTAAATATGTTTAGTACTTTACCCCTCAGTGACCATTTTTTTGCCAGTCATATCAAGTTTGATTATTTATGAGTGTACAATTTTGTAACAGAAAAATAAAACAAAGTGGGTTTTTCCTGTGAAATACAGGAAGGTGCATTATAGACTATAGGTCCAGCTAGCACAGTATTTTGATACAATAGTTTGTGAGGAATGCTAAGCCAAACTGTGGCTAGTGTGAATGCATAGGCATAACGAAGGGGGGGAGGGGGCAGCCAAGTTAAACAATAGAAAATACTTAACTGTCCAATCACGTGGTTCTGCCCCCCTAACAAAGTCCTGCCCCCCCCCCCAAAAAAATCCTGGCTACGCCCATGTTGAATGCAGAATAAAATATGCCAGCTTCACACCTACTCTGAAGGCTTAGCCTATGTGTGACCCGGGTTTGTGGTTTGTCTCGCCCCAGACAAACTACAAGATGCCCCCAAGATTCCATTGTCTGGGGAAGACAAACCACAAGGCCGGATTCACACGTAATATTAGCCAAAGCATGGATCAGCTCCAGGTAGAACAGAAACAGAAGGATGAAGAATGAAGCAAATGCGATTTTTACCATGAGTACGACTCGCACACAGGCACATTCACACACACAGCCATGGTTGGCTGGGTGTTATTTATTTATTTAAAACATTTATAAACCATACTTTTGTATAAAGCATAAAAGGCAGTGTACAGCGGGGGGATGGGGACGGGTACGGGTACAATGGCATTACAATGAAATGTCAAATGAATCAGTAAGATGTGTGAATCAAGCCAGTAGAGGCTTTAGACTGTTTTAAACGGGAGTCTTTCCCAGACTTAGCTGACCTAGGAGATGCTCTAGCACTAAGTTAGGATCTTTGCAGCTAGCTATCTGTAGTTGAGTGCCTCCCACATACCTTGGGATAGGGGGCTTCCACAGCAGATATTTAAGTACTATGTATATGTATATGTTTGTGTGTGTGTCTATATACACATCTTTAATTTATGCTCTGTATGTGTGTGGTTTTGTACTCACGGTTCCTTTCTCTTTCAACAGGTTTTTCGTGTGTGATAGTTAATTATGCTTCTCAGATTTTAGAATCATTTTAAAATGTTGTGTTCTCAAGTTACAGCAATGGTTTTAAATTGCAGTTGTTTACACTGTGTTACACAGTGCAGTCCTAGTTCTGTGGGGCTTACACTCAAGCAAGTGTGGGATTGTCGTATTATCCTGAATTTTATGTCCATTGCAGTGTAAGATGCCGTTTACAAATGTAGAAAAATGTGATAAGCTACATACCCTACAACCAGGGTTTCCCACTTAACTGCTTTGTTTTTGTCCATTGTTTTCTCCTTATATTAGATTGTGCTTCTTAACATGTACCTTTAATAACAAACTTGCAAAGTATTATCTTTTTTTTTTTTAAAAAAAGGTGGCACACCTCCTCCAAGACACTACCAGCAACCCTCATTTTTGTTTAAGTACCATTATGAAAAATAATGTAAAAACATAGACCAATGTATTAATATGTAACAGTTCCTCGAACTGAGTTATTTATTTATTTAAATAACTATAATCGTGCACGGTGCTTCCGCATTTCCTCAGCTGCATTTGTGCGCATTTTGCGTTTCTTGAAATATATTGCAAGCAGCATTTGGGGGATGAAGGGAAGGTGGAATAATAGTAGTAATAGCTTTAAAAATAAAATAAATTCCACCCTTCCCTGACACCCCCTCCCGTCCTGTGTGTGTCTACTCAGAAGCAAGCCCAACCAAGCCTTACTCTCAAGTAAGCGGGAACAAAGACTAAGTCCTCAGGCCTACACCCATTTACTTTGAACTGAGTGGGACTACTTCTGAGTAGGCACACCCAGGATTGCTCCTTGAGTGGCCTCCCCAAAAAAAGTTGCAGGGGGCTGATGGATCATGGGGAAGCGGGGGTGGGGGACTTAGTCAACCCCAAAGCAACGCAGAAAAAGCACACACAGAGAGAAAGAAAGTAGTGAGGAGGGAGAGAGAGAGAAAGAGTGAGTGAGTGAGTGAGAGAGAGACATCTCTGGAATGGGGCCTCCCTCTATGGCTCTGAGCTCTGCTGCCTGCGCCTGGCTGGAAATGAAACACACCAAAGGAGCCGCCGCCGCCGCCCGCTCCTTTTATTTTTTTTGGAGACTCCAAAAGGATCCTTCTTCCCTTTCATGTGCCGCCCCGCTCCAATCGGAATCCAGAGGCTGCCTGCAAGTGGTCTAATCTCAATGAGGTGTCAATCATGTTCCCCGGTGGGTGAAGTAAGGTCTTTTGTAACCGCCTCTGTTACAAGCGAGACTTGAGTCGAGAGGAGAGGAGAGGAGAGAGACGCAGCCAGGGCGCTGAGTTCAGAGCTGCTTTTGCTGCTGCTGCTGCTGCAAGTGTGCATCTATCTATCTATAGATCTGCTCCTCTGTGCATTCCTCCCCGCCTATATCTCTTTTCCATCGTTGCTTTAATCAAGGAAAGGGGACGGTCGGAGCACATGGATTTCTAAAAAGAAGAAGGGAAAGGGACCCTCTTGGAATTGAGAGATTGTTGTTGTTGTTGTTGTTCAAGAGAGCCAACAAGCAGGCAGTGATGTCCCCAGCTCAGCCCTAAAGCCCACTCCCGATGCCCTCGGGTTTGCAGATTCATGCCGAGAGATGGGGAAACTTCACTCAAAACATGGTAAGTTCTTTTGCACGGTTTACAGGGCGCGGGGAGGGAAAGAAGCTTAGATCTTGGTCAGAATTCACTAGATATCTGTGTATATGCAAGATTCTGCTCTAACCATCTTCTCGTTCTTATTTTCTCTCTCTCTCTCCAACCCTGGATTTTCCTAGCTGCTGTTTGTAAACCTCGAGAAAGCCCAGAAGGTATGTTGTTTTTAAAATTATTATTATTCCTGTTCATAAGAACTTCCATCCTTTTTTGCTCTCTCTCCCACCCCACCCCACCCCACCCCCAACTTTTTGCCCCTGTAAAAAAAAAAAAGGAAAGGGAGAAAAAGTTTGTGCTTTGGTGATTTTGGGGTGGATGCTGAGCGAAGTTCTCTACTCTCAAGAATGGTTCTGTTCTCGTGAGTCTTTTGCTCCCTCTTCCCCTTACCATTCTCTCTCGTTTTGTTGCGGTTGGGGCAGGTAGTTTGGGGGCAAGAAAAGAAGCATGTGGGGTGGTGATGGAGGGCTTGAACGGGTCCCTTCCAGGGTGGTGACTGTGCCTGACTTGAGGCTTTCCTTTTCCTTCCCCAGGTGATAGTTTTGCTGTGAACGCCTCGCTGGCTCGGAAAGGGCTGGAGGACTGGATGGTGAAGCAGAAATACTCTGGCAGTGGAAGCAGCAGCGGAGGCAGCAGCCTAGGACTTCAGCAAGGCTGCCAGCACCGGGCTCTTTGCAGGCTGTCTGGTTCCAGGGTGAGTTCCCGATTCCTCCTTCCACCCAGCTTGCCTTCCCGCCTCTCTCTCCTTACCATCAAGGCAGAAACTAGTTTGAACCTCTTCCAGACTAGGCTCTCTTTGAGTTGGAGCTCTTTGGGATGAAAACTTATCTTCCCCCTCCGCGCCCCCCCTTTCAGTTATTGCGCCTTTGGGAGTCGCCTTCTGAGTTGATTCGGTGCGCCCACCCTTTGAAGGAGTTGCAAGTTTGCAGGGCAGAAGCAGGCTCTGGAAAGGCGGCTGCCTTGCTTCTCTGTGTTGAAAAGAACATGGCTCTTCAGGAATGGGATGGACAGATGGACAATCTCTCTCACTCTCCAGTGTCCATTGTAGAAGTCCTCAGAAACCAAAACAGATGAGGAGAGTCCTGGTGTGTGAGAGAGTTAGGAACAGAGAGGTGGCTTCATTTATTGTCTGGCATTTTGTAATTTTGCTTCCCAAAGCCAACTTTTTAAGTGCCCGCAACCCCGCTAGAGTTCTTAGCGGGATGGGATACTTTCTCATAAGGCTTTGCTGAGTGTCCCAATTTGTTCTTTTGGTTGCTTAAACATCTGTAATCTATCTTTTCCTTTTTTTAAAAAAAAATGCTGTTTATATGCTTTGCACGCTGCTTTGCCTTGTGAGTGCTCTTAGATATGAGGGGATTGTGTTGCTTCAGATTTCAGTCCTTTGCACACTTAAATGGGAATGAACCCCATTGAACGCAGTTGGGCTTACTCATAAGTAAGCCTGCTTCTTTGCTCAGCCAGATTGGTACTTGCTGGTTGTAAATGTACTTTAAGAGTTTTTGTTTTGTTATTTAAAAAAGCTTTTCCTGAACATCTGGATTTTGCTTTTTCTTCTCTTTAAAAACAGACCTGGGGAAGAGCCTTTCAATGTTAGCAAGGGAAGGTCTCAGAAAGTTGTGTGTGTGCTTGTTTGTGTCTTTATTGGTCTCTAAGGTAAACCTGTGGATTGAAGCTTCCCAGATCTAATGGTGCTTTCCCCCCATTGTGTCAAAACTTAGTTCTGTCTCAAGATTGTACCCTGATAATCAAAAACAAGAGAAGAGTTTTGTTTGTTTGTTTGTTTTATATTGCTGGAATGATTTGGGCAACACTGTAAAAAGTCTTTGGTAATAACAGATATTTGTCCTGGTCCCGAACAGATAATGACTCAGTGACAATCTATACTGTATGGTGATTTATTTCTTACACTTTAATGTCTGTCCTTATACTTTGTTTGGTTTGCATTCTGGAGCTGTTGGCATTTGCACACTGCTGAGTCATTAGAAAAGATAGCACTTTGTTTGCACCCTGCTGATTGGAGGAGATTATTTTACCTTGTGTTTCTGGCTGAAGCAAGCAAGTTAATTTGTGGTGGGGGTGGGTGGGATGAGTGTTTAATTAAACCACCATTTGTGAAAGCAGCCTTGTAAACACCTTGTCCAGATAAGTTTTTAGTCCACATACATTTTAGTGAACCTGTATTCATCAGTTGTGGCTGGCATTAAAAAGAGCCATCTTTTGCAAACCTTATGTGCCATGTCATCTGGAGGTAGTGTTTACTCGCCATAGGTAACTTGGTGAGAGGCTATTTTCAAAGTGTATGTGACCAAGTTTAAAGTACTTGCTACTTTCTTCTGAGCAAAATATGCAGCCCCTGATCAGGACTCTTATTAGGTGAAAGGAAGTTGCTGTCCAGTCTTTTAGTAATGCGTGAGTATTATTGCTCGCATAAATTGGAGGTGGGGGAAACTGCTCTATATTGGAAGTTCCTGCTCTGATAGCTTTAGGAGTCATTGTATATTTTGGAAAGCCGTCACTTAAAATTGAGCCAGCATGGGAGTCTGATTCTTAGCCAAATAACTCATTTTTAGGTTGTATGCATGTATTCCCCCTACCTCTAGCTATCTTGAGTCATACTATTTTTTTTATTTCCCGCCCATCTGGCTGGGTTTCCTCAGCTACTCTGGGCGGCTTCCAACAAAATATTAAAAATACAATAATTCAGGTATGTGTAATTAATATACTCTACTAACCATCTTTATGGAAAGGAAATACAAAGTATCTTGGTAGGAGAGCAGTTGTATTTTAAACACCAGGGAAAACCATAGACTAATGGCATATGTGGATCCTGATGTTAATTTGAAATACTTAAATATTTATTTCAAAGTCAAATGTGCTTTCCGATCTCGATACATTTTTGATACCTCACAAGATGAATGTGCTCAGCTGTTTCCTAGTTCTGCTGGATCTCTCAGCGGCCTTTGACACCATTGATCATAACATCCTTCTGGACCGTCTAGAGGGGCTAGGAGCTGGGGGCACTGTTATACAGTGGTTCCGCTCCTTTCTCCAGGGCCGTGTTCAGAAAGTGGTGTTGGGGGATGAGTGTTCAGACCCCTGGGCTCTCACTTGTGGGGTGCTGTCTCAGGGTTCCGTCTTCTCCCCCATGCTTTTTAATATCTATATGAAGCCACTGGGAGAGATCATCAGGGAGTTTGGGCTGGGTGTTCATCAGTATGCGGATGATACCCAGCTCTACCTCTCTTTCAAATCAGAACCAGTGAAGGCGGTGAATGACCTGTGTGAGTGCCTGGAGGTGGTTGGAGGATGGATGGCGGCTAACAGATTGAGGTTGAATCCTGACAAGACAGAAGTACGGTACTGTTTTGGGGGGACAGGGTGTGGGTGGGTGTGGGGGACTCCCTGGTCCTGAATGGGATAACTGTGCCCCTGAAGGACCAGGTGTGCAGCCTGGGAGTCATTTTGGACTCACAGTTGTTCATGGAGGCGGAGGTTAATTCTGTGTCCAGGGCGGCTGTCTACCAGCTCCATCTGGTACACAGGCTGAGACCCTACCTGCCTGCAGACTGTCTCACCAGAGTGGTGCATGCTCTAGTTATCTCCTGCTTAGACTACTGCAATGCGCTCTACGTGGGGCTACCTTTGAAGGTGACCCGGAAACTGCAATTAGTCCAGAATACGGCAGCTAGACTAGTGACTGAGAGTGGCCGCCGGGACCATATAACACCGGTCCTGAGAGATCTACATTGGCTCTCAGTACGTTTCCAAGCACAATTCAAAGTGTTGGTGCTGACCTTTAAAGCCCTAAAGGGCCTCGGTCCTGTATACCTGAAGGAGCGTCTCCACTCCCATCGTTGAGATCCAGCGTTGAGGGCCTTCTGGCGGTTCCCTCACTGCGAGAAGCAAAGCTACAGGGAACCAGGCAGAGGGCCTTCTCGGTAGTGGCGCCTGCCCTGTGGAGCGCCCTCCCATCTCATGTCAAAGAGATAAACAACTACCTTACATTCAGAAGACATCTGAAGGCAGCCCTGTTCAGGGAAGTTTTTAATCTGTGACATTTTAATGTATCCTAATATCTGTTGGAAGCTGCCCAGAGTGGCTGGGGAAACCCAGCCAGATGGGCGGGGTACAAATAATAAATTGTTGGAAAATTATTATTATTATTATTATTACGCTTCCAAAGCGTATGGGTTGGGTTCTTCTATTGCAAAGCAACAAAGAGTTGGGTGGCACTTTAAATGCTAGCAGATTTTTATTATGGCCAAAGCTTTTGCAGCCTACAGTCCACTCCCAGTGCAATACTGTTCATCTCAACTTGGAAGGAAGTCCCATTGAGTGCAATGGAATATGCTCTAGCTAAGTGTGAGTAGGGTTAATCACCAGACCAGCTCTTGTTCTGAATCCAACCCATTTTGTGGTTTAATGAAATAAGATGGGAAGGGATATTATTTTCTAAACTCTCCTTTTGATGCCCTTGGGGTCCATGCATGTATTTGTGTTGGAGCACATGCTTAGTTTCAGAAAATCCCAGGTGCAAACAGCCATTTCTGTGGTGGGATGTGGAATCCAGTGTCCATGCCCTCATAATTCACTGCCTTAATTCAACTCATTTAACTGAGTAATTGTAATAAGTAACTAAGATCTGTGTTTACTTCCTAATGCTCCAGCTGAATTGAGCAAGTTCCCGTATGCACTAAAGTTCCAAAGTGGCTCAAAGATCTTGGTTGTAGGTTTTGGTCTGCATTCAAAGTTGCTGGCAACGGAACTTTGTTCATTGCTTTTTTGTAGATAGTTCAAGCAGATGGAATGAAAAAAGATGCCAAAAACATATTGCCTTTGGAGAAATATTATCCCCTTGAGTTTTATTTAATAGGGACAGGGAAGTGTTAAAGGGAGGGAAATGCTTATGGGTGTCTAAGTAATTAGACACTTAGCTTCCCAGGAATTTCATAAGAATAACCTTCTATTGGAGTGGAAGATTTGACGTAAATGATGGAATTGAGAGGCTTGGTGGTTCTTTGGTGACATTCTAAAGCATCTGCATGCAGTTTTGCTCCAGATTAGAAGAAAGGGATGATTTATTAAATAGTAGAGAAAGCAAGAATGGCATCAGTTAAAGTTATGCAGAGCTTTGGCTCCAGAGGCACAGACACCACATTGTGTTGTAATTTTAATGTCCTTTGCTTTAAACAGCATGCAAAGAATAAGGCTGAGTTCATGTGGAAGCACTCCATAAACGGAGTAAGGATTGTACTTTCATCACCTGGTTTGGGGAAGGGAGGTTTGGCACATAGTTAAATGAGAGAACTCGCTCCCAAAGGAGGCAATGATGGTCACTCACTTAGAATAATAGAAAACAAGCTTGCCTGCGTCCTCTATGTGACAGACCTTTAAATGTTTGAAGATGGCTGTCATATGTGGGAATACACTTCGTGGGTTCCTTTGAACCCGCTATTACTTGTTTTAAGTTAATGTTAATTATGCACTATCTTATGTATTCTTTCATGCAAAAGCGAAAGCAAAAGTAAGGCTCAGTAGGCATCTTGCCACTGAGATCCCTCCGCCTAAAATTGTAGTTCCAGAGGTTTGAATTTGTCAATGATCGTTTTATTCTGCTTCCCGCCTTTTTTGGGGGCAGCAACAGCGTTCCTATTGGTAAATATATCGATCATGACGTTGCACTTGGTTGTCATAATAGCTGCGGCTCCCCGTCTTGGGCAGATAGTTCAGAAATGTAGATAGTCAGAATTTATCAGTCGCTTTGTTAGCGGGGGTTTTTTGGGGAGCGGGTTGGATGGGTTGGATGGGTTGGAAGCGCGTGCAGGAGGTAGTTAGGTCTTAGCTTGCGGAAGATTTGGCGGTAAAGGTTTAGATAGCTTTAGTTTTTAGCATAGGCTTAGATCGCGGAAGATTGGCGGTACAGATTTAGTTAGCCTTAGCATTGCGGAAGATTGGCGGTGCAGGGTCTGTTAGCTTAGGAAAAGCTTAGAATAGTGATAGGTATAGGAAGTGTAAAAGCCTATGCGGGTCAGCCAAAGCCATTCAAAGAAGTAACGTTGTCTGTCTTTATTTCATTTTAATTTAAACTTTTGGGGGGTCTATTTAGCCTTTATGCTTGGGTATGTAACTTTAGAGTAACTCAGGAGGTCGCAAGTGTTTGTAGATACTTTCACGAGGCATTTTCAATCCGAACCACTCACGCACCTTCAGATTTAGCCTGGCGGACAGCGGCACGGTGCGAGTTTATGCTCCGGAATTATCGGCCGCTCTGTTCGCAGGCTTGGCCGGCGCCCGTGCGGAAACGCGTGTGAGGTGCTGGCCGCAGATCCCCGGCAACTGGAATTCCGTGTGTAGGTGGCCTAGCAAAGATCCCCGCAGTCATATTTATTTATCATATTACCAGGCTATACATATCGAATTCCTTCAACCATTCACCATACAGCTTGGCTTCCAAACCCTTGATCTTCTTGGTCTCCCTCCTCTATACACGTTCCAGCCTGTCAATGCTCTCCTCAAAAAGTGATGCTTGGATGGCTTCAAAAGAGCATTAGACAAATTCATGGAGGGCAAGGCTATCAATGGCTACTAGCCATGCTGGCTGTGTTCCACCTCCACTGTCAAAGGCATTGTGCCTCTGAACAATCCTTGCTGGAAGCAGCAGGAGGGAAGTGCTGTTGTGCTCACATCCAGCTTGTAGGCTTCCCATTGGAGCATCTGGTTGGTCACTCTGGGAACAGGAAGCTGAACTAGGCAGTCCATTGGCCTGATCCAGCAGGCTCCTCTTACATTCTTTTGAAGGGCTGTTCTTCTCATGACAACATTGTAATTTCTTATGTTGGTATGGAGGTTCAAATATTTCCTGGTTGGAATAAGTTTTGATCCTCCCCCCCCCCACTTATAATTGGCTAAAAATAATAAATGATACAGAGGGACCACATTATTGTGTTTAGATATGGCTACCCATGACCACAGCCAGTCTCCCCCTGCTCCTTACCACCTGAGTTATCTTTGACTGGAGATGCAAGGGTTGAGCTAGGGATCTTCTACACCAGGTGTGGGCAACCTGTGACCCTAAGGGGAAAGAGGGAGAAGTAGGTACTCCACTGCTGTTGGATTAGGCCCTAACCACTTTTGACTCCAAATCTACCTAGCACTGGCACATGACTCCCAACAGATCAGCCCTAAAGGAGTGTCACCCTTGACGGAAAAAATGTCATTGCTTCCGCATACCTGCAGAACACAGGATGCTGCCTTATACTGAATCATGGTGCCAGTGTATCTAGCTCAGTATTGTCTTCATTGAGTGGCAAGCAGCTCTCCAGGGTTTCAGATGGGACACACTCAGCTCTACCTGGAGATGCCAGGGATTAAACTTGGGACATTCTGCATGCAAAGCTGGTGCTCTTCTAATGTACTCCACTAACATTGATGTCACACCTGCCCCTATGCTTGATGTCCTTAACACCTGGAGTACGGCGTCCAATTCTGAACACCTTGCTCTGAACACCATGTTCTTAGAAAGGTTCTAAGAAGGTTATTAACAAATTATGTTCTAAGAAGGTTATTAGACAAACTTGATTGTAGCAAATCTTTGGCTCTGGAACACAACATCCTGATAACCTCTTTTGTGTGTGAGGAGTGTATTTGCTGTGTTTGGTAAAAATTTTTTAGTAAGCTGGAGAGCGTATGTTTTGGTACTATATATGTGGTACCCATGACCCTTTGTGTGTGTCAATTATTCCCCACCCCCCTTCTGGTTCCTATGTGGTAAACATTTTCTAGGGCTGAAGTTCACATAGACTTTAGAACAATATTTGTCTGCTATTTTTACAAACGAGTCTGCATCTAAAGCAAACTGAGAAGTTCCTGTCATTGTGCATGGATTATCGTTCTTTATTCAGCTGTTTATTTTTACTTCTTCTGCTACTCTTCTTCTTTTGCAAAGCTACATTATTTGTAAATGCTTTCTTCCCCATACCCTGAGTGTTGGGCTCAGTGCCAGGGAGAACTTTAAATAATACATTTGCTTAATTCAATTTTCTTTTTCTTCAAAGCCATAACAAATGTTCCGAGGTTTCTTTCTTGTGTGTTGCTGTCCTATTGGTGTATTTTGGGGAAGTGTGTTCCCTCTCCCCTATTTTAATTTGACTGCTGTATGGAAAATGGTGTGTGTCGAGATCCAGATATAATCTATCCTCGACCATGACTGCTGCGATTCACTGAAGTACGTTGCCTCTGTTTCTGTGGGGTTTTTTAATCTCCAAGAGTCCACCAATTCAAATTGTCCACCATTTCCAAAAAAAGTCTTTGGGAGTTTCCCATCATTTGTTAGTTTTGTTCTCTGAGATCTATCCATTAATGTGGAAACTGCCCCATTAAAATCTCCGAGGCAAACTACCTTATAGTCCAAATAATCCAGCAGCAAATCATGTATTTTTTGTAAAAAATCGACTTTCCATCATTGGTGCGTAAAGTCCCAGAATCAAAATTTTTTCGCCTTGTACGTTAATTTCAATTGCAATGTATCTCCCTTCTTCATCTTTAAATAGCTGTCTTGGGCTATATTTCTCCTTTGCATAAATCACTACTCCTCTCTTCTTGACCTTGTCCGATGATATGAACTCTTGGCCTAATTTTTTATTCTGTAGTAGTCTTCTATGACGCCGGACTATGTGGGTTTCCTGTAAACATATTATGTCCACATTCTTCTTTTCTATGCTGTAAAATACTCTGCGTCTCTTTGGTCTCTGGTTCAATCCCCGAACATTCCAAGTCATTAACTTGAGCGCCATTTCTTTGTTTATTCCTCTCCTCCAGTTGCCTCTCCTTTCTTTTCTTGTTCTGGATCTTGGCTTGGTCCTGGTGATCCCGACGGTGGTTGGGAATACCTCTGGAAACTTGTAGAGCTGTGCTGGGTCTAATGGGGTTCCTTTAAAGAATTCCAGATGCTTGTCCAAGAACTTTTGCTTTTCCCGCCAGGGACCTTATTTTATCTTTTTCCCTTCAAACGTAAATGCCAGGCCTTCTGGAAATTCCCACTGAAGGAGATTTTTCTTCTTCTTAGCTCCGTCACCAGGTCGTTATAAGGAGCTCTTTTTTCCAAAAAAAAATCTGGGGATATCCTTATAAAAAATTACTTTGTTCTGCTGTACCACCAGGTTGTTTCTATAGTGTAAATCAGAAAATAATCTCTGTCGTGTCTATCATGCAGCACAATCAAACAGTCGCTGACTGTTTTAGTGCTTTTCTTTCCTCTGGAGCTCTTGGTCCAAATCTGAAGGCCTTCACTATGCGTGCTGAGACATTCACCTCTTCTAACTCCCAAAAAGTTGAAAATAGTTCCACAATATAGGCTTTTAGGTCTTCCCCCTCCAATTCTGGAAGACCCCTTATTCTTATGTTTCCTTCCCTCTGATGTAGTTGCAGAAAAGCGAGAGACTCTTCCACAGTTCTCTGCCGTGTTCCATATTTTCTAGCTGCTCCAAATCTAAATTGTCCAGTTTTTTCCTCCACCTTTTTATTTTTCTTCTCTGACCACTTTGATTTCCTCAGAGTCCTTTTTTAACGTAGTCACCTCCTGCCCAATTTTATTAATTTCTTCTCTGTTCTTTTTACATTTTCCTCAATTTGACCAATTGATTTTCTAAAATCTGGGTAGAGGTTTAATATCAGCCTTAATATCCACTTGGAGTTTTTCAATTGCAGAGTTGACTGTGGTATTCACTGATGCACCAATAGTGTTCACCGATTCTTGTGTTTGCTTCAACCCATCGGTGACACTTTTCAAACCTGCTGCAATTTCTGCAACACTTGCAACCATTTTTTCCATTTGTTCCTGCAGGGTTAAGGAAACAGAGCCTTTCCTTTTTTCAGAGCCAGTTCCTTTAGATCTAAGTTCCATTCCCTGTGGGCTCTGTAACTGTAATCTCAAGGTCACTCCAGTTGCTGTAGTGACAATCTCAGACATTCACAGCAGAAGAACCAACAGTCCCAAAAGTAACACCAGGTGCCTGCAGCTAGCTTCTGAGAACAAAGAGGCTGCTGAGCCAGGAATCCACAACAGTCCAGTAATCCAACTTTTAGGCAAGAGTTCAGATTTTCAAAAGTTATAAGTTCCTTAAAGCCAAGAAGAGTCTATTTAAATAGCCCAAGTCAGTATCTGTTTCTCACTTGCAATGTAACCACCAAGTCTATAAAATAGCTTGTATCTGGCTGCAAAAGAGTCAAAGTATCTCCACTGGTAAACAGTCACTGTAACACTGGAACACCAACAAAGAAAAAATGGCAACAATATATCCCAGCCCGCTACTGACCCGGAATCCTAATCCAGAGGGTGAGGGGCTTCTTCTTTGCCATATCACTGTTTTGGATCTTTAAACAAACTTTAAACAACTTTTAAAATCACTTTAAAAAGTTTGGCAGAGGTCGCAAAACTTTCCCGTTAGCCGCGGCTTTGATCTTTAGCGCTACCAAGCTCGCGCAACAGTTCAAAGGGAACAGGCTTCCTTTTAAAGTTTCCTCTGCAAGCAGTGCTCTTTAAACTTGTAGAATAGTCCAATATTTTAACTTACAGAGTTTCTTTGGAAGATTCTGTGTAGGAAGTGCCGGGTGCTCAAGTCTGGCGGGGTCGCTGCTTTGATCCTCCGCAGGCAGTCGCTTCTTCAGTCCCGTGCTGGGGCTCCGCTCACCCGATTCTCCCCCTTATGAGGGTAAATCAGGAGCGGAGACAGCACGTCTGGGACCCACGAAGCCGTCGGTCCACGGGAACGCTCTTCCCGTGGCTTTAAGGGGACCCGTGGCGCAGGCACGGAGATCCCTATCGCCTAACGGAGGACGGAGCCGTCGGACTCCCGTCCGCCATTGACTCGGCACCTAACCGGAAGTCGGTGTGTGTCGAGATCCAGATATATGGATCTCGAATGATTGGCTCCAAAACTACAAAAAGCAGAAATCGGTCCCAAAACGCTTTCAGACCATAATCCGGTGCAGGTAAACCTAAAAATGATTTCCAGGATTCTTTCAGGTGGAGAATGGATGATGCATTGATGAGAGATACCAAGCTAGTAGAAAGAGCGGCGAAAAAGATGAAAGATATTTTCAAATTAATTGGAACTCAGAAGTGGAGAAAAGGATTGCTTTGGGATGCAAGTAAAGCAGTAATGAGAGGATTCCTCATTAGTGAAAAGGCAAAAAAGAAGAAACAACAAAATGCAGAAATGGAGAGATTGTTGAAATTAATCAAAGGAAAGGAAAAGAATTAAGAGGACATCCCAGATGTGTCAAAATCCAAAAAGAAATTAATACTTGCAATCTCAATATGCGAATATTATGAATCAGATATCGAATGGAAAGTGAAAATGATGAAACAAAGAACATTTGAATCTGCAAATAAATGTGGAAACTACTACTTGGCAATTAAGAAAAGACAAAAGGCAAATGTCATCAGTAAATTGGTAGTAAATGGAAAAATGTAGAGAAACCGGAGGAAATCAGATGGTGTTTTCAGAGATTTTATAAGCAACTGTACAAGGAGGAGAAGATAGATGAAGCAGAGATAGACCGATTTCTGGAAAAGAATGGATTGCAAAAGGTCCCAGAGGAAAAATTAATAACTCTCAACCACCCAATAACGACACAAGAAATAGAAGATGCAATAAACAACATGCAATTGGGGAAGGCTCCAGGACCGGATGGATTAACAGCAAAATATTATAAGACATTGAAAGACTGGCTATCACAGCCGTTAAGAGAAATTTGCAATGGAATACTAGAAGGAAATAGGGCACCAGAAACGTGGAAAGAAGCCTTTATCACACTGATTTTAAAACCAGATACTGATAAGACGCTAATGAAAAATTATCGTCCATATCCCTTTTGAATGTGGATTATAAAATTTTGCAAATGTTTGGCTACAAGGTGAAAAGAGTGCTGAAAGATCATATTCATAGAGACCAATCAGGTTTCTTACCAGGAAGACAAATAAGTAATATACGAGAATTATTGTGGACATTTTAGAAAAACTGGAGAGAGACATAAATACAGATGCAGCACTATTGTTTGTTGATGCAGAGAAAGCTTTGATAAAGTATCTTGGCTATTTATGAAAAGAATTGGGAAAAAATGGGAGTTGGAGAAAAATTCTTAATGCATTAAGGCCATTTATACAGAACAAAGAGCAAAAGTCATTGTGAACAGTGTGATATCGGAGGAGATTGAAGTAGAGAAAGGACAAGACAAGGGTGCCCTATTTCCCCTTTACTTTTCATTACGTCCTGGAAGTCCTTCTAATATGATTCGGAAAGATAAACAGACAAAAGGAATTAAAGTGGGAGAGAAGGAATACAATTACGCGCCTTCGCGGACGATTTGATGCTATCCCCTGCAAGAACCAGAAAGCAGTGTCCCCAGAGCTTTGGAATTATTGAACAATTTGGACTTGTAGCTGGCTTCAAATTAAATAAGCAGAAAACCAAAGTTTTAGGTAAAAATATGAGTGCAGAACAGATTCAAAGAATTCAAGAAGCCACAGGCCTCAATTATTGTCAAATCTGTAAAATATCTAGGGATCAATCTCACAAATAAGAACTTGAACCTGTATAAGGATAACTATGAAAAATTGTGGACGGAGATAAAAAAGACATGGAGATCTGGACAAGACTTAAACTATCGTTATGGGAAGAATAGCAGTGTTAAAATGAATGTCCTACCAAGGATGCTGTTTTTATTCCAAGCCATACCAATTTGGATAAACTAGACTGTTTAAGAATGGCAAAAGGACCTATCGAAATTTATATGGCAGGGCAAAAAGCCAAGAATAAAATTTAAGATTTTAACAGATTCTAAAAGACAGAGGAGGCTTTGCCCTGACCGGACTTAAGACTTTACTTTGAAGCAGCGGCCTTTTGCTGGCTAAAAGATTGGTTTAAGTTAGAGAACGTCGATGTGTGGACTTGGAAGGTCATGATAATAGGTTTGGGTGGCACGCATACCTTGGTACGACAAGGTTAAGATCCACAGAACTTTTAAGACTCATATAGTTAGAAAATCCTTGTATCAGTTTGGACTAGTATAAAGACTTGTTAGAGAGAAAGACCCCTAGATGGATCTCTCCAGTGGAGGCCAAGGCCTATAAAGACCGAACATGTCTGCAAACTGGTTAAGATATATGGACATATTGGCAGCAGGAAGGGGACTCTTTTAAGCTAAAAAGCTATGATCAGGTGAAAAGCCAGGTCCCCGACTGGCTGCACTATCATCAGGTATTTGAAACATTTAAGATGGACAAAAAAGTTGGTTTTCAAGTAGAAAAAATCAAAACTGGAAACAGAACTGTTAGAATCGAACTTTAAGAACCTTTCCAAAATGTACAATCTTTTGCTAGAGTGGCATACGAAAGATGAACTGGTTAAATCATCAATGATAGATTGGGCGAAAGATATAGGACATAATATCATGATGGATGACTGGGAGAGATTGTGGCAAAAAAGGTATCAAATTTACTGCTTGTCATAGTTTAAGAGAAACATAATGAAAATGGTTTATAGATGGTACTTGACACCAGTTAAGATAGCTAAGATGAATACCAAAATGTCAGATGTATGTTGGAAATGTAAACATGCGAAAGGTACCTTTATCATATGTGGTGGCTGTGCCCAGCGGTAAATGCTTTCTGGGATAAGATTTACAATGAGTTGAAGAAGGTAATGAAAGTTACCTTTGTAAGAAACCAGAGGCATTTCTTCTGAGCATGACCAACGAAGAGATACCCAGTCAGGACAGAGTGTTTTTTATGTATGCCACAACAGCAGCTAGAATATTATTGGCAAGAACATGGAAAGGGGAAGAGATACCAACGGTGGAAGAATGGCAGATGAAGATGATGGAATACATGGAAACTCGCAGAACTGACCGGCAGAATCCGGGACCAGAGGGAGGAGACGGTGTCACGAGAGTGGAAAAAATTTAAAGACTATTTAGTTAAATTAGTAAAATTGAATATTTGAGCAGAGATAAATTAGAGGCTTTAGTAGGGTTAAATTTGATAAACTGGCAAAAGAAAATTTTTGAATGAATGATTTATTTGTTAAATAGGAGTTAAGTTTGACATTAAGATAAGATTTATAGTTGATTAAGATCATGATTGTGTAAAGTTAAGCATATCAAAAATTCGAGCAATTGTTAAATGAACAAGATATAAAGCTACCTTTAAGATGTTTTTGACTCTGAAGACAGTGGAGGGAATGGGGGAAGTCCCCAATTAAGAAGTTAGTAACAAGGAAAGTATAAAGATAGGTAATGGTTAAGGTAGTATATGTTCTTTTTTCTTTTTATGTTTATTGGTATTGTTATTGTTATTGTTTTTATTGTTGTTTTTATGCCTTGTGTTGTTGTTTAAATTTGTTTTTTGGTGTTTTATTGGAAAATAATAAAATCTTATAAAAAAAAAAAAAAGGAAAATGGTGTGTGTCTGTGGATGTCTTTGGGTGGCTTTTGCAATCCTCTGCCATATATACTTAAGTCCTCATGCACATATAGGCCAGGTTCAAGCGTAACCTAAATCATTTGTTTAATTTGATTTTCTGGACCTGGCTCAGTATTTTAGTCAAAGTTTATGAACTGTGAACAAGCCACACTTGTAAACCATGGTTTATTGTTGGTTTTATAAGCCTATGTTTGTATTAACCATGGCTTAGCATTACACATGGCCTAGGCCATTGTGGAAGCCAAGAGCAGATTGCAAACATTTCCTCTACCTTTCCACCGTAGGCATGTATCTTGTGGCAGATGCTGTATTGGGAAGTGGGGTATGGGGGGGGGGAGTGGAATAGTATGTTTCTCAGTTCCTCTAATGCTGCAGAAACTTCCTGTAGGAATTGCACAGTTTTGCTGGAACAGTTCCATGGCTTTTGCAACACTGCTTTCCCTTAACTTTCCACCCCAATTTGCACTGCCACATTTGGGGAACAGGTCCAAGCAGAGCAAAGTTGGAAATGCTTCCTATTTAGGAGTGGTTTCAGGGAAGCCTTTCCACCTAGATTCCCCAGGAAGAAACTGTAGCACAGCACCAAAGCAGATGGCTTGGCAGGCAATCCAATCCCTGGCATCTCGAGTTTTTTTGAAAAACAGTTTAGATAGAAGTTCATATGAAATACCTCTGCCTGCAACTCTGATAGACATTTTGGCCGTTGGAAAACCATTGGCCAGGTTGGAGAGGGTTAATTGGACTTGTGGTCCCAAAGCATCAGGAAGGCACCACAGTAGTTACCCTTGTTCATGCTGGGCTATTGGGAGACTTGCACGGCATATTCTCCAGGTGGTTCCAAGGGAAGGGCCGTAGCTCAGTACTAGAGCAATCTGCTTTGCATGCAGAAAGCCTCAGGTTTGGTCCCCAGCATCTCCAGATAAGGCAGGTAACCCTGAAGGACTGCTGCTGATTAGTGTAGACCGTAGATAGACCAATGGACTGACTTGATCTCAGGCAGCTTCCTATGCTCCTGTGCACTGATGTCCTTTTTCAGTTTGCCAAGCATATCATAGGAAAACACCCTGGCCTCAATATGGGGAAGGGTTATGGGTTATAGCTCTGATGTTTCCAATACAGAGTCCAGGTTCAATCCCTGGCATCTCCAGATGGGGCTGAAACCCTGGAGAAATTGAGCCTCTGCTGGTCAGTGGGAAGGTGCTGGAGGAGGTGGACCCAGTAGTCAAACTGCTAAAGAGATCAGCATAGAAAGCTGCTGTGCACAGATGCCTTTAAATGTTAAGAGATGCTGAATATGTATATTTGCTTTGCAAATAACAAATGGTTGCTTTGTAATTAACTGATCCTATAGATATATTCTTGCTGAAGTTAAGGGATGCCTTGATGGATCAGACCAAGGCCCACCTAGATCAGCATATTTTAGGTAAGAATCGTATCCACTAGTGAATACTAAGTGATCCAAGAGAAATCAGTGGTCCACTGTTTCTCATTTGTTTTCTATCAAAGAGGCAGAAGGTAGACCAGGATCTACTGGTATATCTGGGGTCATTTGCAGGAGATTGGCAAAAAAACATTTGGCTTCCAGTTATTTAATAATAGCAGCATGCCCCTCCACCCCCCAAATATTTGACAAGCCCTGAGCATCCTGCAAGGTTATCTGCTGCAAGTGGGCCATTCTGGGTTACCAGCATCACCTAACGCTTCATCTGATACAAGATATGCCTCTTGTGACAGGGATCCCCACACACCAAGAGACATGACTGAGTCATTTTTCCCAATTGGCCAAGTTTCTCTCTAAGCACTTGCTCTACTCTTACATTTTGTACATGTGAATGGGATACCCCACCCCGCAACAAGCAAAAGATAGGAACGCCAGCTAATGTGTCCAAAGGACAACAGTTCATCAGCATGCATCCTTTATAAAACCGTAGGCAATGCTCTTTAGCAAAGCACATTGCTGCTGGCCCAACTTCACTCTGTACATTTAAAGCAGTATCATGCCACTTTGAACAGGCGTTGCTTCCCTAAAAGAATCCTGGGTACTGTAGTTACTTAAGGGAGTTGAGAGTTGCCAGGAGACTCCTATTCCACACACAGAGCTATAATTCTCATCAAGTGCTTTAACCATCACTCCTCCTTCCCAGGGGACTCTGGGGAGAGAACTTCGTTTGACCTGTGGGCCAGAGGTCCCTGACTCCTGACCTATTTGGTTTAGGATCCAGGTCTTCTCAGAAACTGCTGCTCCCATAAGTTCCTGTCTGAGGTCATCCTTGGAGGCCAGTGCTCTCTGTTCTGTCCAGACATTGAGACCCGGCAAGCAAGGTGAAGAATGTTTTCATTGGTGGGGCTGCAAATGTGGGACTCCTTTCCAGTGGAGTTCCACCTCATTACCTGTCTTTCTGTTTTGACTGTTGGCACTTTTTTGTTTTGTTTTTTTAAAACTCAAAGCTAGTTTTAACTTGGCTTTTTAATGGAAGCTTACCACACCCTGACTTTTTGTTTTTGTGTTTAATGTATGTGTATTATTTTAATAGCAAAGTGGAACACAAGTAATAAAACTAACTAGCAGTGAGGTCCTATAGACCTAGGAGAGCAGAGTGTGTGCTCTAGGATATGTCTCCGGAATCCTTTGCAACATGCAGTCGTTTAGTGGTGAATGCCCGTGGTTATCTTGGCTGTTTAGTTAATGTGGAAAGGAGTCCCTGAAGTCAGAAACTTTGAAAACCACTGGGATAAAGCAAGGTAGACGCTCCTCAGTAAATAAAAGAACCTTGGTGTATTTCACAGTGGAGTGAGGCACATTTCTGCTTGCTGCAAGTGTTGTGCACTTAAAATAATGCACTGCACAGTCCTGTATCTGTATTTAGCACTGAGCCAAAAATGCTGTCCCTCTTTTATGCTCCCCTCTCCCCACAAGCCACCAAATTGGGACAGTATTTTTGGCTTTCAGGGGGCAGGATGGGAGAGATCCTTTAAATAAAAGCATGGGGTGAGAGTGCTTAACTGTAATAATTGTTGGTTGCAGCAGCAGTGCTTCTTTTTTGGGGTGCCATCTTTCAAGTGGTGATGTAGCTGCAATTGGCAGCCTCATGATACCCATCTGCAGGGCCTCTGTTTGAAAGATGCAATGTCAGGATAATCCTAGAAGGATTGTTGGGTAAGTTTTGCAACCCTGTTCAGTAGGGGCTGCCTTCTCTCTCCCCTCCTCGCCCTGTGCAAACTATGCATTTTGCAACAACATGGTGGAGCAATTAGTTAAAGAAAGAACACAGCAAAGCTGCTGCCATTGCTCAACATGGTAATCCCACCCAGGGTGGAAAACAACCCCGTCTTTTTTTCAAAGTAAAAAACTGTCTAGAGAACTTTGGCTCCGCTCTAGTCTGTATGTTCTAAATAAAATAAAGTAGACATGGAGAAATACCGGTGGAACAGGCCAATGTGTCAGGTTTTTCTTTGCTATTTATACAGAGTGAATCATGTCTCCTTGTTGCATATACACCCAAGTGTGGTTGCAAATTTCCCCAAACTTTTGCATGATCAAAGGACGGGGAGACTAACAGCCTAATGAAATTTGGCTGCCGTAAAGAGATAATTTAATTAGAGAAAGCACACAGGCTATGTTGATATCTCTGGTTTGGGAAGGATGCCGTGTGGATGCTCACCATCAAAGAGTCTCCGAAAGTATTAGGAGTGCCACGGTGATGAGATTAGTGAATTGGCCAATAATCTAGCAGAAAGCTTGATTCCAAGGTAATTATCCTAGAGTGATACCATTTGGTACAATTAAAAGCCACTGTGCCATTGCCATATGGAAAACGTTAGGCATCCTTGCACTATTTCAAAAGCTTTGTGCTGGAGGTTAAATTGACATATGAGGGGAAGCATAAATTCAGATGCTTTTGTGTTGCAAAATTTACTAAAGTTGAGTTCGGGGAGCCATCTGGCAAGGCTGGTTGGGTTGAGATGAGATGATCTGTGTTTATCTGTGTGCATTTTCCAGATAGTTCAGACTTGACATGGCACATGGCTAATTTGGATGTTGGCAAAGAAGCCAAAATGATGCTTGAACTTCCTTGAGGGTTAGAGAGCAAGCGAGAGCAGGAGAGAGAGCGCTTGTAAGGACATGTTGTAAACAAGATGTGAACAACAGTAATAATACTGTGGTGTTAAGAGCTAAGGTATTTGGCAATTCTGTTTCTGGGCTGTGGGCAGCCAAGTATGTTGGGAACTGATATGAGAGTTCTAGCAGGATTGGAAGCAGAGTTGGTGGAAGCACTGGAGTAGATCTCTAGAGGGTTACTTATGGTTTCCTCCTCCAAACCTTGCCTGTGCATTAATGCTTCCAGGTCAGGTAATACCATAGGTCTGAAAACAGGTAGGAAGGAAGGGGATGTCCCTCCATTGCAGGAGGTTGGACTAGATGACCCCTGGAGCCTCTTCCAACCCCACAATTCTATGATTCTTGGTAGAGTTGCCTGGAGCAAGACTAGAGAATATTATAAGCAAGGCCAGATTTCTTTTGAAAATTCAGAAAAGTTCCGGGTGTGACCAGGAGTTACAGCCAAACCAGAGGAGGATTCAGGAACAACGGGTTCTCCCCAATATGATTTCAGGTAGCTCACCACAAGGAGCATCACCACAGAGACCCAAATGCTACAGGTTGAAGTTCTAGCAGGGTAGGGTCTCCCAGAGGGGTTGAACATTTAACCACTCTGAGAAACATAGCTCTGTGAGGGGAGTAGGGGTCTCCTAATGATGCTTAACAAACCCATAAGTTCCCATAATATTTTTTTGGGGTGGGGAGCCATAATTACTGAAAGTGGATTGTTACTAATTTATAGTGCAGAGGAGGCCATATGCAATTGTTTGTTTGTTTATAAGATTTCCTGCCTGCCATTCCCTGTAAGGTCCGAAAGCGGTTTGCAGTAATAGACTCATATAGTTGCAAAAACAAGTTAAATAGTTGCAATTATAAAAGCAAGTAAAACCGTGCAACCGGAACAAGATAATCTAGGTCAGGGCTTTCCAAGCTATGGTCCAAGGGCCACCAATAGTCCGCAGGCTTCATTCAGTGTGCCTTTGGATTTGTGGTTGAAGATAGGAGATGGCACATCCTTCACGTTACATACTGATTTTTTAATAGTATTTTTATTGCTAGTTTTACTTCTTACATTGTATGTAGTTGCATTACAGTTTTAATTTGACTGACATCCTATGCCCTTTTAAAATGTGTTTTTTTGGGGGGGTATTGGCTTGTTGGTGTTTAATTTTGATTATGTATTTTGTGGTTTTATGTTCTGATTTTATTCTGTGAACCACCCTGGGTATAGGGCACTTGTTGTGGTGGTGCAGTCGTTCAGTCGTGTCCGACTCTTCATGACCCCATGGACCAAAGCACGCCAGGCACCCCTATCCTCCACTGCCTCCCGCAGTTTGGCCAAACTCATGCTAGTCGCTTCGAGAACACTGTCCAACCATCTCATCCTCTGTCGTCCCCTTCTCCTTGTGCCCTCCATCTTTTCCAACATCAGGGTCTTTTCCAGGGAGTCGTCTCTTCTCATGAGGTGGCCAAAGTACTGGAGCCTCAACTTCAGGATCTGATAGGGCAGTAGATAAATTCAGTTAAAAAAAATTATATGGAATTTCAAATTGCAATACAATAAAATGCAATGTATAAGAAATGAAGGAAGCATTAAAAAGACAATTGAAAATTAAAGTTGCTACAAATCATTAAGTGGTCCACCAAGACCCACATTGGAGGAGGAAAAAAAACACGTTGCATTGGTTTTCATTAGGGTAGCCATCTGTCCTACTCTAGAGAACAGTACTCTCTCTTCCATGAAGTTCTGTATTTGAAGGGCTGTCTGGTCCAAGTCTGATTTTAAAGGTACCGGTAACTAATCGTAAAAAGGAGAGGTTAGGGCTCAACGTTGTCCATCAGCAGTTAGCACCTGGATGCAGACAGAGCAGACTTGCAGGCCACCTGGTTGCAGTCTTCCCCATTTTATATATGTTTCAATAAAGTATTTCTGAATTTGCATCTGCATTTGTACATATAAATAAGCATATGCAAATCTGTGTCATTATTTTTATTTTCTGGATGATGCATAAGTGGCCACCCTAATTAAGATGAAAGGTAGCAATAAATGCCTTCATTTCCTCAAATGGCTTAAAACCTCACCCAGAAACCTTGCCTCGCCAGGAAATAAATGCTGAGGATGAGAAAAAATGTGTTGCATGCTCTTGCGGACATATGGAAATGTCCTTTGCACCAAGAGTTCATTAAAGGAAGGTTTTCTTTATAAGCTTTTGTGCGATTCTGTAATAAGACCCAGGAGGGTCAAAATAAGTGGTATTTTTATAGCCTTGCTCTGTCCATTCCAGAATATGTTAGGATGACTTTTTATGGTTCTCTTTGAACTGGCTTCGCAACAGAGGGGGGAGTTAGAAGAAGCCACTAGAGTATTGAAACTTTGTAAGGGCTGATGCTTTCTTCAGAAGAAGAAAAATATCATTCAGTGATGATCTTTTAAAACAAAACAGAACGTTTGCTCGGCACACCTCCCGCCAGTCCAGCTGTTGGCCTTTACAGAAATTCTTGAAAGGACATGGGTTAGGGTTCCTGCATGCTAACTTCAAAACCTGGTTGAAAAGTAAACTGCAGATGTTGAAGCGTTTTGAAGAGGGGTTTGGTGTTGTTGTTTTTTGGTCTGTGGCTATGTACACATTACCATTTGCTTTGCATCTAGTGTGCTCCCACTGTTGGATATTCGAAGTTGTGTGTGCATACCATAAGGCACAATCCTTATCTATCCTGTGGCCCCATTCACACCATACATTTTAAGCACTATGATGCCAGTCATGGCTTCCCCCAAAGAATCCTGGGAGCTTTGGCTTGTTAAGGGTGCTGAGAGTTGTTAGGAGACCCCCATTTCCCACAGAGTTCCCTGGGAATTGTAACTCTGTGAGGGAAATAGGGGTCTCCTAACAACTCTCAGCGCCCTTAACAAGCCAGAGCTCCTAGAATTCTTTGAGGGAAGCCATGACTGTTAGAAGTGGTATCACAAACCACATTCACACCACAGTGTTAGAAACTGGGATAGAAAAGCTAAGAGCCAAATGGCTTCTGGGAACTGGATTGTGGGTGCCAAAACAGAATGTCTAGTCACCACTGGGGGGTGGATTGGCAGCACTTTTATTTATTACTTTGATAAACATAATCTAATATGCAATTCACATAAGTGACATTGTTAATATCAGATTTTTAGCAGAAATTGTTAATGCATGTTTAATTTGGTGTTTACCATAAAAATATTGGTACCATAGTTCAGTTTTCAAAAAACTCTACTCTTTATTGTTAAACTCCTCAACATATTGCCTATCCTTAACGTATACTTCAAGGCTTCAAAGCACATACATTTCAGCAACCCTGGAATGTCAGCCAGGTGCAAAAAATGGCACCTAGATTTTTTGAGGTGCTTGCAAATGGAGAATCTTTAGGGGCAAAATACGCTGGCGCCCTGCTAATTTCAAATCCTGTCACACCATACTTTTTACATGCTTGTATATATTTATTATTCTCTTTCTTATTCCTGATATAAATTTTGAAATTGTAACTAGTGGCAAGCAACGTATGAATTTAGTACTGTAAACTTAAACCTAATTGTTGTCAATATTATATGCTTGTTTCATGACTTAGTCCAGCAGTGCCCAAACTGTGACCTCCTGTGGTCCATGAGCTTCATTCAGGTGGTTTGTGGCATCCCTTTAAAAATGCAAGAAAAGCCACAGGCAGAAAAAATCATGATGTGGTCCATCAAGACCCTCCATAATTTTCAAGAGAAAATCAGAACCACTGATTCAAATCCTTTTTCTCCATTACCATATCCTGTGTGAAATAATACCTTGAGCCAATCACACGTGTGAAGAAGTACATAGTTCCCCTTCTGGCTGTCCTGTTCCCCCTTCCTGAGTTGAGTGTTCTGAGATAAGGCGAGAAATGTCTCCCACTGCTCATTTCATGACATTAATTCATAATTTTGCTATTCATAAATAAATTGTATAGCAATACTAGATATCAGGGCCATCCAATGAAGCTATATGTGTTGGAAAATTCAGGGCAGCCAGAAGAAAGTGTTTTTTTTTTACCTAGTGCATTGCTTAACTTGCTACCACAATATGTTGCAATAGGTGCCAACTTTGACAGTTTTAAAAGTTATTTAGACAGATTCATGGAGAATAAGGCTATCGGTGGTTACTAGCTATTGTGGCTTAGTACCACTTCCAGGGTTGGAGGCAGTGTTGTCTGAATACCAGTTGCTGGGAATCATGCGTGGGGAGAGTTCTGATGTGCTTGTGTTTTGTCCTGCTTGCAGACCTTCCACAGGCATCTGGCTGGCCACTGTAAGAACAGAGTGCTGAACTAGATGGTCATTTGGGCTGATCCAGCAGGGCTCTTCTTAGATTTGTATGTTCACAGTCTGCTGTTTGCAATGACGTAGGCTTGGATGAAGGGGGTGGGGGAGAGACAAAGTTGGTGTGAGGATGGCCTGAAGGTCCATCAAAGAGAAACAAGGAGTTTCAAGCACTGTTTTGCTTTCTGAACTTGGATGCGTTATATAGATGGCATTTTTGTGAATCTGCTGGTCTCCCTCCTCCACCCTGGAATGATCTGTTGTTCCCCTAAAGAAGATGAGTTCAGTGGTGGCACCCTGGTTGTAGATTGTTCTCCCCAGAGAGACTTTGCTGCTGTGGTCCTTCCGTCCCCAGGCGAATATCTTTATTACCCCAGGTTTTCAAAGAGAGTGATTTTTGTTTATTGCTTTTAGGTTTACTGAAGCTGCTGCTATTCTCTGCAGCTTGTTTTCTTCTGTAGTCCTCCTTGTGCTTTTCTTTTATTGTCTTATTGTTAACGACAAGATTCAGGTAGGTAGCCGTGTTGGTCTGACACAGTCGAAATATATTAAAAAATAAATCATCCAGTTGCACCTTAGAGACCAACTACTGGTAAGTTTGTTCTTGGTATAAGCTTTCGTGTGCATGCACACTTCTTCAGATAACGACAAGTTAACAAAGGAAGTGCACAGAAGGAAAGTTTCTTCTCCTCTTCTCCCCTCCTGACGTATCCTTAAATACTTCTCCAGAAGGTTGGGGACCTCTCCTGAATAAGGTTGTGTGGGTGTCAAGGGGCTTCTGGTAGAGGGGAGTCTTGCCACAAATAGTGTAGAGGTCCATTCTTCACGTAGCCCATTGCCTTGATGGGTTTACAAATTTTCCTTCGTCATCAGAACAGTTGTCTGATGAATGGGAAGTGGGCACCACCCCTGTCTCAGCTGGTTAGCATGAATCAGCTGGTGTAGGCAGTGTGTGGAGGCACACCCACTGCTAGCATGAAGGCTCCCTCCTCCCTGGATTGGCTGTGGGTGAGTTTAGCCACCCCAATATAGGTGCTGAAAATGAAAAATCAGTGACAAATGGATGCAAGCAACCTTGTGAAGCTCCATGGATCTGTTTGCAGAGTCCCTGAAGAGCCTAACCATATTATCTCTTAATTAAGCTATTAATGAAACTTCCCCTGTCGAGACTGATGGTTTAGCTCAGCTCTAAAGCCCTCTCCCTTTTAAAGTCTAGAATCTTTTAATGTAAAGACCAATCTTGATTTTAATGGACGCACATGACATGGTTCACCTGCTCTAATTTCTCCCTGTGCATGTAAAGTGCAGGAAGAAGCACAGTGAAATGGGCCCCTTTTCAAAACTGGGAGTAGTGATGCTGATGAACAAGGTCAATAGGGTTACAGGCGGAGTGTGCGATACATGCTATAGGCTTTGTTTTAAAGCAGAAATAAGCTCCTAACCCTCGTGGTTACAAGTAAAAACAAAAAGCACAGTTGGTGTGTTTCAAAAGTCTTAGGGTCTAGAAGGCACAACGTAATTTCCCTGTTAGTTTCATGCTGCCTGCTGCTACTAAAGTTGTCAGTAGAGACTTTTTTTTGTTGCTGTTGCTAATAATGTGTTGGAAACGACCGCATTGCAAGTTCAAGGAAAAGACTGTGTGTCACTTCTCTTTTTTAAGAAAAGAAAAACAAATGTCATTAGTGAGATCATCAAACTCATTTTGGGATTGTAATTGGCTTTAGCTGCTGGAGGCCTTATCTTCTGTGACACTTTGCTTTCTGTGTGTGAATGTGTGCAAGAGTTGCGCCCCCCCTCCGAAAACTGGGAGCATCGGTCCTTCAGGAGCAGCGAACCTTTGCTGCAAGCTGCTGGATTTTCTGCTGAGCAACTTTGGCTTTCGATCTACCCCTTTGACATCTGTAACTGTGTTAGATCCTAGATAGATTGACATGTCGTCTGGACCATTTTTGAGGGGGGAAATTATACTCTTTTTTTTTTTTTTTTGCTTTTGTGATTATGGCAGAGTTTAATGTATTTCTGAGCATTACTGTGCCAGCTTTAGAGGATTAGGCATATTGAGGTTCCCATTAAAGTCTAACTCTGTGATTTTCAAGATCTGTGGAAGGAAAATCATGCATGGGTGTTTGATCTTGGGGTGCAGCTGTGCATGCTGTGAGGTATGAAATAAGGGGAAGTTCGCAGTGGGGAAGTGACAGTACAAAGTGCCGTCTTGCAGGAGGAATGGGATTTGGGAGCAGATTTGGGTCTTTTGATCTGCTGTGTGATGTGTGATACAGAGGCAAGCCTCTCTCTTTTTGGTCTTTGGGGAGGGAGGAGGGCGTGTCGCGCTGGCCTTGGAGGTAACTTGCGTGTCAAACTCCTTCAGTGGGCTGCGATGGTGTTAACCAAGGATGTGGCTTCTTCCCGTTGCCTGTGCAGGAGAAACAGCAGACTTAAAGAGCACCGAGAGAACTTGCTACGCTGGGAATAGAAGTTTGCATTGGCTATTTGTTGGAAATTGTGGAAGGTGGGGAGAGAGATGGCTGTACGGTCATGTCTTATGCAAAGGTGGGGGAAGGTTGCGCCTAAGTGTCCAGTGGAGAAGTGTGAACATGGAACTGTAAGAGATGAACAGAACTGTATGCATTTCATACCTTTTTTTTGGGGGGGGGAACGTGTGTGTTTGTGTGGGTTTTTTGTGTGTGTGTGTATAAGTCCCTCTCTCTAGTCCATGTGACGTGTACATAGGGGTAGGACTAGTGCAGGCATAGGCAAACTCAGCCCTCCATATGTTTTGGGATTACAACTCCCATTATCCCTGACCACTGGTCCTGTTAGCTAGGGATGATGGGAGTTGTAGTCCCTAAACATCTGGAGGGCCAAGTTTGCCTATGCCTGGACTAGTGCCTCTGTCCTGGCCTTCGTTGCTGGATGAAGTCGTTTCGGCCATGAATCTGAGCGAGGCAAGGCATAGCAGGTGAGCTGAGCATGAGCTAATGGCCCTGAGCTTTGCGGACATGAGGTGTCTGACAACAACCTATGGTATTATTGAGGGGGGGAGGAATAGGGCCCTAACACGGTGGTGGTGGTATTATTATTATTATTATTATTATTATTATTATTATTATTATTTATTAGCAAGAGGGCCTGTGTATGCGGCCCACCAGAGGGGAGATTGCTTTGCTCCTCTCTGGTCATTCCTCTGCTAAATATAATGGATTGCACTTGCCTTCCTCTGAAATGGGATATGAGAACAGAAACGTTTATTGGGGTTTAAACGCCAGCTGCTGCACACTGCCCTGGTGACACAGTTTTTCCGAATATTCCTTCCTACTTGCTCAGACAAAACTGTTCAATCCTAGGATCCTTTCCGTCCGGTTGGGCACCCGGTTGAGCACGCTATAGCACACTATATTGGGTTTAATGCAGTTGCTCTTCCAGGCCAGCAGTTTAGCAGCTTGATCGTTCTGTTTTTGCTTGTGTTTTGGGGTCTGTCTGATTGTTCAGCATTACTTGTCTGCTGCAACACAGAGGCACCCCTTTCTCACTTAAGAGCAAGAGCGTCTCAGTCTAGTAACCAGAATAAGTTGTATTTTTTAGCTGACTAAGGTCTATTGCAACAAACCCAAAATATCCTGGATGAAGTGCAAAAAGAGAAGAAATCAATCTCCTTATCCTAAAGCAAAGCCTTTGATGTAATCCTGGTAAGTTTATACTGGGAACCTGCCTGGTTCTTTATGGTCAACTTAAGACATTTTGCAGGAAAAGTAGATCACGTGGTCCACTTTTTTAAAAAAAGGAATTGGTAGTTTTCTGAAAGTTGTGCTCCTGCCTGAGGCTTTAACATAGGACAAGGTGGATAGTGAAAGGCTTTTCAAAACAAGTACTTACAGAAAAATAAATAACACTGATATTTTTTCTCAAGGAAATGAAAGCTGGGGGGGAGCTGCACTCCATATGCAAAAATGGAAGGTTTAATTTTATTTTGAGGGTAAATTAGAACAGGGTATGGTAATTAAAACTTTTAAAATGGTTCATAAAGACAACTTATAAGATCTGTGAAGGTTCTTCTTCTTCTTCTTTTTAATTGAGCCATGCAGGAATTATTCTTTGCAGCTTTCAATTTTCTTAAATCTTGGTCTGTGTGTTGCTTGTTAAAGAATTCCATCAAGTGTCTCTTGCTATGCTTCAGAACCTGATCAATCTATTATTAATAGTTATTCAGTGTTTTAGCCACTCAATACACAACTTCTCTAAGTGACTTAAGTACCCAGTTAAAATCACCCATCAAGTTTAAGAATAAAACATTATCTCCCCTCACCCCCAAGTTGGAGGGAGGGAGGAAGGAAAATAATAATCCCTCTAAAGTTTGGGAGAAGAAGTGTCTTAACCTGGTGCCAAAAGGATGTGCATGGCAGGCCTTGTTGGGGAGGCCGCCACCAGAAAGACCCTTTCGCTTACCTCCACCTCTGAACCTTTCTCAAAGTGGGCACCTGCAGGAAGGCTGCAGGTGATGAATGTAGGGTCCAGGTATGTTCAAGGTGGGACAGGTGTTCATTAAAATATAATCCCTGCAAACAGAGGATTAACATAACACTGAGCACACTGTGATGCTCACCTCTCTACCCTCCGCCTGAGTCACTGCTGCTTATTGGGTTGGAGATTGGGAGTGCTGTGGCAGCGAAGCTTGTGTGATGCAAATATCTGCATGACATGCACACACCCCTGGTACTCCTCCTGCTGTGTCAACCTCACTGCTGCCTTGCCCCTCCCTTTCTCTACCCTAATACGCAATAGTGATTCAGCAGGAAGGAGATCAGGCGAATGATGGAGCCCACCATGCTTTCCACTGTTGCCTGATTCGAACACATACAGCAGACCTACATTTGAGTTCACAGCAGATTTTATGTTATACAGCCGCATCAAATTGTACGTGCCTTTAACATGCATGATTTCAATCATATGCACTCAGCAACATCTCCATTCCAGACTTTTTCTTCTGCCTATATCTTTCTCTGATTCTCCCTTCCACCTTCACCTCCTCCTTCCTCCCTTCTGCTGGTCACTTTCATGTGGAGGAGTAAGGGGAGGCTGTGGAGACAAAGGGGAAGCCTCCCCATGGAATTTCCCCACCCCAAGGAAAATTGGCTGTACACAATTTTTGCACATAACACACATACCCATATGATGCAATGCAACTGTAACGATGCTGTTCTCAGTGAGGCTCGCCTGACACCTTTGCTGACATTTTTGGGGAGCTAGGTAAAGACTTGCAACTTCCCCCCAGATGTTTGGTGGTTTCAAGCTGATTTTGTTCTGATGGTGGTGTGCTGCCCAAACTTTCTGTGGCTGTTATGGGGGAATTTGTTTTTTGTGTGTGTAAGAGAGAGAGAATTGTTGGCACTATTATGAGAATGTTAATTAATTTCATGAATTGTTAATGGTATAGTGTATTTATATTTACGTTTTTAAATGTCAGTTGCTTGGAGACCTTTTATTTATTATTAGTAACAAGTGATTAATTGTCTAATTAATAATAATAATTGACTTTTTCATGGCATACTAGCAGTTCTCTTGTGACATGTTTGTATGCTCCGGCATGCAGTTTGGGAATTATCTATCAGTCTATGGGGCTAAAAAGGATAATCACATTAATGCAGCTCTATCTGTAGTAGGTTTTGAACGTGGCTTTCTGCAAGATGCAAGAGGCAAAATGGACAATGTTAGTGCTACGATCAAGTTGAGTCACCACATCTTCCTTTGATGTAGTTTGCTCATGTGATCCCTTCCAAGCACAGCTGTATTGGGCTCATCAAACGGAATGTTCCATCTAAAGCTTTTTGATGCTTTGAAAATGCTTCGGACCCCCGAGCTTACAAACAGCTTGGCAGTGGAGGATGTTCATAATTCTTAAAAAGTTATCTGATCCCATAGTACTTTTGTCCCCGGGATTTGTCTGCAAATCTTTTGCTTTTTCCAACTTGCTGTGCATCCCTATTTTCTCTAGATTGTGTTTGAAGAATAGTACCTCTTTTGTGGGCATGGCTGGCAGCAGTGATGGTTCCCTGGGGAATGGAACATCCATTGACCAACCTGCTTGTATTCCTAGAAGGTTTTGTGGTGTCTTGGGTGATGACTGATACTTTAAGAGAGCATTTTGAGTCAGTATTCTTGCCATCAATGTTACTGGATCTTTACCCAAAGCATTGGTTCTAGTTTTCAGTGCTCACCTCATCCTTCTGCATTTGATAAGATTATAATGGTTTCTAGAACAGTACATTCAGGACATTCTATAAAAGATCTCAAAGTAGCTGTATTAATACAAAGAAATTTCAGAAATAGACTGGAAAGAGAAGTGGCTGAATTACAACTAATCACCAAACTTAAAACCACGGAGAAACCTGGTCTGAACAAAGACATTGGATTCTTATCTCATTATACATAACAAAGCTATCTTTAGCCATCTCACCACTTGCCTTTCCCTGCAAGACTAATTACAGCCGTTAAGAGTCGTCAACAGGTTTTCCACACCTATCAGCTGATCACCCATTCCCACCACCCTTCTGAGCAATACCCCTCCCCACTCCCTCACTATATTTAAGGATCTGGTGACTTCTGTTTCAGTGTATCTGAAGAAGTGTGCATGCACACGAAAGCTCATACCAGGAACAAACTCAGTTGGTCTCTAAGGTGCTACTAGAAAGAATTTTCGATTTTGTTTTGACTATGGCAGACCAACACGGCTACCCACCTGTAACTAGAACAGTACAGTTTAATTGGATTTGGATCAGATGAGGTTTGGTCTGAACTGTGGCTGAGCCACATGCTGTAAGGGAAGGGTAACAAGGAGGAAGTTCACCCTTGCCTCAAAGTATAGCAGCTGGTTTGCAACTACATGCAGGCAAACATTTGCTTGATCCAAGACCACTTTGGTGCATGAAGTTGCATACTATCTGATTGGTATAAAACTCTGTGCCATCCAGTGCAGCCACAAGCATTTTGATTTGCACCTCTATGTGACATTTTATTACATTTATTTCTCTCCCCCCCCCCAATGTCTACAGGGTAAGAAAGAGAGGGCAAGAAAGGGAGCAATTTATTTTTATAATTCAGAAATGCATTAACCATACCTATTTGGGAGGCGGGAATATCTTAAGATCAAATATTTTGTTCAAATCAAACCTGTACGTTGCGTGGATAACATTGGAGAATACAGATCTATTGGATCTAGAAGGTTATGATAACAGATTTGGGTGGCATTCGTATTTGTGGTATGATAAAGTAAAAGTGCATAAAGGATTTCTAAACCACATGATAAGAAAACCAGTCTATGAAGTAAGGGACAGATATAAAAATCTGTTCGAATAGAAAATATCTTGGTGGCTATCTCCAATAGAAGCATTGACTGTTGAAAAAATATGGAAGGGAAATGGGCCACCTATGGTGAGATGTTCATGGAAACAGAGAAAGGGTGGAAACTCAAACCATATGAACAAATAGGGGAAATGTTTACTGGCTGGTTGCAATATCATCAAATAAATGACATATTTAGTGTAGACAAAAAAAATGGATTTGAAAGTAAGAAATCTAGATTCCAAACTGAATTTCTAGAAGGTAAAGTTAAATTGTTGTCAAAGATGTATAACTTTCTGTTAGAATGTTATACTAAAGATGAAGAGGTTAAAGAAGTAATGACAAAATGGGCTATGGATTTTGGGCATAATATTAAGTATGAATCTTGGTCAAAATTTTGGAATCAGAATTTAAAATTTACAGCATGTATGGCCTTAAAAGAAAATGTAGTGAAAATGATGTACAGGTGGTATTTGACCCTAGTGAAATTGGCCAAAATGTATAGGATGGAAAATAAATTATGTTGGAAGTGTAATGAAAACGATGGAGATTTTTACCATATGTGGTGAACTTGTGAGAAGGTAAAAACATTTTGGGAATTGATCTACAATGAACTAAAAAAGATGCTAAAATATACCTCCCCCCCACCAAAACGGAAGCAGTTTTGCTTGGGTTGATGGGAGAAGAAATTGCAAAAGTAGATCAAATACTATTTATGTATGCTACCACTGCTGCAAGAACTTTGTTAGCCCAAAGGTGGAAATTACAAGAATTACCAACGATTGAGGAGTGGCAGATGAAGATGATGGACTATGCGGAGTTGGCCAAACTGACTGTGAGGATCCGGAACCAAGGTGACCAGAAATTCCAAAGAGATTGGAGTAAATTTATTGAGTACTTGGAAGATCATTGTAAAAACGTGGACACTAGCAGGATTGATATGAATCCTGCAACATAACGTAAAAATAGTACCTGACCATGGATAATAAAAAGACTTGATATATATTGAAGGATAGAAACTGGCAGCTGAAATGCGCATACAATTCTTTAGGAAATGGGAAACCAGTTGAAGGGAGGGAGGGAAGTCACGAGCTCGGCGGAGCAAATGCAATTTATTTGTTATTGTAATGTTATATTTTATGGGTTTTTTTTATTAAAGGGAAAAAAACCTGTACGTTGCACTAACACATGGCTGAAAATGGCTGAGATTCTTGTGTATTTCCATTGCTGTTAACATTCATTTTTAGCTACCACCACAAATATGCCATTGCATGTCTAGAAGGTGGCAGCAGGCAGCAAAGAAGCAATGGATATAATTGGGGAGAACCCCAACGTATCTCTAGTAAAGACTATGCTGAGGTGGAATGTGTTGACCCAGTCTGGAATTGGAAGGAACTGGATCCAGAGTGACCTGATTCCTGTTTTGTTATTTTATTTTTAAACTCTGTGGGACACTTTGATATGTTCTCTTGACTAAATGACTTTCTAGGTTTTGGTTTGTTTCTTTCATCTCTCTGAAATCTGATACTGGAGAAAGTCTGGAGGTAATGCCAAGCACGGGGCAAATTTATATTGTCATCCATCCTTTGAACTTGCTGAAAGCTCGGATGCTGCCATCCAACATTATATACAAAAAACTTGAGTAATTATGGGTGGTTCAGGAACTTTGCCAGGGCTTGGTCTTCCTACGCTTAGCAAACAGCTTGTGCTCAAGTGGTGCCTTGGCCATTATACAGGTCTTAACTGGTTGCTTGTGTGTTTGGTGGTTCTAATCTGGAATTGTTAAGGGAAAATACTGGGTAATAGTAACAGTTGATAAGACCCGATTGCATGGGAAATGGCATCAGACAAAATGGAAAGGGCAGATTAAGTGGTAGAGCTTCTGCCTTGCACAAAGAAGGCCCAAGGTTGAATCCATGGCAGCTCCATGTAGGACTGGGAATTCCCCTGCCTGAAACCCTTTTGCCAGTCAGTAGGGACAATACTGAGCTAGATAGACAAATGGTCTAACTTGGTACAAGAATGCCTACTATGTTCCTATCAAATTAATAAGGTTTAAACATATGAACTCTTCAACAGTTGTTAAAGCCCGCTTTGTCTTGCGCACTACATAATGTATCCAGCATGAGATCCCACAAATGCAGCAAAACTGGAGAACTGGTGGCCCTTCATATGTTGTTGGAGCCCAACTTCCATTAGCCCCAGCCAGCATGGTAAGGATGATGGGAGTTGCAGTTGATCATGCGATGTGTATGCACCCATAATGAAATGGCAGCAAATGTAACTCTAGAAGCCAAATGGAGGTTATTTCGTGTGCCTACCATCAAGGAATGGATTTATGCATTTTTGTGTATAGTCTCAAAGGTTAAAAGTAATAGTGCATTTGCATGTGGAGGTTAATAAGAGAAGCGGAAATTTTAACAGCTCGATTGCCGTTCTGCTTTTTGTGCAAAGCAAACCCCATAATATGGACAGCAACAGGATATTTGAAGAATTGATCTAGAAGGATTTTGATGTGTTTTTATGGTATTATGGTAGACTGGTTATAAATAAATCATGATAAATATTACAATAATTGGGTTGTATTGGGTTGTATTTGACCAAGTCCTGCTGAGAGCAGAGCCATTCAAATTAATTAACCTAAGTTAGTTGTATCCATTACCTTCAGTGGGTCTATTCTAAGTTGCACCAACATTGAATACCACCTATTATCTTCATAATCATCTGAGGAAGATAACCTGGTCACTATTTTGTGACTTTCATTTAATCCTAATAAAGCAACAACTGCTTGCTTTGGATGCCCACCTCCAGCTGGAGCAGCTTTTTATTTTTTAATGTCATGCCCTATTTTTTTATTTTCCTAAGGATGTCGTCATGCTGGAGTTTGCTTAGCCACAGATAGGTGGCACTACAGCATGACAACAGCTTACCAGTCACCCCCTGGTGGTGGAGGGCGAGGAAGAATGAAAGCAGTGGCCCAGGACACATTGAGGACAGGGCAGGGCAGCTCCTCAGCAACTGATCTCCAGTTCTGCCTTGCCGTCACCATCACCACCTCTGGTTCCCTTCTCCTTGCCCTAGGACACTGAAGCGTTTTTTCCTTTTAATTATGGGGGGAGCTGTACAGTAGCGGCCGTTGGCCGATTATATAAAAGAAGCAAAGCACAGATGTGAATGACTTGATGATTAGAAGGCTGGCTGTATCTTTCTTTTTCGACAAATGGGCGTGGCTGTTTGCCAATCACCCAAGTGCAGCACTGCCTCCTGTTTGCTGTTTTTACGTGTTATGAAATTGGATCTAGGACCCCACGCTGTGCTGGCTCTGGGCCAGTTGCTTTACATAAGAAAGCGAACATAACCTCTGCTGGCTGGGTAAGAACTTTCCTTTCAACTTCTCCCCAGCCTGCATCTGAACATAGGAAGCTGCCTCAGCCTGATTCGGGCTTATTGGTCCATCTGTCTCAGTATTGTTGACACATGACTGGCAGCAGCACTTCAGGGTTTCAGGCAGGGGTCTCTCCTAGCCCTGCGTGAAGAGGGCATGGATTGTACCTGGGACCTTCTGCATGGAAAGCAGGTGATCTGCCACGGTGCCACCTAGCAAAGGGCCATCCCCAAAGGATGCCCACGTGAGGGGCTTCAGTGTCAGCAAGTGCATTTTCAGGGTTTCTCCCCCTCCTTACCCTGGCACGCACTTCAAACCTAAGATCTCTGTGTGGCTCCCATGCTATAGGTCGCAGAGCCAGAATAGACATTTCTGCACTTGCACCCCCCTCTGTATGCTTCAGGCCATAAGGAAGACATCTCCAACCAACCATCTTGACGATAGCAAGTTCTATGGTTTTATTTGCTGATTTCTTGAGCAGACATTTATTTATTTCATAATATTCATATACCGCTTGATTGTAAGAAAGCAAACAAACAAACAAACAAAACCTAAAAGTGGTTTGCAAGAAGAATAAAACTATAAATAAAAGCAGTTGTTTGAAATGGTTTTTTTTTAAAAAAATAAAACCAATGGTATGCTAAAAACAGATTAAAACACATGCCAGCATTCTATATTATCTAGGTCAGGGGTGGCCAACTTCCCAGAGACTGCGATCTACTCACAGAGTTAAAAACTGGCAGTGATCTACCCCCTTTTGGGGGGTTCACGTAAAAGTTGTTGAGCTTCTTTAGGGAGGAGGAAAGTGACATTGAACTTTTTTTAGGAAGGAAAGCCCTGTTTTTTGTGGTTTAGGCCATTTTAGGGGTGCAGGGCAAAGATGTTGAGTTTTTTTAGGGGAGACAAAGTTTTTTAGCTTCTTTGGGGGAGCCACTGATCTACCGGTGATCTACCACAGACATCCAGTGATCTACCAGTAGATCACGATCTACCTGTTGGACATGCCTGATCTAGGTAAAGGTAAAGGGACCCCTGACCGTTAGGTCCAGTTGTTTCTGACTCGGGTTGCGGCGCTCATTTTACGTTACTTGCCGAGCTTCCGGGTCATGTGGTCAGCATGACAAAGCTGCTTCTGGTGAAGCAGGGCACCGCACGGAAACGCCGTTTACCTTCCCGCCAGAGCAGTACCTATTTATCTACTTGCACTCCAGAATATTTATCTACTTGCACCTCCCTCCAGAATATGAAAACATTTGTGCTGTGCAGGGGAAATTGGGCTCCGCTATATTTAATTCCTCTGCAGACCAGTAAATGCTATTAAATGCTATGAAATCTTGATACCATGACCATTTGCTTCCTTGACCAGATCCTTCTTTCCCCATGCGTCACAACTCTTGGGTCTACACAGCATTTGCTCAGACGTTGCAGACTTCTGTGTGGATATTTTCTTTTCCTATGGAGCTAAAGAATGTAATTTGTCCAGGGTAGGGTTCTCTCTTCACTTGTGTTGCATATGGAGGCAGTGATTTCTTTTTCTTTCTTTTTGTGATGGGGTTGGGGGGGGGAAGAGCCTAAGGGGTTATGTTGTTGCAGTTCCACAGGCGCCAGTGCACTGGCACGCCACAGGTGATCTCGGAGCAAATGTTGTTTAAAGCGTCCATCCCACGGCTTCACAAATGTGCTCTGACCAGAGGATGTTTTTTTAAACTTCAAAGGGCTTTTCAGGCTGGCTCCGAGTCTCCCAGACTGAGTCCGCAGTTGTTGGGGATTTTTTTCTTCTCTTCAGCTCTCTCTGTGTTGAATCGTGTGTGATTTTTGGGTTAGGGGGAACTATGTGGTGTTTTTTGTTCAATCAGCCTTGACCCTCACCACCCCACCCCACCCAAGTCAGATGAATTTGTAAACACAAACAGTATATCATAGGGACATGGTTTATATACCACTTTAATTTTCTTCTTTTTTTAAAGGGAAAGTTTCAGAATATACATTAAAAGGAAGAGCAATTTGCAAATAAAATAAATGAGGAGAGGAAGGCTGGGGGCTGGGGGAGAGAAGCACAGAAGAGCCTTTTCACTTGCCACCATATTAAGAGTTCTTTTCTGAAGCTGGAGATCAAGCTGGAGAGTTCTCTGCCAGGTATCGCAGGAGGAAATTGGGATATTCCTGCTTTAGCCGTGTTAACGTTTTGATTTAGATCCTTTCGTCAGAATTTAATCTCCAAATGGATGGTGTGCCAGATTCAAACCTACTGACAGGTAGTAAAATGAGAAAGCAGTTTTGTTGTTCCCTACACTCTTTCCTGGATCTCCCTAAAACAATTGCATCTGTGTCTGTGTATGGGGTTGTTGCCTCCAATATTAGTCCCACCCAAGACCAGTCTAACTGAAATTGGTGGACATGACAAACATAGGCCCACCAGTTTCAGTGGATCTACACTGATTGGAGTTTGGTTGGCTACAGTCGCTTCAATACCAGTTGCTGGAAACCACAGGGGTGATGGGAAGAGTGCTCTTGTACATAGCTTGGGGATACTGTACTTTGTTGTCACTTGAGGCTCAGGGAGCCTCAGTGGCACAGAGTGCCTACCATCAGCTTTGGCTGGTGACCCAGCTGTACCCCCTAGCTGGACAGGGACAGCCTAATTTCTGTCTTCTATGCTCTAAAAACCTCCAGGTGGCAGATGTGGGGCTGCCTCTGAAGACAGTTTGGAAATTTCAGCTGGTGCAGAATTTCATGGCCAGGTTGCTCACAGGAGCAAGATGGTTTGAGCATATTATAACTGAATAACTGATCCTGGCCCAACTGCACTGGCTGCCAATTAGTTTCCGAGCCCAATTCAAAAGTGCTGGTTTTGACCCATAAAGCCTTAAACGGCTTGGGACTGCAATACCTCAAGGATTGCCTCTCCCCATATGAACTGACCTGCAACAATCATCTGAGGCCCTTTTTGTGTGTGCATCCTCCACATGAGATCTGTCAGGTGGCAACACCACCTTTTCTGTGGTGGCTCCCCATTTGTGGTATGCTCTTCCCAGGGAGGCTTGCCTGGCACCTTCGTTATACATCTTTAGGCACCAGGTGAAAACATTCCTTTTCGACTTGGTCTTTGGCTGATCAATATTCTGTGTCCTTTTAAATGTGTTTGTGGGAAGTGGGGATGGGGTTATAGGTTTGTTTTGTTCTTGTTTTTATTATGTATTTTTTGTTTTTGTGCTGTGAACCGCCCTGAGAGCTTCGGATGAAGGATGGCATATCAAATAAGTAAATAAATAAATGAAAATGAAAACATCATTGGAACATCACTATACCCTGTGTGCTTCTGTTCCCCCATGATTTCCCCCATGGAAACAGCAGGAAAGAACCGTATGCTGGTATTTTGTCCCATGATTTTCCAGGTTAAGGGGACTGCAAACAGATTTCCTCTGGAATCAAATAGCAAAGAAATGCATGTTAAACGTGTGCTATATTCCATTAGTTTCCCAGAAATGGCTTTTATGTCACATGAAGGCTCAATTATAATGTGGAAATTAACAGTTAGGGAAATGTCAGGAAAATGGAATACACTGAACTGTGGGGAAACCAAATTTACTGACAAAGAATTCTCACACATAATGTCTGTGTAACACTTGAAAACCACTTTGAGAAATTTGAAAGTTGCCACAGTATTGATAGCAAGGCGATGAAGAAGCCATATAGGCCTGTGAAAGTGAAGTCAATTAGTGAGACCGAGTGGACATTATTCCATCATTCTTAATAGTGCTATGATTAAGTAGCAGGAAATATTCCATCATTAGTGTTCATTTCCTCCTCTTGAATTCCTCCCCCCCCCTTTACTTTTTCAAGAAGGAGCTCCTTTGTAGGGATTTTCTTTTTTTTCATGGTGTCAGCGAAGTGGTGCATTTTTGTTGTTGAAAGTTTAAAGAGAATTTGTGAAGGAGTTTCAGAGTGAATTGAGAATGTGGGGAGTAGGGAGAAGGGAAAGACAGGATTTCCCCCCTCTGCTTCAGAGACCCCCCCCTACTTCTTGCTACCATATTTTATATTGTAATGAATTCTGGCTTTTTATAATTCTGTTATAATGAACTTTGCCTTTATATATATTTCTAATATTGTGTGTGTGTTTGGGCATGCACACATATTCCTGCAGTCTTATTTTCTGGTTGCCATCTCATAATTTTGGTCCCCTTCCACTGAACTTTGTTCCTTTGGAACTTTGTTTTTCTGATGAGAAATCAGGGTTCGATGACTTTGATCTGTAGAACTTTCACTTCTACAAGTTCCAGGCAATCTCCATTCTGTGTTTTCTAAGGGGTCATTCCATTAGTGTGGCAGTGCCTGCATTTTGGACCTCACGGCCTATCGATGTTAGGCAGGCACCATCACTTTACTCTTCTGCATACATGCTCAGAACTACTGTGTACAGTTCTGGTCGCCTCGCCTCAAAAAGGATACTGTGGAAGTGGAAAAGGTTCAGAAAAGGACAACCAAAATGAGCGTGGGGATGGAACAACAGCCCCTATGAAGAAAAATAGCAGCATTTGGGACGCCTTAGTCTGGAGCAGGGGTCAGCAAACTTTTTCAGCAGGGGACCGGTCCACTCTCCCCCAGACCTTGTGGGGAGCTGGACTATATTTTGAAAAAAATATATGAATTCCTATGCCCCACAAATATCCCAGAGATGCATTTTAAATAAAAGCACACATTCTACTCATGTAAAAACATGCTGATTCCCAGACCATCCGTGGGCCAGATTTAGAAGGCGATTGGGCCGCATCCGGCTTCCGGGCCTTGGTTTGGGGACCCCTGGTCTAGAGAAAAGGTGACTAAGAGGCAACATGACAGACCTTTATAAAATTGAGCATGGCATGGAGAAAGTGGATAGAGAAAAGTTAATTCCCCCCTCTTGTAATACCAGGACCCATCGACACCCAGTGAAGCTGAATGTTGGAAGATTCAGGGCAGAACTAAGAGAGTACTTCTTCACACAGTGCATAGTCCTGTATACTTGAAGGAACGAACGCCTGTACCCCATCATTCAACCTGGACACTGAGCTGGAGCTCAGAGGGCCTTCTGGCTGTTCCTCACTGCGAGAAGTGGAACTTCAGGGAACCAGACAGAAGGCCTTTTTGGTAGTCACACCCGTCCTGTGGAATATCCTCCTGCCAGATGTCAAAGAGTTAATCTATATAATTTTTCATACACATCTGAAGGCAGCTCTGTTTCGAGAAGCTTTTACTGTTTGACGTTGTTGTTGTTGTTGTTGTTGTTGTTGTTGTTGTTGTTGTTGGAACTCACTCCCACAGGAAGCAGGAATGGCCACCAACTTGGATGACTCTAAAAGGAGGTTAGACAAATTCATGGAGGGAGAGGGTTATTGATGGCTACTACCGCAGCAATGATAAAAGCTATGCTCTGTCTCCACAGTTGGAGGCAGTGATGCTTCTGAATGCCAGTTCCTGGAAACCACAGGAGGAGAAAGTGATCTTGTGCTCAGATCCTGCTCGCTGGTTTCCCACAGGCATCTGGATGGTCACTGTGAGAGCAGGATGCTGGACTGGACTAGATGGGCCACTGTCTATGCTGACTGGCAGCAGCTCTCTGGGATTTGCCAACCCTTTGTGGAGACACTGAGGCCCGAACCCAAGCTGTGGCCCTTTGAGGATTTCCTCTGCAGTAGGCAAACAGCTGAGATGTGCCAGTGGAAGAGCCACCTATTTTTGTGGAGTAGATAAGCTTTAAAGGGCAACCTTTTAAAATAAATAAATAAATCCCCCAAATGACCTTCTTCAGAAGTCTATTCTTGGGAGTGGCAGGCATATCTCTGTGTGTGCCTTAAGTGAAATGCATGTCAAAATGTTTACAAAAGAATTCAAGTGGAGGCTTTTGGGGGGGAGTTGGGAATGTTAGCCTTTTGTCAGATGGGCTTTGTGATGGAAAGTCTTTCTCTAATGAGAGCGAATTTAATGCCTCCTGTGTGGGCAGGGGCCTCTTTGCATTGTCCAAAGCTTCAGAAGTGAAGGAGAGGTTTTCAGCTTAATGAGCATCTTAACTCCGGCCTTCTCCAAGGCACGCAAAATGTCACCCTGGTGAGTGAGCCTGAGAGGCGGAAGTGGCTATCAGGAAAGCCTGTGATGGACATGGGCAAACTCTTGGGTCTGCTGCCCCCTTTTCATTTCCTGCTCAGAAAAGGGCGCTGCAGCAGTTGATAATTAGTTGAAGTGAGCAATGAGGAGGAGTTGTTGTGTTGGCTGATCAGCTGTGTTGTCAGCCTGTCTGGATTTTGTACCTGTATTTATGATTATTTTTACATGTGGCATTATAAAGCCTTATCTGGTACGTCAGGGACTGTCTCTCCCCACATGAACCAAACCAGACCTTTGTTCCTCCCCATTCTGAGGGAGGCACAGAGACTGGTGACCCGAGAATGAGCCTTTTCAGTGGTGGCTCCCCAATTTTGAAAAGCTCTCCACAGAGAAGCTTTTCTCTGGCGCTGTCACTGCCTGTTTTTAGGCATTGGGCAGCACCATTTTTATTCAGTCAGACTTTCAGACCTTATCTTTTTAGTGGGGTGGGGCTGAGTTGGAACTGCTCTTGTAGAGGTATTGGTGAACATTTGTTGTTTTTAATAGTTGTTTTGGGAAGCCACTTTGAGTCCATCTTTCTGAAAAAAGCAGTATATTAAAAATTATTATACATATATGTGCCACCGTTCCTCCAAGGTGATATACATGGTACCCTTCCACTTTTTGTTACAACTCTGTGAGGTGGGTTACGCTGAGAGACAGTGACCAGCCCAAGGTCACCCAGTGAGTTGCATGGCTTGGGTGGGTATTTGAACCCTGGCCTCTCCCAGTTCCTTGTCCGGCTCCCTAACCACTGCACCATCATGCTGGTGCGCTCCCTTGCCATCTGCTTTCCTCTTCAACTTTGAAAGCCTATTCCTCCCTTCTCTCCTTTTTGCATCCTCTGTATTATTTAAAGCTTAAGAGAATTAAGACAATTTCCTTCTGTCTGTAAAGGAGTTAATAGCATCTTTAGGCACTTTAAAATACATTAATAAAGACAACTTCTCTGATGAATATTGGATTATAGGGATGGGTTTATTCCAAGCGCTGTGTGGTTTTCAAAGGGCTCAGCCAATCTGGCTACAATAATCGTAGCTGTTGGTCTTTGCCTGTCTTCTGCTTCTCCTCCCCCTCCCCCTCCCAAGTTTTTCCCCTCCCCATGAAGATTAAGACAGATCTCTTTGCTTCACCCTGCCAGGAAATTCTCCCCCACCCCCAGGCCCAGCTCTGTATATTTTGCCAGATTTGGATGCCTTCCCTCTTTAACATGAGCATCTTGAGCTATGAGCCTGCCGTATGCAACTTGCTGCTAATACAAGCCCGGTGTTGACCCAGGGGTGGTGAACCATTGGACTACAAGAAGCTGCTGGACTCTTGCTCCCATCAGCCCCACCCAGTAAGGCTAATAGTCTGGGATGATGGGAGTTGCAGTCCAATAGCCACTGGAGGGCCACAGGTTCCCCACCCCTGATGCAGAGAGACAGTGGGTATGACTAAAAAAAAAAAAATCAGGAGGGGAAATGTTGCATAGCATCTGCTTTGCATGCAGGAGGTTCCAGCACCTCTAGGCAGAGCTGAGAAAGAACCCCCCCCCCCCGGGAAGGAAAATAGCTCAGGTGTGGTGGAAGGATGACATTGCCATTTTGCAAACAACTATAAAATACACACACATCTGTCTCGTCATTTGTGGAGGGGCTGTTGCTCACAGGCAGAACATTTGACTTGCATGTAGAAATTTCCCAGGTTCAGTCCCTGGCATCTCCAGGTAGAGATTCTTGCCTGAAACCCCGGAGAGCTGCTGCCAGTCAGTGTAGACCAGGGGTCCCCAAACTAAGGCCCGGGGGCTGGATGCGGCCCAATCGCCTTCTAAATCCGGCCCGCGGATGGTCCGGGAATCAGTGTGTTTTTACATGAGTAGAATGTGTCCTTTTATTTAAAATGCATCTCTGGGTTATTTGTGGGGCATAGGAATTTGTTCATATTTTTTTTCAAAATATAGTCCGGCCCCCCACAAGGTCTGAGGGGCAGTGGACCGGCCCCCTGCTGAAAAAGTTTGCTGACCCCCCCCCCCCAGTGTAGACAATACTGAATCAGATGGCTCAATGGTCTGATTCAGTATAATGCAGCTTCCTGTGTTCCTATGATAAGCCAAGGCTTAGGGTGGAAGCACAGAGCAGAAATTAGTTTCCTTTGACTAATGGCACACAGTTTGAATGGAAAGAGAGCGAGAGCGTGTGTGTCTCTGTTGGTTCTTAAATGTTTTAAGTATGTGCATCCTCAAGCCAGGAAATTTTGAGTCTTGCATTGTCAAATGCTATTTGGCTTCCATTTCCCTCTCTATCTCTCTCTCTGTGTGTGTGTGCGCGCACACACACACACACACACACACACACACGATAAAAGAAGAGGACTTTTAAAGTGCGGAAATTAGAGATGACATAGAAGGGATGGGGCCTTTGTACTGCCCAGACCCTTTGTTTTTGACATTTTTGGCCAAATGTTTCTTTAGTTGTATGGAACAAGCAGTTGTTTTGCCCCCAAGAGAGTGACCCCCCCGTCTCTTTTTTTACAAAGGGTTTGCAGCACAGCTGCCCAAATGTTTTTTGTTATTGCTTATTAGCGAAAAATTTCCCCAATAAGAACAAATCATTATTGCTCCCTTGCTACTTGAGAGAGATGTAATAGGCTATCCTTTTCATGTTGTTTTGGCACAGGGACTTTTGAGATATTTATCAAGTGTGTGTATCCATGTTGTTGTTGTTGTTGTTTTGTCGCAGTTATGTAAAAGGTGGTTTTAGTCTTGTTCCCCCTGATAAGTATAGAATGAGTTCTCTCTTTTGAATTGCATCCAAGTTTTATAAAGTGAGCCTGAAGACTAGGGCTTTCTGGTAAATATCCTCTTCCCCTCCTCCTGCTAAAGTTGGATCTGACTTTTGTTATCATTACAGTTGGTGCATTTGGCAGCGTGCATTTTTAATAATTAAGAGATAAAACTTGTCTTTTTCTTTGGCATCCAGTATGTCTGGTATTCTCTCGTTTTGTTTGCTGGATTTTCCTTTTCATTCTTTTTCCAACAGAAAGCTTGTGCAATGCACTTTTCACAATGAAGGGTTGGCCAGTTTCACTCATCACTCTTCCGCCCCCCCCCCCCCCGCCCCTGAGACCTGGAATAGAGTTCAGATATTTTAGTCCTGTCCTCCCCCTCCCCACCTCATGATGTTGCAGTCGCCTCCTATTTTGAGATAATTCAGTTGCTGTTTTTTTTGGGGGGGGGGTGACATTAGGTACTATAACAGCAACACAACATTTTCTGTTTACTTGTGGCTTTTGTGAAGCTGAGGCAATTTTATATTTGAAAGTTTTTCTCCAACATGCTTTGGATGTCAAAGCTCTCTAGGGGATTTTTTCAGATGGCTGATAACAGATAAACTTCACGTTCAGAGTTGACCAACTGCAAGAGAAAGTGTTCGGTCCTTTTTTTGAAATATTCAAAATGCCTTTAATTTGTTTGGACTCTGGGGTGTGTGTGAGAGAGAGAGGGGGGAATGCAACTGAGCCTTGCTTGCTTGACTTCTGCTTCTGGCTTGACTGCAAGGGTAGGGAATATTTTTCCCACCTGAGGGATGTATTTTCTTATGAGAAATGGGCCAGAAGCAAAAGTGGGCGGAGCAGTAGACATGACACTTAACCTCTGCACAATAGTCTGCACATGCTCAGTTTCTTCTTGGAGGCTTTCCGTGGCCCACTGAGAGGATAGAGTGCAGTTTTTATTGCAGGTGTATTCTGCATTGTGGTTAACACAAAGGCTACAATCGCACAGCAGTTCATCCAGTTTTCCTAACTGTTAATTTCCGCATTATATTTGAGCTTTCAAATGACATAAAAGCCACTTCTGGAAATATAGCGCAATATAGCACAAATTTAGTTTTCAATTCTGTGTTATTTGTAAATGCTTTCCCCCTCCCCCAGAAGCCAGTAACACTGAAATGACCAATTTTAGTTACTTTATAATATATTTCACTGAAGGATGCTTTAGTGCCCCAATGGATTTGTTATTGTGTACCGGTATTTTAATTGTGTGTTGTTTTTATAGCCGTAAACAGCTTAGAAACTTATTTTGTCATGTAAGCGGTTAACAACAACAACAACAACAACAACAAAAACTGCAATCAAAGGCTTTGCCACGTGGAAACCATTTTAAGTTCACTTCGTACAGCAAGTCATCTTGACGAACGCATTCCTTTGCAACACTGACAAATTCTTCCGCCGAGGCGTCTGCTTTTCAGTGTTATACACACTTATTCCCCCTGCTCTCTGTGTGTATATGTCACTTTTTATGTAAAGTTTTAAAACATTATTTATGCAAAATGAATTGTGAGCCAGGTTTTCGCATGCTATAAATACCTTAAGTTCAGAGTCATGCCGTGTTCAGCGTGATCAGCAACAGAATGTCCCGAGGAAAAGTTAAACAATTTGACAAAGACAGAGTCCCCTGTTCCCAGAGAGTAGGGTAGATTTTCTGGGAAGAGCAGAACCCAGGAGCACAATTGCACAACCGTTAATAAGTAGCTTTCGTTTGTCTGAATTACTCCCTTGGCTATGGGGAATTGCTCCCTGGCTCAGTGGTAGAGCATGCAGCATGCAGAAGGTCCCATGTTTAATCCCCAGCATCTCCAGGTAAGGCTAGGAAATGTCCCCTGCCTGAAACCCTGGAGAGCCACTGCCAGTTTAGTGACCTTGAAGGACCAATATTTCTGACTCCCTATAAGGCAGCTTCCTTTGTTCCTATGCTTCAGTTGTACATCTCACAATAGTAAGGATTTCTGCTGCAAGTCAAGAAAGTTTGCTGGACCAGCTTTGTGATTGCTAAGTCATATATGAGAGATCACATGCCCACTCCCCCCCCCAAAAAAAGTCCAGAAGAAATGGGGGGGGGAATAGCCAACCCTAGTGATTTTACATGGATGCCAATTTGCAACCAGCACTACGCGCAAAGCAAATGCATTGAAAGGATGCAGAAATGCCAGACTTGTGGTGCTCTTTCTGTTGCCCAGAGCAAGGGGAGTTGTGAGAAATTAAAATGGTGGCTCAGACCCAGCTACCTTGTGCTGATGGCAAGATTGGTTACCTCCAAGTAAGCCTGGAGGTAGGGCGCATTACCTGAACAGGCGGGGATCCTGTTACTACAGAGGCCAAACAGATGCTTGTGAGAAGCCCAGAAACAGGACCTGAGCACAACAGCGACACTTTCCCCACACTGAGTTGGAGACTATATACATGGCTATTGTGACTAGCAACCCTTGGAAGTCTTGCCCTCCACCTGCTCAAGAACCTTGCCTAAGATTGGCAAGTGTGGCCAGTAATTACTTAGATTTTCTGAATCCGGGGAAGGTTTCTTGAGGAGTGGTTTTACCACTGCCTCCTTCAATCAGGCAGGGACCACCCCCTTTTGCAAAAGTGGCTCAGGTTGGTGCCATCAACACATCTTCTGGTGTGCTTTTAACCAAAGGAAGAAACAGAGTCCATGCATTATGCAGTTTGGTCCTAAGATATACATGTGTTAAAAGCAATATGAGTGGTCCAAAGCACACTATTAATGCCACCGCTCTTGCTGATGTGTCAGTGATTAAAAGTGTGCTTAAGGAATCTGGCTGCGATCCGAAGCTCCACAAGGCTTCTGACGCACACACGTCAGCTGCCCCCGTCGCTCCAGATGGAGAAAATCGGAAAGCATCTCCTTGTAAGAAGTTCCTGATGTGCACTGGAGCCCTTGCATGAATGCTGAAACCGCTGGATTATGGCAACCGAGAGTATGTGCAAACAGGGAGAGGGAGAGAAATTTCTGGCTCCCAGATCAAAAACTCTTGCTCCGTTCGAGAAATAGGGTATAAGAGTTTTGGTCCTCATTAAGCTTACATAGAAATATGTAACGCATATTTCAGACATGGCAAAAATAGAACAAACCCCCCATCCCACCCCCGCCTTTTGGTAGAGTACTAAAGATTTTAATATGTTTAAGTCTTTACTATTCAAGCAAGCGGTTTCCATGTGGAATGTAACTTAAGAACACCCAAGTTTTAAACTTCCTCTTCTCAGAATTTATGGAAGCCTCAGAAACTCCCCCACTTTTTCTTCTATACATGTCAAGATCTGTTTCAAGCTTTATTTCTTTTTTTTAAAGCAAATTTAAAAGCATATCCCCAGTACTTTTCACAGCTTGATTTAATGTAGCTACCATGTGTCTTGAATACAATTCTAACTTCTGAAACCAATATTTCTTCAGAGAGCAGTAAAGTTGTTTCTTCATGACACCAATATGTAGCTTTCTTGCCAAGAGGTATATTCTAGGATTTATTAGACTCTCCACTGCCCTCCTGCTTCTAGCTCTCCCTTCCCCACCCCCGTCCAAACAACCTAGATTTTAGCTGCTAGTAAAGTAAACATGTTCAAAAACTGCATTTAGCTCCATGCAGGGCAGATACAAAATAAAAATCCTCCAAGGGCGTGTTGCAACTAAAAGATTCACAACTCTTTCTGGGGGTTTTATTTTTAAAGTAGGCATTTCTCATGTATTTGTTGCATAAACCATTAAATGCTCCAGGCTTGGGTTTGTGGGTTTATATCTATCTATCTATCATACAGTAGCAAATGTATTTCTGTGAAAAAAAATATCCTTTCTCGGTAGGATTTTTGTGTGTTTGCCTTTAGTATGGTATGAGGGGTAGTGCTGTAGTGTTTAGGATAAGATTTTAGGGAACATGTTCATGCCTTTCTTTGCATTCTCCTTCACTGTTTTTGTGGGGGAGGGGGAAGTGCCGTGTTGATGGCTTCTTCCTTTTTCTTTAACATATATATATTTACAACAGCACATAGTGCAAGATTTCCTTGGCCATAGGCTTGCTTTTGCATTCATCTAGCGACAAATGCCTATTTAGATAAATAACTAATGTGTCCTACAGATGTTATTCTCAGGGTTGCACCTTGAATTTGCACAGTCCCACCTCCTTTTGGGCACCCCAGTGCTCCTTTTACTTCCTAACTTACAAGAACGGTAGTTTTCTACATTGTCAGAACCAGGCAAACTGTGGTTTCAGCAAACTATGGATTTCCTCCAGACAAGTTTCAGAAACCATGGGTGGTGCTTGACTAAGCCATACCTGGAGCAGACCCACAGAAACCAATGAATCTATAGCCTGGACTGGGTTTCCAGTTCTGATTTGAAACCTGACCATGGTATGCTGTTCCTACAGTTTGCCCAGCTTGTACATGGCAAACTATGGTTATGGATGGCCACTTAACCCGGGTTGTAGCTCCGTGAGGGGAATAGGAGTCTCCTAACACCTCTCGACAAGGGATGCGGGTGGCGCTGTGGGTTAAACCACAGAGCCTAGGGCTTGCCGATCAGAAGGTCGGTGCTTCGAATCCCCGCGACGGGGTGAGCCCCCGTTGCCTGGTCCCTGCTCCTGCCAACCTAGCAGTTCCAAAGCATGTCAAAGTGCAAGAACCAGTAGATAAATAGGTACCGCTCTGGCGGGAAGGTAAACGGCATTTCCGTGCACTGCTCTGGTTCGCCAGAAGCAGCTTAGTCATGCTAGCCACATGACCCGGAAGTTGTACGCCGGCTCCCTCAGCCAGTAAAGCAAGATGAGCGCCACAACTCCAGAGTCGTCTGCAACTGGACCTAATGGTCAGGGGTCCCTTTACCTTTACTTTTAACACCTCTCGACACCTTTAACAAACTGCAACTCCCAGAATTAGTTGAGGGAAGCCATGGCTGTTTAAAGTGGTACGATAGTGCTTTAAGTGGTCAGTGCAAATGGAGCCTTGGTGATGAGTTGCTTGGAGGTTTTTTGGGTGGTGTGTGAGTAGCTCCCCCTATAGGGCTCCAGGTGACGGAGCCTGGGGTTTAAGTAAAAACAAAAGTTGGTCCCAAACTCTGAAGTCTACTGCGGGTACCCAGGATTTTTGTTGCAGTTCCGTGTTAATTACATATTTCTGGTACAGTGGTACCTCAGGTTACAGACACTTCAGGTTACTGACTCCGCTAACCCAGAAATAGTACCTTGGGTTAAGAACTTTGCTTGAGGATGAGAACAGAAATTGTGCAGCGGCAGCGGGAGGCCCCATTAGCTAAAGTGGTACCTCAGGTTAAGAACAGTTTCAGGTTAAGAACGGACCTCCAGAATGAATTAAGTTCTTAACCCGAGGTACCACTGTACTTTAAAAAACAGAAAGCAAGGCAAAGCAAGATCAGTCCCTATATACAGCAGCAAACTTTCAAGAAGTGGGGAAAATACGCTGGAACATTTTTGATATTCATATGATCAGACTTAAAGGACCAATACAAAATACTGAGAGAAACAGATGATCACGGGGGAAAATGACATCCCAGCCCTTGCAAATCCTTTCTTCTCTCCTAGATCTGAGCCTCTCTCTTGAAGAGGGGAAGAGTCTTTTTGCCCAAGAGAAAACGTCCCCCCCCCCAAAAAAAGGAAGGTGCTGAAATTGCAGTCTTTCACATGGCAGAAAATTTGTGAGTGAATTTTAAGGGCTTCTGAGATGTTCAAGGACAGGAAGTTTGTTGGCCTGCATGAACTGGAGAGAGAGTAGCATTTTTGGATTGTAGAGGATTGCTGCCTAGCTAATTTCACTGTATCAATCAGTGGAGGCAGGTCCATTTGGGAAAGTGGGTCTGCCCTCAACCAGCTCCTACCTGCAGGCCTTCTTACTTGCATCTAGTCCAAGGGATGCTCAGTCTAGTTGGTGGTTTCCTTGGCTCAGTATTGCCCTTGTAGTCTCAACAAGGAGGATGGGGACAAAACTATTATTATTATTATTATTATTATTATTAGGAATGAATTATTATTTGTTCCCACCAATGACTCGGAGTGTGTGGTGTTGGGGGTGGAGCTGTTTGCTGCTCTGACCCACTCCCCGCATGCCTGTTCAGTTTCAGACTGAATGAATGCAAAGCTCTTTATATTACCCTTCTGTCATCTTGCTAAATCTCTTTGTACATGTTCTGGTGCTAACCCAGATTCTCAGCTCGATGCCTTATTTTCTACAGGCCCTTTTCCCCACCACATTGGCGAGCCCATTGTGAAAAGCAAAATGGTAAAAATAATTGCTTGTCATTGGCTGTGACCTGTATGGTATCTGACATCACAATGGATCAAAACGCATTTCTTTTCTTTTTTTATATAAGGAGGTCTCTTGACTGGTCTGTCTTCACTCAGGGCACCAGCACCTACGAACTTCTGCCTGGGTTCAAATTTCATGCGCGTCTGAATCTCTTTACCTAGAGTTGGAAAGTAAAGGACATTTGTTTCCAATAAATGTTATCACTAACTGTAGAAACTTTTGCAATTGTTGAAATACTTTTGCCCTAACATCTGTATCTAAGTCACAATGCTAGTTTAGAATGCTATTTCATGTTTCTTTTCTTACATGCTTGAATTTATGCTCTGCCTTTCCATAAATAAATCTTTTATTTAACATTCCTCCTCCCCACCTCCCCTGGGAGCATTCAGAAACGCTGACACCAAAAGCCTCCTGCCACTCGGCTGTGTGTTACTTTTGATTTGATACCGTGAAGGATTAAGCAGTAGTTTGGGGAACCATCTGGAGTACCTAAGGAGGGTATACCCTACAGCAGTATCAGTTTTACTCCTGTCAGATCCGTAGGAATCTTTGGTTGCATTGTAGTAAGGAGTGGTAAGCTTGCATCAGATAGCCTGGTGTCTGCTAACCTGTCAGTGTGATGTAGTTTCTGGAGTGTTTGACTAAGACCTGGGAGACCAGGGTTCAAATCCCCACATAGCCACGAAGCTCATGAGCCATGAAGATTTGGGGCTACTCACAGTCTTTCACCCTAACCCTACCTCACAGGGTTGTTGTGAGGATGAAGTGGAGAGGGGATGAGAGAACAATTTCTGCCACCTTGAGCTCCTTGAAGGAAATACGGGATAGAAATGCAATGCATATAATAAATAAATAGCTTGCATGTGAAACCTAGCTAACCCCCTTTCCATTCAGGCTCTGGACATAATACTTATATACATACATAATTTTAATTGTATGTCTCCTTTCCACTGTTCAAACCATGCTCAAGGTGGCTTGCAACAGGAAAATAATAAATACATAACCACAACATAACAAAGGTAGTCATAAACAATAACCTTTTTTAAAAAATACATAACCAAATGGAACAATTTTCATGTAAATCACAAGATCTAAAATAAAGATACAATAAAAACCCTAACACCCCTAAGCAATACCCCAGTGCAATAGTCTTTTCAGCAACCTCAGCTTTTGAAGCTGGAGTCAGTCCAGGCCCCACCCTCCCAGATGAGGGAGAAGAAGCCTTGCAAGGCTGGGAGCATGTCTTCTAGGACTCACAGCCAAGATGGTTTGTATCAATGCAAGTTATACTCAGAGCAGGCCCACTGAAACTAATGAGTATGGCTAACTTAGGTCCATTAATTTCAATAGGACTAGTTTGAGTACAACTTGTGAGTACATGTGGCTTAACAATCAAAACTCTCTTCACAAGGAGTTCTGGGAATTGTAGATCTGTGATGAGAATAGATGGCTTTCAACATTTCTTAGCACCCTTAACAAACTGAAGTTCCCGGAATTCTTTGGGGGAAGCCAAGACTGTTTAAAGTGGTCTTATGCTGCTTTAAAGGTATGGTGTGAATGTGACCTTAGTTTCCCAACTTCCACTACCAAAGCAGGGAGGGCTCATGTTAAAGTGTGCCACTTCCGACTGAGGTTCATCTGAAAGATGAGAGTATCCATGCAGCAGAATCCAGACCATTAATTCAGGCCCTGGTAATGTTGAGATTAATCCATGTCTGATTGGCAGAGTAGGGCCAAAGTAAGGAAGGAGTGGATTGGTTCCAAAATAGATTACAGGAATGAGGCAGAATGTTCACTATCCAGTGCCTGGTTACCTCCCCAAGTTTGGTCATTGCCCCATCATGGGTAATTGGTGATTGCAAGCTTTTCCCCCTTAGGGAACCTTTACATCAGGTGTGGGGAACCTTTGGCCCTCCAGATGTTGTTGAAGCACAACTCCCATCAGCCCCAGCAAACACGTCCAGTGGCCAGGGTTGATGGGAATTATTCAGCAATGTCTGGAGGGCTAAAGGTTCCCCACACCTGAAGTAGGGGGTGCCTTCAAGTAGAGGACTGCTTCTGCAAAGTAGGATGTGCGGGCACCATGCTTGTGGATAAAACGTGAAGTTAAAAGTGGCCCATGTATCCGACTTTATACCTATTTTGGAAGTCAATTCCATTCACTGTTTGTTCTGAAATAAGTGCTGCGTTGCAGTCTTGTTTTGGACCTGGAAGCCAACTGCTTCCCCAAGCATGAAAGGAGAAGAGCGCTCCGAAAGTTCAGAGTTGGAATCCTCCCGAGAGCCAGAGTTCTTCCTTCTTTCTCTTTGCTTCTTCTCGCAGTCTTTAAAAGTCTACTCCTAAGAGAGCAAATCTGTCTTAATTATGGATTCATGCTCTTCCCTGCGCTGCTTCTTTCAAACCTTTCCTTACCCTTGTTCACAAAAGTACGTGGGATTTGAGCCGGTGCCATCCAGGTTGCTATAATTGCTTAATCTAGCTGTCAAGATAGCATGCTTGAATTTGTGTGCAGAATTAATATTATGATTAGGCCCTTGCTTTACAAAGCAGAAAATCTGTCCCTTTCATCGGCCATTATGTTTGAGAGGGAGGTATTGTTCCTTGCGAAGGCAGCTTGGCTGTTGCACTAGAAGATAATCCATTTAGCAGATCACTTTTTAAACAGCTCAACTTCAGGACTCATGTTGTACCTTTCAGCTCCACTTGGGGAGTTCATTAATTTGCTTGCTTTTGAAGCTGGTCTTTCCATAAATTCTGTGTAGATTTTTGTATCAGTTGCAGGTCCTCCTTTTATGCTGGGCGAGTGCTGCTTCCTTCATGCCCAGATCAATTCTTGTATATGGAGCTCTTAAAACTGTCTCCATTTGAAACTTAATTCTTCCACCTTTCCAGTTTGTGGCTTGTTTCATGTTCGTAGCTGGGAGAGGCAGACATTCCTTGTTCTTGTTTTAACTGGAAAATGCAGAGGATTGAACCTGGGACTTTCGGGTGTGCAAAGGCTTGTGTCCTGCCACTGAACTATCACCTCTCTCCATCCCCATATCTTTTATATGCCTTTTTTAAGGCAAGGGCTCTTCCACAGAACAGGGATGGGCCACCTGTAGTCCTCCACATGGGCTCCAGCCCCCACCAGTCCTCATCAATGGCTTTGTGGACTGGGGTTAATAAGAGCTGGAGCCAGACGGCATGTGGGCTACAGGTTCCCCTTCCCGATTGAGGCTCAACGTGTTGGCGATGAACTCATGGATGTGGCATGTGCTCACATTCTCTGTTGGAGGATGCCGTGCATATTGCTTCCCATGTCGTTGGTGCTCCTTTGCATGCACTGGGTAGACTTATCAGGTTTTTGTGCCAGCCTTATCTTTTCCGCAGCCATGTGAGCTGGGTTGGGATAGAGGATGAAAGGATCCCAGAGGCATCAATTCTTGCGGCTTTAGAGTCCCTGGCCCCAGAGTTTGTTTGTTCTCCCCTCCTCCTAGTTCCTGTGACTCCACCAGTCCTCCTTTCCTTCCCCCCCAGATGTTTGAAATTGAAAATGTAACTTGAAACTTGAAGAAGAAGAAAAAGATCAAGAGTCTCTCTCTTTTTAAGCTTCTTATTGGATCAGCAGTTAGAAACTTATCCTGGGCTTGAACTCTTTCTCTCGGTTTAATGGAAGTTGTGCTGCTCAGGAGCAAACATCACAACTCTGTATCCTCCAGGGAAAAGCTTGCTGCTTTTCACATACAAGCAGAACTAAATACTGGACTTTGATGTACTTCATCTGTGTGAGAATATATATATATATATATATATATATATATATATATATATATCTCCTTCCTATTACTTTCAACCTGTTGGCGGGAGGTAGTTTTATGATACTTAAGTTAGACTTTCCCATGGTGATCTTCTGTGCATTATGAGTGTGTTCAAGAGTGCAGGCAGGCAGAAGGTGGATTGGGATCTACTGGCACCTAGGAAACTGTCTTATACTTAGTCCATCTGGCTCAATATGGTCTACACTGACTGACAGCAGCTTTCCAGGATTTCAGACAGCATTCTCTTCCAGCCTTGAGATGACAGGGATTGTACCTGGGGCCTTCTACAGCCAAAGCAAGGGCTTAACCACTTAGCTATGTCCCTTCCCTCAATCTTTTAATAATTTGCAGGTTATCCACAAGGATTCCTAACTCCCAGTTTTACACTGGCAACACCAGAAACCGTCTCCCTGTGTTCGAAATTATACTGCTGAAATGAAGAAATCAGAGGATTTAAATCTGTTTTTAGTATAAAATTCTGAATTTTGTCTTGTTGGATTCCCCCACCCTATGTTGTTTTGGACTTTTAGTGTTTTCCACCTCAGCACTCTTAGTCAACGTTGTCGGGCAAATCCTGAGGTAGAGAACATGAATCAAGTCTGACTTGGCTTGAGTTGGTTATGAGCTGACCCTTTTGCTTTTGCAAGTGCTGCTTCTGTGCTTAAAACCAGGTTAAAGATAACAAGGGCTTCTCCCAACGAACGTGAAAACCTGCTGGTTGTGCAGCGCTGCCACACATCAAAATGGTGACATCAGCGCTGCTGCCTCAGTCTCCTTGCCCCATCCCCTCCACCAAGGCCCTTTATAAACTGCACTCCGTTCAGCTTGAAAGGCTGTCTTATCTAATTAGCGCATTAGAAGTGGATGGGCTGCCTCTTGCAAGTTCAGAGCTTCGGCTAATTATGTGTTGAATGTAATTTTAGTTAATGTATTAAAGCTTTGTCCCTGGGCTGTTCTCATTAAGGGAAATCCTAGCTTCTCTTGATGTGTGTGTGTGTGTGTGGAGGATTTCCTTGCATACAAGCCAGCAATATGTCTGCTCTTCAGTGGTACTATCAGGACAAGACTTAAAGGCAGACATCTATGGCCTCACTCAGCAGAATGAGTAAGAGGGCCGTCAAATGCACCAGAGTCAACTTGCCATATTTTGAGGTAAGTGAAGTAATACGTTCCACCATCTAAAGAGGAGGGGTGCATAAGGCCATTAAGTCCAGAACCTAAAATTGCTGGCGGCAGGCCACAGTCCAGAACTTTTATTTTAGGAATACAGTTACCGTCTTGCTTAAATAGGCCCAAGGTCCTTGTTGCCAGCAGCAGCTGGCTAGATGTTTCTGGGTACTCAGAACCTGGTTGTTGAAGATGTTGGACCTTCCCCTGTAGATTATGGTATTGAGAGGTTGTTGTTGTTGTTTGTTTAGATGTATGTGTTGCCTTTCATCTGATCTCAGGACAGTTCACAAGATGAAAGCACAAAATAAATGTGGGGTCTCTACTTTGCCACCATACTTAATAGCTACTGTAGTCTCAAACCAGTTAGGAGCTAAAAAGTTAAAAGCAGCACTTTGAGCCTCAAAACTAAGAGTAGCCAAAAATGTAACTGTAAGGCTCAAGGGGTTGTGAACTGAGCAGTTAAGCAGTTGGACTGAGGCAACTCACACTTCACGGCACTAGAAGAGGCTGCTTGTTGCCTTAAGATCAGCTGTGCTCTGTGACACCACCGCTGAAGGTGGTCAGAGGGCAGAACTACAGCAACCCACCCAGAATAAGAACATGAGAAGAGCTTGCTGGAGCAAACCAATGGCCCATCTACAGTATTCCAGTGTCTTGTTTTCACAGCGGCCAACCAGATGCCTGTGAGAAGCCCATTGGAAAAATAAGTATTGAACATAATAGTACTTTCTTCTGAGGTTTCCAGCAACCGGTATTCAGAAGCATTGCTGACTTCCAACTGTGAAGGCAGAGCATTGCCATCATGGCTAGTAGCCACTGACTGTCTTTCCCTCCACGAATTTATCTAAGGTTCTTTAAAAGCTGTCCAAGTTGGTGGCCATCACTGCTTTCTGTAGAAGCGAGTCCCACAGTTTAACTATGTGCTGTGTGAAGAAGTCCTTTATTTTATTTCGCCTGCAACTCCCAACATTCAGCTTCATTGAGTGTCCATGAGTTTTCTAGCATTACAAGAGACGGAGAAGAACTTTTCTCTGTCTACTTTCTCCATGCCATGCATAATGTTACAAACATCTGTCACATTGCCTCTCACTTGCCTTTTCTGTTAACTAAACACTCCCAAATGCTGGAACCTTTCCTCGCCAGGGAGTTACTCCATCCCCTCAGTGCTCAGGTTATGCAAGAGAGCCACTAGTTTTCTACCTGGCTCTATAAAGTTCCTGACTGGCCTGAATCCTTGGTCTGAGCAACTTGGTTCTCGGGCACAGTCGGAACTGCTTGTGGGCTGCCCACCCCTGACTCCCTGCACACCACCAGACCTGACACCTGGAGAAGAAGCCCTATTGTGTTGTCTGCGGACAGTTTGCCACCACCTTATTCCAGCCCTGGGTGTTCTTGCCACCTTCACTTTCTCTGTTTCTTTTCTCCTCCTGATTCTTTTTTTAATGTTGTCTTGACAAACATGAGGCTTTGCAGCTGCGGTTCCTCGCCTTTATTTGTTCTTAATAGGCATTTCTGAAAGTATTGTAGCTGCCCCTGTATTTAATGCAAAGGAGTATGCTGTTTGTTGTGAGTCCGGGTTCTGCAATAACAGACTGTGACGGCTCCTGCAGCGCTGCAAGATGAATAGTTTTGCTTTTGGAAAGGGCCGGATGACAAATGCAGGCAGTAATGCCTAGGAACAGAAGCAGAAGGCCTGGATAATGTCTGGGTGAATTAACAACAGGGGAGAAGAAATAATTACTACAGTTCTCCAGGTGTTGTATTTATTGTGCTAGCTAGCTTGGGATGCTGGGCAGGGGGAGTGGCAGTGAGTGTGAGGGTAGGGGTTCCAGAAGAAAAGAGGCAGGTGGAGAAGGGTTAAGCACTCCTTCCTACCTACTGATTTCCCCTTGTAAATTCTATCCTTTCCCTCCCACACCAAAAGGCGGGGAAATCTCTGTTGCAAATCTCCCTTGCAAATGCCACCCTCCTACCACGCCCCCTAGCTGGCTTTTGTATGGGAGAAATAATAAGTAGGAAGGGGTGCTTAACCCTTTTCCACCCGCCTCTTTCTGTTCACAGTCCCTGCCCCCTCTCATGTAGTGTCCTTAGTTTGCTAGTGCAGTCAGCAGTGCTCTAAGCTAGCTTTTGTGTTAGCAGCAAACTGGAAGTTGGAAATTCTGTGTTTATTGATGAACTGGTTGCTCCCTTCGAAATTCTTTCAGTTCTGTTACAGTACTTAATTTTAAACGTTCTTACTGGAACAGAGTTTGATAATGCAACCACTGGTGGTGCTATGTTTTTGAATGAGGGATGTGGAATACTAGTTTACATGTTCCATCCTACCTGGGGAGCCCCCTCATAAATTTGAGGCCAGTGGATCTGCCCAGTGTTGGCTCTAGGCTTTGGACAATTGGGGAAGGCAATTCATCGGACCTTCTCCCTTTTCACTGGCTGCTTCTTCTTGACATCATTGCCACTTTTTGCTTGCTTGCCATACACAGAGCCAATGGTGTGGCAGATAGTGGCATCTACTGCTCCACCTACATCAGCACTGTTGTCAAGGGTGTAGTGACAGGCAGGGGGAAAGCAGGTTGCAGTGGTGATGGGGGCTCTTGTCCAGGGGTGTATGGAGCAGGTCCAGGGGACTCTTGTTAGTGGGGGGGAGGGTGTCAGTCAGACTCCTGCTAGGGTCTGGTCTCTTGGAAGATGCCCAACAGTGCCAGTCCTGGGTCTGTTGCATACTTTGCTTTGTGCTGTTTTTTTGAGTGATGTTCAGAGGCTGCCTCTCAGGCAAACGAAATCCCTTCACGTCTCTTGGTTTCTTAGCACACACACCCCTCTCCAGGATAAACCAACCATTGTCTGTGGAGCACCACAGTTTCACCATTTCATTTTTCCCTGTTGAAGAGATGTGCTCTTCATCCCTGTCCCACTCCAGCATACTTTGGTGGTCATATACCATGCTAGTCCTTCTCAGAGTGGACCCATGAAGTCAATGGGCATAACTAGCTTTGGTTCATTAATTTCAGTGGATCTGCTTTGAAAAGGACTTACTGTAGATGGATGCAACCCTAGAATGCAGACTTGCTTGCACTCTGATAGGAAGCGCCAATCTGTGGGATATTCTGTTCAGCCTCTGGTTTCCTTTTCACCAAGGTTAGAGCACACCATTCTACAGGCAACTTAGTGGGGGAAATGAGGGGTACCCTTGCTTACCAGCAGTTTCGATGGGATTTCTAATCGAGCAAGCAGTGTATGCTGAACTTGGCTTGATGCTGCAGGAGACGCGATAATTTCAACCAGTGTGCCCTGGCACCCTGGGGTGCCTTGGATTATGGTCAGGAGTGCCGTGGACAACACTGGCCCCTGTCCCTCTTTCCTTCCCTCCCTCTCCTGATGCCCTTTTGTGTCTCTGCCTCCCAAAGGCTTGCACAGCTGTTTGTTACAGCAGCCTTGGTTATAAGCTGTGCAGGTGAATGGTGCCTCTGGAGCTGGCTGGGGGGGGGTGTGCTTCCCTGGCCCCTCTGGGGCAGTGTGAGAAGGCACCTCTCTTTGGGGAGGAGACCAGGGGCAGCAGCTGCAGCTGTCCAGAGGACTCCCAAGGAGAGGGGAGAGGAGAAGAGACTGAGGGAACACTCGACAAGGGAGGGTGTTTGAAAAAGGGTGAGAGGCTGTCAGCTCTGCAGGCAAGGGGTGACACAACTGGGCTCCTGAGCCCCACAGGGGTGCTGCAGAAAGAATGTAGTTGGTCAAGGAAGCCATGGACTCAAAAAGGTTGAAAATCTCTGTACTGCACTATAATGATCATTTTTCTGTATATTATATATGCATTGGTCCGCTGTCACAGTGGCGATGGATCACATATGCTCCATGGTGACGGAAGCATTGGAGGCAGGCAGGCAGGCAAGGCTTGCAGTGGTGGGACATGCAAGAGGTGGCGGGTGAGTGAACTACGCTTCTAGAGGGGTGGCGTGGTAGCATGGGTGAGTGAGTGGAAGGTGGAGCAAGCGGGGGCAGGTCAAGCAAGAGGGATGGCGCAGCGGTGGGGGTGGGAGTGGAGCAGCTGAGTGAGATGGACTTGCGGCAGTGGGGTCAGTTAAGGGAAGGAGTGGTGCAGATGAACTGTGGAAGTTCGATGAGTAAGGGGAGTGGGGCTTTGGCAAGGAGCAAGGCTTTGAGGAGGGAAGCTGGCAAGCAAGGCCAGCAGGGGAGTCAGCTTTCAATTGCTCAATATTTTTGCCTGTCTTTTTCCTAGCGGCAACGTCGAAGTACAATACTTATTTTCCCGTTTTAATCTAATCTATCTCAGATTCCCACCCTATCCATTGATGTGAAATCAGAATGTTTGCAAACATGTTAACATCTCTGAGGGAACCGGCTAGTAATAAAAAAGTTGGCAGGCACCTATGCACATAAACTGGCACATGCAACTATTATTTAAATATGTATTCTATTTATTTTATTTTTATTATTCTGGTGATACATATTATTTTGTTTGCCCATGTGAGAGAGACCACTCTAAGGATGGCAAAGGAAATGCAAGGAGGGTCCCTGAGGAAGAAAAGCCAAGGGACATAGGACCCAGAACTGTTGCTGGATTCTTCTCCTACCTGTTGAGTTACAGATGGTTTTCTTCAGCAGTGGTGTTTCAAGAGCGAAACAGGGCTTACTAGTTTTAGCAGAAATTTTGGAGGCTGCCTTAGGGGATGATGGGTTTGTTGTTGCATGCACTTTGTGTTTCTTCTGTGATCCTTTTGGGCTACTATACCGCACCTTGTATAAGTTACCATAAGCTCAGAAGCCTCCAGAAGACTGTAGCAGCTTCTGCGACCAATAGCTACAGGTCCTTGCAGATAGTCCTCCTTTCAATACTGTCACCCTGTGCTGCTTGCTCACTTGTCTTCCAGCAGTGCTGGCTTCTTCTGGTAGAAGAAAGGAATAAGGAAGTTGCTGGAACTTTATTTCTCTAATGTTAGTAGATCCCAGGCCCTATAACAGAATGCGTAAGTGAGCAGAGGTGGCAGGCAGTGGCGCTCAGCGAGTTGAAAGAAGGCACTCACTACAGTTACCTATTCATGTTGATTCTGACAACTGCCACTGCAGTCACCAGGATGCTTCCAAATAGGCGGTGGAGAGTTCACACTGCTGCATGAACCAGATCTAGGGTTCTTAATGTTATGGATTATAATAAAATCATTTTTGTTTCAGTTATACTGTATTTGCTGTTTGATTGGGATCTGCTTTAATTCTGAAGAGAGAGTACAGAAATGCATGGTATTGAGTACGTACATAATTGCACTTTGGAGAAAAGAATTACAATTACAGTATTGATATGTTGCAGTAGTCTCCCCCCCCCCAATTGAAAATATTTGCCTATTCAATGCATGCTTATTTACCTGGGGGTAAGTCCCTCTGTACTCTGTAGAACTTGCTTCTGAGTAAATGCGAATAAGATTGGGCTGCAAACCTTTTAAAAGCATTAGCTAACTGAATAGCCACAGGGACATCATGTTTATTTAACACTGTTAATTGTTCTTCTGCTTTAATAGTTAATTATAGAATTAATTGTCTAAGGCCGTGGTATCATTGACTGATCTAACCCCTATGGAATTTGATAGGAAATGTAATCATCCTTAACTATGAATTAGAATCTTCCCTTTCTGGCTTCAACCTCTTACCCTGTTTCCCCTTTTTAATATTATGAATCTGGCCAGTGCCTGATTTACAGCTGGGTCTTCTACTCCTTGCCTCAAACAAGGGAAGCCTGTTCAAACTTTCTGTGGGTGGGGAGCAGCCTTTTCTTTTGGTCTTGTTACAGCAAACACAGACATCTCCTGGCAGCAGTTACTGCATCAGGTTGCAGCAAGGGAGAAGGGATGCAGGGCCACTCCGTCAGCAACTTTTTGGCACCTCCTTTTCTCGAACTTTTCTACCCTTCCCCAGCTGGTTAGTAGAAGAATTTGCAGCTAAGACCTTGAACCTGAGTTTGTGTGTTTCCTCCTCCATTCCAGTGCATTTTCCTTTTGTGCTGTGTTCTTTTTAGATTACAAGCCTAAGGGCAAGGGCTTTCTTTTTTTTTTTTTTGCTAGTAAGTTATTCTCAGATACTTTTATTGTGCCTTAATGACTAACCAGTTTATTCCATTTAGTTTTTACCAGCACAATATGGAAACTTGCCACCATGTACTGTCAGAAACCATTTGGATGCTTCTGAAATACCAGTTCCTGGAAACCACAGGAAGGGGGAGAGTGCTCTTGTGCTTGGGTCTTGCTTGTGGGTTTCCCACAGGCATCCGGTTCGCCACTGTGGGGACAGGATGCTGGACTAGAGGGACCATTGGCCCGACACAGCCAGGCTCTTGCATTCTTATGTTAAACTGTCTGGAGGGGCTTTAAAGGATGTGTTTGTTTTATATTAAAGACAAAGCCCAAGTCCTACAATGGGAGAGTTTTTTTCTCCTGTGCCAACTTCTGTTCTTGAGGGACCTGCATAGTGTGTGTTTCTGCTGTGCCAGGGCAGTAACTTCTTTGCTGAATGGAGCTCCCTCAACCTCTTCTGCTGTTTCTTTTTTTTTGGGGGGGGGGGAGAGTCTAGGCTTGCAAGCAGCACTGGCATGCCCACAACACCTGCCAGATTTGCATATCATTCTCTCTTGGCTCAAGCCTGCACTGTGGAGTTGGCACAGGAACTGTGGAGAAGCAGGGTTAGTGTTTTGATTGCACGCCAGAGCTAGATACTGAAATAGGCAGCGGGACCGGATCCAATAATTGTTGGCCTCGGATCAATGAAAACTGTCGTTAGGCCAGTAAATCGTGTGGTATGTAGGCTTAGTTCTATATATCATCTTCAGGCTGGTGTCACCCTGACTCCAGTACGAGAACATTATCAACATATCATCAAGTCTGCCAGGAGCTCTTTTCTTACTTTTTGCCCCTTTGATTTGCATCCGCTCTCTTCTTAAATTTCACATAGGTCAGTTTTGACAGCTTGCTGGAGGAGCAGCATTCCAGGGGGACGGGGGTGGGGAGTGGACTGTTTCCCTCTCCTTCCCTCTTAAGTTTGAAACAGATCCATCTGGGGCAAGAGGAGGAGACTTAATTTAGCACCAAACGGCCATGTTTGAACTTGAGGGGCCATAGTGTCACGACGCCAAAGAGTGTGGGCTGGAGGCAGGGGTTCAGGAAATTCACCCAGGAGAGGGGACCACTGGTTTATGGGGTTTGCAAAGCAGGAGGCAGGGAAAAGGGAGGAGGCAGGGCAGTCCAAGATGGAAGAAGGCGCTTTAGGTGTAGCAGAAGATTAGGGGGCTGTTCAGCTGACAGAAGTCTCAGGTTATGGGTTAACAACGCATCAGAAGAGGTGATATAAGCTGACAGTGGGGTCTCCCCGTTGCTGAAACTGTTTCATAGCTCCTAGACCTCTGGGCAGTTGCCTAGAGGCTAGGGGTGTGTGTGTGTGTGTGTGTGTTTATCCAGAGCACCGTGGAAGCTGCTGTAAGCGCTTTATTGTCAATAAGGAGTTAACTATCAGAAATGTGCCTTCCTTTGATAGGGAGGGCCAGGAAAACCTAGTTAATTCATATGTTCTGGCATCTTCTGAGACTCGCTGTGTGGGATGACATCATTGCATGGTACATTTTTCCACTCATGGTTCATGTCACTGGCTGCCACAGGCTTGGACAAGGGAACTCAAAGGTCATGCTATGTCATGCAACAGGGAGAACCAGTGTGGTGTAACGGTTAGAGTGCTGGGCTAGGACCTTGGAGACCCAGGTTCAAATCCCCACTCCGCCATGAATCCCATGTGGTGATCTTAGGCCCCTCTCTGTCTCTGTGTCTCTGTCTGCCCTACCTCATTGTGCTGTTTTGAAGATAAAGTGGAGAGGGGGGAGAAGTGTGTATGCTGCCTTGAGCTCTTGAGAAAAGGTGGAATATAAACAAACATTTTTTGCTGTGGTCCAGGGGCAGCCAAACTGATGCCCTCCAGAGAGACATGGTCCGTAGGGATTCCTACCACCCAGAAGGGGTGACAGCCCAAGCAAGGAGAGGCCAGGTTACTTAGGATGGCAGGGCTGGAGTCAGCACCTAGAAAGGAGATCAAGGTGTAATAAGTTCAGGACCATGGATAGTGCAGTGAGGTCAAACGCCCAAGTTGTCTCATTGAGGGCCTGGAGCCTCTGCCTGAGGTTTATAGCAGGGCTTGGTAGTCCTTGACTGGAGGCTTCACCGCCTGAGTGCTGCCTCCTGGTCTGTTAAAGGGTCAGTAGCCTTTCCTGCAGCCATTGACTCCTTTGTAGTTATTGGGTTCTCAGCTGTGGGTATCTCTCCTCAAAGTATTCTTATTCTCACTTCATTTATGAATCTCTTCCTACAAAGCATCTCAAATTGATGTTCCATGCAGATGTTGAATGCCAATGAGGACAGGAAAATAGTGGCCACCCCATAGAGCCTGTTCGAGAAGGGTACTGTGGTGAATGGTATCAACATCTGGTGAGAGATCAAGTAAGAACAACAGAGTCTCACCCCACCCCCCCACCCCGGTCCTCTCCTGAGTTCTTGTGGAGACGGTGGACTCACCATCTGAAACTGGTGTCAGAGATGTCTTCTCTGCTACCCACTGACCCACATGGAGAGGACCACAGAGTAGATCCATCTTATTAGAGTTGTGGTTGCTGAAGGACTCAAAAGAAATCCAGGTCAGGGACCATGGCACCAGTGTTGTTGAACTCCAACTCCCATCAACCCAAGCCAGCATGGCCAAAGGTCAGGGATGAAGGAAGTTGTAGTTGGTGGACCCTGCATTTTCTGCCTCTATGCAAGACAACCTGAGGAAGAAGAGAGGAAACTGGGCAAGCGGCTGCCATTTTCAGTGCTTGCCATCACACCTGGCCTTTCCTGACAACCTCTGGTATGTTCTTTAGCACAGTGTTTTTCAACCTTTTTTGGGCAAAGGCACACTTGTTTCATGAAAAAAATCACGAGGCACACCAACATTAGAAAATGTTAAAAAATTTAACTCTGTGCCTATATTGACTATACATAAAGTAATTTTCCCACGGCACACCAGGCAACATCTCGCGGCACACTAGTGTGCCGCGGAACAGTGGTTGAAAAACACTGCTTTAGCAAAGTCTACCAGCAGTTAAAGCCTTTTACTACAGAGGTTTTGCTACAGAGAGGCAAAAGTTTCTGGTCAATGCTAACGTTTTTAAAAACAAACACAACCCTCTCCAAAGTGTAGGCTTCTGTGGAGATCCCTCACTTGCCAAATCCCCATGTTTTAAATAAAAGCTTGTATTGCAGTTACATGACCGCAGAAAGCATTTCAAACCAGTAAACCACTTAATCAGAATGGAACTGTGTGAACTGCAAAAACTGACAAGCCAGCATGAGGTTGTTTGTTTGTTCCTTTTAACACACACACACACACACAATTAATTAATTAATTAATTAATTAATTATAGCACAATCCTCGTGATCTGTTTTCTGCTTGAGCCAAACTACCACAAGCCTACTCAAGTTGGTGAGAGGAGACCCTAAACCGGGAAAGGGGGTGGTGGGAAACCTCAGGCTGAGAGCCAAATGCTGCCCTCTGATCATCTGTGTCTGGCTCTCTAGACTTTGCTTAGGCCGCACTCCTCGTTGGCCCTGCTTTGCACCACAAGTGTTTTCAACTGGCTAGATTGTTTATTTGAACTGAAAGATCACCTCTCGCTTGCCTGCGTGCAGGATACAGAGGTGTGTGTGCAGAAAACAGCTGTACAAATGTAAAAATAATGCTTGTTGCTCCACCCACTTTTGTCCCAGCCACCACTAGCATGCAGCCCTTGAAAGGATAAAGGTAAAGGTAAAGGACCCCTGACAGTTAAGTCCAGTCGCGAACAACTCTGGGGTTGTGCCGTTCATCTCGCTTTACTGGCCGAGGGAGCCGACGCTTGTCCGCAGACAGTTTTTCTGGGTCATGTGGCCAGCATGACTCAGCTGCTTCTGGCAAAACCAGAGCAGCACACAGAAATGCCGTTTACCTTCCTGCCGAAGTGGTACCTATTTATCTACTTGTACTTTGACATGCTTTCGAACTGCTAGGTTGGCAGGAGCAGGGACCGGGCAACGGGAGCTCACCCCGTCGCAGGGATTCGAACCACTGACCTTCTGATTGGCAAGCTCAGTGGTTTAGACCACAGCACCACCCAGAGGGAAATGTGGCCCTTGGAGTAAAATATTGTCTTCTACATTGGGCATAGTCTGTTGTGTTCTTCCCCTGAGCTGAAGGCCAGCTGCCATGTTGAGTTCAATGGAGAAGGTTGGCTGAACAGAAGAGGTGGATGAAGGACAAGTCAAAGGGCACCAACTAGGGGCCTATGACGCAGGAACCTTGCTTAAATCTTGGCAGATGGTGGCCATGCAGTCTATACTTAAATACCTCCAGCAGAGAGAGGGGAGCAGAAAGAGGGAGACTGCCACCCTGTGAAGCAGTCAAGCAGCTTCTGCCATTAGGAAGGTTTCTCTTAAAAGTTTGGCTGAAATCTGCTTCCTTGCAATTTCCGCCCCTTAGTTCTAGGCCAATCTTCTGGAGCAGCAGAGAAACAGGTCTCCTCCATATAAAGAATAAGATTCCCCATTGGCTCATCCCTTGGAAGGAATGTTTGGTAAATTTATCGTAGTAGTGGGGCAAAATAAGGAATCTCCCTTGTACACAACTGCAGCGTCCCAGATCATAGTGCTTACTTCTAATGGATGCCTCATTCATATTTGCTTTGAAGTCATACCTACAACTTGTTGCCTGTGTCTCTTTGACTGTAGATTGATGACTCCGGTTTACCTAAAAATTCTCTCTCTCTCTCTCTCTCTCTCTCTCGCACACTCACACTCACACACTAAAATGGAAAGTTTCCACCACTCTCTTTTGGCTGTGAGACAAAGTACAGGTCCCCAAAGCAGAAACAAGGAGAGAAAACGCTTGACATTCTCTGGACTCGTAGACAGAGGGCAAAGTGAGTGCTTGTCCAATCTGTTGAGCGCTTAATGACGTTCATTAGCCTAATACACAGCAGGCAGAAGTGCCCTCGTGCCTTTGATCACTCAAGTGGTCCTTCCAGTTAAGACTTTGGGAGCCAAAAACAGGCTCTTTCATCACAGGGGCTTTTCCCTGGCTTCTGTACTGATCAGAGGCACAGATGCCCATCGCTATGGAGAGAGAGAAAAGGAGGGGGATGTTCTGGTCCATGAGTTGTTTTAACCAACTGAGCTTATATAGGTGGTTGATTCAGGGCAATGATTTTCAATCCACATCTCCACCCCCCACCCCCCATCATTAGGTATAGGTATAATTTTATTTTTATTAAACATTTCCATCCTCATGGTGCAGAAACACCAGGGCATCTTGCACTGTTTAAAATAACAATATAATAAAAAGCAGTAGAAAACAGTCAGCCAAGGATGCCAGGATCAGCAGTGAAAGCCTAATATAATGCAATTTCTGCCACACACAGGAAAAGCTTGCAGAAATAAACTTTCAGGATGTTTGCCAGAGTTTCCTAGCTCACTGTCTGAAGGTGTATCTTCAGTATAATTTATGGAAATAATTTGTTCTGGATTAGTATACTCCTTAATGCTCTTCAACAACCCTACTTGCAGTTTATGGGTGCCGTGAGCACCCTGTGACTATTTAGCAGCTATTCATAGGGAATCAGTGAAAAATACAGTGTCATTGTATGGTTTAGTCACCAGGTGGCACTGAACTTAATCGTATGTGGGTAGAGTCAGACGCAGACGGCCACCATTTCCCCTCCCAATAAGCCCTTTTCTAACAATGCTATATTATAACATTGTGTCGTTTTGCAGGTTGGCCGCCATGAGAAGCCCCACTGGTAAGGCTTCCCCTTTCACTCCCATCCATCCTGCAGTGACCTCCCAGTTTTCTTGTCTAGCCTACAAATGGGGTGGCAAAATAAGAGGCACAAGTTTAGGTTAGCCGTAGTTTCACAGCCGGTTGGTTCCAGAATTTTTGGGACACAGATTTGCGTAAAGCTTGCAATTTGCTAATTTATATGTACAAATGCGAATTTAGAAATCATTGCTACAGTTTACACAGGACCTGACAGCCCTTTGAATAGTGGGTGCCTTCAAAGAGATGGCTGTTTTTTGTAAAATAGGACACATAGCCACTCTAGAGGATGGGAAGGCTGGACATTTGTTAAGGCTCCAAGACCAGCAGAGATCCTGCCACCCTAACATGGTTGCCATTTCCATGTTTGCAACCTAAGAATTCTCAGCCTGTTCCAGGTCATGATCCCCCACCGAAAGTGCTGTGCCCAAGAGCTCGCCTTAAAAGCCAGCACTGCATATTTGTTCAGAGCCAGCCTTTACACACCAGGTGCCTTTCAGAAGTTTTGGACTACAATTCCTATTGGCCCCAGCCAGCTTCCTAGGGGCATCTGGTTGGCCGCTATGAGAACAGGATCCTGGACTACATGGGCCATTGGCCTGGTCCAGAAAGGCTCTTCTTACATTTTATGGGAACTGCATTCTAAAAAATAAGGAGCCAGGGGTAATCAACATAGCATCTTCCAGAAGTTGTTGGACTCCAACCCCCATCATCCTTGGCCAGCGCAGCACAATGGAAAGGGATGGTAGGAGTTGTAGCCCAACAGCACCAGGAGGGTACCACATTGGCTGCTCCTCATGATCTGCAAGGGCTGTAGCTCAGGTACATCTACCCTGCATGCAGAAGGTACCATGTTCAATCCCTAGCCTCTCTAGGTAGAGCTGGGAGAGTTTCCTGCTTAAAACCAGGGAGAGCTGCTGCCAGTCGGTATAGACAATACTGAGATAGATAGACCAGTGGTCTAACTCAGATAGCTGCCTTATATTAAGTCCTTACGGATGTTGCCAGGTTGGCAAAAGCTGTTCTAAGCATTGATCACACCCATCTTCCAGTTCTGGTTGATCCTTTCCAGGTTTCATATCCAAGGAAATTAGTTTCCCTTTCTTTCCACTTTGCGCCCTACTTATTTTGTTTTACTTTTTGTGGCTGTCCTCCTCCCTCCCACCTCCTTTCATCAACTTGATTGATCCTCTCGCCTTCCCCTGCCCCCTCCAAGCCCCTCCTCAATTCTGCACATTGCTGGCTGCATATAGAACCCCCTGCTTAGCTTTAGCTGAGAGAAAATCAACTGCTCACAATTTCCCTCTGACAGCTCATACGAGAGCAAACATTTCCGAAGAGCTGAGAGTGTAGAAATTCAATCAGCGGCAGGAGAAGTAGACGAAGAAGAGGGGGGGAAACCCTACTGTGTTGCTCAGCTTTGCTTAGTGCTACAGCTCCCTGCTGGGCAGCAAAGCAATCCAGTTACAATAAATCCTTAAGAGCGAAGTCATTTGGGTAAAAGGAAAAACAAAAGCTGGTTTATACAAACTGATTGAAGTCAGGCCCTACCTCCCCTCCCCAACTTCCCAATGAAAAAGGGAGTCAAGGCGCTGACTTCCTTGATAATTTAAAGAGGAGATTGGCTCCTTTCATCTTCCTTTAAGGGCGGGGCTCTTAATGTTGTGTTTGTTCAGGAACGTGAAGACTTTTCAAGTGAAGTTAAATGTCGCCACTTTGATGTCGGGAAGTGTTGTTGGCGCTCGCTTGCATTTAGGGAAGCGATGAGTAGGAACAGCGTGTCTCAAACTTCATGAAATTTGCACTGCGGCCGCTAAAACTTTCTTCCCATTGTCTCCTTCTGTTCTATCCTAAGTGGAAGAATCTCATTGGAAATACCTGTTTGGCTCCTCCAGTTGCCTCTCTTCTTGCCCTCGTGCCTCCAGTGTGCCAGCCTCTTTCCATGCTTAGCACCCTCATTATCTTTTGGCTTTTTGCTGTGCTGCTGCCATCCAGAGCATTGGCTACGTAGCAATGCCCATATCTCAGTGGCAGGGCATTTGCTTCGCATGTGGGGCCCCCATGTTCCATTCCCAGCATCTCCCAACTAGGCTTAGGAATATCCCTCTCTGAAACCCTGGAGCACCATTGTCTGTCAGCATAGACCAGCCTTCTCCAATCAGGTGGACCTCTAGATGCTTTAGGCCAGGGATAGGCAACTTCGGCCCTCCAGATGTTTTGGGACTACAACTCCCATGATCCCTAGCTAACAGGACCAGTGGTGAGAATTGTAGTCCCAACATCTGGAGGGCCGGGGTTGCCTATGCCTGCTTTTGACCATTGCTGTCCAAAAGGTAGGAGGATTCTCCTTATATACAAAACCCAGCAAATTTGAAAAGCAAGCACCATGTGTTGTGGTGCTTGAAATATTTTAAATCGCCTGAAGGAAAGTCCATTTTTTTATTCTCCTCATCCTCAGTTCTGAGAAACAATACTGCATCTTCAGCTCTTCTGAGGAGAGGAGAGTGATGTGTGTTCCTCAACAAAAGTGACACTTTATAATTAAAGGATTTTTAGTCACTTTGTTAACCGATCAGTTGAATTTGAATAAAATATGCACGGACGTGGCCAGACCTTTTTATTTTTAGAGCTTTTTGAGGAGGTACTGAACGAAATGTATCCTGGCTTGGAGCTGAATAAATAAAAGCAGGTGTTCTTTGGTAGAAGGAATGGGTGCTTTTTCGTAGCATGGCCCCTATGTATAATTACAAAGGGGGGGGGGGAGCTGGAAAAGCAAGCATGTCCTCAACTCACTGCCTCACTGATAAAAACTGTTATCCACCAATTAATCAACTGTAGCTTGGTTGATTAATCTGTTCAACCAGCTAAAGGTTGAAGCCCTTTGAGACACGCACACAAATTCACCAAAAAGAACAGGAGAACTTGGTATGGATATTTGCTGGATGGTTGATGTAATGAATATATATCTTCACATAACAGTTTCCCTGTTTGTAATTGTGATTGCAATTGGTTGACAGTTTCCAGTCACAGGATTATTTCCAAAGTGAGCCCCACTCAAAAAACAAGCAATAAATTATCAATTCAAAGAACAAGCAGTTTTAAAAAAAAGACTTTGCAACCTGAGAAAAGAGAGAATGCATGTACTTTTGTAAACTAAGAAAATCCTTAATAAAAAAAAACAAGCATTAAATAGCAAAATGCTATTTCTGAAAGGATTATATTCCACATTCAGAAACGTTATATTACTTGATGTCAACCTTTTATGAAAATGGATGTCCTGATGTCACATGAGAAGAAAGCACTTTGTCACTTAAGACAATTTTATTTGTTGTGGTTGTTAAATTGATTAACTACCCTTCACCAGCAGGCCTCAGGGCATGTTTCCACAATTTAAAATTCAATATTAAAACAAATATTGACAAAAAAATTGAAAAATACACAGGAATATATGGAGAGTCCTGAAAATGTCAAGATAATGCTTCCCTCTTAGGCAAGGAGCAAACTCATCAAAGGGAAGAAAATCCAGAAAGGGGTGTGCTTATAACCACACTTTGGGGAACATTGATCTAAAGCAAGGATGGGGAACCTTGTAGCCTCTTTGATGTTGCTAGACCACAACTCCCGTTATCTACCACACCATTGACCATGCTGACTGGGGCTGATGAGAGTTGAGTATCTGATTGGCTGAAAATTTTCCTATCTCATACCTAATGTATCAAATAACGCCCCATATTTCCATAATCGGACCATAAATTTCCGAGCAGTGGTTCGTGGTGGTAGTGGACTTAGTATGAGATTATTCCTGCTTTTTGATGCTCCTATGTCATTCTTCACTCAAAATGACAGTTGAAAAAGTCATCAACAAGTGTGGAGAAGTGGCCCTGTTACCGCTTAGAATGGATGAACTTTACTTATTGACTTGGCAGTTGTTGTTGACCTGATTTCTTATTAGATACTTTGAAATTTCCGTGACATTTATTGTAAAAAAAGGCACCGAATACATTTCGATGTCTGAAATTTCAACCCAGGAAGCTTGTTCCGCCTCCTCAACTTTAAACAGGAGTATTTGTGGACTGGGCAGAGAGAAAGAGGGTTGGTACAGCTGCTACAAGTTGGTGAGATATTAAGATCTGTTGATAGACAGGTTATATGGAATAGCCTTTAGATGCCTTTTGCCCACTTGTTCCTTTGACCACCACTCTTCCCGCTATGGCCTTAATGGCTAAGATGGATGCTTTGTGCTTGTGGAGAGGCATCAGTGGGGCAGAGCTTGGGCTGTAATTAATTTTCTCTCTTTCCTGCCTCCCCCAACACTTTTATTTGGGTCTTTTATATCTGTACAAATATAGGACAGGCGCCAAGTCTGAAGGATGCTGCTGATCGAGGTGGTGCGAGATGCAGAACCCTACTGTTTCAAACTCTGTGATCAGAGATGTCTTGATCTTGCAGACCTCGCACAGGCAAGCCTCCCACCGATTTCAAGGGCAGATTGGCCAGCATCTGAACAGGAAGAAAAGGATGAAAGTTCTGCCCGGCCATGCAGTTTGATACCCCCCACTGGGAAACTGATGTAATCTTTATTTTTCTTCTCCCCACCCCCTAAAGCCCTGTCAGCAGCTCTTGGTGATTCCTGGGACTGGTTTTGGACCAAACAGAAAAGCAGACTGCTGCTGTCCATTTTTCAAAAGCACCGGCATTCTCTGCAAGTCTTACTTTAGTTCTATTATATTTTTGTTACTAGGAACACAACCCCACAAGTTTTAGCTGTTGTTGGCCTTTGTTTGGGGCTGCAGTCACCCTGACATTTCCTGTCTTCTTTGGCCACATGCAGAGGACTTAGAGAAGTGGATTGGAAAAGGGCTGGGAGATGCTCAGAAGTGGCAAGAACCTTTCTTCCAAGTGCCTCAAAACTCTCTACAAGGAGAGAGAACAATTCACAGAGTTGGAGTGAGTATTGCAGGCCATCGACTCCAACAGTAGGAAGTGCCATAACATAGTGACAGAGCACCAGCCTTGCATCCAGAAGGTTGCAGGTTCAATCCCTGGCATCTCCAGGTAGTGCTGGGAGAAATTTTCTGCCTGAAATGCTTGGAGAGTGACTGCCAGCCAGTGTACACAGTGCTGAGGTAGATAGGCCAATGATCTGACTCAATATAAAGCGGCTCTCTATGTCTGAATGCACCTTTTGATAGAGGCAATCCTTTGTGCATTTACTCAGAAGTGAGTCCTATTGTGTTCAGTGTGGCTTACTCCCAGTTAAGTAACAGAACAAAAGTGAACCTTTAAATGGCGTAATTAAATTACTGAGGGGGTGAAGAGAGAGATTTTGAGAGCTACGTTCTGCGAGGCACATACTTAACCTATCTTAACACAGATTACTTTCTTCTTAACAGTCTTTAACCACTGTTAGGCAGTGAAGATTTTGTCAACTCTCATGCAATTTGTGTCTTTCTCAGCGGATCGCAAGTATGAAACCCAAGTGCATAGTTTTAATTACAGGTTAATTAACTTGGAATATGAGTTAAAAAAATTCCTTCCAGTAGCGCCTTAGAGACCAACTAAGTTTGTTATTGTTATGAGCTTTCGTGTGCATGAAGAAGTGTGCATGCACACAAAAGCTCATACCAATAACAAACTTAGTTGGTTTCTAAGGTGCTACTGGAAGGATTTTTTTTATTTTGTTTCGACTATGGCAGACCAGCACGGCTACCTACCTGTAACTTAGGAATGTGAGTGGTAGTATAGTGTGTGTGTGTGTGGTGCAGAGCTTTACATGGATGGCAGGGTGGGCCCAGGGCAGGCAAGGTGAGGTGGCAAGGTCCACAGGAGCAGCAGATCCAGCCTCCAATGAATCCAGCCTCGCCCTCTTCTGCTTCCATGGTGGCAGCAGCAACTGTGGTGTGCTCCTTGGAGACTGGATCTGCCACCTCCTTGGCAGCCCCCACTTAATGCCACCTCTGCAGCAGCCTCTTGGTGAATAGGAGGCATTGTTGGTCTCCTCCCTCCCTTGTTACCGATATAAGTCTTTACTCACCCATTCTTCCCTGACTGAGGGGGGAGCCTTTTGTGGTACTGCTCAGGTGCTGGCCCTGATGGATGGTGTGAAAGTAGCCAGACTCCCAACAATATATGGAGGGCCACTGGTTCCCCACCCTGATGGTAAGGGTAAAGCATATGCATCTATTTACTTACAGGGGTTATATTCTGTGCAAACATTTGGCCTTTCTCCTCGCTCTCCACCCCAGTACCTCACATGTTCCCTGAACTACATAAATTCTTGGAATATATTAGTTGTAATGAGTTTTGTGGGCATGGTTTCCCCCCTCCCCTTCTTCTTTGAAACTTCATGGCATTAACATCTGTTAGCTTTTAAGAGAGCAGAGATGCAGAAAACAGGGCTGGTGGTGGAGAGGGAACCGGGGTGGAGAGCAGGAGCAAAGATATTAAATTCTCTAGTAGGAAGTCTTGGTTTCAAAGTCTGAGGGTGGGGAGTTGGGATCGGCTAAACTTTTTTTGTGTTTTAATGTGGTTCCTTTTAAGCAAATGCAGATAGCAGACCAGCCCTTGTATTGAAAAGCTGTGTGTGTGTGTGTGTGTGTGTGTGTGCGCGCGCGTGCGTGCGCGCGCACGCATGCTGAATTGCTAGCTTGAAAGAACTTTGGAGAATCTTTTAAGAGGAAGCCTGACACAATGCAGTTGCTCCAGGAATGCTCTAGCAGAAATAAAGAGTTCCTTAATTTTGAAGGAGGCCAGCTGAAATGGGTCGTTTCGAACAAGAGAGCTTCTATAGCACACCCTGTGTTGTTTAGGCATTCATACATGGAAGTTTTAACACAACTGAACATCTTGACCAGGGCTGCCTCCAAGTCTGCTGGAGCCCTCTGTGTCCCTCCAGTGGGCCATCATGCTGGAATTTCACTGTTGGTCTCCTCCTCCTCCTCCTCCTCCTCCTCCTCCTCCTCCTCCTGGTAGCCATGGTCTATCTTGCCAGACTTTCCCACTGGCTTTTCTCCTCTGACTGGCATTCGACAGCTGCCATTTTAATTTCCACAGTTACTCTGGTGAAGCTGAATGCTGGAAGATTCAGAACAGATAAAAGAAAGTACTTCCTCATTCATGGCATAGTTAAACCCTGGAACTCACTCTCTCAGGAGGCAATGAATAGAATAGAATAGAATAGAATAGAATAGAATAATAATTTATTGGCCAAGTACATTTTTCAATATACTCGGAATTTGCTTTGGCTACATTACAATGTAAATTTACAGAGCAAGAGCTGAGGCTGCCCTTCTCGGCGCCTCTTAAGCTGTGTTGGTGAGCGTAGGCCCGCCTCCTAGGCCCGATGGAGTTGGCCAGAGGAGGGAGCGGTCTTCCCACTCACAGCAGCAGCAACAGCAGCAATGTTCCGGAGGCTTCTCTGGAGCCTCTTAAGCTGTGGCGGTTGAGTGTAGGCCCGCCTCCTAGGCCCGATGGAGTTGGCCAGAGGAGGGAGCGGTCTTCCCACTCACAGCAGCAGCAACAGCAGCAATGTTCCGGAGGCTTCTCTGGAGCCTCTTAAGCTGTGGCGGTTGAGTGTAGGCCCGCCTCCTAGGCCCGATGGAGTTGGCCAGAGGAGGGAGCGGTCTTCCCACTCACAGCAGCAGCAACAGCAGCAATGTTCCGGAGGCTTCTCTGGAGCCTCTTAAGCTGTGGCGGTTGAGTGTAGGCCCGCCTCCTAGGCCCGATGGAGTTGGCCAGAGGAGGGAGCGGTCTTCCCACTCACAGCAACAGCAACAGCAGCAATGTTCCGGAGGCTTCTCTGGAGCCTCTTAAGCTGTGGCGGTTGAGTGTAGGCCCGCCTCCTAGGCCCGATGGAGTTGGCCAGAGGAGGGAGCGGTCTTCCCACTCACAGCAGCAGCAACAGCAGCAATGTTCCGGAGGCTTCTCTGGAGCCTCTTAAGCTGTGGCGGTTGAGTGTAGGCCCGCCTCCTAGGCCCGATGGAGTTGGCCAGAGGAGGGAGCGGTCTTCCCACTCACAGCAGCAGCAACAGCAGCAATGTTCCGGAGGCTTCTCTGGAGCCTCTTAAGCTGTGGCGGTTGAGTGTAGGCCCGCCTCCTAGGCCCGATGGAGTTGGCCAGAGGAGGGAGCGGTCTTCCCACTCACAGCAGCAGCAACAGCAGCAATGTTCCGGAGGCTTCTCTGGAGCCTCTTAAGCTGTGGCGGTTGAGTGTAGGCCCGCCTCCTAGGCCCGATGGAGTTGGCCAGAGGAGGGAGCGGTCTTCCCACTCACAGCAGCAGCAACAGCAGCAATGTTCCGGAGGCTTCTCTGGAGCCTCTTAAGCTGTGGCGGTTGAGTGTAGGCCCGCCTCCTAGGCCCGATGGAGTTGGCCAGAGGAGGGAGCGGTCTTCCCACTCACAGCAGCAGCAACAGCAGCAACATATGATGGTTGCCAACTTCGATGGCTTTAGAAGAGGACTGGGCAAAACCATGGAGGAGAGGGCTATCAATGGCTACTAGAGCCATGATGCTTGCTCTATGTTAGACCTCCACGGTCAGAGGCAGTAATGCTTCTAAATACCATTTGCTAGGAATTGCAGGGGAGGAGAGTGCTCTTTTGCTCTGGTTGTCTGGTTGGCCATTGTGATAACAGGATGCGGGACGGGATGTGCCATTGGCCATTCCAGCAGGCTCTTCTTATGTTCTTATGTAGTGTCTCTGGGGCACACCATAATTTCCCACAAAGGTGGCCAGCTTTAGGTGATCCAGATTTAATTATTTGTGTAAAGATGGGGAGTTGGGAAATATCAGTAGCAACCCTTGGCACTGGAGCACCTGCCTGGGAATGCCATATGGTGGCACTTTGCCCAACAAGCCAAGTGATAGTTTTTGGATCTGTGTGCAACTGCCCTTCGTCGTAAGTCACTGGATTGCAGGTTGATGCATTGCCCTTCAAACTGTTTTCTGACCCCACCCGTCCAGGCTGGCCATTGGATCTTTCAGGGCAGGAAGAAGTATGAAAGAGCTTCCTGGTTCACTTACCGGTAAGTCTTCCTGGGCATGGAGGAACCTGTGGCTTTCCAGAGAACGTCGGCATGGCCACTTTGTTGAGGATGCCGGGAGTTATAGTCTGCCAACATCTGGAAGGTACTAGATTTCCCATCGCTTCCATATCCTTTGGTCCAGACTTGTAAGCTTGCTCCCGGATCCTGCATCTAGCTTTGCCCTTTGGTCTTGATTCGTGGCACTAGTTCTCTGACACCATCCCTGTCTCGTCTCAGATCATTGCCTCTGGCTCAGCTCTGCTGTAACATTTGTCCCAGTAATGCATGCTTGTTGTAACTAGAAAAAGGGGGTTCACAACTTGTCAAAAAACCTGTCATCTCCTTTCAATATCTCCTGATGGAATGATTCATTCCACCCAAGGGCTGTAGCTAATGGGTAGAGCATCTGCTTTGCATGAAAAATGTCCCAGAATGCCCTGGGGTCTTCAGTTAGAGTTGGGAGAGAACCCTGTCAGAAATCCTGGAGAGATGCTGGCAGTTGGTGTAAACTGAGCTAAGCAGACTAGCTAGGTGCAAGGTAGCTTGCTATGTAATTATGTTGCTTCTATCCCACTAGCCTTCCGTGGGACTCATGGTACCCTGATCAGACATTGACCAGACAGACCCATTGCTGCAACTTTCACATTTAGATGTTATGAAAGAGGGCTTCAAACGTTTGTGGCAGGTGTTTGGAGGCAGTCGGGGCGAAACGGAAAAGTCTGCCCCTCCTCAGCCCCCCACCTCCTCCTTCACCCCCTGCTGCCACCCCACCACCACCTGAAGCAGTCCAGGGAAGCCCTGGCACACTGAAGGTGGTGGAGGGTGGGCAGTGGAGGAGGAGGAAGAGGTAGGCCACAAGTGTGAGAGGTGGTGAGCAGTATAATCCTGCCGCCCCCCAATCTACTGCCCCTCCCAGCTGATATTCAGAGAACATGTCAGTGGGACATGTGGGCCAGTGGCTCTCCAAAGCTTCAGAACAGATGTCTTTCCCAGCCCTACCCTGGGGATGCCAGGGATTAAACCTGGGACTTTCTGCATGCAAAACTGATACTCTGGCCCTGAGCTATGGCCCTTCCTCAGTAGTGTCATGTCTGTAAAAAAACAAAACAAAACACTGAAATCTGGAATTCAAGCATGGCTGTTTAGCTCCTTTCAAGCTTGTGTGCCAGTATAGCTTTTGTCTTCTCCATCCTTTTCATCTCAGCTTTCTCTCCCACCGGCTCAGGGCAGCTGCCTTGCATATTTCTGAACGTAGGAGGGGAGGGGTAGGAGAGGGGGGGGGAAATACTCTTATGTCTTTGCAAGTTATTGATGTTCCTGTTTCATGCTGGGATCACTCTTGGTCTGGATGGGTCGAACAAGCTGATGATGTCAAGATTTTTGTGTGTGGAGGGGGGTTATATTCCCTCCTTCTCTACCCCCCCCCCCACTCCCTGTGCAGCTTCCTGTCCCACTGAAATCCTGAGCTGCTTTGGAAAGGAGGGTGTTGACATACCTGGGCTTGCAGATTGGGGACAGGAACTCCAGGAGTGGGAGAAAGGGAGGGTGGATATTGCTGCCTGTGGAATGCAAAGCCATCTGTTCAACCAGCACCCTCTGCTGACAGATTTATGGAGCAATGTTATCCTGCCTCTTGGAGGTTGCACACCTGTGTTCGTTGCAAGGGAGGGGGGAACCAGGGCTAAACAGCATTTGCAAAGGGCTTGTCCCCTTACAGGGGCAAAGGGAACAGGATATATCCTTGCAGCCTACCAACAGTATGATGTGAGAATAGATCGCACCTGCCGGGTCTGACCAAGATTAGAACTAACGTGTGCGGAGGGTTCCTGCTGCACATTGTGGCCAATCACTTAATGCTGCCAAGAGAAGCCTGGATAAGCAGTTGCATAATCCTCTCAAGTTCTACTGTTGCTCTACCCACCCAGTCTCCACTTCATCTGTTTCCCCACCCCACCCCTGGTCTGGCAAATCTGCAAATGCTACTAGTCTTCTCTTGGGCAATAGCCAAATATTGACCTTCTCTGTATGACTCTCCAGGTGTGATTCTTACCCCCACCCCCCGCCTCTCAGGCAGGTACCTATACTACCCAGTTGTTTTGGACTCCTCTCCAGTCTCGCTGGCCTGCCTTCCATTCCTTGGCCCGGCCTCTTGCCATGAGCATTTCAGCTCTGGCTCCATTCCACCAGGGCTCTTTGATCAATGCCAGCACTGTTTGCTTCTGGCTGTGTCCAGTGTAGGCAGAAAACATCTCTCTCTTGCCCTCGTACTGCTCCCCCTCTTCTGCTAGCTTGCTTTTAACAGGTGGGGCGACCCGGAAGCCTGCCCCAATCCTCTCGGTCTCTTCCTCCCTCCCAGCTCAGTGGAGAGAGGGCTCTGTTCCATGTGTGATTTTAAACTGTTTTTTATTATCTTAGGTGAAAAATCACCTTGGGATGGTGCTTTAGATGGCAATTAATAAATCAAGGGTAATAATCATAATATAGTCTTCTTTTTAAAAGGCTGAGGAGAGGTGGGTTGTGCAGAAATTATTTTTCTGTTTATTTCAGAATACTGTATTGCAGAATAGTGTTGTGGGTGGCAGCTTCCTAGTGTTGCCTAGGGGTCCCGATTCAGGGAAATTTAAGTTTGACAGTGTAACCTTATATATGTCTATTCAGAAGTAAATCAGTGAGTTCACAGGGGCTTATCATTCCCAGGCGAGTAGCACTGCAGCCTCAGCCCCATTAGTTTTGATGGAACCTTAGTGCAACTTGTTTCCCTCTGGATCTGGGCCTTGGTGCATCTTCATAAAGAGGGTGCTCGGTTAATTTATCAATGGGAGCATATGGGCCCGTGCAGCTCCCTCCTCCATTAATAAATAAACATTTCCTCCTTATGGTTCTTAGCATAATAGTAGCATACATTGTCTGGCTGCCCGCACAGCCCTATTAAATAAATGTCTGTCTATCAGAGATAATGCATGCCATAATCAGACTGGCATGAAGGAGCAAATTTAATTGACAGCTGATGACTTCTAGCTGTCTAGCTGTGTCACTGAAATTTACAAAGGCTGCCACGGTCTTTTTAGGGGGGAGGGTATTCAGTTAGTGGGCCACTAATATACATGCATTGCTGCTCTTGCAAAGTCAGTCAAACCACTGCTTGGAAGTTGTGGTTATAAAA